>NC_140588.1:598448402-599114236 GCF_964204655.1 Triturus cristatus
TAGATCGAAACTGAATACTGACCAACTTAGACCTCTTAACCCCTTCCCCGCTCATGACGGAACCACTCCGTCATGAGCCACGGGTGCCGTGTGCTCATGACGGAGTGGTTCCGTCATGCTGCGGCCGTTGTCCGCCGCTCCGCCAACGCGGCGCTAATTCCCCGCATGTGCGGGCGATTAGCGCAGTGGGCGGAGTCGTGACGGAACCACTCCGTCATGAGCACAGCTCAACCGTGACTCATGACGGAGTGGCTCTGTCATGAGCACATATTATATTTAGTAACAACAAGAGCACCCAGAAAGGTCAACTAGGGACCTTGGGAATTAAGTGATTGTAAACAACAATTGTCCCTAGTCATAAGAGGAATAGGGTTAATGATAAATAAGGACCCGATCAGTACTTATCAAGAGAGAGACTTATCCAGCCGGACAGAGGTCATGAATTTTACTAATGTACAAAAATAACCAAAATTTAAGAAGGTTGATAAAGTGGGACACAAGCCTGCGTCCAGTACATACATTAGGTCATAGAGACAAAGAGGTTCAGGCATAAATACATAGTTTGCTTATAGGAATCATCAATACTTGAGAAGACAAACATTTTAAACAACACCCTTATGTGTCAAAATCATGTTTTTAACATTTCGGGTATTTGTGAGTGTCGACGGCGTTTCGATCCTACTAAACGAATGCAAGGATCATCATCAGGACAAGGAACAATAATGCCTGTACGATAAACCTGAATAACCGCAGCCGCGGTAGATTCAGAACCGATGTTTTGAATAAAAGCGGCGGGACGTAGCCGAGGGCTAGGTCTTGTGATTTGTTTCTCAACTTGGCTCAGGTTACCAAGGATCCGTGGACCTGGGGTGAGGTTCCGAAGTGATAGGATTACTGGAAGGACCGACGATGCGGGAGCAAAAGCAGGAAACCGGCAATGGGGCTGCTCTCATGAGCACAGCGCCACCGCTCTGCCCCCAAACCCCCCCCCAGCGCTGCGGCGGAATTCCTGCCGCAGCCAAGGGGTTAAATCACTAATATACTTCAGAGAAATAGCCCAGGAAGTGAAACATCTATAACAACGCAGGTATTACAACGTAGTGCCTTTACAACGCAGTCAGTACCACGACTGCGACGTTACCACGAATTCCATTACAACGCAAGTCATTACAACAACTTGCTTTAGGGAATGCGTTGTTGGACTGGTGATGGATTTTAAGGTCAACACCTTCCCTACTGATACACTGACTGGAGTTGGAATAGAAATGTAAACTGTTCCAAAGTCCAGCGCTTCCCTAAAGCAAGTCGTTGTAATGACTTGCGTTGTAATGGGACTCGTGGTAACAACACAGTCGTGGTATTGACTGTATTGTTAAGCCACGCATTGTGGTAACAGATGCTATTCGCTCAGGAAACTTGCAAGAAATAGTACACAACATTTAGCACTCTATAACAATAACATATGCAACAAGCATTGTCAAAGACAATAAGTTGAAATTATGTATAGTGCACGCTATGCAAACAGGCATACAACTTCCATGCACGTATTGACATATATGAAACACATGCACATATGCAGAGAGCAAAATATCAATTGACGTCCATGAGTATACATACCAATAGACATACACGCAAAGACCAGATGACCTACAGCCTACTAAGCCATTGTGTCACCCATAAACAGAGACCAGGACCATATTCTATGTTGTAGAGGGTCCTTGAAAAGCGATTAATGCTGCTCTAAGGCCATCTTAAAGCACTGGATTTAATGGGAGAGTACAAAGGAAATAATAAGAAAGAGGAAATGTAGAAAGTCCCTTGTGGATGGAATGATCATCCCTAAAATGTAGTAGATGGGGATCTTGTGAAGAGCTAGGACTGGTAGACTATAAGAGGGTTGCTAGTGCAAGCTAGTGAGAGCAGGTACACTTGTCCACAAACCAAGGCAAGGCTGACACACAAGCAATCAATATACAGGCAAACATGTAGTCGCATGCAATGCAGATCTAACCAGACAAGACCCAAGCAGGCACACAGAGGGCAGGGCCCAGGGGACAGATGGACAGTATGAGCAATGCAAGTGAATACGGATACAGGTTTCATGTACTCTTAAGCTTTATAACCTGTGCAGACAAAATTAAATTAGAGGCACCATTAAGATTAGTATCATTGCCTAATCAATCCTTGACTTCGCCCTAAAGGAACCATATATTTTAGGTGACGGAATACCTCCGTTTCCATGCCCAATCAACCATTTTCTTCTTTGGAACCATCACTCGCTGTAACAATGAAAGGCCACTCCATGCGTGGCCTCTTTGCAATAACTATAAATGTGCAGCACTGCAATGCAGCACATGGATGTCTTTCAAACGAACACATAACACACTTAGGTGTGCCCGATTGTTTCTACTAAACCAAATAATGTCTATTCAGCCCTGAACATTCCCGTCACAAATAATCGTTATCAAATGCTTTGGTACTTGAAGCACAGACCACAACTCCAATAATGCACTCATATGTTAAATGAATCCCCTGCCTACAACATGCTGCCCGGTGTAAAAGGAACTAGTTAGCAAATTATTTACTTATTTCTACATTCTTTCTTTGTCGTGACATTTTCAAGGTGAAAAGTAAAAAAATAAAACACTCCACTTTCATTTGAGTTCTTTTATTTTCATTAACAACAATTTAGTGTTTGAGATGCCTTATTGTTGTGTTTCTGCTTTCAAAATGTTTTTGTCATTTGATGTCAAGAATAGAAACAGTTAAAGGTAGTGTTTTACTTTGCTTCTCCATATGCTTCTGTTTATTTCACTTGCTCACAATTGCTTTCATGCAATACATCACTACAATGCTTGGGGAGAGGGGAAATAACAAGTGATCGTAAACCAAATCTTTGTACCCATGCAATGATTTTTAAAGACTGCCTCAAATGCCATTAAGTCAGATCTAAAAACTGCTCATCATCATACTTCGAGCCTTTAGAGTTCGACGGACAGGTATGCTGTCACAAACGTGGCAGATATGGCTATAATGCACATGTCATAAGCAGGACGGTAAATCTGTCACAATTGTGATGGAGTATCGGTCCACTAAATTCTAAATTAGCCAAAGATAGAATGCAATTCTAAAAAGTTAATCAGCATACAATTATGAAGTGCAAACACATCACACATTCTCAGTACAAACAGGCAGAATAAGCTGGCAAAGTGAAGGGTGAACGGCTATCAAATCCATGAACGCCATTCGTAGCAGGCACAATGGATTGGACAGGTGTATATATGGCAATGAAAAGGCCACCCATTGCCACACCTGCAGTGCCTTGCTAATTCTAGAACAGTTAATGACATGTCAGACGGTGCTAGTGTGGTCAGTGTTGACTCATCCCAGTGGGAAAGCCCTCAATTGTGAGATCAGGGACGTAACTCATAAACTGTATATGAAAAACTGCTATTCATTTGGTTAAGTGAATTGGTGACCAGAACAAATAGAATTTCAAATTGCCTCATCCAATTAAGCCGTCTACTGAGCACAAATTACATGCGTGGCTGGACTACACCGCCATAGTTAGGTGAGTAGTGCTGTGTGACTCCATGCAATATATATGTAATAACATTTGAGTCACAGATTTAACTGCTAATTTCTTCTTTATGACTTATATTGACATTGATATGGAAAAATGAAAATGGAAACTGCCAAAGAGTATAGGACATGTGTATTTTCTTAAGAGGAATAGGTGTACACTAGACACACTGGAATAGCCATTGACCTGGTGTGAAGACACCACCAAATATCGAGAATTATACTACATAGGAAGAAAGACATAGTCATACAGTTGATCTATGGGCCAGCCGTTGAATAAATGATCACGCAGATAGATCATACGATGCATTAAGTCGCCTTAGTCCGTTATGGGGTGCATTGCCACCATTAAAATGGTGGTATTCCCTTGTTTTCTATATGTATGAACATACAAATTATACTAACTAACGGCTTCTTCGCCAACCTGAGCAGACTTCTGACCCGACTTATTTGAGCAGGCCACAGACCCTGGATAAAATGGCATACTTTGGCATTCCCCTATGAGCGGGGAGGGTTCGGGTGCCAGACTTACAGTTGTATTACCTTGCAACGCTGTGTCAATTTGCATATCATTGGTACCATACAGACACGCGCCTGCTGTATGTGAGGCCTGAAAGGGACCACGTTGGGGTATACAGCTCCCCTAAATACTCAACAAGGGAATACCCGTGGACCCCTCTGATAGTCAGACGTTGTCTACTACTAGCTGGGCGTGGAGGAAACTCTGCCGCCTTCTCGGTGGGGGAATACTCCACTCAGCTGCTCTACCATTGACATATAATACCTTTCTTCCCCTTACTCAAGAGAAATTGGTACAGTGCTCTCTTTTAACCCATAATTTACACTTGATTGGGGACTTCTTACCAGATGGCCACATTATCAAACACAGCGATACTACTCACTTTGGAGATACCACACATATGGATCATGTTATACCCCAGCGCATCCACAACATGCTACGCCCCCGACTGTCTTTTGACCCACTGGCCCTGGATGACTTTCTCCCACTGACGTTGGTCATTACTGCATCAGACCAGGGATGGCTGGTCTCCAGACTGAACCAGACATGTGTCTCCATGAAACCAAAACACAGTGGGGTAAGATCAGGGTGATGTGGGAGCGGGACCTGGGGTATCTGAACCCAGACCTGGCACTACTGCTGCATACAAATGAAACATATTTTCCCGAAAGAGAGATAAACGTTTACAATATAAATTTCTTCACCGTGCATATACCACGCCACATCAAAAAGTTCTCACCTGCCAGCATGACATAGAAAATTAAACAAAGAAATGTGTTTATTTACTAACAATATTTATTTATATTTTTTTAAAATTTATATCAGTTACAGTAAACACTCATTGAAAAGTTTTCTCCATTGTTTTGTTAACTTTTCACATATATATTCATTTAGTAATATCCAAAACCTAAAGCATAACCCCGTGGCTAATCATATAAAAAACAATTCATACTCTCACGCATACATCAGTCATACTCATATTTAAAAAATAGCACTAAACATTTAGTGGTTTGGCATAGTCTCCAAGACAAGGAAGTAACAGTAAATACAGTTATTTCAGATAGTATTGAGTCTCTGGAGACCTCTCCTCTAGATGGAAAGGGGCCTACGCGCGTTTCGGTGTACAACACCTTCTTCAGGGCCACCAACAGGAGGGGCAACAAGCCCTAGATGATGTGGGGAGATCTGTAGAGGATTAGATATAATAATTATAAATAAGGCAGGTAATATATTTTAACAAAACAAAATTTATAGACTTCATACTACTTATGTGGATCTGGGATCACTCAGATATTTTACGCTTATCTATAGATAGTTAGTATAACAACTATAAAAAAACTTTTTCTGCACAGACGCAGAAGTTCCTGAAAAGCATTGACTGGACAAGATTGCTTTTATCTGTCACTCTTTTGATTGATACATTACTGAAGCATTTCGTTATTAAGGTATTTTGTCGTTTAAAAAAATTTTTTTCTTTTCTTTTCCTTTTTGAATTCTTACTATCTCATTTCACTTATCTTTTTGGTGTAAGGGCTATCCTTGTAGTCACCTCTAAAGATGGAAGCTATATACATATAGAGTGAGAACATGCTGGTTTTTTGTAAAATATCTGAGTGATCCCAGATCCACATAAGTAGTATGAAGTCTATAAATTTTGTTAAAATATATTACCTGCCTTATTTATAATTATTATATCTAATCCTCTACAGATCTCCCCACATCATCTAGGGCTTGTTGCCCCTCCTGTTGGTGGCCCTGAAGAAGGTGTTGTACACCGAAACGCGCGTAGGCCCCTTTCCATCTAGAGGAGAGGTCTCCAGAGACTCAATACTATCTGAAATAACTGTATTTACTGTTACTTCCTTGTCTTGGAGACTATGCCAAACCACTAAATGTTTAGTGCTATTTTTTAAATATGAGTATGACTGATGTATGCGTGAGAGTATGAATTGTTTTTTATATGATTAGCCACGGGGTTATGCTTTAGGTTTTGGATATTACTAAATGAATATATATGTGAAAAGTTAACAAAACAATGGAGAAAACTTTTCAATGAGTGTTTACTGTAACTGATATAAATTTAAAAAATATATAAATAAAAATTGTTAGTAAATAAACACATTTCTTTGTTTAATTTTCTATGTCATGCTGGCAGGTGAGAACTTTTTGAAGTCTCAAATAAAATAATATAGGTCCTGAAAGAGTCTCCCTTTATACTTTTTGTTCTTTTTTCCCCCCTTCTCTTGGACCTTAAATTACCCCAGGGGGGGCCTTTTGCCTAGATTTATTTCTTCCTCGGTTTTTACCGAAGGTTTGCCTACCATATTTGGTTCTTTGACTTCATACCCCTTATAAATCCAGCTGCTATTAGTTATAGCTTAATATCTTATCTTTTATTGTTTATATGTTGAGATTTTGGCTTGTTAAAAATAATTCTCTTTTTTCTTTCTCCCTCCTTGTTTGCTTTTCTAGATCTTAACTCACGGGTGTTTACTGCACTATAGAATGGAGGGGTTCAAAACATTTGGCTTTTCTGATGAACTCTTCTCTACCCTTATCAGACAAATAGCAGGTACCAATAGTGATGCCAGGGAGAAGATAGGTGATAGTAGTGAGTGGATGAAATTGCAAAATCTGCGTAAAAAAGCCAAAAGAATGGAATCGCACGCTCATTTTATGCTAGAGTATTTAAAAGCTGGAGCCATCCCCTCAGGTTTGAGAGTGAGAAATGTGCCAGCTCTGTTTGTCGAGGTACGCCAGTTCCTGGAGCGGTGGTCACACATTGCTAACCGCTGCTCCAGGGACTGGATGATCCTCATTATTGAAACAGTCAAACAGATGATTCAGATCCTCAACCAGGAGATTTTAGAACTTGAGGAAAAGCTGAAAAAGAACAATAGTGTAGAAGAGGCCAAAGACAAACTAGATAAGATTAATCAGGAACTCTCAGAATTTGAAGATTATCTCATCAAGAAAAAGACAGATAAGTTGAAAAAAGACCTTCGCTGGTTCACCCAAGAGAAGGCCTACCCCTACCTACATAGTTCGTTCTATCAAGGTGAGTCATCTGACTATGGAGCACACAACCCACAAAATGTTAGAAGACCAAAGATTGTGAATTTCTCTGACACTAACTCGTCAGATTCAGATCCTGAAGGTCCCAATAACAGCGAGTCAAACTATAGACAATTCCCAGGACAATTTCGCAATCAACATCAACAAAGCCAGTCACCTTTTTTACGGTCAGGGAGAGGCAGAGGACGAACCAGATTCCAGAGACTAGAAAGGAATCACTATCCTCAATCAGAGCCAGCACATCCGCAACAATATATGAGGACACGGAATCACCAATATTGGAAGTCATAGACAAAAAAATCAATTCATATGACAATATTCCTATCTTCAATCTGTCCAAACATCTTTTATCTTCAGATGAGATTAACATCCTAAGTAAAGGGCTGTCGTTTGTACCAAGTACCCAACCTGATATCTTTAAACTACATAAGGATCTTTTCTCTTTCTTTCGGAAAGTCAGACTGAAAAAATATATGATGGATGTGATTCCATCTGAATCAGAATTGAATTACTCAGGTTGTAAACCACCGTCGAAATTCACTCCATCCTTAGACATGGTGGGACCTAAAGTGACCATCTTCGAAAAATCAGTCCTTAAAGAGATTGAAAGAATTCTTAAGTATATCCCTTCTACCCACTCTAATTTGACGTTCCCGGAAAAGATTGCGCTCAACAACTTACAAAATAACGACTCTATCATCATCAAACCCTGTGATAAAGCAGGTGGCATAGTCGTCATGGACAGTGACATCTATAATGACAAAATGAAATCCATGCTATCGATTTCGGATCACTATCGCAAGGTCAACAGATCTGTTTTGTCAGAACTAAAAAGACTCATTGAGAATTGCACTGCCAAAGCTTTCAGAGATGGCTTTATATGTCAAAAAGAGCTAGATTTCCTAAATCAGACATATACAGTTGTCCCTGCTCTATACGGAGTACCCAAAACGCACAAAAATGCAGAGAACCCACCCATGAGACCGATAGTCTCTTCTATCAATTCCTGTACAGAGCCACTCTCGAAATATGTAGACACATTCCTTTGCCCACTTACCAAACTGTATGCCTCTTATATCAAAGACACAGGACACATGATTGCGACCATAGAGCACTTACCGTTTAACCATAAGACTCAATATCTAGTTACACTAGATATCGAGTCTCTGTATACAAACATCCCCCAAGATCTAGCTTTAGAGGCGGTGGCGGCACTTCTATCTAGAACCCCGGGTGACAGACCAAACGGATTCATCTTGGAGTGCCTTGACATAGTACTCCATAACAACTTTTTTGAATTTGGAGAGGCCCTTTTCCACCAGATCAAAGGCACCAGCATGGGAGCTTCGTGTGCTCCCAGTGTAGCGAATATATATATGGGCGAGTTCGAACTTAAACACATCTTTAATGAAGTGGCCCCTTTCTACGAGAACATACAGGTATGGCATAGATTTATAGATGATATTTTCTTCATCTGGACAGGGAATGAACAAGATCTCCTACAATATATTGAATGGCTTAACCTTAGCGATGTTAACCTTAAATTTACGGCCAAATACTCCACAGAAAAAGTGGAGTTCCTAGACATTTGGATTATGGACTGTGGAGGCAAAATTGCAGTTAGCCTCTTTAGAAAACCGACTGCGAAAAACACCATCCTACAACACAGCAGCTTCCACCCCAGTTGTCAAAAGGACTCCATTCCTTTTGGAGAATTTTTAAGGATCAGGCGTAATTGTACCAATATAAGTGAGTTCAATATCCATGCAGAAGAACTCCAAAAGAGACTCCTCCTTAGAGGATACCCCAGACGGCTAGTGAGACACTCCCTGAAACGCGCTAAGTATTACAACAGGGACGCACTAATCTCTGGGAGACAAAAACCATCACTGGACAAAATCGTCTGTGTAGTTAACCATTCTAGTTTGAACAATAAGATCCAGAGGGTACTACATAGGAATTGGAAAATCCTCAATGTCTGCGAAGAAGACAGTGCTCTAGCTCCCCCTATCGTAGCATTCAGGAGAAATTCAAACTTAAGAGACAAATTGGTCCACAGTAGGCCACAGTCACGTAAAGGACAGCAGATGACTATCGATGGACTCCCTCCCATCTTAGGCAACCACAAATGTGGTAACTGCCATGCGTGCCCCTCAGCGATTACTACCCAAATCTGCAACTATGGCTCCAAAACAGCCAAACTGAAAAGCCATACCAATTGCAGAAATAGCAACCTAGTCTACTTGATACTTTGTCCCTGTGGATTAGGTTACATAGGAGAGACAGGCAGAGAGTTCAGAACCAGACTGTCCGAACATAAATCTGCAATTAAAACGGGAAAAAGACAAGCCCCAATGGTAAACCATTTCTTGGATCAGCACCACACTGAGACAGATCTTCGGTGGCTGATATTGGAGAAAATCACTCCGAAAGCGGGACGTGACACAGAGAAGATAAGGAAAGAACGAGAATCCTTTTGGATTTTCTACTTTGACACAGTACGTCAAGGGCTTAATGAAGAAATTGTATGGCTAGTCACCTAGTCTGTTTACTAGATACAAGGCTAAGCCATTAATCAAACCTACATTAGTACTATGTACTTGTCTACTTAATTCAGCCCTAACGACGTTGTATGACATGCTTCTCATCCAATTCATATATCACCTGAATGGCTCTATGACCTATGGCTTACTAGCTGCGATAACCCAATAAGCTATATCATATATATTCATATATGTATCTGCCTACATATATCGCCTATGTGGTGTGCTGAGTACACACACTGGGACACCTACATCCTCTTAAAAAGCCTGAGCTTACCAACGCTATACCTGCTATGAGTCTGTAATTATAACCATGAAATGTTTCACTAAATAACCAAACTTGTTTGGTCATTTCATAAATATCTGTAACAACTGGGTTACCGTTTCTCGGCACCCTTAAAGACTCCACAATTATCAAATCCGTTAAAAGTAAGTAATATGATGTATCTATATTATAGCCAGCTTCACATTACAATATGGCTCCGTCAACAACCTAGACTCGGTATTGGATTGTTAGTGTTTCTGCTGCGATCGCGCAATACACCATGTGACCTCCCGCTAGACCAATTATCATCAGTATGAGTCCCTAGGATCACGTGACTTTCCTCCTGACCTATCGCCATCCAGTAACACATTCAAAACCCGCGCCAACATCACATACTCCGATTGATTCTCGGAAGTTGATGTACGAGCGAGGTCGATACTCTGCGGTTACCGGGTAAGCGTTGTGAAATGTTTTTATTGTTTGATACTGAGTGCTAAGCGTAAACGCCTACCCTACATACAATAAAGACGCATTTCATTAATAAGACCCACAAGCATTCTAGGTTGTCGATACACTAGCGAGGTCGTTACTTTGTGACTATCGGGCAAGGTTTGTCAAATGTTTCTATCGTTTGATATTTAGTGTTAAGCGTAAGCTCTTATTTCATATACAAGAAAGACGTACTTCGTTAATAAGACTCACAAACATTTAGCATTATACCTTGGCCAACACCATAGCGCTAAAAAGAATCTCATTCCTTGTACTACTTGTCGTTGGTGAATGAGATTTACTGACATAAAGTTTTACGTCCCTGCCAACATCGCAGTGCCAAAAATAGGAACGCGTTTCCCGTATGCCAAGTCTCGCGTTCGTTATGTCCCTTCGGTTTTTAGTAGTTTAAACTAAACAATAGAGCCATCCTCCCTATGACGGTCTTCCATCCACAAAACAGATTGTCAATAACTAGAAACGATAGGACAAGTAGGTAGTAATAAACACACATGTTTATTTTCCTAGAGACATCAGGGTTAGTAACAAGAGTCTACCGACTGAACGGCAACAGTGTACTGCAGCGACATACGTCATAAGGACCCACATTTCCTAGGACGTATGAAGTTCACATAAAGGTAAGCCATCGAGCACAGCTGAATATCCTGTACAACTAATACGTTGCCATGAAAGACATCAGGCTGGCAATTTATAAAATACATCTTATCTCATTTCTGACATCTTTTCATAGAGCCAAACAAGTTACATTTACATTCTGGACTCATTGGGACGCAACCCTACGGCAGAAACTGTAGTAAATAACCCGCATTTTCACATGTCTCTGGCAATAGCGAAGCAACAATGATCGCATTAATGTAAGGGTAAGTATTCCCCTACATGTAGAAAATATAAGACACTACGCTTATCTATAGGTAGTTAGTATAACAACTATAAAAAAACTTTTTCTGCACAGACGCAGAAGTTCCTGAAAAGCATTGACTGGGCAAGATTGCTTTTATCTGTCACTCTTTTGATTGATACATTACTGAAGCATTTCGTTATTAAGGTATTTTGTCGTTTAAAAAAAATTTTTTCTTTTCTTTTCCTTTTTGAATTCTTACTATCTCATTTCACTTATCTTTTTGGTGTAAGGGCTATCCTTGTAGTCACCTCTAAAGATGGAAGCTATATACATATAGAGTGAGAACATGCTGTTTTTTTGTAAAATATCTGAGTGATCCCAGATCCACATAAGTAGTATGAAGTCTATAAATTTTGTTAAAATATATTACCTGCCTTATTTATAATTATTATATCTAATCCTCTACAGATCTCCCCACATCATCTAGGGCTTGTTGCCCCTCCTGTTGGTGGCCCTGAAGAAGGTGTTGTACACCGAAACACGCGTAGGCCCCTTTCCATCTAGAGGAGAGGTCTCCAGAGACTCAATACTATCTGAAATAACTGTATTTACTGTTACTTCCTTGTCTTGGAGACTATGCCAAACCACTAAATGTTTAGTGCTATTTTTTAAATATGAGTATGACTGATGTATGCGTGAGAGTATGAATTGTTTTTTATATAATTAGCCACGGGGTTATGCTTTAGGTTTTGGATATTACTAAATGAATATATATGTGAAAAGTTAACAAAGCAATGGAGAAAACTTTTCAATGAGTGTTTACTGTAACTGATATAAAGTTAAAAAATATATAAATAAAAATTGATAGTAAATAAACACATTTCTTTGTTTAATTTTCTATGTCATGCTGGCAGGTGAGAACTTTTTGAAGTCTCAAATAAAATAATATAGGTCCTGAAAGAGTCTCCCTTTATACTTTTTGTTCTTTTTTCCCCCCTTCTCTTGGACCTTAAATTACCCCAGGGGGGGCCTTTTGCCTAGATTTATACCACGCCACATGACATGGCCAGAGTTGATCCCACACGAACATCCAAATGCCTCAAATGCAAGGCAGATGATGCCAACTTCATGGATGGAGCAGGTAGTGAAAAATGTTGTATACCTCCTCTATTCATGCATGAAAATACTAATTATATAATCTATTAACTATAATATTATTAAACGAATATTGCATGTATACTAATCAACATTATTAAAACTTAAACTACACATGGGATTTGCTATTTGCATGGCTAAATAACTTTTATAACTAAAATCTGCACGCATATTAATGAGTAGTATATGTGATAATAGAATATTGCATGATATATGTTGCTTTATGACGTTGCATCATCGAGGAGGACCGAAAAGGGTGAATATAATGGCTTTGAATGTCGCTATATGCTAGATAAATACAAGTACATAGAGGGATTAGTAAGGGGTTAACATTAGAATCACCATTTCTATGTATTAATTATTCTTTTGTGTTTGTTTCACTTGAGTTGACATCTGGGCCAAATCCAATATGGCCGCTGACATCGCACGTGGAAGTGGCCACTGTCTCGTGAGGCGCGAAGTGAACTGCGCAAGTGCGAACAGTATCCTGAACCTCTTAGCGACCTTTGCTCATCATGTTCCTGGTCAAGGATATGAATTTGGTGGTTCGCCAAGATAGGGGAACAATCAACCTTACAGTAAACCGGAACAAGCCAACACTTTGGCTGACAAGTGACCTTACCCCTCGAACTGTACTGAGAATCTGTGAATAAGGATCGGACGATCCCAACCAGCCAATCACGACTGTCCTAAGCCTAAAAATGAATCTTCTTTAACATGAAATCATTATAAAAAAGGGTGGTAGAATAGAGAGGTAAACTATATTTGTGACGCCTTTCCTGGTGGTCCAGATGCTGCCCGACCGCTTGATGACTGCAAACTTTTTCCAAATCCACGGGTTATGATAGATGATTGCACGATTTCTGGTCCTTTGATAAAATTGGGGACTGTAACGTGCTGAGCAGAGGACTTGGTGCTTTGGCCTGCTTTATTTGGGCAATTTGCGACAGACTCGGTTATGCAGAGCCAATGAATTAGAGGATCCCAAATAGCCAGATTAGGTAAATATGATGTTCTGCGATTTACTTGAATTGATCTAGAAATTCTAAACTTTGACGAGACAAATGCAAATATGAATCATTATGAAAATTAAGATAAAAAAATATTGATTAACAAGAAATATGAGTTTGTGGTTTATCATTAAGGGAAATAAGGATTCTGA
Organism: Triturus cristatus; assembly: GCF_964204655.1. Classification (NCBI taxonomy): domain Eukaryota; kingdom Metazoa; phylum Chordata; class Amphibia; order Caudata; family Salamandridae; genus Triturus; species Triturus cristatus. The sequence continues at coordinate 598,462,056 of NC_140588.1, forward strand.
GTCTTAAATGTGTTTTAGCTGGTTCTAAATCACCATCAACCAATCCAACTAATTGGTCCGTCGACCAAGTGGGAGGAGTGCCTTGATGTTTAGGATCCGGGGTCTATAGGCGATGGATGTTAATGTATATTTTGTAAAATAACTTTCTCTCCCTATAGGTTATACGGTGTTTTCCCCCACATGTCCAGCGCTTGAATTATTCATCCTTCCTGTATGTGTAGATTCGTGAATGGTGACGTGTGTGAGTTGGTGTTATGGGCCCCACCAATGAATGCGTGTATGAATGAGTGTGCGTGACGACGGGTCTGCGACGCAGGGAGGATATCGGTATATGTTGTTCCCCATTTTCCCAGTCTTGCGCTGGATCACTGCATACAAATGAAACATATTTCCCCGAAAGAGAGATAAACGTTTACAATATAAATTTCTTCCCCGTGCATATACCATGCCACATGACATGGACAGAGTTGATCCCACACGAACATCCAAATGCCTCAAATGCAAGGCAGATGATGCCAACTTCATGCAGCTGGCCTGGACCTGCCCTCGAGTACAGGCATACTGGATGACAATCCTATCCCAGTTATCCACCATGATTCACATTGCGCTTATGCCAAATCCTTTACTGGTTCTCCTGGGATATGTCAAGAATGTCCCGAAGAGTGCCCGCAGTTGCGCTACTGCTTGCTAAGCGAGGGTTAGCATTCATTGGGTCAAAGCACACTGCCGCACCAACTCGGAGTGACTGGAAAGCATAGTATACTGCGACACGACTTGCGAAGTTGGTGCCACATTACAGTCACTATCTTCCCGGACCACATATATCTGGAAGACCCCGCGTAATTATTTACTGGAATTGAAGTCCGACACACCAAATCAAATTGATCACATATCCCCTCCCAACCCCCACAGAACAACTCCTATTGGCCAATCCTGTTACACGATGCTCTGTCTCACCATCCCCATGCCATTGGCACTACTGACCTCCAGCCCAGTCCAATAACCAGGCTGCTGCCCAACATAACCCTCAATGACTATCACCACATCGTGTGTAACTGTATGCAGCACACCTTGTTACATTTGCCTGGATACTCTTATGTTGTCAGTATTAGATTTATGTATGCTTATTGTAGAGATTTCTTTTTTTTAATGTGATGTATATGAAAAGACAAAATACATTTAAAAGAAATGAAGAGGAACGTGTCTAACAGGACTGTGTGCTATTAATGTGTATGTTCTTTGAGATTCTACCACATCATGGAAGGTTAGGTGGAAGTTGAACAACATGAGAAGGTAGCAGCTAAACAACGTGAGATGTTGTCATTCTGCCTCAGAACTATGACTGTGTTGATAACCTGTAATGGTTTACCTGCATTCTTCAGTGACAAGCAATCAATTAAATATTCGGTTCCAAGCAATTTTGCACAGGCATGTGATGTGCAAAGTATAATTCCGAATGGTGCAAGTGTTTTTGCATTCATCAAGTATTCTCCTTTTCTGAGAATAAGACTCTGAGAATCTATCATGATCTTGGCATGTCAGCTGGTGTCAGTGATCTGTGGGAAATGGCCGACCCAGCCTTAAAGCTACCTGTGACCTGTTTTAAACAACATTGGACCTTTTCCTTGATTAGATACACAAGCAACATTATTGCAGTGTCAGTCTGGCTCACCTTTAGATCCAGTTTTCCATACCTATTTAGGCTCTTTGCATAGCAATTGCTCCAGTGCTAACTGAAGTTCTCAATCCCTGCCTGGAGACACCATTTGTTCCTGTTTGCTGAAAAAGGGCTAAATGAATTCTACTTTTGAAAAAGCTGCTTGCTGATCCTGCCATTCTCTCTAATTATCTGCCAGTTTCATTGCTATATGTGGTCACCAAAATATTATAGAAGGTGGTTAACACCCAACTATGTAAATATTTGGCTCAATACATTTTAAAAATTGGATAACAGGTTTCTTCATAACACCCAATCGGGTTTCGAAGAGACTGAAATCATTAAATTGGTGCTGGATGATGGGAAGAGTGCCGCCCCTAATCTGCTTGATCTAGCTGCAGCTCTTTACACGGTATCCCATCTAGTGGTCCTGCAGAGGTTGGCAGATATAAGCATTGGGGGTTTGACATGGTGCCGACTTGAGTCTTTACTTGAAGAGAGAAAACTGGAGATCTGGCTGGCCCGCCACTCTTCAACGCAGGAGAGGCTTCCTTCTGGATTGCCACAGGGCTCTTCCTTGAGCCCTACTGAGTTTAATATTTATAAGGGCCCACAAACTACTCTAATTAAATCGTATAGGGTGGCTACCATATCACATGAAGACAACACTCAGTTGCTTATGAACTTCGATCATTCGACTTCTATTAAACTGTCTTCTTTTGCTGCCAACCTAAAGGATGGTTTGCACTGGATGCAGAAGAGTTATCTCCAATACAACGCAGAAAAAAACGAGATTCTCTTATTCGATAACACAAGAGATCTCAGTGCCAATTTTAATTGACCACAGAACATTCCTTCTCTCCCGTCCCCGACCATGACAGCTTACAATTTGGGAGTAGGAATAGATGTAAAACTATCCAGGGACACCTAGATTGGGACAGTAGGCGGACCTGTTTTGGTCTCCTGCATTCTATCAGGAAATGTTTTTACTTTTTACCAGTTGACACCCGCAGCACAATTTTACATGCTTCGATTACATCTAGGCTGGACTATTCTATAATTATCTTTATATCAGGGTCCCCGACTACAAAATCAGGAAACTTCGGATAGTCCAAAACATTGCAGGCCGACTTATTTAGGGCCTATCTAGAGGAGATCCTGTCTCAAGCACCGAACTGGGAAGCAAAACTGTCCCTGGCAAAGAACTCGGCCGGCTCCAAGGGGGGAGGGGGGAAGGGATGAGGTGCTAGTGGAAAGCTTTGTGCCGCTTTTCGCTTTTGTTGCAGGCGGCCGCAGAGACGTTTTAATGCATGGGCAAAGTGGGCTCTGGCCCAGGGCCCCAGCCTTTCAGGGGGCCCCCTGATAAAGTCAGCTCTGTTCTCCAGAGTTTTGCCCTAATGACCTTGAATATTGCTTAAACAGATTGTTTTAAATACGGTTTTCCTTTGATTTATTTTTTATGTATTTGATGTGTGAAAGTCTAGTACAGCCATTTTGCAGAGAAATGTTGTGCTTGTTTCATGCAATATACATAAAAAAGTTTATTTTAGATCAAAACAAGGCCTAACATATAAGAAATGGGAGGGCATCACAGAAATTATTTGCAGTAATATTGGTGAGCTGCTGCTGTCTTACAATATTGAAAACACACATAACTATCCCTGAACATTAGATGTAAACACATTTAGGGCCTTATTTATGAGAAGTGATGCATCGCATGATGGATGCGTCATATTTACTGTATGATGCATCATGTTACAGATACGTCAGTATTTCTGACATATCTGTAGGCGCAAAAGTGATGCATTGCTGGGGTATGTCTGATATAGACGCAACTCCAGCAATGTGTCCTTTCACATGGGGCTTGCCTGCATCAATCTTACACCTGCTGTGAGGTAGGTGTAAGATATTGACGCAATGGCGTCCTAGAAGTGGCGCACTGAGTTCTCATAGATTTCAATGCGCCACTTCTACAAAGCTTTTTGCGGGGCAACACCCACCCTGCATATATTATACCTGGAGCAGGTATAATGTGGTGCAGGGGTTTAAAAAGTGATGCATCTGCCTAGATGCGCCACTTTGTAAATAGGGGGCAACATGGCACATTTTTTACGCTGCCGGTACGTCGCAAAAAGTGACGCACCCGCAGCATAAAAGTGAAGCAAGGCCTCATAAATAAGGCCCTTAGAATTTGAACATGTGTTCCTTTGCACTGTCAGGGCCCTAATGAAACGAAATAGTGTATTTAGTAAATCGTGCAGCTACTCAGACTAGAGTGTCCTGGCGCTTGACAGCGGGAGGAAAATGTGCGTAAAAGACCCATCAGTTATTAAAAAGCCAGGTTTTTCCTGAAAGAGTAGGTCTGTGGTTAGTCTCAGAGCCTCAGGGAGGCTATTCCACAATTTTGCGCCTAGAAAGCCGAGGGATCTGCCTCCAGTGCGGGCACGGCATATTTTAGGCACGATGGCCAGGTTGGCATTGGAAGATCTTAGGGGTCTAGATGTTGTGTAGCCATTAACGTGCTTATTTAGGTAGCCGGCTCCTGAGCCAGGGAAAGCTTTAAAGAAGATGGTCATCGCTTTGAAGTCGATCCGTTCTTTTATGTGGAGCCAGTGTAGAGACTTAAGAACAGGGGTCATACTAGATCTGGGTTTAGGTCTCAGGAAGGCTCTGGCCGCCGCGTTTTGTACCACTTGTAGGCGCTGGATAAGGAATTTGGGAAGACTGAGGTACAAGCTGTTGACATAGTCAAGCTTTGATGTGGCCAGAGCCTGCAGCACGATCTTTCTGCTTTCAAGCAGTAACAGTGGCAGGAATTATTTTAGCATCCGGAGTATGCCAAAGCAAACGGCAGTTAGATTTTAGATTTGAAAGCACATGGAGAGTGTCTTGTCTATGACATTTCCTACGTTTTTTATTTTCTCCTTTTCCGCGGGCAGGGGCGGCAGATCTTATGGCCACCAAGAGCTCCAGTCAGGTGTTTCTGGATTACCAAAGAAAATAACTTCATCCACTGATTGATCATAAGCCAGTTAAAAACCTTTGTGAGGCAAGACCTAATCATTGCCCCGTCAAAGTCAGTTCCATTTTCACACGTAAAAATCAGCTGAGTGTCATCAGCATAGGAAACAATTTTGGCGCCCTCTTCCTCTATCAGAAATGCAAGGGGGGATAGATATATATTAAAAAGGGTAGGACTGAGAATGGAGCCGTGAAGGACACATGCATTCATGGCCGGAACCGGGGATGAGAAAGGGGGGAGCCAGATGTCCCGACATCTATTTGCCAAGAAAGATGACATCCATGTTAAGGTGGTCCCCCCAGGCCAATGTTAGCAAGTCTCTCCAGGAGCCTCTCATATGGGACCGTATTGAAGGCCGCCGACAGATCGAGCAGTATCAGAACAGCCTTCCCTCCCTGGTCCAGCTTACCCTTGAGAAACTCAGTCACTTCCAGCAGAGCGGTCTCCGTACTATAGTTAGCCCTAAAACCGGATTGGGACTCATGAAGGAGCTTCCCATCTTCAATGTATTTTTTGAGAGCCTGGTTTACATGCCTCTCTAGTACTTTGGAGAGGGCCGGAAGAAGGGAGATTGCCGTGTAGTTGGAAGGGTCCGTCGGTTTGGCCTTAGCCTTTTTTATCAGTGGAAGAATCTTCGCATTGTTCCATAATTTCGGAATGTTGCCTGAGGCGAGGTAAGCATTAAAGAGCTGGTTTACCGTGGGGTTTATGGTGGGAGCTAATAGGTTCAGGATATTCGCTGGACATGGGTCGGTAGGAGAGCCAGACTTAATGCTTTGGAGAAGGGTCAGTGACTCTTCAAGCTGAAACTCAAGGAAAGCTAGTGAAGATGGAGGATCCAAGAGGTGAAATATGCTATTAGAACCAAGGTAGAAGGCCAGTTCTTCCTCTGAGCGGTTAGTGAAGTCATGTTGGATAACGGAGATCATTTTGTGGACGAATTGAGCTATTTGCTTAGACCATTCTTCCGTGCATGGCCCTTCCTTTGTGCCGGCTTTCGGGCATTAAAGGATTTAACTATACTAAAGATTTCCTTACTCTTATTTTGGGCAATTTCTATCTTGGTTTGAAAGACGTTTTTCTTGGCTGCCTTCACGAGAATGTAATGAGCTTTTAAGTTGTCTTTATACACCTTCCTGTCCTCAGGTGGATAGGATTTACGCCATTTCCGTTCCATTTTTCTACAATTTCTTTTGCTAGATCTGAGGGAATCATTAAACCATGGAGCTGGTGGGGCCGAACTCTTTGTGGAGCGGGAAATAACTGGTACCACTGCATCAATGTTGGTTTGGAGCCATGAATCTATTGAGAGGGTGTCCGAGTCGGGGCAGCCAGACAGCTCCGGTGAGGAATGACCGAGGTCATCAGCTAAAATCGGGATGGATATTTTATGGAACGTCCTGTAATTAGGGTCCCTCTCCTCTGTGTTAGCCCGAGGGCTGTGGCAGAGTTGGGAATGACGAATTTTAATAGGAGGTGGTCAGACCAGATAATGGGAAGAAGTAAGCTTACTGATATGTCAAAGTTGTGAAAGATTTGGTCTAGAGTATGGCCCTTCTCATGGGTGGCCGAAGAAATAGATGGAAACGTGTTGCAGGCCTGCAGCGTGTCCAACAAGGAAATTGTTTGAGGGTCTTTTCCATTGTCCATATGTATATTGAAATCTCCCAGAAGAAGTCAGTTGTTATATTTTAAAGCCATGGAGGTGGTGGCTGTATTAAGCGTAGTAATATAATTTCCAATTGTGCTGGGAGGTCTGTAAATCAGAAAAACAGCAGTGCTTTGATGGGGGGATAAGGTACGGCGGAAGCCCAAGGACTCTGCGCTCTCGATGTTTTCCATCGGGATGGGAGAGCAGTCTAGTTTTTGATTGTATATTTTGGCGACACCACCCCCCTTCCCAATCTCTCCTAAGGATTTTATAACCCGTAGGGATGGCCGAGGTGATAGTAGGGTTAGAGGCTTCAGACAGCCAGGTCTCAGTGAGAAATAAAAAATTAGGCTGTTCGTCTAAAAGTAGGCCTTAAATGTGTGGTTCAAGCTTTTGCATAGAGTGACAATTTAAAAGGGTGGCCTTTAAGTCCTCTATTTTCTTATTGTTTTTACACTTATTGTTGCGTGGGAGGATCTTGGGTGCGAGATTCCTGGGCTGGAGGAGTGACCAGTTGCACTTATTGCATCGAAAGTCTACCTCCAAGCTCGGATCAGCCACTGTACACTGACATAATGGTAGCCGCCTAAGGCTAAGCAGTTTTTTCTATTGTAATATAGTGGAAAAAACTCACCGGAGGGGAAATGGGCAGCATGGCCGGCGCTGGACGCCTCCGGGACACCTCACAGCACAGACAGGCTTGCCTTTGGCGTGCTCGCTGCGTATGTTCGTTTGCATCGGGAATATATTGGCTAATGCATATGATGCAAACTGGATCGCTAACGCAGCTGAGGAAGTGGAAACTACGTTGCCAGAAGTGAGGAGCCCGATAGGAGCCCCAGCCCTCCGCACAATCGGAGAATCAGCCGCGGTGGACCAGGACTGGAGGAAAAGCCAGATGCGAATCAAAGCAGCTAAGGATTTGTAGGCAAGCAGAATCAAGAAAAGTGCAAGTGTGCGTAGGTAGGAGAAATTGTTAAAAAGCACAGAGTAATTCAGCCACACATATACAATTGAAAAAGTATTAATATAGCAGGGCAGGAAACACTAAATCTTACTGCTGTCAGCTGCGCGCGTCCGTTTACATATGGAATATATAGGCTAATGCCTATGATGCAAACTGGATCGCTAACGCAGCTGAGGAAGCAGAAACTGCGTGGGAAACAGGGGCTCAAATTGGCTCATAAATTCAAAGCTGTTCTGAACAGGGGCCCCCAAAATACGTTTGGCCCAGGGCCCCCAAAATCCTTAAGATGTCCCTGGGCGGCCGATATTGCAGCTATGCAGTGGGCTAAAACAGGCCCCCACCCTGGCGGCCTACTGGGGAAACGCAGGGTGCCCGCTATGGCCAGTCCGGCTCTGCCGCTCATTTGTGGGAGCTACATTGGCTACCCACTAAGAAAATGATCCTGTTTAAACATTCGTTTTCATTCATTGTGGTTTCTAGCTACCTGATCAGGAGAATTCTCCACTGTATTCCCTCTAGAGCACTTCGGTCGTCCACAGCCCTGTTTGTTATGATTCCTAAGGTTCGGCTGGCGAGATCCAGAGGTCGCTCCTTTTCAGGTGTTAGCTGGCAAGGCATGTAATGAGCTTACTCTCTCTTGTTCGATTCAGTGTGAGGCCAGTTTTAGGAAAGACTTAAAAACTTATCATGCTGAACTGACTGTGATCAAAGCAGAGTAGCGCCGCCGCACTCTGTTGGAGTAGCTGTTCGCTCTATAAAGTGGTTTAATTCATTCATCCATTCATTCAGTCCGAGTAAATGTAATTTTGTACTTGTCAGTGAATTCAAATGCCACAGTTATTTTTTCCAAGCACCAGTGAAATAACTCTTAGACACCTGCTCATATATTAGGGCACTACTTGATGTTACACCACCTCTGTCAGTGTCCCTGTTTGATCAGTGCTTACAATTAGATTACGTCCATTTGAAAACAGGACAAGGAAATGAACAGAAAATGATAACAGAAAAGAAAGATAAAGGGAAACAACAATAAAAAAACAACGGGCATCAGTATAACTATACGAGAAGAAATAAAGATAAAGTAAATACATCTTTGGCTTGCAACCAGTAGGTAAAGACAAAAAAGAACAATTTGTTATTGTTTGCTGCTAAGCCAAGGACCTCCAGCATCATGCCGAGGTGACTTTCACATCCCAGGGGATCTCACCGGTACAAAATCCATCTGTGGTGACATCAGCTCTGTTTACCTGGGAGCTGTCATTGACGCTGAGTCAGGGAATGCATTTTTGCAGATGGTAGAATTTTTGGCCAGCTCTCTGAATGTACAGTGAACGTGGAGAACAGAAAATGGTCATCAGCAAAAAATGTATGTTTTTAGTTTGGGTTCCTGGGATTACCTGGAACGCCCCCCTCCCCTGCTCCTCCGCCCCTCCCCCGTGGTCACAGTCTGTTGTACATATATTCTTTTAAAGATGACAAGCAGAGAGCGCATTACCTTTATGGGAGTGTACTCCACAACAAATTCCAAACACGATGGCATTCTGCAGTGGTGACACATACTAACAGGAACAGGGTGGGATTCTTGTCCCTCTCCTCCTTATCATTCACAAATTCTACAAAATTCAATTTACAGGTCTACTTTTGTAAAAATGAATCAATTCACAATTTAGATTGTTTAAAAATGGTACCGGTATCTAATACAAAACGCCTTCCTCAGAGTGAGTGTGAGAAAAGACAAAGGGGCAGATTTACGAGCCCCTTGCGACAGTTTTACGCCACCGTTGCGTCACTTTTGTGACGCAGCGGCGGCGTAAACAATGCGCCACTATGCGACATATTTACAACGTGATGCATCTAGTGAGATGCGTCACGTTGTAAAGCCCTGCGCTACATTATACCTGCGTCAGGTATAATGTATGCAGGGTGGGCGTTCCGTCGCAAGGAAGCCCCGTAAAAGTGACGCAGTGAAATCAACAAGATTTCACTGAGTCACTTTTACGTCCCAGCTGCGTCAAATCCTTATGCCTGCTTGAAGCAGGCGTAAGGAGTGACGCAGCATATAAGGTATAGGGCACCCCTGAGCAGTGCTGGAGTTGCATCGCGCTTGCGACACAACTCCAGCACTGCATCACCGTTACGGCAACAGATGCGTCACACATCCGTCTATCCGTGCGCCATGGTGCGCCGCATTGTAAATGTGGCGTATCCATGGTGGCGCAAGGTGGTTTTTGAGTCACGCAAAAAAGCTGGCGCATCCCTGCTAATATGCAGGGATGCGCCAGTTATTGTAAATCTGCCCCAAAGTATTATAGGACTACAGAAGTAAAATTCGCAACTCTTTAGTTAAGAGAGACATGACTCTTCATAGGAAAATACAATTTTTGCATTGTTGATAAGTTTCCATTCTGACAAATTTATAGCACAGTTTGTTAAGGCACAGACGAATAGTGACTTTCATCCTCAAGGGCATAATGAAACTTGAGGGGGTCCCCCTGCGAAGTACATTGAGGGGGCCGTCAAGCTCCGGACCCAGACAGGAGCTCCCTAGCCAGGGGCCTGCCACCTGTGCACAGAGCCGGAGGGGGCCCCTGGGACTCGGGGCCCCCGGCACTGTGGGGGGCTGCGGGGGCTGTTATGCCACTGTTCACCCTGCCATGTCTGATGTGATTGATCAAGGATAGGGAATCCCTCAGAAAGTGGTGTTCTATTTCAACTTGAAAATTGTCAAAAGCACGATAAAGAGACAATTGGCAGAATGGAAGTACACCAGATTTGACAGGCAGGACGGCCTGCCTATGTTTGGGGCCGTTCTTTGTCTTGCTGTACTTTTCTTAAACCTTCATTAAGTCAGAAGCAAAAACTAAGTGATGGCCACACATCTATACACATTCCTTAAGTACTCTCAAACATCGGAAAAATAAAAAAATTCAAAGTAGCATTCTGAATGGCTAGATTATCCCAATCTTCTCAACCGTCTCAGATGTGGTTAATGAAAACCACATTTTCAAAGGGAAGGCATTTTGTTTTTCTCTCCTTTGATCGTGAAAATCGAGAAATTTGCGGGTCACAGTGAGGGAAAAGCAGGGTAAAAGCATTATTAAGATATAATATTGAAACATGGTGTCAAATCTGTAGCTTGTCTCGTCATTCATTTATTCCGTAGTAGAGTCATTATCTAAGGGGATGTTAGAGAGCATTACATAGATTGAAGGAGGGCAATCTTCAGTACCTAGGTTGCATGGTTATTATATAATATATTTGCAATAACAGAACATATTTAGAAGGCATAACTTCACATTTAGGTGAAGATCAAGTTCTGTTAAACTGGTTCAGTAGTAAATGTTTTTTCTGCTTAGCTTAGAAAAAGGTAAAGGAAGGTTCCGTATTATTTTGACTGGGATGGTATTCACCACCTTCGTAGCAAAACCTAATAAATAGCAGGATAGTGGGAAGTCTTGATGCATCATTTAGTATGAAGAAGGAAATTATGTGTCTAAGCTTCACTGACATAGTAAGTTTCTTCCTTTGGTAGAGGGGTGTGTTAAGTTTCAGTGCTCTAAAGATGATGTAAGGTGATCTAAGACTGCAGTGAGCTTGGAAAGGGAGCCATTTAATTGTTTTTAGGATTGGCATCATTTGTTCAAATGTTTGGGTCATTAATTAATCTTGAAGCAGAATTGAGGACAACTTTTAGAGGGGATGTCTTAATTGCAAGGAGGCCTGTGAGTTTGGCTATGGACTATACTAGGAACATCACAAAATAAAATGATGGACGAAGTGTTGAAACTTTTCAGAGACTCACCCCCAGTCTCAGATCTGGGTTTAATCCATCGTTATTTTGCTCGCCACATCACCTTAGCTTAAACCCAACCATGTGTAAATCAGTCTTGACCCTGCTCCTCATGGGAACAGCCCAGCCCGAACTGCCAAGCCAGATCCTCTCTGGACTAAAAACAAGCATCCTGGGACTAGTTTCGAGGTATCACTCCCCATCAGCCAGGCTAGCTTGAATCCAGTGGTACAGCGAGCAAGAGTCCCACATCTGGGCATATCTTTAGCCACTTAGGGTGCACATAGCAACATCACAAAATAAAATGATTGACGGAGTGTTGAGACTTTTCAAACACTCACCCCCAGTCACAGATCTGGGTTTAATAAAACATTAGTTTGCTCCCCACGTCACCCCAGTTTGGACCCATCCATATGCAAATCAGTCTTGAGCCCGCTCCTCATGGCAACAGTCCAGCCTGAACTGCCAGACCAGGTCCTTGGACCAGTTTTGGGGTATCACCCCTTATCAGCCAGGCTAGCTTGAATTCAGTGGTGCAGCGAGCAATGGACCCATGTTTGGGCAAATGTTAAAAAGAATAACTACCAATACAACACTGAGCACTTTGGGACACCATAGTTTGTGAGTAGGTTTAACCTTCACGACCCAGTAGTGTTAATTAGGATGCAATTTACCTTTCTAGCACTGATCCTCTAATATCAAAGATGCAGGATAAAGTTCTACGTAGTAAGTTCTGGTCAACCATGTGAAATGCTGCTGAGAAGTCTGCTAGAACCTGAGGACATGCTCCAATTTTATCCCACAAATAATATGCATCATGAATAATGTAGCGCATTACAGTTTCAGTGTTGCGCCCTGATATGAACCCTGACTGTGAAGGGTTCAGTAGTGAATATTTGCCAATCTATTGGACTACCTGTTTGTCTACACTTTTTTCTATAATCATTCTTTTGATGAGGCTGAAACAATCTAGTTAAAAAAAAAAAAGAGAAAAGATGCAGCACAGCGGATGTTCCTTTGCTGTATATTGTATTATGAATAACTAATAAGTTAGGCTTGTGATGGACCACCCTATTCAAGCTACCACTGCCTCGCCCAAGGGCAGATATAGTGGCAAGGAAGTCAAGTCACCAAAATCCCATGGGTAGACATGGTGACAGCAAGTGCCCTTCGATCGTGATGGCATCACAGGAAGTGATGTCACATAATGTTTGGACATCACAGGAAGTAACATTATTAATGGCTGAAAACATATCTTCGTAAGTGCAGGATTAATAAAATATCAGGAGAGTTCATTTTTGAAGTTTTATAGAGTGCAAATGAGATCCAACTGTATCAGAGCACTGTACACAGAACAGTTTCCAACGGCATATAAGCAGTTTACATAAGGACAATAACAAGCAATTTCAAATGATCCAGGTACAAGCCTATTGACATTCATTGCATTTCAGTGACAGTTGCGTATATATCATTTTGATTTTGTTTCACATTAAACAGATCAATATTTTGATTGCTGCTCACAGCAGAACTGGAAGAGATAGTCCATAAACCGACCAGGCATAGCCCGAGAAAGATCCAAGACTTGTCTTTCTCCATTCTTTCAGAAGTCACCTGCTTGAATGATAGTACCCAACATGTCTGTCGTGGTGATTTCCACATTTCAAGATGTATTCAGCTCATGACTCTACTTCTTCCACTGATGTTGCTGGAAAAGATTGTGCTCTCCCTCAGACTCTTGGACATAACTCATAGCATCCTCTCACGCGGCTTCCGCCTCATATAATCCCATTTGCAAGGGACCTGGATCTGGGGGGAGTGGTGATGTGTCCCTGTGAGTCTACAAGGAATGTAGGGCCTGAAAGGCATACAGTCAGTCTCATGAAGGTGGACCCCACCCGCCTAGCAGTCAGTGCATCTGGCAGAATGTTGTGGGCTCTCCTGTGTGCCGTATCCAGAGTTGAGACCCTCATTGGAACCCCTACCCCTTCCCCATTTTACTCCCAAAGTTACTCAAGAAGATAATAATATATTTTAGTTACCACTTGTATATGAACCAGGCTGCTGGCATGCTATGCATTGGCACAGCCATAGCCCAGAGGCAGCTGGTGAACATTTTAACATATGTGGCATAAACATCTGAACTGTGCATATAGCAGTGTCATATTCAGAACACGTGCAGCAAATAAAAAAAGGCTTCAAATATTGAAAAAGTCTCTGACTTTTTTCTAGCAAACTTTACTCATGTTATTAAGCATAGAAGAATGGCAAGATAAGTGACCACTGCCAAATGTGATCTATGGGTTACAGTAGCCAGTTGGCCACCTAATTAACAAAAGAAACACAAATGCAAGCCTTTCACTTAAGTATCACCATAACAAGAATATACTGGACATCCTCAACCTCACAGTGGTGCGAACCCTTCCCCCCTCGTACACTAGAGGCATGTATTTTGAGGTTATACTCGAGACTGAACTCCAAGAAAGTCAGCACTAAGGCCCGATTCACAGAACTAACTTAAGGCAAAATCCTAAACTTACTACCATTTTGGAATTCACAGAAGGCACTTACTCATTTTGGTATTCACACAAGGCACTTACTCATTTCAGTATTCACAGAAGTTAGGACTCCTAACTTTAGGACTCCCAAATGCCTTCTGTGAATACCGAAAGTCTTAAAGTTAGGATTTTCTCAGTTTAGGAGTAGTAAAGTTAGGACTCCTAACTTTAGGACTCCTAAACTGAGAAAAATCCTAACTTTGAGACGGATATTTGATTTGATTTGCATCAGGAATGGATACAATTTGAAATTTGTTCTGCTTAGCCTTGAGGTAATTGGCCAACGATTTACCAGATTTGTTTTGAACCACATAACATTTCGCACTAGTTTTCAGTAGATACAAAGAGGCTTTCTCTGTGGAGTCCTTATTAAAGTCAATCTTAGCCTTTATAAGTTCTGACAGACAATCCTTCAACTTAGAAGTGTAAAAGGAGTGCTCCAGTCTACTTATCATATTTAGTTAGTCTGATGATAAAATCATGTGCAGTGGCTTTGAATGCATCCCAAATAGTATGGAAGGGAATATTGTCAGTTTGATTTGGAAACATTCTTGAAAAAGGAGACAAAAGAAGAGTTACATTTGGGTCCAGAAGTAGGGAGTTATTGAATCATCATCTTTTAGTTATCGTAGTTTGAGGTAAAATATCCAGTTGAATCCATACAGGAGCGTGATCAGATATGAGTATGGGGCCTATATAAGCTGAACATAAAGATTGAGAAACACTATGTTAAGGGAAAATATAGTCAATTCTGGACTGGGTCTGGTGGGGTGGGGAGAAATAGGTGTACTCTTGTGAAGGGGGATTACAAAGTCTCCATGCATCTCTTAGATTTTGTTGTTTTATGGTTTGTAGAAAAGCGTTATATGCTTTATGTGGGGTGAAAAAAACTTGGGATTTTCGACCTAAAAAGGGATCAACTATCTGATTGCAATCGCCTGCAAAAATAAAGTTCTCTGCAGGGGGTTTTGTAAGTAGCCACGAAATTTGGGACCAAAAAGAAGTATCTCCATTAGTAGGGGCATATACGTTGAACAAGGAGACTGGAGTCCTCCTGATAAGTAGATTGGTGAACAACCATCTGCCATCATTATCTGAATCTTGAGATATAAGCTTAGCATTCAGTGTTTTGTGACAAAGTTATAACACCATTTCTTTTGCCATCACCATGAGAGAAAAAAACTTCTCCTACCCAGTTCTTTTTGAGTTTTATATATTCAGACACTGAAAAGTGAGACTCTTGTAATAAGGCGATGTTGACATCTAGTTTAGATAAATATGATAATACTCGTTGTCTTTTGATGGGGGAATTTATGCCTTTGACATTCCATGTAACAATTTTTAAAGACATAAAATGTGTATACAAAGTGAACAATTAAATGAACCAGCATTAATGCATAGTTTATGTGTTGGAAAGTGGATTATTGGTAGGGGCAAATGTAAGTCTGCCACTAGAAATAAGGCCACTAACACAGTAAAGGGCTCAGCATTGGTCTTGGAAAATTATTCCCATGCTCAACCCTTGGTAGCTAGGCTGCGAGCAGGCAGGCTCTACTTCAAAGACAGGTATGTAAAGCATTTAAAAACACCATGGGGCATATTATCAAGCGGCAGCGATAATTATCGCTGATCGCGCTTAGCACGCATTTTCTTATGGCCGGCTATCGCTGGAACTTCTCGCCATGTTAGCGCTGTATTAACAACGCTCAGTGCCATGGCAATAAATAGTCCAGCGATAGCGGGGATAGCGCCGTTTTCCATGGAACAACGCTGGTTTTCCAGCGATGTTCCATGGAAACGGCGATTTCCTTGATGATGGGGCCTGTGGTCTTAGCCACACAATCCACCTCCCTTGTTAGGTATGCCTTAGTCTGGAATTTAACAGATGTTAAATTCCAGCATTAAGGCCCAGTTAGCGCAAAAAAAATCTGCGCTAAACCGGACGGGGCTTCGTTGTAAATACAACGAAGCACCGTTATCGATATTTTATAATGTAGTTGTAAGGAGCACGCCTACCTTTCATTTCATTAGCGATGCGATGTGAGGCGAGGCGATAGGTAACCGGGCGCTAAGGCAAGGAAACACACGCTAGCGTGTCCTTGTTAATAAAGCGATAACATTATCGGATGGACGCTAAAGCACCGATAATGTTATCGCCTGCCCTTAATAATATGCCCCCAAATCAGTTAATAATTAAGACACAATGCATAATAAAAATGCGACACCAATTTATAAACATATGAAGTATGTTTATCTTTAGAATTACACCAAAACAACAAAAATCCAATGTAGGGAACCGGAGGTATATATTTTCAAAGATTTTGCATTATATAACCCTTAGAAACCTAGAGCACCATATTGGGTTAGCTGGTCGCGATAGACCGGCTCAAAGTCAAAGTTTCAGGCCGACCGCAATGGTGCCATGAGCAGCTACCCCTTGCGGTAGGTCCTGGTCACAGTTTTTACCTTCGGACTTAGAAACTTTACTGGAGCTTTTTCTCGCGAGGTCACTGGATGCTCTTCACCAGGCCGAATTCGGTAAGGGTTCGCCGGCCTCGCATTTCGCCTACTCCCGGTCAAACTCTGGAAGCCGGACCTACGGAGCTTTTCAGCAGGACGAACCTGGATGGGAGGCCGGCTCGCGGTTGAATGCAGGCGACTTGGCTGGCCAGGTTGAGCCGGTCCCCTTATGGAGCTTTTTACCAAAGTTGCTCCAAAGTTCTCCAAACTTCTGGAACTTCTTCCTGACGTTCCCCAAAGGGTCCCAGAATGTCTCAAACTCACTCCAAGGGTCTGGAAGCTCGGGTATGGTCCTTGAAAGTTGAGTACTTCGGTTCCCACAATCCACTTGGACAAAACCCTTACAAATCCACTGATAGTTCTCCAGGTTGATGATCCTTGGTGGTGATGTTCCAGGTGAGCTCTGTTAACCTGTAGCTTCCAGGGAGTCCACTCTTTAGTTATTTTACAGCAAGGTAGTCCACAGCAGAGCTGCAGTTCCAGATGGTGCAGTCTTCAGAGGGCAGGACTTAGATATTGTACATTAAACTTCTCAACATGGAACCATGTCTTGCTTTCTTAAGTTTCAAGCAGCAGATCTGAAAGGCTCTGCCCCTCTCAGATACTTATTCCAAGTTCTTTGGGTCAAGCAGAAGGTCACTCCTGACCAATGGGAGCAGGGTAACTCCCCAAGGGTATGAACACATCCTGTAGAGTGTGGCATTCTGTTGTCCCAGAGTGCACCAAATCCTCCAAATTCATAATGGCTAATTTTCCAGCTTGGAGTTAAGAGCTGGCTAAACACACCCCTAGGATGGCTAATTTCCATTGACTCTCCGCCTTGCATCTGCTCATTCCTTCCTTACGCCTAGCTCTGGCTTGGGGTCAAAAGAGTAGAGCTGTAAATGACACTGAGGCCTTCCCCTTTCCTTTGAAGACCATGGTTTATGACTCCTCCCCCTGCTCTGGCATTCCTTTGTAGCGGCACACTGCCCTCCCAGCACAGCTGGATAATCCCAGGGGCTCTTTATCACCTTTTCAAAGCAGCCTGGCTAATCCACTTAACTCTGACCAATCAGGACAGACTATTGGAAGGCTGAATCTAGACCTACAAACAAGAAAGTCTTATAACTTCCTTTCTGTACATTTTAGGAGAAATTCAACACTATCATATTGTTGGATTTATCACTACCATTTTGGGAAGTCTTTCAATGGAAGCTCTAACATTCTCCTATCAGGAGTTATTAGTTAATAACTTCTTGCCATGTTAACCTATGTGGCATGGGATTTGCAATGGACAAAATTACTTGGGCCATTTTTCCAGCACCAGGCCTTTTAAAAACATATTTTACAAGTACTCCGCCTATATCTACAGGACCCCCACCCCATGGAACAACTAGGGGAGACTTTAGGGGTTCTGAATCTGTAGAAATATTGCAGATCCTCCCTCCACAGTGCTCCTAGCATCAACATCGAATTTGGGCAGCACTTTATCACAATGTGGGGAGTGAAATGTGAAATTTCACTTAGTCTCGGGCATATAAAACTCATTTTATAAGGGTCCACCTTATAAATACCTGATCCCCCACCCCTGAGACACCTAGGGGAGACCCTGGGGGGGTCCTAATGTGCCAAAACATTGCAGGTTTTCTATTTGTAAGTGCCCCAAACACCAAAGTCAAGTTTGGGCACAATTTACTTTTTAAAAGCAGTCCTACCACCCAGGTGCAGAAAAAGCTGCTGGCCTCTAAACTGCCATTCCCTAATGTGAACTAGGGACTTCTAGGTAGTTTTAATCCCCCTGACCTATTATTTAATAGCGTCTGAAAGGGTAGGTTATGCAAATCAAAGGGGTACCCCATACCATAGTGTACCCTAGTGTATGTAGGTGTTTTCACTGTATTCTAAATGTGTCTCTTTCAGCATAGCACTGGCCCTGGGCCTGGTTAGGAAGAGCAGAGGGTCAGTCAGAGTCAGTTGCCACCAGTACCAGTAAGCAAAAATTTGGGGGGTGCCCAGGGCACAGGATGACTCTGCAACATACCCCACCCCCCCCCCCAACGAAAGGTGATGGGTTACTAACCTACGGGCTGGTAGTCCTCATCAGCTAAGTGGAAAAACCTGGAAAGTCCATCCACATTTGCATGGGCAACTCCAGGTCTGTGTTCCACTGTAAAGTCCATTCCCTGTTGGGAAATGGACCACCTTAACAGCTTGGGATTCTCTCCTCTCATCTGCATGAGCCATCGGAGAGGCCTGTGATCAGTTTGAACACAAAAGTGAGTCCCAAACAAATATGGTCTCAACCTTTTCATGGACCAAACCACAGCAAAAGCCTCTTTCTCAATGGCACTCCACCTCTGCTCTCTGGGAAGAAGTCTCCTGCTAATAAAGCAACTGGCTGATCAAGGTCCTTTTCATTTAGCTGTGACAACACTGCCCCAATCCCTTGCTCTGAAGCATCTGTCTGAACCACAACTTATTTTGTGTAGTCAAGGGCCAGCAGCACTGGTGCTGAACACATAACAGCTTTCAGAGTGTCAAAAGCCTTCTGACACTCTGGGGTCCAATCCACTTTCTTGGGCCTCTATAGATATATAGATATATATAGATCTATAATACCCTGTCCGTCCAAGGAATGCCGTGACCTGAGTATGAGTAACAGGAGCTGTCCAATCCAAAATAGTTTGGAATTTAGCTTGGAGAGGCTGTGCATGCCCCCTACCTACCAGGTGGCCCAGGTACACCACAGAACTCTGCCCTATTTGTCACTTACTTGCCTTAATAGTCGGGCCTGCCTGCTGCATGGCCTGAAGCAATTCCCTTAGGTGGCTTAAGTGATCCCCCCAGGTAGAACTATAAACAGCTATATCATCCAGGTAAGCTGCACTGAACTGTTCCACCCCAGACAAGAGCCTGTTCACCAACCTTTAGAAGGTGGCAGGTGAATTCTTGAAGCCAAAGGGCATTACCTTGAATTGATGATGTCCCTCTGGTGTGGAGAATGCTGACCTTTCCTTTGCTCCATCAGTGAGGGCAATTTGCCAGTAACCTGAGTCAAATCAAAAGTACTCAGGTACTTAGCAGCCCCTAACCTATCAATGAGGTCATCAGCTCTAGGTATAGGGTGAACGTCAGTCTTTATGACTGCATTCAATCCTCTGTAGTCCACACAGAACCTTAACTCCTTGGGTCCCCCCTGAGGATTAGGTTTAGGTACCAGCACCACTGGACTGGCCCATGGACTCTCAGATGGTTCAATTGCCCCCAATTCCAGCAGCTTAGCAACCTCAGCTTTGATGCTGGCTCTGACATTGTCAGACAACCTGTACAGTTTATTCTTGACAGGTAGGTTGTCACCATTGTCAATGTGGTGCACACACCACTCAGTGATGCCTGGGGTCAAAGAGAACAGTCCAGCAAATTGCTCCAGCACTAGCTAACAGTCTCTGTGCTGCTTGTCTGTCAACTTGGGAAAGAGTTGCACCCCCTCCACTGACCCATCATGCACATTAGTGGAGAGGAGGTCGGGCACTGGCTCAGTTTCCTCCTACCCTCCCTCATCAGTTACCAATAAAATGGTCATATCTGCCCTGTCATGGTGGGGTTTAAATCTATTGACATGCAGGACCCTATGAGGGTTCCTGGGGATGCCAAGGTCAACCAAATAGATAACCTCACCCTTCTTTTCTAAGATTGGATAGGGCCCACTCCACTTGTCATGGAGGGCCCTGGGAGCCACAGGCTACAACACCCACACCAATTGTCCTGGAGTATACTCAGGCATAGTAGCTATTTGATCATACCAGTGCTTTATGAGCTCCTGGCTTGCCTCCAGTTTCCTGTTTGCCTTGTACATGTACTCTGCCATTCCATATCTCAGGCCTAGCACATAGTCAAGCACATTGTCCTTTGCTTCTTTAAGAGGCTTCTCTAAAGACTCTCTCAGCAGGCTTAATGGCCCCCTCACAGGGTGTCCAAACAACAACTCAAAGGGACTAAAACCAACCCCTTTCTGTTGCACCTCCCTGTAGGCAAACAGTAAGCGTGGGATGAGAACATCCCATCTCCTCCTGAGTTTCTCTGTCAACCCATTTATCATGCCCTTCAGGGTTTTTTTGAATCTCTCAACAAGACCATTTGCTTGTGGGTGATAGGGGAGGTGAACTTGTAGTTGACACCACACTCATCCCACATAGCAGTCAGATAGCTGGACAGAAAGTGTGTGCCCCTATTGGATACCACCTCTTTCGGAAAACCAACTCTGGTGAACACACCAATCAGGCGATGGGGTCAGAACCTTCTGGTAAACCATATAGTCGAAGATCATTCCTTCTGTTTCTGTTTTCAATATTCTCGACCTGCTTCTGAAGGGGTAAAACCTGAGACTGAAGAGCGTTTACCTTAAAACTGGTTGACCCTTAAGATTCAATATTTTGTTCAGCTGTAGTGATTCTTTCTTCCATTCATGACCATCTATCTGTTAGAATTTGTAGTTTAGAATTGGTCTCTTCTACGAATAGACATAGAGTGCAAATCTCTTCTAAAACAAGAACCATAGAGAGTGTTGAGACTTGTTTCGGAGAGGAGGGAGGGTCTTTTTTCAAATGATTAGTTGGTGCCTTGCTAACTGCAGAAGATGCGTTAATATTGGATGATGAGGCACCTTTAGGTAAGGTGGTCGTAGAGTCTTCTATTGAGACAAGGTGCGTGAGAAAATGTGATCGATTTATAAGCTTGTCAGATGAAGGTGTCAGCAAATTCTTTGCTTTTTTCAGTCTGCCCATAGGAAGCAGTTTAAAAAACTTTTAGTGAAAATGTCCTCTATTATTAATTTTAAGTAGTAGCTTATTTGAAGTGACACTACTTATACTTAAATAACATGAGGAAGGTCAATGAAGCCTCACAGCATCATGTCAGCACTTAACTTGGGGAGAAGTGTCACAAAAAATAATTGCGCTGCTATTCCATGAAGGAGCAAGAATTTAGAGCAGATATTATTCAAGACAATGTTTTATCCATAAATTGTTGTCTCAAAAAATGCATTCCTCTCAGGTAATTGTGAGAATTATGTAAATGAAACACAATATCTGCATTAAAATTGATTTAAGGTGCTGTAAAAAATAGTTGTGTGTCTTATTTTGAAAAAGAAAAAGAAACGTTTTGTTCAGGCCGATTAAGTAACAGTGAATTGTTGCCCCAGAAAGTGCAGCATTTGAGGTAATAAATAATGTTTTCCACTACGTTGATGGAGAAAGACAAGCCAAAAAGATGATTTCCAGAAGGATCCCATAGGAAATGTTGCAGCTTCTAAAACTCCTGAGGAGAATGTACTGGTGTTACTGTATTTCCCTTTCAAGCGTAGCACTTCAAGATGGCGGGCGGCATCTTGTCAGAGCTGCTCGTGATTTGAATGGTAAAGTTGGAGGCTCACAGAGTTTTGAAATGTTAAACACTCACTGCCTCTTCATCCCCGCCGTTAGCAGAGCCCGCAAACCACTTTTCAGTGGCCCGCAAGCACCTGCTTCGTCATCGCTGCAGCCGGTCCTGGCGCCGTCCTGCGGAGAGTCAGGGAAACGCTGCAATCCTCCTTGGGCACTAACCACACCCCCACCAGGAGCTGCAGAAAATTCTAAGACTGTAATATGTGCACCCAGCAGACTTGATCAAAGCACTGCATGCTCAGCAGGTCGCTGTTGCTATCATGAGCACAAGTGTGCATCTGTTTTCAAAGCTCCAAGTAGAGAATTTGCATGAAGCACTGTAAAAATTAAACAAGGCTTGGAAGTCCTGGCTTCCCTCTCTTTACAGCATTGTCATTGCACCACCTTCTGAGACTATGAGTTGCAAGGGCAGTGCCAGCGACAGATAGCTCTACCTCTAAATGACATCAATGGATGCTGGGTTCTAGGACACCCACCCTTGTCCAAGGTTAGGCAGAGTTCTGTGTGTACCCACACAGATCTCACCCCGTCCAACCATAACGGCTGGAAGAGATATAAAAACAAGAGGCCTTTCACCACTAGCCATCCTGAAATGACAAGAACTGTGAGGGATGCAAAAAGGATTCTTTATGCCCCACATTGCCCAGAAGCAGGAAGAAGTGGAAAACCCATTCTTTGACATTTATTTTCACTGGGACTCTTAACATCTGCCAAGATGTTAAGTTCAAATCCCAGGTTTGGACAGTGGACAAGAAAATTATTTGTTCCACAGCCTGCACCCTTTGCCAGGAGTGGGAGGTGAGGGGTCGTGAATCTTCCCTGTTACCTTTTGTTTTTCAACCATCCGGACCTTGGTCTATAGAGATGTTTTTATCCCAGCCCCTAAGGGTAGAAGAAAGGTTATTTAGCTGTATAAATGTTTTTAAATCTCAGCTAACAGCAGCTCTGCATCCTGTTTTCCTCGACTCATAAAAATTGAGCGCAAGGGAGGACCGGGGAAGCTGGCAGCTGCCCTGGTGTCCTGGTTGTAACATTGAAAGGGCAACCACCAGATGTCAGCTACCTTAGTCTGCCTCTGCCTCTGCCCTACAAAAATGATGGTAAAAGTGGACCGGGACATGTGACATCTACCTGATCCCCAGTTGCAAACAGGGCACTTGGAAAGCAGAGTAGGCTACCATAGGACTGTTTTTAAGGCACAACTCCTGCCCTCACACTTTGCAAGACATCAGGATTGACTAGTGACCCTCTCGACCCTTGTGCAAGGCTGAGAAGAAGCGGGAAATATCTTCAATGGGGGCTTGACATTTCCAATAGACATTTTGAACTTTAGAGGGTACATTTATCCATTGCTCTGCAGGGCTTCTCCTCCTTACAGGGCAATTAAATAGTACTTTAAAATAAAGGCAAAATGGTAGACATTTTGAAATCTCTCCTAATGTTTGCAAACATATGTTTGCCCTCTTACTTTGTAATAATAATGCTCTGTGGGGAGGAGATGACCCGCAGAGCAATAGCAGAGGATTCATGGCTGTGGGAGTTTACACTTATTGCTCCCTTATGGCATTGATGAACATTATGACAAGGGGCATTAATGTTGCATTCTGCATGGTGCAATTGAAACTCATTAATGCCTGGGCCATTTTGTGCTTCTAACTGACAATGGGCTTTAACCTTCATTCCTCCTTGGGGGTGATGATGCTCAGTAATTGAGTGACAATGATGCACATTAGTTCTGAGTCTCATTATTGCTTGGTCTCACTGATATTTGTTACTGCCTGGGTCCATTGATAATTATTAATGCATGGAACTACTGATGTTTTTTATAATGTTGTATCTATAATACTTTATCAATGCCTGAGGACATTTAAATTGATTACTAACTTGGGAAATAATAATGTACTTCATTCCTGGATCGGGGAGTTGAGGGACATTTGTCCATGAGGACATTAATTCAGTGTTATTGCCCGTGCGTGCAGGCAATAATGGCTATTATCAACCTCTCATTATTTATGGGCCTGAGCCGCAGACGAAGGCACATACACATTACAAGGGGAGAGTAGTTAACAGTGGGTTTTGTCCTGCAGGTGAGGGGAATAAGGCTATCAAAATAGGGGACGTCGTTGGACCACGAGCAACCTCTCTCCTGAATGTGTTTTAGCCTACTGCATGCTCCTAGTGCCTCTTCTAATTCCGCTGCTAGTACACAGATGGCTAACTGGGCTCTTTCCCTTGTTTTTGGTGATAGGAAGCCCCAAAAAAAGTATAAACTATATGTTTACCTTTTTCTACTTTTTTTGGCAAATTGCTCTTCCCTTCACCAAAAGCAAGGGGAGAAGCCCTACAGTCATCTGTGTACCAGCAGCTCGATTAGAAGAGACAGAGAGAGCGCTAAGGGGAGGATGGGCCAGTTTTGTATTGCTGAAACATTCAGGTGAGAGGCTCCTCATACTTGTGCAGTGCCCCCTATTTTCCCTCAGTGTGGACAGTGGGAGCGGACTAGCCACTCCCAATGCGGACTTGCAATTTTCAATATAACCAGCAAAGGCAGCATTCTAATTGGCTGGCAAGCTCCCAACATTCTACACCGAGTGCTGATGCTCATTAGTGCATGGACAGTTATGAAAAATAAATACAATGATGACGTGGAATAACTGCAGCTTGGAACTTTATATTTTCTACCCATGATGAAATGATGATTATCTTCTCAAGATTTTTTCTCTGTCTTTCAGTTTTCTCCTTGCATGCTTCAATATTTCCAGATTCATTAAGTGATATTTCTGTAATTTTTCTAATAAATCTCCCACTGATGGAAAACGTAATGTTTGTTGCATTTTTCTGATCTCTCTCTATACTTTTTGATTTTAAGGTCAAGCCTACTAAACAATTTAACCACTTGTGAGTGAAAGGCATATTGTGTGCTTACAAAGCACATAGAGAGATTTGTAGCCTACCCATTCCTTACCACTTGTTGTATTTACTGTCTCTCTCATTTGCCTGAATCTTATGTTATGGCTTGCCTCCTTATCCTGAGTCTGTCCCTCTACTGCTCACTTTTAGGGAGCTACTCTTATTCTTAAGCACTCTACAAGAGTGCATGTGTTTTTCAGCTGTCCCCCTAGTGTGCTTCTCTTCCTCTCCACGCTCTGTGTTGCTCTATCTTGCCTGTGTGCTCCCTTCTGTTATGCACTTGTGTGCTTCTCACCCGCATTGCTTTTTTGCCTGTGTGTTTCTCTCCCCCAGCTCCACGTTGCTCTCTTTCTCTCATCCTCCTCCTCTCCTCTCCTCCTCACGTTCTCCTCCCCCAGTGCAATCATGGATGGATCAGATTAATCTACTGAACAATAAACGCATCATTGTCGAGAGCGCAAAATCCCTTGGTGTCATACTCGACAAAAAACTCAATCTACTCTCCCACATCGATTCCATTGCAAAGTCTGCTCGATACCAACTGCGCCTTCTTTGGGGGATTCGTCGCTTCTTCCCGGAGCATGACCTTAAAACCCTGGTCCAATCACTGGCTCTCTCCAGATCGGACTACTGCAATTCTCTTCTTGCTGGCCTCCCCAAAACCCACCTGTCCCCCCTGAAGTCTGTTCTCCATTCAGTAGCTCGTTTCATTTATGGGGCCAAAAGAAGCGACCACATCACACCCATTTTATCCACCCTCCGTTGGCTTCCCATAGAGGCAAGATCTATCTACAAGACTGCCTGTATCACCCACAAAGCCTTGCACTCCTCCTCCCCTCGCTACCTGGTGAATAAACTGAAACTCTCTGGAGGCTCCAGACCATCACGTAATGCTGAAAATGTATTGCTTGAACCTCCCACGTTCAAGAAGGAAAGATCGATGGCCCAATCCTTTTCAGGCAACGCGGTGAGAATCTGGAACTCACTTCCGCCTCAGCTCCGGACCACCACCTCTTCCCAGGCCTTCAAAACTGACCTCAAAGCTCTCCTCCTTCAAAGACACTTCCAAATTTAATTCACGCCCTCTATTTTCAGAAGGAAGTCCTTCCATTATAGGAAATTCTGTTCTCCATGCCTATAGAAGTGCCTTCCCAGTGTGTTTTTGTGTTTTGAGAGTCTGCCATTTAGTGCAGTATTATACCTCTAATTGTACTTTGTACTCTTTTGTAACATGCACACGTCACCTTTCCTTTTGTAACGTATCGTTTGCTACCTCTTGCATTTTGTTTGCTTTTGATACATGCACAACGGCCGCCACTGCCTCATGTAACGTAACTTTTGTTTTAGTGTTTTGAGTGTCTCTCATTTATTGCAACTTTTTACCTCTGTGTACTTTGTATGCTCTTGTAACCTGCACACGTCACTTTTTCCTTTTGTAACGTATCGTTTGCTGCCTCTTGTATTTTGTTTGCTCCTGATACTTGCACAATTGTCAATATTGCCTCATGTAACTCAACGTTTGATTTTGTAACATGCTCACTTGTAATTTTTCTCCTTATGTATCATTACTGCTCCTATTGTGAAGCGCTCTGACACCTTCGGGTAAAGTCCGCGCTATATAAAAACGCATTAAATAAATAAATTAGTTTTTTCCTCCATGCTCCACGTTGCTGTCTTTCTCGCCTGTACGCCGTTCGCTGTCACCCACGTGTGCTCTACATGTTGCTTCTGCCTCCTGCGACACCCGTCTTTCACATCATCTGCTTTAAAAAAATGCTTTTGCACATTTTTTTATTTTTATTTACCTATCCATCCTGCTTCAGTAAATGAGAAGACAAAAAAAGCACCAGCGTCATTTTATAGGTGCTTGTATTTGCAGTGCACATGCGACCAAAAGGACGCTGGTAGCCATGTCATAGGCTTTTTTTATTCTTCTTTAGCCATGCTGCACAGCATGATGTAATTGTCATTAAAAGCCATAGGTAAAGGTTAGACCTGTTGGCTTTGGCAATGCTCATTTATTCTGGGACACCGAACTTAGCTGCATGTTTTCGTAATTACACTTCCGAATAATATATTGATTTTATATCATAATTTACAAACACATAACTCTTAGGAACAAGCACTGAATAATGAGGCTGAAAAGACTGTATTATGAAAATTACCCTCATAAAACTAAGAACCAATCTTCAACCGAGCGCCTAGTCCTGGTTTGTCTGGTCTTCAATACTGCTTTGCAGTCAATCCTCGAGGACTGACAAACTGCAACATATCCCAAAACAAAATGTTAGTTTTTCGCGATGTCCTCAGCCCAGTGATTCTTAACACACCAGCAAAAAACACAGGTATTCAGGACAAATTAAAATGTTCATATCCTTTAGAAGTGAATTATAGATGATGAGCCTGCCGGACACAGACTAAGCTGTAAACAGTCCAAAGCAAATTCGTGCGGTGCACTCAGGGAAGGAACATGAAGTAAGAAAGAACGATCGAACACCTTGAGGTATGAAGCTTTAATATCAGAGACCCTGGGAACCATAAAATATATTCATTACTTTACTTATTTACAGAGTTATACTGTTCCTCCCCTGTGGGGGATCCGGACCTGTAGGTTAAAGAAATTAGAACAACTTTAGAGAAGAGGGGAAGCGATTGGGAAACCACTACCAAAGGAACACAGTGAAAGAAGTAAGGAGGGAGAGGCATCCAGGCTGACTTTGGCACTGGTGGAGCCTGGTGTGAGAATATTTTTCAGCCTCCCTCTTCCCCCATGATCTCCTCCTCAGATTCCCTCACTACCACCCGGCAAAAGGGCCCCTCATCACTCCATAGCCCCTCTTGCGCATATATTTAATTTGTTTAAAGCTCTGGCAAAGGTAGGCTTTACTGATCCACTCAGCTATCCACTTTAAATGCAGAGCTGTTCTTTGCCGCAGGTATATTAACCCTCTGTGCTACTTTATTTATTTATTTATTTTAATGATTTTATATAGCGCTGAATCACCCCAAGGGGTATCTCTGCGCTTGCAACCGACGACTATCCTGGCACTAAAAAAGATGAGTTTTCATCAGCTTTCTGAACTGAAGGAGAGACATTTCAGCACGAAGATGTTGAGGGAGACTATTCCAAAACATAGGAGCAAGATACGAGAAGGCTTTGCCTTCCGTGCGGGCCTTGTTGATTCTCGGAATAGAAAGAAGTCTTTTAACCCCCGATCTAAGTGAGCATCTAGGAATGTATGCGTTCAGTTTCCTGACAAGATAGGAGGGGCTAAGCTCATTCAGAGCCTTAAATATCATACAGCCCATTTTAAATTCCATTCTTTTTTTAACTGGCAACCAGTGCAGTTTAGATAGCAAAGGCAAAGAGGGAGTCCTAGCAGGTGAACCAGTTACCAAACGGGCAGCCGTGTTTTGTATGACCTGTAATTTTCCCAGAGCAGCTGCATGAGCAGGAAGAAGGAGGGCATTACAGTAATCAATCCTGCTCATAATTAGTGCCTGAATTAGAGTCTTCCTGGTGGAAATGGGGAGCAACGGAAAGATTCTTCTGAGTAAACTCAGAATGTGGTAACAGGAACCAACAATTGTATTAATGTGGGTCTCAAGAGTGAGTTTCCGATCGAGCTTAATGCCCAGATTTTTAACCTCCTCTTTAGGAGAAGGAGCTTTGCCCAACTCCTCAGGCCACCAACTGGGCGACCAACAGATGTCAGCACCCCCAAACAACATAATCTCAGATTTCTCAGAGTTTAACTGGAGATAGTTTGTTTTCATCCAGGAGGCAATTGCCATCATACCCTGAGAAAAAATGATTTGTGTGTCAGATGTATTTTTGTCGAAGGTGAGGAGGAGTTGGGTATCATCTGCATAAGAGACAGGGTTAAACCTCAAATCCCTCATAAATTTAGCCAGGGGGGGTCACATAGATGTTAAACAAAGTAGGGCTCAAGCATGAGCCCTGGGGGACACCCCTGGTAACCTGTGAGGGAGCAGAAGAAAAGGAACCCAATGTCACTGCCTGAGTTTGGTTGGACAGAAAGTCTGACAGCCACTTCAATGCAGGTCCTTTGATCCCAAGCTCCTGTAATCTGCACAACAGGATTCGATGAGAGATAGTATCGAATGCTGCTGAAAGGTCAAGCAGCACCAAGAGTGCTGCTTGACCTTGATCCAGACCCATTCTAATATTGTCCAGTACCTCCACTAAAGCAGTCTATGTGCTATGTTTAGCACGAAATCCTGACTGAGAAACATCAAGAGCACAGGAGGACTCAAGAAAAGCAGATAAGTGCTTATTAATGTGTTTTTCAGTGATCTTGCTCTGTAGAGGAAGCAAAGAAATCGGACGATAATTAGACAATTCATCAGGGGAAATTTTTAGATTTTTACGGATGGGAATAATTTGGGCATGTTTCCACCTTTGTGGGAGACTGGCAGATTTCAAAGAGCGATTGATAATAGAGCATAGAGAAGGAGCAAGCTGAGCCGCAAATTTAGAGGTAATTTTAGCTGGAATGATATCAAGGGGGGATTTGCAAAAAATCACAAAATCTGCAGTTTTGTAAAAATGCCGCAATTTTTAAATGCATGTATGTGAAACGTCACTCCAGTAAGGGGGGTGGGGCTAGGTAGGAGGAGAGTAGGTGACAAGCATATCCAAAGAGGTGGGGGAGGTGCAGATGGGTGGTGATTGGATTTGGCTGTTTCTTCCATCATGACGTGAATTGCTGGAGTGTGTAGGGGGGCGGATGCTTAGGGAGGGTTTAGTCGTAAACTGTCCTGTGATTGTGGCAAATGAAGAGTATTTAAAGAGAGTACATATTTAATTGTGGAAGGTAGTGGTTTGGCTTAAAGATTGAAATAAGTCAAACGTTACACTGCTGCTAACAATATTGAAAGAAAATTTAAATTTTGATGACTGAAAATGGGTTTATTGGTTTTGTTGTGGGATTAATAGATGCTGGTTGAACACATTGCTGTTAAGCAGCAAATTGGCTGTCTCTTACCTAAAAGCACACATGGGAACGATCTTGAGGCTCGGCGGCTGTTGATGTCTTCTCGACACTGGGATAGGGATAGCTGCTGCTGCCTGCTAGAGACAGGTTTGCTCGCTGCACACTGAGGTTGCGGAGTTCTGTGTTTGCTCTTTCTGGCCTGATTTGGAGGTGATCTTTTTGTCCCCATTCCTTAGAGGGCAGGAGTGCTTTGCTGAACTCTGTCTTTGTGTACTTGGCACCGTTGCTTTTACCACTTGTATCCATTTGCGGACATTGCTTCACAGCACAGGAGTCCTTTCTGCCTACAGAATTCATTTCAGAGGTGCCTTTCCTGTCACTCTAAACTACAGCTGCATTTGCTGAAGTAACTGCCTGTGATAGAATTTGTTCCAAAAAAAGCTTGAAGGTACTATTATTGAATGTAAGATTGAGAAACATTGTAATTTTGCTTGGTAAACATGCAGGCTGTGGGTACATATGATAATCCAGTAGAACTTGGAAAATGTCAGTACCGTCTCAGGAACACTATTGGTAGGCAGACAGAGCTCACACAGACTCAGGCACATGTCAGACTCCCCTTGAAGGATAGGCATGACAGGGGCAGAGTGGCGAGCATGCACCTCTGAGGGCCCAGTAGGGCTGTTTAGAAATCACTGGATGTCCTTAAGAACAGGTACTTGCACTGCTGATGTCTTTGTGGTACTAATTATTATGTGTGCAGGAAGCTTGCACTTCTGATGCTCATACAGTACCTCTTCTATTTGCGTGGGAAAGGGTGCATACATGGGCACAAGCACATCCAAGGGAGAAATACAGCTCCCTCCCACGAGGATAGGACGGCAGCTGTGCTTCCGTAGAGCTGCAGACACTTTATACATGCCTACTTCAAAGTGGAATACTCTGCTAAAACAGTTTCCATTGATTTCAGGCTGAAAATGAATGATTAGGAGTAAAATAAAGTGCCGGAAAAATTGCCACTAAATTTCTATATTTGTGCCGCTAAATTTGCTAATCCATGCCGCAATATCCTGGGGGCTCTGATAGGTTTTGTATCTGACTTCAGAAAGGAATTCTGTTCTCCTGAGTTACAGTCAATCACCAATGGCACCAAAACAGTTGAAAGGGCATGAACAAATTAGGGATACCATTCTCGCCTACCTCTCAGACAATGTCCGTAATTACAGCACATAACATTGGAGTCAGGTCTGTACCTGAAAACACACTGAATTAGTTAAATAACTAGTATATTTAGATTACTGAATGTTAGCAAATGTTTGAGACAAAACGGTATCCTTTATAGGTCAGGGTTAGCCCCTGGTGGTTCAGTTAATTCATACGCAATGGTTAGAGATAAGGTAAATTTCACGATTACTCACAAACCAAAAAGGAAAATCGTACTGTTTTTGTGAAATTTCATAAGGCAACTTCTAAAAAAATTATGGAAACTCTTCCTGCAAAATCCATTAGTGGACAGACCTCAGGCTGGCCCAAATATGCATGTTTACTTATCCTGCCACCTGACACCTTATTGTAACATACATTTCTCTAAACTGCTAGATAAATTCACACTAAATTAAAACAAGCATTTTCAATGCAATATTTCTCGCATTTGTGAGCGTTTAAGCTATTGGCATTGTAAATGACAATGCATTTTGTTTATGTGTTTTTAAAAGCAACACATTCATAAAAGGCATTGTTATTTTTAAGCAAAAGACACACAATTGATGGACGGACTGCAGAACAAATCAAAACATTCACCCCCAGTCAAGAGATCTGGGTTAGGGCTGGACTGTTCCCATTGGGCGCAGGGTCAAGACTGATTTGCATATGGCTAGGTTCAAACTGCAATGGCATGGTGAGCAAAAAAACGTTGGATTTAGGCCCAGATCTCTGTACTGAGGTGAATGTATGACATTGTTCTGCATTCTGTCCATCAACTGTTGTTTTTGCAATTGTTATTTATTTATTTTTTTAACTGTTTTTATTCGTTAACATACACATACATTGCCGGCCCCTGAAGTCCCAGGGGTACAGACCCAAGCATTGCACCAATAATGACATTGACATTTTTATCGTAATAGGACACTTGAAATGCATTTCAGGTGAAAAACAAACCCCCCAACTCTCCCCCCCCCCACCTCCCAGATCCCCCCCCCGACCGCACCGTACCATATCCAACAAGTGACATCTTGAATGAGCATAAGCCTGACAGATCCAACCCCAGTCCCTGCGCGAGCCCTCTCTCCCCCGGGGAACTAGATGGACACCTCCTCCCGCTCCTCCGGAACCGGCACCAGGGGGAGACCCCTATAATCTGCCCAACGCTTCCATATCTTGTAATGTTTACGGGGGCACCCCCTAGCTGCAAATATGGGGAGCTCCAAACCCATGCTAAAGTCCAAACCCCTCTTCCACACATTCAGAGAGGGAGCCGCCGGAGCCTTCCATGCCTGGGCGATATCCCTCTTGGCCAGTGTAAGGCCCAACAGCAGTAAATGTCTCTTGTATATGTTGCCACCAATATCCTCCATAACGTGCAGGAGTGTCAACTTGGGGTCTGCGGGAAGATCCCAACTCAGCACCTTGGATAAACAAGTCAACACCCCTCTCCAAAACCGGGACAATGACCCACAGAGCCATACTGTGTGGAAGAAGGAGCCCTCCTCCCGTCCACAGCGGAGACACTCCGGAGCGACAATCAGGCCCGCCCGCCACAGCCTCCTACGGGTAAAATAAGCCCTATGCAGGTATTTAAATTGTATGAGTCGTAGTCGGATAGCTATGGCCGCCCCCTGAGGCGAGGCCAGCGCCTCCGTCCAGTCCGTCTCGTCGAGGGGCCCGACATCGTCCTCCCATTTCCCTTTGAGCTGCTGGAGCGAGGGGGCGCTGTGAATAACGAGCGTTCAATATATCTTGGAGATTTTCCTCTCTTGGAGGTCACCCATAAAGAGCTTCGCCTCCACTGGGCTAAAGTCAGCTATGGAGTCTAAGCCCGCCAGGCTGGGGGAGAGTGCGTGACGAAACTGTAGGTACCTATAGAACTGCGTCCGTGGCATGCTGAATTCTTGTTGAAGATCCTGGAAGGACTTCAGACCGCACCCCCGCACCACATCGCCTATGGTGGAGATGCCTATAGGATCCCTCCCCTCAAACCCTGACAGGGCAGCCATCTGTGGTAGTCGCCCA
Source organism: Triturus cristatus (assembly GCF_964204655.1). Lineage (NCBI taxonomy): Eukaryota > Metazoa > Chordata > Amphibia > Caudata > Salamandridae > Triturus > Triturus cristatus. Next base: position 598,494,737 of record NC_140588.1, read on the forward strand.
TTGTGCCACAGAGGCGTCTCCCGAGTGATCACGTTCCACCACCCAATGCGTGTCAGCGCCTGGCGCCAAATCTGAAAGACTACCTGCGTCACCGGTGGCAAACGCGCCCGAAGCATGGCGGAATAAAGCAGAGTATGTAGTGTGTGTGGGGCCATGAGCCGCCGCTCCACAGCGTATGCCGGGTCCCCCCCTTCCCCATACCACCACACGTTCAGAACTAGCAGGTGGGAGGCTTGATAATAAGAGAGCAGATCCGACGTAGCCAGACCCCCGTCATCTGTTGAGAGGAAGCACGTCCGTAGGGCCACTCGAGCCACCCCACCCTCCCACAGGAACTGACCCAGGGTCGAGTTCACCCGACGGAACCAGTCCAGTGGAATCACATACGGATGATTCTGCAGCTGGTACAATAGGCAAGGAAGAGCCACCATCTTGAAAATCGCAGACCGGCCAAAGATGGTGAGCGGCATGCGGGTCCACAATTTAATGTCGTGACAAACACGCTCCCACACGGGCACCACGTTTCGCCCCCAAGAAACCGCCGGAGTAGGTGATAAGAACACCCCTAAATACTGAAGCCCCCCACCGCCATCCGCACCGGGGACACCCACCCCTGCAGCTGAGTCGGACCCCCCAATACCCACAGGGTAGACTTCCGGGGGTTCATGAAGAGACCCGACGTCTCACCAAATATCTGCATGAGACGGAGCAGCCAGGGCCCCGTGCGGTCGAGGTCCGTCAGGAAAAAGAGGATATCGTCCCCATATAGGGCTATACGATCGGCCAGGCCATTTTCCCACTCAAATCCGGAGATTTGCGCGTCCATCCGCACCCACACCGCCAAGGGATCCATGGCCAGGGCAAACAGATACGGGGACAGGGGTCACCGCTGGCGTGTTCCACGCCGTACGGGGAACGTCAATGAGGACGCCCCCGCTACCCTGACCGAAGCCGTAATCTCCGTATAGAGAAGCCGCACATAGGACAGGAACCGTGGCCCGAAGTTCAAGCGTTGCAGCAGCAGGAACATATAGCGCCAGCTAAGAGAATCAAACGCCCGATCCATATCCGCCAACAACAGGGCTGCAGGAACCCCCAACCGCTGCACTTCAGCGTTTGCCACATGGGCCCGCCGAATATTATGTCGCGTAGTACGGGAGGGCATGAACCCCGCCTGATCCGGGTGGACCAACGAGGTGATGTATGGCAGGAGACGATTGGCCAAAGCTTTCGCCAGAATTTTGGCCTCCACATTGAGGAGGGAGATTGGACGATACGAGGCGTGCTCCTCCGGGGGCCTGCCCAGCTTGTGGAACACTACAATCTCAGCATGCCTCCAGTACCGGGGTAACAATCCACGCTCTCGGGCCTCCTCCACCACCGCCGTATAATGCGGACCTAATTGTAGGAAATATTTCTTTAAAAACTCACTCGGGAACCCATTCGGGCCCGGGGCCTTGCCTGGGTTCAGGCCACCTAGCGCCTCCCCTAATTCTTCCACCGTTAGCGTAAGATCCAATGCCGTCCTTGCCGTCTCTGATAACGCCGTGATAGGGTGATTAAGCAGGAATCGCTCCACGTCCGCTTCCGTGAGGCTTTCGCAGGGACTATATAGACCTGCATAGTATGTAGCGAAGCTATTGGCTAGCGCACCCGGATCCACTATGGGCATGCCCCCGGGGTCCACTATCCCTGGGAGGTCCTGGGTATGATACACCCCCTGACACAGCCTGTGCAGCATTGCACCCGACTTGTCCCCCCACTGGTACACTCGACTCCTAGTGGCTAGCCACACCTGACGTGCCTCGTCCAACTGTATGGAGCCACATGTCTGCTGTGCATAGAGTAGCCGCCGACGATACGCCTCACTCCCATCCCCCCGGCCCTTACGCTCCAACTCCATAACCTCAGCCTCCGCCCGAACTAGCCCCGCTCGGCGCTCACGGCGGGCCGCCGCACAGTAGGAGATATCTGCTCCGCGTAGTGTTGGCTTCAGCGCCTCTCACAACATGTCCGCCCCGGACACGGATCCCACATTCCGTGACAAATATTTATCTACCGCCGCAGTCATATGCACCTTATAGTCATGTTGTTGCAGGTGCCACACCCCGAGAGCTGCCAGCGAAACAACCGCCCCACGCCCCCCATCCGTAAGACCGCAGACACCGGGGAGTGGTCCGATAGCCCTCGCGAAAGGATCTCCGCGGCTTCCAACCGGGACTCCGCGGCCCCAGATAGGAAAATGTAGTCTAGGCGGGAGAAGGAGCCGTGCACCGCTGACAAATACATGTACGCATGTGCAGTACCATGGCATCGCCTCCAGGCATCCACCCACGCCAGGCCACCCACCAGCGCATTGAGTTTCGTCCGTCCACCCTCCCCTCTCCCCCAGCCCCCTGACTGTCGGTCCCTAGAAAGGTCCATCACATCATTCCAGTCCCCTCCTATGATCCCCGGGACCTCCAGGATGTCCACCCAGTGCACCATGAGTTGTTCCGCAAATGTCCAGGACGGAGGGGGCGTATACACTACCAAACACCACCTGTTCCGACCCAATCCGCCCAATAACAGAAACGTACCTCCCATATGTGTCTGCCCAAGTCCGATAATGCGCAAATGAAACCCGCTTGTGTACCAATATATCCACACCCCTGGAACCCTGAACAAACCCCGCATGAAACACTTGTGTGTATCCGTAGCGTTGAAGGCAGAGCACCTGCGTCCCCAACAGGTGTGTCTCCTGTAGGAGCAACACATCCGCCGAGGCCCTCTTCGTGTACTGCAGGATCGCCCCCCTCTTGATCTTATCTAGGGCGCCCGGAACATTCCAGCTCAACACTTTGATTGTGGCTAATCGCCCACTAGACACCCGGGAATCTGCCGCCATAGGAAACATAACCAGGACATAATGGCCACCAAGGGACTTCGGCGCCCCTCCCTGCCCAAGCCCAGCTCTGTACTAAAGTGAGGTCAGCCCCTAACTTAAAACCCAAACTACCCAACAGATCCCCCAACCCCACCCCCCCACCCCATACCTCACAAACATTGAAGTACCTGTCGCGGTGAGAGACTTCCCCAGGCCCAAACCGTGAACCTCAGGAGTTCCCAACCAATGGATCCCCAACTTGCCCTCCACAACCAAACCCCAAAGACCCCACCCGCAACTTGCTATGGTGGTGTCCGCCCTTCACATCAGTCCCCCGGGCCAAGGCAACCCCATGCACCAAGGAGGATGAAGCAGCCGACAGCTAGTCCATGACGCGGAGACCAATAAGACCTGCTCCCAAGGAGCTCCCGGGCCCTCAGGATCCAACCGGCAGATGACCTGCCTCCGGGCCAGCCCCACGCCGGGCCCCCCCCGGACTTATTGCGACGGCGGGATCTGGAACGCCGCTGTCTCTTAGAAGTATTTCCCGCCGCCTCAGTCTGGGATGAGTCTGATTCTCTACCCGGGGATGTATGAGGACGTAGCTTTACTGTCTCATCTGTCCATTTAAATACGTCCTCCGGCGATTCGAAGAACAGTGTTCGGGACTCATAGACGACCCTCAGGCGTGCTGGATAGAGAAGAGTGTATGATAGATGAAGCTCTCGCAACCTGGCCTTGGCCGCTAGGAAAGACTGACGCTGGACCATATGCGTATAGTCCGGGAATATGAGTATATGGGAATTTTCGAACTGCAGCGGTTCCTTCTCCCTGGCCTGGCGGAGAATGACATCCCTGTCGTGATAGTTCAGGAGTTTGGCGATGATTGGCCGAGGACGGGCCCCCACCGGTGGCTTCTGGACAAGGGCCCGATGCGCCCGCTCCACCACGAAGCAGCGGGACAGCGATTCAGGCGGGAGCCAGCCCTCCAGCCACTGGGAGAGGAAGCGCTCCATGTTGTTCCTCTCGCAGCCCTCCGGAAACCCCACAAAGCGCAAGTTGTTCCTGCGGGCCCGCCCTTCTGCGTCCTCGACCCTGCCCGCCAGGCCCCGCTGGGTCGACTCCAGGGCCGCAACCTGCTTCCTCAGCGTCGCAACCTCGTCCTCCACACTCAACACCCTGGTTTCAGTCTCTGTGATGCGGGCCACCGCGTTTCGCAGATCGTGGCGCAGCAGCATCACGTCCGAACCAACTGCCCCAATCTTGGCATCCAGCATGTCTCGGGACTGCGTTATAGCTGCTAGGAGGGCTGCATTGTCCGGCGCCACTGCCGAGGAGCCCCCCCCCGACCGTCCCCGCCAGGCCCGGGCCCGTGTATTTATCAATTGGCCCCTGCTTCGCCGCACCTCTACCATGTTTGTCTTTGGTTATTGTCGCAGCCCTTTACTCCAAGGCCACGGCCGTGCAAGATCCAGCGGGCCCGACGGTAGATCTTCTCCCCCCCTTGCGTAGCTACCTCCAGGATATTGCCACTGATACAAGTCCTCCGCCCCAATCGTCAGGGAGGAGCCACGGGGGTCAGGGCCCAGACGATCCGCTGGCACCCAGCCCGCTCCGGACCAGGCCCGATCTCTGCCAAATGGAGCCAGGCGCTGCCTCTCCAAAACTGTCCCGGGGCAGACGCGACGTCCACCCCAACCCAGCCGGCCAAATCAGTCGAGTCCCGTCGTCTCAGGGGTCCAGCAGGCTGCAGCCCTCGCCAACCGGGCCAGACGGCCGTCCGTCAATCTCCGACGTTCCCCACTGGGCTCCTCACCCCCTGCGACCCGAATCGGCCACCGAACCCCCCAAATCTCTGGCACATCCGGGGGGGGGGGAACAGAGCACAGCACAATGGGGACCGGGGCGCCACACCAACTCAGGGCCCACCGCCCGACCGGGACACTCACCGCACCTCACTGTCACGTGGGCCCCTCTGGGCCGGGACGCCCCAGGATGCCTCCACCGGACCCCTCCAGGCTGGGCCAAGTTGTCGTCCCCAAGGCGCCGCTCCACCTCCAGCCTCAAACGTCGCCGTCCGGTCGCCGCCTGCACAGGGGCGCCTCACCGCCGCAGCCTCTCTCAGGCAGGCCCAGCCCCGCCTCTCCGCTCCGTAACAGGCTGAAACCGCCGCTCGGTCACCCCGCGGCTCGCGGATGTCCCGGCCCGCCAGGATCGCTCCAGATGCCGCCGCTACCAGTCGCCCTTCACTGCCCACAGGCAGGGCACCTCCGCTCCGGGGGAAAGGATATTTGGGAAGGTTAAATGAAGCGGGCGGGCGGGAGCCGGCTCAAAGCGCATCCGCCATCTCGGCTCCGCAATTGTTATTTTTAATGCCAAGAGCTCAAACTCTTGCAAATGCTAGATCAGTACACCAGTAAAAGGTCCAGTCGTTATGGGAGATAACACATGCAGACAAGGCAGCACCAAGGAGGGACTAACAAGCCTAATAACCACTCGGAAGCCAGCGTTCACGAAGGATAATGACACCGCCAATTAAAAATATGGGCGGAGAGTGGGCGGGGCTTCAAAGCTATACTCCACTACTGCATGACTCGCAGCAGCGCATGCGCTGCCCAGGATTGACCTAAAAAACTATATGGGCTGTTGAACATCACAGAGAGATGCCTGGCTTTTTTGGGGGGGGGGGGGCGGGAGTAATAAATAATTAATATCCTTATTTTCATGTTAAAATAACAATTATGCTTAGAACCTCGTATCGATAAAAGCAACAATAATAGCAATTAATGCGTTATTAGTATTTCACTCTTTCTGGTGATTGCGTTATAAGCACTACTGCTTAAGGACAGAGGCCACTTGTGATGTCATAACCTGCTAGTGGTAATTTGAGAATGCCTGCGCGAACCGTTGATGCGATAATTGATTTACCATGATTATAAATAGAGCATCCGGCTTCTCAGTTTACAAACAACAGCATGTTTGCTGCGGTGCTGCTAACGCAGGCCACTGAAGAGAGGAATGAATGAACTTTAAGTGACAGTCTGCCCTCCCGCCAAAGGTCCTCCAAGTTCCAACCATTGAGTTTCCAGGCCTAAGAGTGTGATGCAAAGCCAGTCCCGTGCATTGTTACAAAAGGTGCACTATAAAAGCGTCTCTTGACCGTTTATCGAAACCCTGTGTGGAGCTGAAAAACTTTCACCTAGTTGTTGTCACCTTGGAGCCGCCATTTTAAGCGCCCCGGCTTTCCTCCACCCATTAGCTGGACCCTTCACAGCCTGTGCTTTACGGCCTCAAGTCTCGGCTCATTCTGGCCCATAGCTAGGGTGACCAGACGTCCCCGTTTTCCCAGGACGGTCCCGTTTTTGGGGAAGTGTCCCCGTGTCCCGACACTTTTCTCCAAGTCACTCAAATGTCCCTGTTTTCAAACAGTGTCCCCGTTAAACACAGAAATGTCCCTGTTTTTCATTGTTCCGGTTGAGCGTGCGCGCGCATGCTCTCTTTGCACTGTTTACGGCATGTGTCGTCACTGAGGTGAGCGCTGTAGCAAGAAGGGAAATCCTTTGAAGAGAGACATTTTACACGCAGCGCCACCTACGTCATCGTGCCAGCCAAAGTTTCTTCTTTGGATAAAACAATATTTCTTCATCCTGTAGCTTGTATTCATAGTCATACAAACTTTTCAGTAGCCCTTATGCATACCGTGCAAGGATTAATGCATTGCTCATTGCATGTTTTATTCATAATCAATTGATGCATGCTTTGTGTTCTCCACATCAAGGCTATGGACTTGACCTTTTGACTGACCTTTCAGAACACGGCAAACTGTTTAGCTGGAAAGGACTTAAAGGAGCAGGGTTAACGCCTGTGGGAGAGGCGAGCAGCGCTGCTCGAGCTTTTTGCTCAGGTCTTCACACTATTGCACTATGAGATGATACCAATGACTAGAGTGCACTATACATACCCCAGTAGGGTGACATGACATCCCAGCAGTAACTACGCAAATGTGGGAGGACAGTGTGGTCGGCCAACCTTTGCCACCCTTAAGACCCTAAGGCAGTAATACCTGGAGAGAAGTTTTTTTTTGTACATTGGTCCATGGCTGCCATTTGGCAATTTAGCATTCCGCAGTTTACCTCCATTGCTTTTCTGTCATGAGCAACTAAGCAACATTGGTGAGTTGTACTTTATGTGGTGCTGACGTGCAGCTATAGAAACGAGCATTGATAAAGCTATTAAATCTGGCGTTTGCTAGCCTGTGATGTTTTATTGATTTTTGGCAAATATATGCTATAGTCCTTAAAAGTGTAAATGTAATAAAAAGTACTAATGCTGCTATGTGAAGGAGAGGGTTGCCAATAAAAGACCGCGGATTTGTTGTCTGTAATGCTTCATCTCGGTCTGTGGAGGGAGCTGTAATTGTAGTCCTTTTTCTATGTCTATGACAGCTGTCAAATAGTCCTACTTTTATGTCGATGGTTACTGCAAACCATAGTCCTACTTCTATGTCTATGACCTGTCCCCGTTTTTTGTTTTGAGAATCTGGTCACCCTGCCCATAGCAGACTTTAATTGTCTAATGATCGTCAGGTGTGGTCTCTCTGACCGGCAGCGGCCAGAGGCGACGCCTTCACACCACCTGGGCTGCATAAATCACTCACACTCGGTAAATACAGAATGGCAGATGTGTGTGCTTTTTATTTCTGAGTAAAATATACAACTCTCGAAACTCAACGCCATTGTCAAAACTCACAAAACGCAATTAAGCTACGTTTCGTTCTTAGCCCACCCACTGAACAGCTTTATTTTCAAAATTAGAGTTTTACAAATGTAATTCATTAAAAAAAATCCTTTAGGGGGAGGAGCCTAGCGCGCAACCAAGATGGCCGCGTAGGTGCGAGGCTCCCGAGGACCTCCGCGACCTCCTGAATTAATCCTGGCGATATCCTGTCCTTGTTGAGGGGACTGTGTTGGGGAACCGGAGCTGAGGCGCCACCCGTTTTTTGGGCTCGAATCGGACCCCGGACGCCGGTGGGAGCATCGTTCGAAGGTTGTGGCCTTCTCCTCGCCGGCCCCCCGGATTGGAGTAGTGGGGCGATCCGGGGACAAAGTGAATAACAGCGGCGAACGGGGCTGGGCGACTGGCGTACCCCGCACTTTCACTTTCGCTTTTGCGCCCTCCTAGCTCTCAAGCGGGGTCGGACTGCGGAGCGGGGTGTGGTGGTGTGGCCTTGTCCAGGAGCCCGGCTGACCCGCCGGCGGTGGGTTGACCCGCGGTTCGGTGGTCGCCCCTGCCCCCCCCCTGGCACCCGTGACTTGGTATAGCGGCCCGTTTGGGGTGCTTGGCACGACGGTGGAAGAGCCAGCATGTCCACCAAACAAGATGGCGACCGGGCGAAGGTGAAGACGACCCGCCGTGGCACGGCGCACCAGGCCAACAGTATGGACCGCTACACGCTCCAGAAGGGTTCTCCGGAGACATCGCGTGCATCCCCGGTGGGCCCGACGGAGGCATCCGCTCATCCGGTGGATCTGACCCTCCGGGACGTCATGGGCGCCATCGCAGAGATGAAGGCCTCGGTGGACTAGCGTTTCGACACCTTAGCGCAAAAAATAGACTCGGTCCTGGTGGATGTGAGCCTTGTGAGGGCAGACTTGTCCAAAACAAACGACCGAGTCGACTCCCTGGCCCACACCACGACGAGCCTCACGACAGACGTGGTGGCCCTCCAGAAGGAGGTGCGCCGGCTTGGCCAGGCGAGCGCCCTGATGGACCGGCGACTGGAGGACTCCGAGGGTCGGGCCCGGAGGAATAATGTCCGTATTGTGGGGGTGCCGGAGGGACGAGAGGCGGAGGCGGCGGATCTTTTCGTGGAAGAGTTGATCCTGACCCATCTCCAGCCCCGGGGGCTGAGTAAGCTTTTTGCGGTGGAGCGTGCTCACCGGGTCCCCGGGGGCAGACCTAAGACTGGTGCCCCGCCGCGGCCTCTCATTGCCCGGATTTTTAATTTCCGGGACAGAGATGCTATCCTCCAGGCCTCCAGACAACAGGGACCGGTCAAGCTTGACAACATGGAGGTACATTTCTACCCAGACTTTACCCCGGCGGTCCAGAAGCAGCGGCAGAGCTTTCTTGGTGTTAAACGTCGCCTGAGGGACCTGAACCTCAAGTACTCAATGCTCTTTCCAGCTAAGCTGAGGGTAGAGGTGGATGGTCGCACGCACTTCTTCGACCGGCCCGAGGCGGCTGGGGACTGGCTGGACACTCTGCCTGGAGATCGGGGCCGGGGGGGCGGGGGGGGCGCGGCTGGCGAGGAGGGCCCGCCGGAGCAGAATTGAGGGGTGACTGCATAGGCCTTGCTCTGGACGTTGTTCCTTCACCATTTATTGATTGCGTATTTTCCCCTCCTATGGAGGTCGTGCGGGGTCTGTTGGGGGCTTCCCTCCTCCTCTGGGGGACTAGTTAGTATTTTAGCTATGGGGCGACAGGCACACTGCACTTTGGGGGGGCTGTCTGGGCTCATGCAGGGGTGCAGGGAGGGGGGAGTTTTGTTGGGACCGGGGGGTGGGGGGGGTGTGTTGTTTGTTAGCACCGCAGGGCAAACCCGCTACTATGTTGTTGTTTTTAGGATGCTCGATGGGGGACGACCGATTGTTTCGACGTATGATGGGGGGTAGGGATTTGGCTGTGTTGTCATGGAATGTTAACGGCCTGGGGGATAGGATTAAGCGTGGTGTGGTCCTGCAGTACTTAAAACGTATTTCACCAGATGTTGTCTTCCTGCAGGAGACGCACCTTATAGGTAACTCCTTTCATGCAATGAACCGGCGGGGATATCGTTTGGCGGCCCATTCTGGCTTCACCTCGGGCTCGCGGGGGGTGGGTATTATGATCAAGAACTCGCTCCCGTTGGAGATTGATGAGGTGCGCCATGATGAGAGGGGACGCTACACGGTTCTGGTGGGAAGAATGGAGGGTAGAGTGTTTATCTTTATATCAGTGTACGTCCCGCCTGGGTTACAAGCCACCACATTTGCGGACCTGGGGCGCCTCCTTCTGGACCTTCCGAGTGGCCTGCTGGTGGTTGGAGGGGATTTTAATGCGGTAGCCTCTGGGTCTATGGATCGCCATCCCCCTAGGGACCTCCCCCGGGCACAGGCGTGGCTGCCCGGCCTTCTGGACACGCTGGGCCTGGTGGATTGCTGGCGATTAAAGCATCCTGCATTGCGACAGTACACCTTCCACTCGGGTGCCCATGGTAGCCTCTCGCGGCTTGATTACATCCTTGTCCCGGCGGCCCACGCAGGGAGGGTGGGGGAGGTGCGCCATCTGGCGCGGGGTATCTCAGACCACTCCCCATTGTTGTTGCATCTCGATGTCTTCCCGAGGGGGGATGGCAGGGTGGCCCCAATCAATGCATGGTATTTGCGCGACCCCACCATTCGTGCCGATTTGATCAAATCCCTACAGCGATATTTCGATGAGAATGTGGGGTCGGTCTCTTCGGCCATCTCCCTGTGGGAGGCTTTCAAGGTAGTCCTTAGAGGGGAGGCCCTCTCCTTTATCTCCCATGCCCGGCGGCGCGAGCGGGAGGAGGTGACCCGGGTAGAGGCCGAGATTGCAGAACTGGAGGGTGACCTGGGAAGCGGGGTAACAGACGACAAGTTGCATGTTCTACACCTAAAGCAGGCGGCCTATTGGGCCCTCGTCACGGAGGCGGCCAGGGGCCTCAGTAGAGAGCAGCAGGGGCGATTGTATGATGTGGGTGATAAGGCTGGCCGTGTGGTGCCTTTGATTGAGAGTGTTGATGGTGCGTGTGTCACTGAGCCGGAAGCCATTGTCTCCTGCTTCGCGGATTATTTCCGCGAAGTCTACTCCCCGGTTTCCCCCTGCTCGGAGGCAGACTCCCATGCCCTGCTTCGGGACATCGCACTGCCCTCCCTAACGGTGGAGGACAGGGATTCGCTGGACGTCCCTCCCACCTCGGACGAAATTGCCTTGGCTATTCGCTCGGTTGCATCCGGCAAGGCCATGGGCCCCAATGGTATTCCCATCGAGCTCTACAAGCTACGCCCGGATGTGTTGGCGCCCCACCTGCGCGGGATGTTCCTGGCGGGGTTCCCTCCCGCCGGACCAGCGTCTAGCCACAATTGTGGTGATCCACAAGGAGGGGAGGCCCCGTGAACGGGTCACATCCTATAGGCCGATTTCGCTTTTGAACGCGGAGCCCAAAATCCTCGCCAAGGTGTTGGCCAACAGGTTGGTTGGCGTGGTGGGCGATTTGGTCCACCAAGACCAATCTGGCTTTATACCGCACCGCAACACGGCGCTCAATCTGCGGCGCTTGCACGGGGTGCTCGCGCGTGTCCCATTTGTGCGGGAGCCGGCCATCTTGGCATCCTTGGACGCCACCATGGCGTTTGATACGCTTGAATGGCCATACATCTGGGCGATGCTGGCAAAATTCGGGTTTGGCCCGGGTTTCATTAGCTGGGTCAAATTGCTATATTCGGGCCCATTGGCGCAGGTGGTAGTGAATGGGCGAGTCTCGGCCCCATTCGCGCTGGGGAGGGGTACGCGACAGGGCTGCCCCCTGTCGCCTCTCCTGTTTGCTCTGGCCCTGGAGCCCCTGGCGGAGTGGCTGCGGTGGCACCCTTCTATCCGTGGTCTCCGCTGGACCCCCGAGCATGAGGACCGTGTGTCCCTCTATGCTGACGATATCCTTTTGTATCTCGCCTCCCCGCGTAAATCACTGATCGTCCTGGTTGATGTTTTGCGTTCATTCGGTCGCAACTCAGGCCTGGTCATCAACTGGGGGAAATCCTGTGTATATGTGCTTTCCGGGGAGGCTCCGGCCCTACCACGGGACTGTCCGATCCAGATTGCCTCCCAAGGTTTTCGGTACCTGGGTATCTATATCACTCTTGATCCGGAGGCCCGCTATGAGCGGAATTTGTTGCCCCCCCTCCGGCGTTTGAGGGAGGACGTGGTGCGCTGGCGGCGTCTGCCGCTTTCGCCGCTCGGCCGAGCGGCCTTGTTTAAAATGATGTCCCTGCCACGCTTCCTCTACGCCCTCCAGAATACTATGGACTTGGTCCCGGCACGCTATTTCCGTGAGGTGGAGGGCCTCCAGCGGCGCCTGTTCTGGGACGGGAGGCCGCGCATTGCTCTGGCTAAATTGACGCTCCCGTGGTACAATGGGGGGGTCGCCCTCCCTGACATTAAACGGTATTACTGGGCCTCCCAATTAGCTGCAATTAATCATGGCCTTTACGGGCCCGCCTTGAACCCGGCATTTGAGATGGATAAGATGCTCCTGCCCGGTGGCGATTACAATCGAGCGCTCTACGCTGGCGCGCCCGACTCCCGTTTGACGGGACCGACGCGTGTCATGGTGCGTGTCTGGCACGCGGCTAATGCAGCTATGGGGTGGAAGGACCGTTTGACCCGGGCGTCACCGCTGTATGCGTCTGAGAGGTTGGGCTCCCTGTGGACGTCGAAGGGCTTCGAGAAGTGGGACACGATCGGAATCAGCACGGTGGGAGATCTCTGGACGAGGGGGGGATTCAAAACTTTTGAGACGCTGCAGGCGGAGTTCCAGCTGCAGGGCAGTGAGTACTTTCGGTACCTACAGGTCCGCCATGCGCTGGGCTCCGTCTTCCCGGATGTCGCATCCATTCCGGAGTCTTCCCCCCTGGAGGACAGAGTCCTAGATGGCCATGTCCCGGACAGCACGATCTCCCTCATATACAAAAAACTGATCAACGATAGATCGTGCCTGCTGACTAGTCTCCGCGAGGCTTGGGTTGCCGACGGGCTGGAGCTGGACGATGAGGATTGGATTTCCGCGGTGGCCTCTCCGAAAGAGGTGGCCATCCCGGCTCGCCTTCGTTTCGTCCAGCTCAAGATCCTTCACCGGGTTTACGTGACAGGGCCAAGGCTTCTGCGTATGGGTTTTGCTGGTGACGGAATGTGTAAGCGTGGCTGTGGTGCGTTGGCGACTTTCATGCATATACTGTGGGAGTGCCCGAAGGTGGAGCGATTCTGGCGTGGTGTGCATGAGGTCCTGCGTGTGGTGACGCGTGTTGCGCTGCTGCCTGAAGCGAGGAGATGCTTGCTGAATGTATGGGAACCGAATGACTATTCGGTCCCGCAGACGCGGTGGGTGACTCTGGGATACATGATAGCCAAGCGCGACATTGCTCAATTGTGGGGATCCCAGAGGCCCCCTGCGGTGTCGGCCTGGAAAGAGCATATGGATTGGTGTATGTTTCGTGAAAAGGTGGTGTATGTGGCGAGAGGTAAGCCTGGGGCGTGGGTGAAACTCTGGGGCCCCTGGAACGCCTACCGCGGGGGTATTTGTGAGCCACCACTGCTACCGGCTGCCTCGCCTGCTCCGTCTCCCTAGACGGCCCCCCTCCCTCAGCCGCGGGCGCGCGGTCCCCCAGTCCCTGATCTATTCCCATTCCCCTCTCCAGAGTTCTGCTGCTGGTTTGGATCCCCCACTTATGGAGCACGTGCTGTTAGTTTGGATCGCGGGTTGCCTTGCGGGTGTGGTTTTTTGGTGTTGTTTTGTTTCAAGAAAAGGGAACCATACTGTGGGCTTGGAGCTGTGTGGCCTGCACCATTGATTACTCCTGTTTCACTGCTCTGCACGGCCTAGAGACTTTTACTGTATGTGTGCAATATGTTTTTGTCATTCTAGCGGCCGGCCGGATGGTTGTAGGCCCATACCTGTAACTTTTACGAACTGCAATAAACGGTTTCAAAAAAAAAAAAAATCCTTTAATGACAATCGTATTCCGTTTGTGAGAGGATTAAGTCAATTTGTGGCAAAAACAAATCGCCTCAGAGACTAACTGATTTGAGGCATAAATTATTTCGTTTCAGACAAAAATATTATTGTGTGTGTATTTTTTAACTTTTATCTTTCGTTGACATGTAAACCACAAGACGTTCCTCGAAGTGGGTATTTCTCGCTCAAAAACTAAGGGGCAGATTTACAAGCCCCTTATGCCACTTTTGCGTCCCTTTTAACATGGGAAAAGTGACGCAAAAGTGGCGCAAGGGGCTTGTAAATCTGCCCCTAAATATATATTTAAAAAAACACATTAATCGGGAAATGCCCAAAGCTTAAATAACGAGGCTGGAATGAGAAGGGAAAACATGAGAGGAGCCCTCTGCTCCGCATTGCGAGCTCACCTGGCCGGGGTCTGCAGGGCGAGGCTGAAGCGAGAAGGGCCGGCACACAGTAATTTCAAAACCACAGCTCTGCTTTCATGGCCAACACCCTTCCTCGTGCTGCCCACCACTTGATCCTGTGGCAGACAGTGCCAGCTCTGTGTTAAAGTTTGGCCTGGAAATGGAGACGGCAAAGGACCGTGCCCTCCCTGCAGAGCAGCGTTTAAAAAAATAATATTTGCAATGCCATAGGCCTCGCATTTAAATGTGAGACCTATGGCATTGCAAACAAGCGGCTGCCATACCGTGTAACAACTGAAGGAAAGGGGCCAGTAGTCATGGGAGGTTACAAAAGAAGACAGGGCGGTACTAAGGAGGGACCAACAACCCTATTAAGGAATCACAAGCCAGCATTTACGAAGGACAAAGACGCAAGTCAATGAAAAATATGGACAGAGAGTGGGCGGGGCTTCTCTTGCATACTCCACTACAGCAGTCTCGCAGAGCACCGCATGCGCCCTGACTCAGGCTCGACCTAATAAAGGCACTTATCCCCTGAGTGAAGAACGTGGTCTAGTGTAATTCCATTTAGAGTGTTTTTTGTTGCATTGGAGAATGGAGTTATTTTTACTTTTATTTGACACCACCTCTTTTTCCACCTCCCATTAATGGATTAGCATGATATTTGACATGCCAAAACTACGTTACTTATGCTTTTGAGACTATTCTCCTTCTGTATTATCCCCGCCAATAATGTCTTTCAGTTTTCCATCATGGAGGTAACAGCTTCGCTTCCTTATTCCACTATGCCACTAAATTCTACTATTTGTAGGAGCAGTTGGATGTTTGAAAGAAGTTTAAGCTAGCATTTTCTTTCAGGTGGAAAAGGACTCATCCTGTTCCTCTGCTGTCTTCTCCACACTACTCCATACACAGTAGATATTCCTGGAAATGAACGTGCTGTATGTTTTGTGTCTATGTGCAGAGAATGAACAGGTGATCGTTCGAGTCACTGCTACCTCTACTAGCACTTACATATTTTTCTTGCTGAGCTATGTAATTTCTTTAGTCAGGCTCCTACATCTTTTAAGAGGATGAATCTTTTGGTTTCTTTTCATTGTGACCATACCCTAAATATAATAAAGGTATGTGCCATTATGCTCCTTTTTATATGTCACTGGTTGTATCTGCCTCTTTAGTCCTTCGCCCATGTCATTGGTTGTATTTCACATTGTGGTTCCTCTTAAAATAGTGCATTTAAAGAAACCATGAATCCAGCCTCTGTAATATAAGTATGGCCTCATTCATGAAATACATTCCAAATTATTTCAAAGTTGCTTCGCAGTGCCCTTGTTTTAAATTGCAATTGCTGATTTTTGATGTCATGAAGCTTAGTAATTGCCCAAAGCGCTGCAATCTTGAGATGCACAATCTCAGAACACCGAGTAGCTGCCTGTGGTACTGCTAGCTTGTATTGCTTACTCTCAGGACATCTGAAAACATCCTATAGTCATGCAGGCTTGAGCTGCTGAATGTTGGGGCACCTAGTAACTGCAAGTGCTACCACAGACGTATGCTGCTCACTATCAGTTTGTCTAACAGAATACGGGACTGCATGTTTGTGCAGTTCACTCTTCGTGCTTCTGATTTTTGTTATTTATACGATCGTAGTCTATCTTTATGTCACTGGTTGTATATGCCACTCTATTCCATCTTGTGTGATGTAGTTTATATCTGCCATTGTGGTCCTTCTTCAATGTCGTTTGATGAATGTGCCACAGTGGTCCTTCTTTTATGTCAATGGGTTTATGTACCATTATGGACCTTCTTCTATGATGGTGGCTGGTTGCATGTGCCATTCTGATCCTTATTCAGAGTTGCTGGTTGAATTTGCCACTGTACTCCTTCTTCTATGTCACAGGTTCTATGTAACACTGTGGTTAATGAATCTGGTCTTACTAATACAAGTATTCACTCGTTTATTAACTTTTTTCTAAAATATATCAAACTTAATTTGCAGTGTCATTGTAATAAAGTGTACCTGTACTTCTAAAATCTCAGGACGCTAAGTAACAACAGTGTTCTGGAGGTTTGTGATGCCCATTCTTGGGACACCTAGAAAGAGTCTGTAATATGTGGAGCTTGTGTCGCTAACTTTTCCTACACCTATTTACAAATAGTCTATAGGCTATGCTGATGACTCTCTGTACCCCGAGTAACAGCCTTGGTGAGGATCATCACATACCAAGAAAGTAGGTTGTGCTTTAATGTGCTAATGCATACAAACACAGGCATGCAGAAATTGTGTATAAATGTGTTAACACATTTCAGTGGTGCAGTGCAATTTTGCCAATCATTTACACCTCATAAATACATCACAACTTCACAACAGATGCATGACTTGAATGTGCATTTAGCACATGTTTTTGTGTGGTCTAACAATATTAAAATAAGTGTTGCACTTGACATTTTTTGAATGTGCAGTCATTGTAAGATTAGCAAACTTACTCATATCGCGTGCCTTAACCTTACAAATAGATATATTCTCTGAAGGCTTGATGAATAAACCACCATTACTTAGTAGATAGGTACTCATTGTAGAAATTAATGTGACTTTCATATTGTGTGCCTTAATACATTAAATGACATTTACTGTTTAGATGACTGAATAGAAACCATTCTCATATATGCAAAATGTGATAGCTTTAGAAACGACAAATGTTAATGTAATGTGCATACTAATGTTTCACATGTATTGCAATGTACTTTCTGGACACTCTTACACATATACATTTAGCATTTTACGGTATGCCCTGTATCATATGAATCTAATGTACTGATCATTCCTATTCATTTGTTTTTAAATATTCACAGGCATATTAAATGTGCACCTTTGAGTTAATATTTTAAGTTGTCTTTAGAAGGCCGGATTAACGTGCTGCATAAAATATTGTTTCCCATTTTCTGCTAACATGACATTTTTTGCAGGTATTCACACTCATTCTTAGTTTAAGACTAAATAGACTACTGTAATGGTGATAGAGATAGAGAGCCAGAGAAGACGACCTTGACGAAAGAACATGGAGAGCCAGAGTGTTATCTGAAAAGCCTATTCAGCAATGTTACAATCTGGCCTGTGTGTGGGATAATTTGCGACTGTTGCAGTCTACAACGTGAGAAGTGGAGAAAGACAGTAGGTCCTGATGACGCTTGTATAGGTGTGTTGCCCAGGAGACTCTTGTGCAATATAACTTGGGACCTGATTTAGATCTTGGAATTGGTTACTCTGTCCCAACGGTGACTGGTATCCCCAACACCAAAATATAAATCTCATAGGATATATTGGGATTTATGTTTCGACGGATGGGATATCCCTCACCGTTGTGATAGAGTAATCCGTCCGCCAAGATCTAAATTAGGCCCTTAGTGTTCACACAGTTGGAGATCAGATCCCTTCAGATTCCCTTCACAGACTTTCCAAAGAATGCTTAGAGCACTTTCCCCTAGACTTTGAGAGGTTTAGACCTCTATGCTTTCTTGTGAGTGTGGCTTAGGCTAACACTCCCTGACCGAAGAAGTCTCTTGACTGAGCTTATTTATTTATTTTATTTAATGAGTTTTATATAGCGCTGGTTAGACCTGTAGGTATCAGAGCGCTTTACATAAGGTTCCACAAAATACACAATACATTAGATTCGGATACCATCAGTTGCTAAAAAAACATTTCAAGAGCATGGAAGCGTAGAAGGGTAAGGGGGCAGGGAATGGGGGTAGGGGGAGATAGGACAGGGAGACAAAGGAATATCTGCCCGAAGACCAGCTGGGTAGGTGACGGCAGGGGGGAAGTCCAATGCCCATCTCCTCTTTAGCTATCCGGTAGCTCCACCGAGCAACGGCCAGAACGCTAGGTCTCTGTGGGAAAACATTAAAAGAGCAAAGAGGATGAGGTAAAAAGAGAGTAGAGGGGATGGGGTAAAAGGAGAGTAGAGTGGAAAGGGTAGGGTCAAGGGGTAGGAGGGAGAGAACAAAGGAGAGACGAGGGAAAGTCTGCCCAAAGTCGGGCTGGGTAGGTGAGGGCAGAGGGGAAGTCCGCGGCCCATCTCCTCTATAGCTAACATTCAGCTCCACCGGGCATCGGCCAAAACGCAAGGTCTCCACGGTCGCTCGCAGGTTCAGTGACTAGATGGGTAGGCCAGAAGAGGGCTATGATTCAAGTTCTGTTCGAAGTCCAGATTTAGTACCCAAGTAGTAGTACAGGGCGGAAGGGACCACTGAGGCAGCCATCTTGAGGTCATGTAAAGGGTTATGTCCATGGTGTTACATACCGCCAGTCCCCAGTTAATCATTCCCTAAGAGAGGGGGGTGTATTGATGTGCAATGGGGCAATGGTGCTCTACTTTTCTGATTAGTCTCTGCAAACGTCACTTTACTTAGGGGCTTGCCTCAACCCGCTTACTGCAGGCATCACGTGTGGTGTGTGCAGGAATGCACTCGTGGCTGCATAGAAGGCGCTTTCTGCCCTGTGCCCCTCCACCGCTCGCTGTACAAGACAATGTGCTCCCGGGTCTTGTTGTTGCCGCCGGGGGCTGCTAGGAAGGTGTCAATAGTCTAGCAAAATCAGACTTCCGTACCTGTAGCGCCGAGTCCATAGTCGCCGCAAATCGTATCACAGAGGTAGGCGCGGGCTGAGATCCCAGTCAAGGACCGGTCTCATGGGACGCTGCGTGTCAGGCTTGTGTGCCCATCCCTCTCCAGCCACAACCATACCTCAGAAGCAGCCACGGGTGCAGGTCGCGATAAAAGACCGGTCTCGTGGGACGCTGCAGGTCAGGCTCGTGTGCCCCTCCTACTCCAGTCGCGACCGAGTTCGGGCCCCGGTAGAAGTCCGGTTTTTGGGATGCAGCAGGACCGGTTTGTGCGCCCCTTCCCCTCCAGCCGCACCCGTAACTCAGTGGCAGTGCGGGCAAACGAGTGGCACAATGCGCGGTAATCTCCCCAGGGGGTGTCAGCCGGCAAGTCGGGATGTGGGCCTAGTGTTGGGGGCGTTTCTAGATGGAAAAAGACGGAGGTCAGAGGCATCCTGGAGCACTTCTTTCGGCCCCGGGAGCGTTCTCAAAGCTCCCCGAGCACCGGACGCCATCTTTGCATCTGCATTGGCACGGAAAGTCACGGCTCATTTCTCAGCAAAGCCGGAACGGAGAAAGTCGATATTGATCTTCAAATGATCAGCCTGCAATCCGGTAGCTGAATCGCTGTTCCGGGAGGAATAACAGTGCAGTGAATGCCAATCCAGAGACTGGTAAGATGGTTCACCGAGGAGCATCAGCTTCAAGAAGCCATAATGGGGTTGGCTCCTCCTCCTTATGACATGAGTGTCACTGGAAGGCTCGCGAGTACAGGCACCGTGGCGACTCGAGTTCTAGGTCGGAGCTGAGCAGAGAGATGAAGTCAGAGGGCATCGCAGCATGGTCTGGCGGGAGGGATACCGCCTCGGGCCCTGGTGCAGCGGCGCGAGGTGCAGGATTGTCCTCCATCGTGGCCCACCGGTCAACAGCACGTGACCCTCAGAGCTCAACCCTCCACGGAACCAGAGAACGGGGAGAGAGACAGAGTAGAATGACTTTGCTACTGGTGGACGTCCAGGGATCAAAACTGCACAGGGGACAGGGTCCGGGCTGCGTGTGCGGGCTCGGAAAGAAGAGCCACTGCTCGTCTCTCTTCGGAGCGGAGACGCGCCTGCGCACTGTTGCCTGCCTATGAAATGCAGACACCTTCCTACTTATTTCCTTGCTTATTTCTATTTTCCTTTTTGGAAATTCCTGATTTTTGAGATCTTTTACACTTTAGAACCATCCTTTTTGCTTGGACTTTACTTTAGGAGATTTAGATTTGCCAATGCATAGACAAGGAAATCTGAGACTCTTCTCTGAGCAACAAATATTTTTCTTAATCTTTTGTATTGCTGTGACTGAACTCCTTGTCTGCTTGATTTTAGTCTGCTTTAGTAGGTTAGGTCTTCCCGTTGTTACTTTGTATCTTTATAGCATGTTGTTAAGAGTCGTGTCTTAACTTGATTCTAAATTTGTAATAAATCTTCTAAATCATAGTTACTGGTCCTTATTGTGTAGCCAAATGTGGTACACTGTTAGTTAGATTTGACTGATGTAATGTTAACTCCTATCACATCTCCGGAGGAAAATAAAAGGTCTTTCAAAGGACCAATGGTAAGCAAGTGGACCCTAAAAACAGTGGATCAAAAACTAGACCATTAACTTTTTACAGGGGAGAAGGGTTAGCCAGCCAACCTCCCCAACTTCTCTCCACTCCCCTCTATCATATTTCTTTAAATAAACTGACACATTCTTCTCCCGTTTTTGCACTTGCAATATGTCAACCAGGCCTGATCACGATTCTCAATGAGATATTGTGCTTTATGTATCCATACGTAACAAAGAATTTTTCATTTTTCTTACTTTGTGCTTCATCCTGTGTTCTAATTATCCTTTTGTTAACAGTCAAGCAACAATTATTTGATCACCATGTGTAATTCATTGATCCCAGTTTGGACCCCATTTTAACAAAGTCAGGAGTCCTACCATCAAAGTATTACCCGATTCATTGACCAACGGTCTCAGTTTACAGAAGGGCTTTAAGTAAGATTAGAAAAGTCTGGGGTCTCTTAAGGGAAGCAGAACCTGGAATAACTTTCCAAAAGGTGTGACCTATATAATTAAAGGAATTTGTTAAAACATGTAAACTAAAATTCTATGCTTTCCATACTGTTAGACCTGGCATAATTGGCATGGGTTTCTCCTGTATGTGTGCCTGTGCCTTCTGTGTTTTTGCTGTGTGCTGGACTTTGTTTTGCTGCTCTAGATGCGTTGGGCACTTTGAGACTGCTGTTCAGTGCCAAAGTGCAAGTGCTCCCTGTAAATTGTTGTAACGGATTAGTGATTCCATGATTGGCATATTTGATTTACTAGTCAGTCCCTAGTACAGTGCACTGTGTGTGCCCAGGGCCTGTAAATCAAATGGTGCTAGTGGGCCTGCAGCACTGATTGTGCCACCCACATAAGCCACCTGTAAATGTAACTCAGACCAGCCACTGCAGTGTCTGTGAACAGTTTGGTACTGCCATGTCGACCTGGCAAGTGCACCCACTTGCCAGGCCCTAACCTTCCCTTTTCTTACATGCGAGTCACCCCTAAGGTAGCCCCATGGTACCCCTGTGGGCAGGGTGCAGTGTATGTGAAAGGTAGGACATGCCCTGATGTGTGTGGCATTTCCTGATAGTGAAATACTGCAGTTTTTGTTTTTCACTATTTTAAAGCTATCTGTCCCCATAGGATAGAATGGGGAGTTTGCCCATAACATCTTATGAGCATTACTGCCCATGGGAACAAGATAGAAAAATAAAGTTTAATATGCCTGAACTCAGAATGTTAAGACTTTTAGAAAGTATGTATTTTCTTGCCTAACCATCCAGCGTGCCTCTGTTAGGTTGTGTATTGACTGTCTGGCTTTGGAGTGAGAGAGGCTGGGTATGTGCATTCTAGTCAGACAGGCACTTGGGGGTTGAGGTGTGTCCTGCTTTTCCAGGGTGAGTCAGGGCTGGGCTGAATAGACCTTGGCTGCATTCAGAGTGGGGGGAGGAGATTTCTTTCACATCTGAATGGGCCTGGTCTGCCTTAGACAATGCTGTCTCCACTTCCTGCCAGAAAGCTGCCCCAGAGAGAACAGAACTAGATTTGGCTGAGCAAAGAGCTTCTCTACCACAGAAACCAAAGAGATTTACTGTATAAAAAGAGAGGCCCAGACCCCAGACTTTTAGATCACTTCTGGGAAATCAAGAGAAATCTTTGCCAAGTAGAAGAGTTGGAGAAACTGAGGAGGAATTCTGCCCCTGTGCTGTTTGCTGTCTGGGGTGTGGCTGCATTGGCTACTTTCTGCCAAGGAAAGGAGAAGGACTTTGCTGTTTGCTGTGTCCCCTGCTTGAGGAAGATCTCCAAGGGCTTGAAATTGGGCTTGCCTCCTGTTCTGAATTATCAGGGACAAAAATACATCAACCCCAGTCCCCCCTGAACTCCTTTGCTGGGAGTTCTGACCTGCTGAGAGGTGCCTGCCAGTGTTCTGGACCACTAGAGGTTGTTTTGGGACTGGAAACTGCAAGAACTGTGAAAATCAACACATCGCGTGTTTCAAGATGTATCGTAGCGGTGCAAGAAGAATTTTCCAATGCATTGCCACCGCAGAAGAATTAACGCAGCGCCTGCTTGCGGTAGAAGTGCCTGCCGTGCGACGAATCCTGTTCACCAATCTTTGACGTCCGAGATCACCGCACCAATTCTGATGCAGGCCCTGTTGGACCAGAGCAAACACATCAAGGGGACACAGCTGAAACCATCTCAGCACAGCAGATTGTCACACATCGCATCGAAGCGCCAAGTCTGTCGCATCGTTGGGGGATGCAGTAAGAAACCATTGCATCACCTCCCCACGTAGTAAGAAACCAACACATCACCTCCTCTCCGGTAAGGAACCGAAGTATCACCTCCCCTGAGCAGCATTACGGAACCAACACATCACCTCCCCCGGAGCAAGGAACTGGCTCATCACCTTCCCTGAGTATAAGGAACCGACCCATCGCCTTCCACGCAACCCTTTTTGCTTGCATTTTTCGACGCATCCAAGGTACTTTGTGTAAAAGTGTTGCATCCAACATTTTCTTGGAACAGAACTGTTTCTACCTTTTAAGAATCATATTTTTAGTACTGTATTGTGGATTTTTGTTGTTTGGTCTTGTTTTGGTTTAGATAAAGATTACCTATTTTTCTAAACTGGTGTGGTGTCCATTTGTAGTGTTTTCACTGTATTACTGTATGTGTTCACAAATGCTTTACACAAAGCCTCTGAGATAAGCCTGTCAGCTCATGCCAAGCTACCAAGGGGGGGAGCAGTTTTTTTAGAAGTGTATCCCCCTCACCCTGACTAGGAAGAAGGGTCCCTACTTGGACAAAGGTACCTACCCCTGCCAACTAGAGACCCCATTTCTAACACATACCATATTCACCGACCAGTACTTTGGTGCTTCTCTGTGCGCTTTTTAGGTTTCACCTGCACAGCGCTAGCGCTATGCTTGAGAAATCTATTGTTTTTAATATAAACTTAAAAGGAGGTTACATACCGCCTCCTCTCTTTCCTGGCTTCTCATTGGTTCTGTGCGTGCCACTTACCTTTCCTCCAATTCTATTGCCTGTAGCATATTTTCCTGCTTCTATCAATGCTTGCTCCTCGTCTGCTTCTCTTATCAAATTCCAGCCACCGAAATACTGTCAACATCCGCTTTTGTGGGAGAAGGTGGTCGTGGACCATGGCGGCTGGCTAACGCCGGTCGGGAGAGCTCCTGTGTGATGCGAGAAAAGTCCAGTGCTAGTGGTATTAGGGATCGGCAGAGAATGTGGGCGGTTTGAGCAGTGCTGCTGGGAGCCGTGATTTGGCGAGTGCGGTGAACGCTTTGCGAGGCTCCGGAACTGAAGCAGAAGTGGGAGAATAAAGAATATATAGTATATACGGCGCTGACGGTAGCCTTCTTACCGCATCATGCCCTGATTGTTGGGGTCATCACAACTACCGCGACCATCGCTTCGCCATGGTAAGGTCTTGTATGGGCCTGATTCCTACTCTCTCTGCTCCTGCCGCCGAGAGACGTGGCTCTGTCCCCTGGGGAGTTGGAGTCGGGCGGCAGAGTGTTGGAGGAAATTCTGCACAATCAAACTACTGTATGCGGGTAAGTGCGGCATTTTTGCTACTCTGGCGCATAAAAAGTGTGTGAGGAACAAGGTTCCTAAGCTTAGAACGGGTCAACCTACACTTCCTGGATTCCCCGATCTGATTACTTGTGAATCCCGAGGGCAAACTTTTTTCGCCTTCGGGTCCTTTTCAACAGCAGGACGGGGTTAACGGCCATATTAAAAGCGGGAAGGTGTGAATGGAGAGCGAGTCTCACCCCCGTGCCCCAGCATCTAATACACATTACCCTATAAGCTCTGGTGAAGGGGGGCTAGGGTACCTACACTAGGTTACGTGTCTTCGGAGGAACTAAACCCTCGGAGTGAGAATATCAATATTAAAGGTGGGAGGTCTCAGCCAGTTAGGAATAGATATCAACTTTGATCAGCTCCCGAAAAGAAAAGGAAAACGACAAGGAATGATAAAGCTGACGAATCCTCTTTGGTGGTGACTCCTAAGACACCCCTCAAAAAGAACCCCAAAAAAGCTCCAATCAAAAAATGTAGGTCAGGAGAACTGCGGACATTACTCAAACCACTTCCTTCTCTCAGGTCATACTTCAAAATAATGGAACAGGTTGCAGGTTCAAAACCCGTCGTTAGAGAGAATAAGAGCACATTAAACCCAGCACCAAACTCAGTGGACAAAACGGTATCCCCTGTGTTTCTGGGTATTCCATTGAGGCTTGAGAATCGTTTTACTCCGCTTGCGGAGGCTCAGGAAAATCTACCCAAGTCATCCCAGAACGGGGGAGGGATTGAAAATTACACGAATGGAGCAACTTTATATGATGCTGTGAGTCCTGTACTGTCGCATGTTCCTCGAGATGAAGCTACTCCAAGGGTCTCAGATGGTCAGTTGGTAGACCTCTTAAATAGTTTGAGACAAGAGATTTTAGCTAAATTTGAGACTTCTGAAAGTAAACATCCGCTTTGGTGGAACTATATTTTCATAAAGTTTTGCCTTTTACTCTTGTTGCATATTTATATAACGATTTTTCACCCGGAGAGATTACATGATTTGCATAGAAACACAGGATTTTACGCTGTGCCATTGAGACTCGAATTGGGATCCCTAGCTCTCGAGTCAGCAGCTCTGGACGCTGCGTTACATCCTCTCTACTCCTGTGTTATGTCAGGGAGCTCTTTCCTACTCCCAGACGATGATTGATGAAAACAGCACTTTATTCATTACATAGGTGAAACCGAAGCATTTCTAATGCTCGTTGTTATTGCATTGAGAGATATCACACAGTAACACGCATACACCTAAAACAGGCCAAACGTATTGGCCTTGCCAATACTTGTTAGCAGTATCAGATAAATGACTAACAACAATGATTTGGTGGTGAATAGTTTGAATTTAAAATATTCAATTGTGAAAAAGGGACTGTGAATTAAACATTACCAAGGTCTGTGGAAGGTGTAGTAGCCTTCAAGATGTCGGAGTCATTCCTGCTCATCCCTTCACAACACTCTTCTCTGCAGTCTCTCTGTTGGACACCTACACCCTTTTTCTCACCACATCTTTCTGAGATCCTCCCCTTTCATACCTCAGACCTCTTACCTCTTCAGCACCCTCTCCTGGAGTGGAGTTATGGACACCTTTGTGAACCTTCTCAAACTTACCTAAGCCAACAAGAACTGATGTATCAGCATACACAGTTTTCTGCTGTAAATTGAGTGCTTTTATTTGGCTCAGTATTTTATCAGGGGCAAAACAAGCATGTATTTCCTGCTGGGGAAAGATAATGCTTGTAGGTGCTGTGCCTGAGTTACTTCATTTGTTCCCCTTTACATCAGTTTCTGAAATTAAAGACTTTTTTTGTACAAATATCTTTTTTTAAGTATGCTCTAAAAGGGAGGGCTGGTCATATTTTTCCAAATGCTGTTGGCAGTATGAGAAGGCTGCTCAGAGTCTCCCTTGGGACAGTGTGTTTGTCTATGAAGGCCAGGATTTGCAAAGACCATGGGTAGGTCTGGTCAGACATTTGCTTTTAAGATTAATTACATGTTTGGAGATAATTGATGATTTTCAAACGGCTCTGGCACGTCTGTTGTCCCATGTTGGCAACTTCTCCTGCTGCCACAAAGCAGACTGGAAGATCTGAGAGAGAGTTGGTCCATTTCTAATCCTTTTACAGTCCCTTTAGGAAGCAACAAGAGAGAATTAACAACCATAAATTAATATTAATGCTTTCTTTGATACAAAAGCTTAAGAAATGCTTCTGTACGGTTCCGGATTACCAAATAGGCAAAGTAGGTAGGTGGGCCCCACTCCTTTTAGGGGCCCGCAATACAGATTTGATCGTGAAAAAAAAATTACAATCAAGCTTTATTGAATTGTTTCCAATTAATTTTGTTTAATGACCTTAATAATTGTTAATGTTTAGTTTTGTGTGATTGAATTGATGAATGAAAAGTGTTGGTTGCTAAAATTAAAAACGTATTAGGCGATAATTTGCGAGAGGGCCCCCGAAATTTCGACTGCCTAGGGGCCTCCACAAGATTTAATCCGGCACTGCGACTGTACATTAAATACATTGCTATAAAAACGCGAAAACGTGAACAGAATTGTTACTGGTCATTTCCCTCTTTGCACTCATGGTACTACGAGGCCTTGCAGATGCTGCAGTCGACCTTGCACAAAACAAAGCAAGCCCAACATGAGAAATACAAGTAGCTGCTTGCAACGAGAAGCTGGGCAGAGCTGGGTCTCGGCGTGGTTGGTACACACGAGGAGCGCGCACTGTGACGGGAGCCATGAATAAACAGGCCCAGATTATCTCGCCCTTTGGCCTCGAGTCACCTGTCAGGATTCAGGCAAAGATGATGCATGAACAACCGTCCAGTCCGTGCAGGAATTCATTTCAGTGTTCACCCATCCTTCCGTTTCTTTGCATATTATATTTTACAAGCACGGAGGGAAGAGGCATGCATTTCCGCTGTAGTGACTCATTGTCAGAAATGCTTGATTACTTTTACTCCGTTCCTGAGAGCATGCCAAACGACGCTGCTGATCCTGAATAGAGGCAATCTATGCGCTCTGTAGGAAATTGTGCTCCCTGTCGTTTTCACGCAATGGCCGCAAATCCCTGTACATTTCTTTTTTTTTTAAATGATCATTACACATTGAGCTACCTAATGTAGGACTGTAATACATGTTGTGGTGTGCTCTCTGCAAAACAATTCAAGGTTTGAAACCTCTAAGATTTCTCACTAGTATGGCATTTGCAGCTTTAGAAACAGTTATTCAACCATTATAGGAGCACAATACCCCTTTTTGAACGTGCTCCTCGTCCCAGTCCTGACATTTTGAGGTGGCCCGCCCCTCCCACAAGCCCCACAAGTATGGCTTTAGACTAGACATGGGGTCTCCAACCTTCTCTGTAGTGTGAGCTACTTCTGATTAGGGAAAATCATTGTGAGCTACTGATGTAAATTGATACTTGTATAGCTCACTACTCACTCGCAAGGGTCTCAAGGCGCTTGTACGAATACCGCTGTGGAACCCATCCTGGCTTTCCTCGTGAGGCGTCCACTCCTGGGCACCCCCAAGGTGGAGGCCAGGCATCCTTAGCGTTGTGGGGGCCGTTGTGGAGATTAAGCAAGCTATTGCCCAGAGTTGCAGAGTGGGACTCCATGATTGGAATGGCACCGAGGCGAGAATTATCAGGTCCGTGGAATTTTTTAGCCCAAGACCCCCCGAGGCGGGGAATTGAACCCTGGTCCCGGGTTAGACCTCTGCATCAGGGTCTGCCGCTCTAATCATTGAGCCACAGTTCTCCATGGCTAAACAACTCGCACATCTTAACCAGACACCCCCATGCCCAGCTTCATTGACTTTAAGCTCAATGTCAATAGAGACAGATGCTAGGGTTTTAACAAAATACTTCGACTAAGGGCACTATGACAGGGTTGCCATGTGTGCCGGTGAGTGTGGTCTTTGGGATTGTTTAAACATGTGTGCGTATGAATGGGATATATTTGTATGGGTAACTGAGAGCCTATGTCGTATGTACTTGCAGCACAGGTCATTCCTTGAAGCATATGTGGCACAGTTATATGTATAACACAAACATACAATTATTTTTAAAGGGGAGAAATTTAAAGTGTAGAACAAATTTCTGCAAAAATGTTCATAATATGGGAAAAATGTCTGTACTTTAAATTCCTCTCATTTAAAAAACATGGCCGTACTTTTCAGTTATACTTATGGCACAGTATGTACTGGCCACTGGGAGTAAGGGGAAACAGCGTTTACAACTCTGTCATTACATCGCAGTGCTATTGCAACAAGGTTGTTACAACGGCCGCGTTGTTAGTACGCGATACCTTTACATCGTAGGTCATTAGAACGACTTGCTGTTTGGGGCGCTAAAGTATTGGAAATGAATTACAACACCTTCCCTTCTGTTGCGCAAACTGGAATAGGAATAGTAAATAATACGATTCCTAAGTCCAGCACGCCCCCAACAGCAAGTCGTTCTAATGACTTGCGATGTAAAGGTGTCCTGTACTAACAACTCGGTCGTTGTAACAACCACGTTGTAAAAGCACGCGGTGTAATAGCATGCGTTGTGACATGCTATATTAGTTGGTAAATGTGACACGTTGAAATCTGAGAAAATTCAAATGGAGAGTTCACGTAACCTTCAGGGTAACTTTTCATTTTATTTTTCTTCCATTTGAAAGCATTCAGAAACATATTTTGTTCACAGCTTCAATATTGAGTTGACAAGTACTTTCATTTAACCCCTTCCATGCGCACGACGGCCGGGAGCCGTTGTGCGCAACGGTGCTCGTGTGCGCACGATGGCTCCCAGCCGTCATGGCACATGGCACCGGAAATCCCTCTGGTGCAGACACCAGAGGGATTTCTTTTTCATCCCCAAAGGCCCCCCGTAGTGTCTATGAAATGACGACCAGCGCGCACGTCGCACTGACGTCATTTCATAGAAACCGAAACTGAAATGAGCCTTTCTATGTGCTCAGAGGGCTATCTCAGCCCCCTGAGGACGTAGAAAGATGGGAGCGGTGTCATTGTAAAGGGGCGAATCTCCCCAGTGGATCCCTGCTTGGGGATCACCCCAGGAGGGCGATCCCCAAGCATGGATCCACCACTATACACCAGGGGGGGAGCGGCCCGTTGGGCAAGGGCCTTTGCTCCCCCGAAACAAATGGCCAAACTCAGTCTTTCTGCCCCCCCGGGGGGCAGATGGGGGAAGTAGCCATCTGCCACCACAGGGGAGCAGAAAGCCCACTGGACACCAGGGATGTTTTTTGGGGCAATTTCAATGCAGGTGGGGCCTGTCCAAAATGGGCATGCCAATGCCCCCACCCTGGCCACAACTACAGCCATTCTGCCCCCCCAAGGGGGGGTAGAAATCTCACTAGACACCAGGGATTTTTTTAGGGTAATTTTAATTGTGTGGGGGCTGCCCAAAACGGGCAAGCCAATGCCCCCACCCCGCCACAATTACAGCCTTTCTGCCCCCCGGGGCAGATTGGGGCAGTAGCCCCAATCTGCTCCCCCTGGGTGTGCAGAAAGCCCCCTGGACACCAGGGATTTTTTTTATATTCATGTAGAGGTGGGGGCTGCCCAAAATGGGCATGACAATACCCCAACTCCCCAGAGAAATTCCAGTCTCTCTGCCCACAGGGGGGCTGATGGGGGCAGTGGCCCCTCATCTTCCCCAAGGGGGGGCAGAAAGCCCACTAGGCGCCAGCGATTACACCGGCTTTTTTTATGCGTGGGGGTGGGGGCTGCACAGAATGGGCATACCAATGCCCCCACCCCCCAAAAAATAGCCACAGTCTTTCTGCCCCATTTCGGGACATATCGGGGCAAACCCCTTCCCCCCGATTCCTCCCAGGGCAGCACAAAGTCCCTTGGCGTAGACTTTTTTAGCAATGTGCATACCTGTGGATTTTGGGCCCTGGCGCAGCTGGCACATAGGGAAACCTATCAAACCTGTACATTTTTTAATGCTAGACACCAAGGGGAATCCAGGATGGGGTGACTTGTCTGGCTCTCACCACATTTTCTCCACATTTATGTGGTGGAAAAGTTCTGGAATCTGCTTGGATCCACAAAATTCCACCCACTCCACATTCCCCAAAATATTCTGAGAAAAATGGTACCTCACTTGTGTGGGTAGGCCTAGTGCCCGCGACAGGAAACGGTGCAAAACGCAACGTGGACACACCATATTTTACAGTGAAAACTGACACTATTTTGCAAAGTGCCTAGCTGTAGATTTTGAACCCTAGCTCTGCCGGCACCTAGGGAAACCTAGCAAACCTATGCATTTTTCAAAACAAGACACCCAGGGAAATCCAGGATGGGGTGACTCTCACCAGGTTCTGTTACCCAGAATCCCTTGCAAACCTCAAAATTTGTAAAAAAAGACACATTTCCCTCACATTTCTGTGATGGAAAGTTCTGGAATCTGTGTGGATCCACAAAATTCCAACCAGCCTGCATTCCCCAAAGTCTTCCGAGAAAAACGGTACCTCACTTGTGTGGGTGGGTCAAGTACCCGCGACAGCCAAAGGCTCAAAACATATTGAGGCGACTTCAAAATTACCTATCACAAAACAACCTGGTTTTGCAAGGGAGGTCCCATGAGTTTTTGGCCCCAGGCTCGGCCGCACCAAGGAAAACCTACCAAATCCACACATTTCTGAAAACTAGAAACCCACGGGAGTCCCCCAACATTCCCCTAACCAGAATTACCTGCAAACCTCAACTTTTGTTGAAAAAATCTTTTTTCTCATATGTTTGTGTGGGAAAGTTGTAGGATCACCGGGCTGATACAAAATTCCTACTACCCAGCGTTCCCCCAGGTCTCCTGATAAAAATGATACCTCACTTGTGTGGGTAGGCATAGTGGCTGCAACAGGAAACGGCCCAAATCATACTGTGGAGACTTCAAAATTACCTGTAACAAAACTACCTGGTTTTGGAGGGGGCACCTGGAGTTTTGGCCTCGGGCTCGCCGCCATCTAGGGAAACCTACCAAACCCACACATTTCTGGAAACTACACATCCTGGGGAGTCCAATGAGGTATGGCTTGAGTGGATCCCCCACCGTTTCCCTACCCAGAATCCCTTGCAAACCTCAAATTTAGCTGAAAAGAACACATGTTCCACATATTTTTGTGTGGAATAACCATGGCGGTACAAATGTCCTACCCCACAGCATTCTCCTTAGTCTCCCGAGTAACATGATACCTTACTTGTGTGGGTGTCCAATGCCGAATCGGCTAAAAACGTATTTTTAAAAACATGTAGCGCATCAAATTCTCGGTCCTTTACCCATATTCCCTATGTTTTGGGCTCTTCCCAGTCACAGGCCCTTGCCCCACCCACACAAGTGAGGTACCATATTACTCGGGAGACTGAGGGGAACGCTGTGGGGTTCCAGAACTTTCCACGACAGAAATGTGAGGAAAATGTGTTTTTTTAACAATGTTTTAGGTTTGCAAGGGATTCTGGTGAGAGCCAGTCAAGTCATCCCATCCTGGACTCCCCTGGGTGTCTAGTTTAAAAAAATGTATAGGTTTGCTAGGTTTCCGTAGGTGCCGACAGAGCTAGGGTTAAAAAACTACAGTAGGCACTTTGCAAAAAAGGGTCATTTTTCACTGTGAAAATCTGGTGTCTCAACGTTGCGTTTTGGGCCGTTTCCTGTTGCGGGCACTAGGCCTACCCACACAGGCGAGGTACCATTTTTCTTGGAAGACTATGGGGAATGCGGGGTGGGTGGAATTTAGTGGATCCATGCAGATTCCAGAACTTTCCACCCCAGAAATGTGAGGAAATTGTGTTTTATTGACAGTTTTTTAGGTTTGCAAGGGATTCTGGGTAACAGAACCTGGTGAGCGCCAGTCAATTCACCCCATCCTAGAATCCCCTGGGTGTCTAGTTTCCAAAAATGTATAGGTTTACTAGGTTTCCCTAGGTTCAGGCAGAGCTAGGGTTCAAAAACTACAGCTAGGCACTTTGCAAAAAAAGGGTAATTGTTCACTGTGAAGTGTCCACATTGCATTTTGAGCCGTTTCCTGCCGTGGGCACTAGGCCTACCCACACAAGTGAGGTACCATTTTTATCGGGAGACTTAGGGTAACACTTAATTGTAGAGCAAGTGTTATTACTTATGGACTTTCTATGCATTTCTGCCTTCCAAATGAAAGACAATGTGTAAAAAAGAAGTGATTTTGAAAAATGACCTATAATTCTCATGCTAGTATGGGTATTCCCAATTTCGGAAATGTGCAAATATCTACTGTTTCTAAACTCTATATTTTGTTCCCATTTCAGAAATACATAGGTGTCTTTCATACCGATTTTTCCATGTATACATTTTCCCAGAATAATTGCTATATACCCGGTACATAATAAAAAACCATTGCAAGTCGCTGCTCAGTTATTGGCTCTGGGTTCGTCGGGATCTCGGTGAACCTACAAGTCCTATATATCCCCACAGCCAGAAAGGTCCAGCAGATGTAACAGTATATTGCTTTCAAACAGCTGTCATACTTAGAAGAAGTTACAGGTGAAAACGTTGACACAAATAGCTGTTTTTTTCAACTAAATTTCAATGTTTCCTATATTTAACTGTTAGTTTCTATAAAGAAACCTTGAAGGATGTACACAAATGACCCCTTGCTGAATTCCGAATTTAGTCTACTTTTCTGAAATGTATAGCTTTCCAGGATCCATTATTGTTTTCATACCCATTTCTACCATTAACTGGAAGGAGGTTGAAAGCACAAAAAATAGCAAAAATAGGCTATGTCCCAGAAAAATGCCAAAACTGTGTGTACAAAATGTTGGTTTTCTGACAAAAGTCTGCTTGTCCCTGAAAGCTGGGAAGATAGTGATATCAGCACCACAACCCCTTTTTGATACCATTTGCAGGAAAAAAAACAGAAGCTTTCATCTGTAGCTCTTTTTCCCCAGTTTTTCCCCCAAAAGTAAAAGATTTGCTGTATTTTGGCTAATTTCTGGGTCCTCTCCAGGGGAATCCACAAACCCTGGGTACTTTTAGAATCCTCATGATGTTGGAAAAAAAGGACGCAAATTTGGCGTGGATAACTTATGTGGTCAAAATGTTACAGGGGCCTAAGCGCGAACTACCCCAAATAGCCAAAAAAAGGCTCAGCACAGGGCGGAAAAGGCCTAGCAGCGAAGGGGTTAAGAGTTAAATATCTCAGCACTTCAGTCCTTCCCCTCTGTGCCCCAACCCCAGCTTGGGTCATAAATCTGACAGAGCACTGCTCATTATCATGCCCTGCTGTCTACAGCCTGATGATAATAATGTAAAATACGGTGAACACCCGAAATATCGATTCCAAAATATCGACTGCCCAGAATATCGAAGTTAAAATATAGAGTGGACAGAATATCGAATTATCAAAATATAGATAGGTCAGAATATCGAAATTGGGGTACGAAATATCGATTTCCATAACATAGAATTTAAAAATATAGAATTTCATAATATCGAATTTTAAAATATAGATTACCATAATATCGAATTTAAAAATATAGATTACCATAATATCGAACTTTTTTTTAGTGTTATGTTTTGTAGTATATGTGTTAAAATTATGTATTATTTTTGTAATGTATGTTTAATTTTTATTTAAACTAATGAATGTTATGTAATTTAATTTTTGCGTAATTTAATTCCGTAGCGGGTTGTGGGTGTATAGGGGAATAGGGTGGGAAGTAATTTAATTATGGTTAATTAAATGTTAATTTTATTTATATGGTTTGATAATTAATTGATTGATAATTAATTATTAATTGGTAATTAATTTATATTAATTGGTAATTAATTTATAATAATTGATTAATTGATAATTATGTTAATTGTCTTTTTTATTATTAGAAGCGGGTTGTGGGTTTGTCGGGGAATTGGGTGGGAAGTAATTTAATTGTAATAAAGTAAATAATATTTTTTTTATGATGTGTATTGATCATTAATTGATAATTAATTATTAATTGGTAATTAATTTGTATTAATGGGTAAATAATTTGTATGAATTGCTAATTAATTTTTTTTAATTGCAAAATTATTTTTATTAATTGATTAATTGATAATGTTAATTGTATTTTTTATTATTGGGAGTGGGTTGTGGGTTTATAGGGGAGTTGGATGGGAAGTAAATTAATTGTAATAAAGTAAAAAAAAAAAAAATTATTTATGTGTATTGATAATTGATAATTAATTATTAATTGGTAATTTATTTGCATTTGGTAATTAATTTTTATTAATTGCTAATTAATTTTTTTCAATGGTAATTAATTGTTATTAATTGGTAATTATTTTTAATTAACTTTTTATTGGTAATGATCATTAATGTAATCTTATTTTAAAAATAAATCATTACTTTCCCTACTTTTGCACTCTCAGGAGTGGGAATAGTATTGTTTACCCTCCCGCTATCCAACTCTTTCCCTACTGTTGCACTCACTTGAGTGGGAATAGTAATTTTTACCCTCCTGCTATCCAACGCTTTCCCTACTGTTACACTCTTTGGATTGGGATTAGTAATTTTTACCCCTACACTATCCAGCGTTTTCCCTACTGTTGCATTCACTGAAGTGGGAATAGTAATTTGTACCCCTACGCTATAAAACGCTTTCCCTACTGTTGCACTCACTGGAGTGGGAATAGTAATTTTTCCCTTCTTGCTATCCAACGCTTTCCCTACTGTTGCACTCTCTGGAGTGGGAATAGTAAATTTTATCCTCCCGCTATCCAACGCTTTCCCTACTGTTGCACTCACTGGAGTGGGAATAGTAATTTTTACCCCTACGCTATCCAACGCTTTCCCTACTGTTGCACTCACTTGAGTGGGAATAGTAATTTTTACCCTCCTGCTATCCAAGGCTTTCCCTACTGTTACACTCTTTGGAGTGGGATTAGTAATTTTTACCCCTACACTATCCAGCGTTTTCCCTACTGTTGCATTCACTGAAGTGGGAATAGTAATTTGTCCCCCTACGCTATCCAACGCTTTCCCTACTGTTGCACTCACTGGAGTGGGAATAGTAATTTTTCCCTTCTTGCTATCCAACGCTTTCCCTACTGTTGCACTCTCTGGAGTGGGAATAGTACATTTTATCCTCCCGCTATCCAACGCTTTCCCTACTGTTGCACTCACTGGAGTGGGAATAGTAATTTTTACCCCTACGCTATCCAACGCTTTCCCTACTGTTGCACTCACTGGAGTGGGAATAGTAATGTTTACCCTCCTGCTATCCAACGCTTTCCCTACTGTTACACTCTTTGGAGTGGGAATAGTAATTTTTACCGCTACACTATCCAGCGTTTTCCCTACTGTTGCATTCACTGGAGTGGGAATAGTAATTTGTACCCCTACGCTATCCAACGCTTTCCATACCGTTGCACTCCCTGGAGTGGGAATAGTAATTTTTCCCTTCTTGCTATCCAACACTTTCCCTACTGTTGCACTCTCTGGAGTGGGAATAGTAAATGTTATCCTCCCTCTATCCAACGCTTTCCCTACTGTTGCACTCTTTGGAGTGGGAATAGTAATTTTTACCCCTACGCTATCCAACGCTTTCCCTACTGTTGCACTCACTGGAGTGGGAATAGTAATTTTTACCCTCCTGCTATCCAACACTTTCCCTACTGTTACACTCTTTGGAGTGGGAATAGTAATTTTTACACCTACACTATGCAGCGTTTTCCCTACTGTTGCATTCACTGGAGTGGGAATAGTAATTTGTACCCCTACGCTATCCAACGCTTTCCCTACTGTTGCACTCACTGGAGTGGGAATAGTAATGTTTCCCTTCTTGCTATCCAACGCTTTCCCTACTGTTGCACTCTCTGGAGTGGGAATAGTAAATGTTATCCTCCCACTATCCAACGCTTTTCCTACTGTTGCACTCTTTGGAGTGGGAATAGTAATTTTTACACCTACGCTATCCAACGTTTTCCCTACTGTTGCACTCAGTGGAGTGGGAATAGTAATTTTTACCTCTACGCTATCCAACGCTTTCCCTACTGTTGCACTCACTGGAGTGGGAATAGTAATTTTTACGCTCTCACTATCCAACAAAATCTCTACTTTTTTTACATTACTTTTATTATGTTTACATTTTAAGCTTTTTTATATTATATTATGTATGTTTTATTGAATTGTTTTTAATATTTAATTACTTTTATATTATTTTTAATACATTAAAAAAATTCGATATTTTAGCTAACTACATTTTAACATTCTGGTGCCGATTACGATCCGATAAAAACCGGGTACGAACCGTCGGTCGGAGAGTTTTCTCCGTCCGACTCGTACCCGGTCGGAAGACTTTACAAACATGGAATTACGATTCGCACGGAAACACCATTTCCGTACGAATCGTAAAAAACACCGACCGACGAAAATATACGTACGAATGTGATACGGGAATGCTGCGACGTGACGTCGGGACGCTTTCAGGCAGCGTTTCACGACCCAGGAAGTACGATTCGAACCGACAGCAGTCCGGACGGCGATATTTTCACGGCACCCAAAAAGTGCCGGAAAAGCGAATTACGGCGCGAAACGACCAGAGTAGGTGGCCCGGTACGCGCCGTACCCCCCCCAGCCCCCGTACGTACGTGTCGAACCCCCCCGTGTATGTACACCCGTGTACGTTCGAGTCGTACCCCCACCCGTCTATGTACACCCGTGTACGTGTCGTACCCCCCCGTGTATGTACACCCGTGTACGTTCGAGCCGTACCCCCACCCGTGTATGTACACCCGTGTACGTGTCGTACCCCCCGTGTATGTGTACATACACGGGTGGGGGTATGACTCGAACGTACACGGGTGTACATACACGGGGGGTACGACACGTACACGGGTGTACATACACGGGTGGGGGTACGACTCGAACGTACACGGGTGTACATACACGGGGTACGACTCGAACGTACGGGGGCTGGGGGGGTACGACTCGAACGTACGGGGCTGGGGGGGTCGGCGCATACATAGGGGGCTGGGGGGGTCGGCGTGTACATACGGGGGCTGGGGGGGTCGGCGCGTACATACGGGGCTGGGGGGGTCGGCGCGTATGCGGGCACATGTCTCCATGGTTGCTATGGGAGTTCGGTGCGGACGGTGTTTTTTCCATACGGTTGTAACATCGGACGCACGGGAAGGATCGTGATTCTGCGGTCGGACTTCACTTTTCACATTTGTACGGTAAATCGTCCGAGGACGTGTCGGATACATTTTCCGACCCGAGGACGTGTGGGGAATAATTCCCAATGCGATTCGTATGGACTTTTTCCCATGCAAATCGTACTTGGCAGTTTGTACGGCACTTGTACGATTCGTATGGTAAAAAGACTGGATACGAGTCGTACGGGGAAATTTTTTTACCGGATCGTAATCGGCACCTTAATATTTTGGAATCGATATTTTAGTACTTACCTGTTTGTAGATAGGGAGTCGATATTCTGTCTTTCTATATTTTGGCGTCGATATTTTGTCTCTCGATATTAAGTCACTGAATCGTAAAATACACACAGCCTTCCCTTAACTTGAAAAGGAAAATATGACCTTGTGCTTATTTAAAAATTAACTCAAGGCTAGGAGCTACTCTGCAGGTGTCTGGGAGATACTGGTAGCTCGTAATCAACTGAGAGATTTTAATTTCCACTGGGAAAGCAGCCCCCGAGAACCACAAGCTAAACAAATCGACATGACAATGTCGAACTTAGGATTTCACCAATTGGTAAACTGCCCCACCCACATCAAGGGGCACACCCTTGATCTGGTCTGGTCATCTAACCAGCAAGACAGGCTCCTAAACTGTCTCCCATGTGCTTGGCCGGACCATTCCCTAATCTCCTGCTGGGTTCCTCTGGATAGCCCTCCCACCCAATCTCTTTCAGAATGGAGGAGAGTGCGAAGCTGGCATAAGATCCAGACGGATAATTTCACAGATATCCTTCAGAGACTACCCTTATGCAGGTCGGAGGGGGGCTACACCAACATTGACTTAGCCAGTCAATCCCTCAGTAACACCCTCCAATCAGCTATTGACCATTTAGCTCCAGAACGCAGGGAAAGAATAAAGCCCAAACGTAAGGGGGCTCCCTGGTTCAATGAAGCTTTGCGGATAAATAGACAGAGCTTGCGTAAAGTGGAGAGACAGTGGAGGAAAGCTTATAACGCCACTGATCTGACCCTTTATAAAGCAGCTCTGGCCCTTTATAAGAAATCTATCACCTCCAGGAAAGCCAAATACTATGAGGCTCGGATTACAGATGCCTCTAATAAACAGAAGGAAACCTTCAAGATCTTAAAGGAACTTAGCAGAAAGGTTGACGCCAAATCAACCTCAATACCTTTCGACGTCAATACCTTGCAGACCTTTTTTCTGCAAAAAGTGATAGATATTCTTCATGAGATCGACAGATCTCCTATTGCTCTGAGCACTCAGGAACTGGCGCTGCCTCCCACCTCACCAGCTCAATTTCTTACACACTTTCCCCCTCTGGACTCAGAAGCTCTGGCTTCATTGATAAATAAAACCAAATCTGGTTCACCGGCCGATCCATGTCCACCTAGGATCTTCCAGATGGCCCTCCCAGTCTTGGATTGTCAGATCCTCACACTTCTCAATAATTCCCTGGCCACCGGCCAGGTACCATCTAATTTGAAGGAGGCTAGAGTTATCCCCTTATTGAAAAAGCCAGGAGCTGACAAGGCTGAGTTGAAAAACTATAGGCCAATCTCGCAACTCCCTTTCTTAGCTAAGGTCATGGAGCAGCATGTCCTGAAAACATTATCCGGCTTTCTTGAAAAATCTGAGCTCCTCCACCCACGTCAGGCCGGCTTTAGAGCCCACCACAGCACGGAGCTAGTTATGTTGTCTGTTCTTGATGATCTTAGATTAAAAGCTGATAACAGAGAGTCGAGCGCACTAGTACTCTTAGAGCTCTCCGCAGCATTCGACACGGTCTGTCATTCTATTCTACTGACTCGACTGGCGGTTTGGGGATTTAGGGGTTCTGTCTACAACTGGTTAAAATCCTTTCTATCTGGACGCTCGCAAAGGGTTCAACTCGGTGATTGTACTTCAAATAGGGGTGATATCCCCTGTGGCGTGCCCCAGGGCTCTGCATTATCCCCTCTGCTTTTTAATCTATATTTGCAGCCCTTAGTGACTGCACTGTCCAATATGGATTGCCGTGTTTTTAATTATGCTGATGACACTCAGCTTATCCTGAGGATCGACAACTCGGCCCATGCTCAAGAGACGGTTCAAAATATCCTAAGATTTACCACTAACTGGATGACGGTTAATTCCTTGAAAATTAACCCTGACAAAACGGAGGTTCTCGTCATTCCAGCAATTAACAACTCCTGGAGTGGCTTGTTCTGGCCCAAAGAACTCGGGGCCCCTCCATGTCCATCACCAGTCGTGAAAAGCCTGGGAATCAAGATCGATTCAGAACTCTCTTTGAGTCACCTGGTCTCCTCAGTGGTGGGCATCTGCACCGGCGTCCTGAGACAACTGAGGAAACTGGTTCCCCTTTTATCAGTTTCTTCCATGAAATCCATAGTCTCGGCTACTATTTTATCGCGCCTTGACTATGGGAATGCACTCTATCTAGGACTTCCTCTGAAACTCACGAACCGACTCCAGGTTGTACAGAATGATGCCGCTAGGCTGATTTTTAGCCTTCCCAGGAGGACCCACGCTTCACCCTTGTTGTTTAAGCTACACTGGCTGCCTGTCAGACAGCGCGCAAAATTCAAAGGCCTGTGTATTGCTCATAAAACCCTTTATGGTCACGCTCCTAGCTATATCAGGGAACGCTTAGTTAAATATGCTCCAGGACGAGCACTTCGCTCTGCAGATGCCTTTCAGCTACTCTGCCCTTGGAGCAACTTGGTCACCAAGGGTGGACGAGCTATTTCTGTCACTCTGCCACGACTTTGGAACCAACTGCCGGATACTTTACGAAAGGAACCGGGTCTGCTCCCTTTTCGGAAACTGCTGAAAACTTTGCTATTTAAAGACACATTTTAACTTTTTTCATCACCAGGACTGTCCGCACTGGTTTGAATGCAACCTCTTTTCTGTCAGCGCTAAGAGAACTGCCAGTATACACGCACTATATAAATAAACTTACAAATACAAATACAAACTGGTTGGAGACACCTGGACTAGACGTTACTGCAGGGCTGGTCCTCTTTCCACTCGTCACACAGTATTAACCCCTCTTCCTCTCCATTCGTTGACCTGTTGGTTTTGCTGTTGTATTTGGCACTTCCCACAGGTAAGTTAAGCATTCTTGTATAATAATCGTTTTACTATAAAGGTTTTGGACGTGGGGTCAAACCTTGGGACGTTTAGGTGCAGTGTATGTTTAAATGCTGCCCACTTATGTGCTGAGCTGGAGTGGGAATTGGGCAGGTTTCACAGTGACTCTCTGTGTAAACCCCTGTGCTTAGAGCAGTACTGGTTTCATGCAGCGCACACACCGCTGACCGCCATCTCGCGAGATGAGACATAGTACTCTGCAAAGAGGCACCACACCACCCTAGACTTTAATACAGAAAAGGTGGTTTCCATGTCAAAAGTGGAATTGGAAACCTTAATTAAAGAAGCTGTAAATGCTGCCTTGGCTGAATCCCAAGACACAAGGTCCAAACTTTGCAGTGATGCTAATGAGGACCAAAAATAAGGGCCTAAAGGAAAGTATGTGCAGAAGAAGCAGTTGGTGGAACTCTTTAAACACATAAAAGGGGTTCTTAAACATGAAGACAAACCTCCAAAACAAGAGGGGAATTTTTGTGTCCAAGTACACTACATTAAGGATGGCGGATTCAGCTTTCCATGATGTAATGATTAATTTATTGCTCGAAGAGTGGAAAGATGTTGGAAAAGCTTCACCTCTGAAACATTTATCA
Source organism: Triturus cristatus (assembly GCF_964204655.1). Classification (NCBI taxonomy): domain Eukaryota; kingdom Metazoa; phylum Chordata; class Amphibia; order Caudata; family Salamandridae; genus Triturus; species Triturus cristatus. The sequence goes on from NC_140588.1 coordinate 598,535,527, forward strand.
TAAAGATACCCATTAAAACACTTTCATGAGAACTTTTCACAGGTCTCTAAAGTCAACTCAGTATTAGCTAGCATGACTTTATCATCTTCTCTGGCATCTGAAGAAGCATCTATCCAGCATGTTGTGGAATTGAAGATTGAATTGTTATTTAAAGGTCATATTTGGTAGCAAATTTCTCTATTGGTGCTGGAATGCACACAGCTTATGAATCGCAAGCCCTATTGAAAGATTTTCAGTCTCTGACTGTGTACAGGAGGCAGCTATTTTTGATAATATGGAACTTTTGGCTCAGTTTTTATCAGACACAACCTTAGATTCATTGTGGTCATCAGCTAGGGCACCTGGGGCTGCTGTCACTATGTGGTGCCCTGTTCATTCTAACAGCCAGGTCATGAGTCCTTTCCTGAATTCCCAGAGCAATGAGGTGGTCCTAAGGTGCATGGGAAGGTTGTTCCTCCCCTGTTAGTTCTGCGAATCCAGAGGCATCTCCAAGGAAGAGGGAGGTGGATCTCAGGTGTCTGGTCCATAGGTGGAATGTCAATCAAGTATTAATGTACGCTGGTCCTTCGTTATGCAGGGGTTTGTATGAGTGGGTAAACATCTTGAACTAACATCTCTTCTGGATTGGGAGCCAGTGTAGTTTCTTGAGGTGCGAAGTGATGAGAGTCCGTCTGGGAAGGTTGCGAATGAGTCTTGCCACTGAGTTTTGTATTGTCTGTAGTCTCTTCAGGAGGCGTGAAGTGATTCCTGCGTAGAGAGTGTTCCATATTCCAGCCTATTGGTGATGAGAGCCTTAGTGACAGTACTTCTGAAGTTGATGGGGGACCACCTGAAAATCTTACAGAGCATGGGTAGGGTGTTGAAACAGGCAGGCTAGACTGCATTTACCTGTTTCTGCATACATAATTTGCTGTCCAAGATGATTGTCAGTGTTGAGCTTCAGACAGTTGTCCTTCATCCAGTCAGATGGCTCTGGTGGTGGAGGGGTCTTCTGACAATGAGAGGATGACCTAGATGTCATCAGCATAGGAAATTATGTTGAGTCTGTGCGATCTGACTGTGTTGGCCAGGGGGGTCATGTACGTATTGAAGAGGGTGAGGCTGAGGTACGATCCTTGTGTGACCCTGCTTATGATCTTCTTGGGTTCCTGAGGAGAACAGCGGGAGACGGATTGTCTGGGTTCTTCCAAAGAGATATGAAGTGATCCATTTGAGGGTGTCTCCCTGGATTCTGATTTGGCAGAGTCTGTTTATTAGGATGTGGTGGACGATGGTGAAGAAAGCAGCTGACAGGTCCAGGGATTTGGGCTGCTGTTTAGACATGGTCCAGGAGGGCCCTGATGTCATTGATGGCTGTGATCAGGGCAGTTTCAGTGCTGTGGATACACCATTTACCTTTTTTAGGATCAAAGGTGTTGGGCCCTGAGCTTAATGACTTTTTGTAGAAGTGAAAAAATGTTGCAGGTATTTAGAACACCTTCAAGCACATAATCATTCCTTCAAAATAAGACATCTCAAGTTCTGTAAGACAACTATCAGCCCTTTTGAGGCCAGGCCTAAGATTGGTAGCCTGCGATGGCAGAAAAATCCCGACCACAGCCAAACACTCATTAACATGCACTGACGATATGATGGAGGCGATTGTATGAAGAATCAACAGTTTCTATCCTCAATGGTAATCTTGGTTTCAGATGGATAGATGGGTCTTATTAGTCATGAGGAACGGTTATGGGATAGAATTTGCTGCTCCTCCACCAGTTCCTCTTTTCAGTATAGCTCAGTTGCCATGGCTAGGGAAAAGGTGACAAGCCATGAAACAAGTGATACAATCTTTCTTACATAAAAGAGCAATTGCACCAGTTCGAAAATTGCAGAAAGAACTTGGAGTATGTTCCAGACTTTTTTTAGTGTGAAAGCCAGACTAGAGCTTCAGACCAGTGTTGGATGGAAAGACAGTGAACCCGTTTGTCCTTTGCACATCCTTATAATAATAAATCTGCAAAGCATAATTCCTCTTATTTTGCAAGATTTTTTGTTAATTCTGGAATAGTATTATGCATATTTCCAAGAAACCAGTGCATCAAGACAGCCAACAGTATTTTAGTATTCACAAAGGTTTTGAACTCTTGTTGTGGCTGCTTTACATTTACAAAAGGCTCAGATCTTTCCTTTATCTTGATGACTGGCTAATTGATGATTCTTCTTTCTTTAAGGCTGAATCCAGTGTGAACCAAGAGTGCAACTGCCTGTGTTCCCTGCGTTTAATCACCAATCGACAGAAATCCAGTTTGATTGCAGAACAGAAGAAAACATTTATCAGGGCCCCGTTTGACACTCGAAAGGGGCATACTCTCCAACTGAGACAAGAAGAGTAATTCAGCAAGTGCAATTGGAGAAGTTAATATTGCTTCCCCAGTCATCAGTCAAGAATTGGTTGAAAGTTCAAGGCCTGATGTCATCTATAACTGGGTTCACCACCACTTAAAGCCACAGGTTGCACATCTTCTCATCGTCTGGCCCCTGGAGTTCAGAGACTTTGATCTTATGAATCTGATACTGAGCAAAGTAAAACAAGACTTACAGTGGTGTTTGATTCCCCAAAATCTATAGAAGGGAGTTTGCTTCAGTTATTCAGTCACGGCAGTAGTGACCACAGATGCAAGTTATTTGGGTTAGAGGGCAACTCTACGGAAGATTCACATAAAACAGAGCTGGTCTCAGAAAAAGAGAGTACAGTCCTCCCCACTTTGGATGCACAGCACGTCCTATTTGCAGTGCTGCAAAACGATCCCACATTGCACAATTCTAAGGAAAATTCAAGATGGCACTGAATTACCTGCCTTTGGAGGGAGCTTGTTTGCCAGCCAGGGAAGCGTTCTTTCTATCTCACCAATGTATATTTATATATCTCAACCTTTTTTTTCTCTTTGCTTCCCTCTACCCCTGACTCTGTCTCTCTTTGCCCCGTGTCATCTAAAGTATTTCTGGGGCCCACAAAAATACATATTTCAAATGTTTTTGTGTGGCCCTCTTTCTAAAACTTTGTTTAGCATGATGTAGGCTTGAATTAGCAGAAATGTGGAACAAAATGAAAAGTTGTTCGGATCAGGGATCATCAAAATATATCTTGCCAGGGACCCTAAAAATCCTTACAACAACACTGAGTGCTGGTGTCAATTTACCAAGTTAAGAATCCCATCCTGGATTCCCCTGGGTATCTAGTTCTCAAAAATGTATAGGTTTGCTAGGCTTCCCTAGGTGCCGGCAGAGCTACGGTTCAAAAACTACAGCTAGGTACTTTGCCAAAAAAGGGTAATTTTTCGCTGAGAAATTGTGGTGTGTCCACGTTGCGTTTTGTGCCGTTTCCTGTCACGGGCACTAGGCCTACCCACACAAGTGAAGTACCATTTTTCTTGAAAGACTTTGGGGAAAGCGGGGTGGGTGGAAATGTGTGGATCCACGCAGATTCCAGAACTTTCCACCAGAGAAATGTGAGGAAAATGTGGGTTTTTTGACAATGTTTCAGGTTTGCAAGGGATTCTGGGTAACAGAACCTGGTAAGAGGCAGTCAAGTCACCCCATACTGGATTCCTCTGGGTGTCTAGTTTTAAAAAATGTATAGGTTTGTTAGGTTTCCCTAGGTGCCGGCAGAGCTAAGGTTAAAAAACTACAGCTAGGCACTTTGCAAAAAAGGATAATTTTTCATTGTGAAAATGTGGTGTGTTCACGTTGTGTTGTGAGCCATTTCCTGTCGTGGGCACTAAGCCTACGCACACAAGTGAGGTACCGTGTTTATCGGGAGACTTAGGGTAATTCAGATTTGTAATGCAACTGTTATTACCTATTGACTTTTGATGTATTTCTGCCTTCCAAATGAAAGACAATGTGTAACAAAGAAGTAATTTTGAAAAATGATCGATAATTCTCATGCTAGTATGATTATTCCCAATTTCGGAAATGTGCAAATATCTACTGTTTCTAAACTCTATATTTTGTTCCCATTTCAGAAATACATAGGTGTCTTTCATACCGATTTTTCCATGTACACATTTTCCCAGAATAATTGCTATATACCCGGTACATGATAAAAAACCATTGCAAGTCGTTGCTCAGTTTTTGGCTCTGGGTTCGTCGGGCTCTTGGTGAACCTACAAGTCCTATATATCACCACAACCAGGAAGGTCCAGCGGATGTAACGGTATATTGCTTTCAAAGGGGTGTCATAATTAGAAGACGTTACATGTGAAAATGGTGACACAAAATGCTGTTTTTTTAACTAATTTTCAATTTTTCCTATATTTAACTGTTAGTTTCTATAAAGAAACCTTGAAGGATATACACAAATGACCCCTTGCTGAATTCAGAATTTTGTCTACTTTTCTTAAATGTATAGCTTTCCTGGATCCATTATTGATTTTATACCCATTTCTACCATTAACTGGAAGGAGGTTGAAAGCACAAAAAATAGAAAAAATAGGCAATGTCCAAGAAAAATGTCAAAACTGTGTAAAAAATGTTGGTTTTCTGGAAAAAGTCTGCTTGTCCCTGAAAGCTGGGAAGATGGTGATTTCAGCACCACAACCCCTTTTTTCATACCATTTTCAGGGAAAAAACAGACGCTTTCATCTGTAGCCCTTTTTTCGCATTTTTCCCCCAAAAAGCTCAATTTTGCTGTATTTTGGCTAATTTTTTAGTCCCCTCCAGGGGAATCCACAAACCCTGGGTACCTTTGGAATCCCCATGATGCTGGAAAAAAAGGACGCAAATTTGGTGTGGATACCTTATGTGGTCAAAAAGTTACAGGGGCCTAAGCGCGAAGTACCCCAAATAGCCAAAAAAAGGCTTAGCACAGGGGGGGAAAAGGCCTAGCAGCGAAGGTGTTAAATGCACCGTTCTAACCATGAGTTATGAAATATATGTCAATAATGCTCTGAATGTACTTTCTTGTCAAAAACTGAACACCCAAAAAGTCTGTATCATGATTTAACGTCAACATCAACACCCACCTGACAATTTCCCATTACTAATTGTATTTTCTATGTGGGTGTTAGTATACAGAATATTATTTTCAGCATCCTCAGACCATGCAAGCATATTTTTACCACGTTGGGTTTTTGTGCTCCCATTATCAAATTGTGTTTATCTAGTATAGGTCCTATCTTGTTGACTTAGGCCCCATAGCCATTAATGTCCCCAGCTGTTCTGATCAGATTTCAGTGAGAAGAGTTATTTTTCAGGCACCAAGATGCCTATTTTGCTTGTTAGTATGTTATGTTATGTCATGTTGTGTTCTGTTATATGACATTTATTACACATATTATCCCCTAGGGTCTTCAGGAGAGTTGACTGAGTGTCAGCCTCCTAACTGAAGGGTAAACCTACAACTGTATTACAAAAAAGCCTGGCCGAAACGCTAAGTTTCGAGCTGACCACAGAACAAAGGTTGTAAGAAAGTGGATTATCATTTGGGATGGGTGGCCGCCGATCTCAAAGAATAATAATACTAACTTGTCAGAGTGAACCTCAAAGTCACTAAATTAAGGTGAGCACAACCCTCAGTAGTTAGAGCACAGAGCAAATAGTAGGCTTAACTTAGGGCAATGTGTAAAGTATTTATGCAGTACCAAAACAGTAAAGAAAAGTCAAAATACCAAACAAGAAAAATACCAAACAAGATTAGAAAAAATAATGTTCAATTTAATAAACCAAATGACTGCAAAATGACAAAAATCAAATAAGAGGAACTGGAGATATAACATTTTCAATGTTTAAGTAAAAAGAGCGGCAAAAAGCCCTAAGGGGACAATGATAGCCAATGGAAGTGGTAGAATGGGACCGAGATATGAGTCCAGGCAGACCTGATATACAAAGCAAGTTTGTTTTCATCAAAGATTTTAACTTCTGACCTAGACTTTTTTATGGAGCTCAATATCATTCAGCTGGGCGAGCCTGAAGATGTATCTAATGAAGCTGCATCGAGATAGGATACCTTTGCTGCAAGGTCCCACTGCAGAGGTCTTGGAAGTCCAAATACTTTCTGTAAGACCTGGTACCATTGGCGTGAGTCTCCCTTCCATTTTTTCTGATTGCCTCCTCTGTTTTTGATATGTTTTGCTGGTTTATATGCTTTGGGCACTGTGCCACTGCCATTCAGTGCCACAGTGCAAGTGCTCCCTATGTTAAATTGATGTATTGATTAGTGACTCCATGATTGGGTTATTTGATTTACTTCGAAAAAGGGTCTGAGGGATCACACGACCACCCTGGACAAGTCCCCCTACTGATAATGTCTGAACACAGAAGTCCAGAGGTGTAAAACTACAAAACATAAAAACAAACAAACAAGAAAGCGATTGAGCTCAAAGTGCCATATATAAACAGAACCTATCGTTGATGTACCCAGGATCCGCTATGAAAACCAGGTTTGGTTGAGAGGAGATCCCACATGATGAAGCATGCCACCACGGTGGGTGATGGGATTATGTCCTCTTTATGAGGACTTTGTTGACTTGGCTTTAGTTTAGACGCATCCAGGCACTTTGAGCTCAATCGCTTTCTTGTTTGTTTGTTTTTTTGTTTTGTAGTTTTACACCTCTGGACTTCTGTGTTTAGATATTTGATTTGCTTGTCAGACCCTAGTACAGTGCGCCATGTGTGCCCAGTGCTTGTAAATCAAATGCTGCTGGTGGGCATGCAGCATTGGCTGTGCCACCCACAGAAGCAGCTTGTAAAGTTTGTCTCAGGCCTGCCATTGCAGAGCCTATGTGCAGTCTGGTACTGCCATGTTGACTGACCAAGCGCACCCACTTGCCAGTCACTAAACCTTCTCTTATCTTCATATCAGACACCCCTATGGTAGGCCCAAGGTCAGGGTGAATTGTAAGTATTAGGTAGGACATGCCCTGGTGTGTGTGGCATGTCCTAATAGTGAATTACACCCATTTTCGTTTTTCACTATTGCAAGGCTACCTGTTCTCCATAGGCCAGAATGGGCAGTTTGATTATTACATCTTATAATTAGGGCTCCCGGTTTTCTGTTTAAACAAATTTTTACATATAAATACAGACGGAAAACAAGTTTTCCTTTATCTGTACTTATACATAAAAATGGGAAAATACTAGTACATTTTGTCATTGACCATCTGGTGTCTCCCCCTCCTTAGAGGGTTAAGAGGTGTCAGCCCGGGCTGAGACAGCTTCCTGGGCACACACTCAGCTGCACCGAGTACTTCACAGGTCTTTGAAAGACCGTTTCCTTGTTAATGAGGCTTTGATGTTCTTTCACCCTTAGCCTCTGCCAATTGCACCAGCACCCGTCTTTTCCTCACAGACTGGGTTTTACAATATCCAAGGCCTGCAGAGAAGGCTCGGCATTAGTGGCTGTTCGGGGACGGGCGGGGAGCAGAGAAGGAAAAGGTCTCCATCTCTTGCTTCCTGCCCAGACAAGACAAGGAAGGTGTCCGCTTCTGCTCTGCCGCTGGCAGCTGCCCGCCTCTCTTTCTTACTCTTATTCCCTCTCTGTCTGTCTAACTCCTCCTCACTTACCGAAAACCGTGACTCAAGAAATGGTTCTCACCCTCTTTTTCTTCCTGACGTTCAATTGTTCCCCTGTGAAATGGATGCAAAAAAGAAAACCGCTTTTGATGGAAATGCCGTTTTGACATTTTTCTATTCCAAAGTGCAGCCACGGAAATAAAAGGTTCAAAATATGAAAAATCAATAACTAAATAAAGCAAGACAGAGTGTTCTTAAAGTGGCCGGATCGGTTTTATTGAAACCCCCAAAACATTAGTGTCACTTTACCGAGTTTGCCAGTGAAGCGCTGTTTTCCCCCAGTGGGGAAGTGCGCCAAACCTGGAGGTACAGCAATACCTGGTTGATGGGTGGATTGGAAAACAAAGTGTACGGCGGCTTTGTGTTCACGAATGTGGTCTTTTTAAACAATACTGATTACGTTTTGTAAGCATATAAGCAGTGGACATTGAAATGGGTCCTTTCTGGGCCCTGTAGTTTTCTGGCATAAGCACTCAGTGATTTCTGAATAGTGAGTGTAAAAGCGTTAAGTTCACCATGTTGTTCCTGCTTATATTTCATTATTTAAACTGTCATTCCCAATGAATGTTTACTTTTTCCAGGGTGGTGTTAATATTTCCTTTAGGGAGCATATTGCTCTTGCCTAGTGCGTAATTTGAATTGAGTCGCATCCAGGTGTTTATAGCAGATCAAATTGAATTGTAGTTGAAGGTAGTGTGAATTTCTCTCTGTGGGGCAGTATGGTGTTCAGTGAGGGAGCGGATGTGGCACTCTGCCTATGACAGAAACTTCAAGGCTCTGAGACAAATGGCTTGTGATAGCACTTTTAGGCATATTTGGGACATTCTGCAAATGGCAAAGTTTTCAGATGAATGTATAGTGTTGACCAAAAAAAAACGAGCGCATGTGTGCATTGTCAATTTAAATAAATGTGGAAAAATACTAGCTGTAGCATCGTCTTTTGCTTGTGGCAAAAATAAATGTGGATAAATACAGAAAAAATGCCCAAAAAATAAATGTGGATAAATACAGACGGAAATGGCAAAAAAATAAATACCATAAAACCGGGAGCCCTACTTATAATCCTAACTGACTCAGGGAACATGGTAGAAATTCGAATTTAGTATGCCTGAACTCAGAATGCTAAAAGACATCTTTTAGTAAAGTTGGTTTTAACATTCTGGTGCCGATTCCAATCCTGTAAAACCCGGGTACGAATGGTCGTACGGAACGTATTCTCCGTACGACTCGTACCCGGGAAATCCACCTTACAAACCAGCAAGTACGATTCGTACAGAAATACCATTTCCGTACGAATCGTACAAAACTACGTCCGGCTAAAAAATACCAACAATTCTGATCCGGGACATCGTGTACGTGACGTCCGTACGGAGTCAGGCAGCGTTTTACGGACCAGCAAGTACGATTCGTGCCTACGTCACTCCGCACGGCTCATTTTTTACGGCAGCCAAAAACTCCTGGGGAATTGAGGACGACGCGAAGAAGGCGCACCGGTACGCGACAGACAGCCATGGACCCCATCCTACGTGTCATCCCGGCCCTCCTAGCCTACGACCTGGTGCACCGAACCCGACGCACACGCCGCAGAAGGTGAGAACAACACCCAGTGGTCAAGGGGGGGTGAGGGGCATGAAACATACCCCCTACACAAATTAAAACATACAATATGGAGGACATACATTACCTCCAGGGTCTGGTCACTTCGGGGGGCGTGTCCACCAATCCCTGCGTACCGCAACAACGGAAGTGGACGTGTACGCGTACCCGTCACCACTACAATGGTGATACGGACCATACCCATGCCCTCAGAGCATGGGTACGGTTCGTACCAGCATTGTAGTGGTGGCATAGGGGTACGCGTGGTACGGACCGTACCCACGCCCTCAGAGCGTGGGTACGGTCGGTACCACCATTGTAGTGGTGACGTATGGGTACATGTGGTACGGACCATACCCATGCTCTGAGGGCGTGGGTACGGTCCATACCATGTGTACTCCTACGCCACCACTACAATGGTGGTACGGACTGTACCCACACCCTCAGAGCTTGGGTACGGTCCGTACCACGTGTACCCCTACGTCACCACTACAATGGTGGTACCGACCGTACCCATGCTTTGAGGGCGTGGGTATGGTCCGTACCACGCGTACCCCTATGCCACCACTACAATGGTGGTACGAACCGTACCCATGCTCTGAGGGCGTGGGTACAGTCCGTACCACCATTGTAGTGATGACGTAGGGGTACGCGTGGTACGGACCGTACCCATGCCCTCAGAGCATGGGTATGGTCCGTACCACGCGTACCCCTACGTCACGACTACAATGGTGGTACGGACCGTACCCACGCTCTGAGGGTGTGGGTACAGTCGATACCACCATTGTAGTGGTGGCGTAGGAGTACACATGGTATGGACCGTACCCACGCCCTCAGAGCGTGGGTACGGTCCGTACCACCATTGTAGTCGTGACGTAGGGGTACGCGTGGTACGGACCATACCCATGCTCTGAGGGCATGGGTACGGTCCGTACCATGCGTACCCCTACGTCACCACTACAATGGTGGTACGGACCGTACCCACACCCTCAGAGCGTGGGTACGGTTCGTACCACCATTGTAGTGGTGGCATAGGGGTACGCGTGGTACGGACCATACCCACGCCCTCAGAGCATGGGTAAGGTCAGTACCACCATTGTAGTGGTGACGTAGGGGTACCCCTATGCCACCACTACAATGGTGGTACGAACCGTACCCATGCTCTGAGGGCGTGGGTACAGTCCGTACCACCATTGTTGTGATGACGTAGGGGTACGCGTGGTACGGACCGTACCCATGCCCTCAGAGCATGGGTATGGTCCGTACCACGCGTACCCCTACGTCACGACTACAATGGTGGTGCGGACCGTACCCACGCTCTGAGGGTGTGGGTACAGTCGATACCACCATTGTAGTGGTGGCGTAGGAGTACACATGGTATGGACCGTACCCACGCCCTCAGAGCGTGGGTACGGTCCGTACCACCATTGTAGTCGTGACGTAGGGGTACGCGTGGTACGGACCATACCCATGCTCTGAGGGCATGGGTACGGTCCGTACCACGCGTACCCCTACGTCACCACCACAATGGTGGTACGGACCGTACCCACACCCTCAGAGCATGGGTACGGTCTGTACCACGCATACCCCTACGTCACTACTACAATGGTGGCACGGACCGTACCCACGCCCTCAGAGCGTGGGTACGGTCTGTACCACCATTGTAGTGGTGACGTAGGAGTATGCGTGGTACGGACCGTACCCACCCTATGAATGCGGGGGTACGGTCCGCATCACCCGTACCCCTAGGGCACCAGTACATTTGTGATACAAGGCATACACACGCCACAAATGTTGGCTTAGGGCCTGGTGCAGCATATAACCAGTATATTGGGGTGTGTGTATACCCAGGACAGCAGTGTACTGCACCAAGGGTGCGGGTGGGTGGGTGGGTGGCTGCCTAGGATTCCCAGCAGTGGACAAAGACATGTGAGGTGTGGGTGCCTATCACTCCCAGCAGTGGACAGAGACATGTGAAGGGTGGGTGCAGAGGAATACCAGCAGTGGACAGAGACATGTGAGAGGTGGGTGCCTATCACTCCCATCAGTGGACAGAGACATGTGAGGGGTGGGTGCAGAGGAATACCAGCAGTGGACAGAGACATGTGAGGGGTGGGTGCAGAGGAATACTAGCAGTGGACAGTGACATGGGGGTGGGTGCCTATCACTCCCAGCAGTGGAGAGAGACATGTGAGGGGTGGGTGCAGAGGAATACCAGCAGTGGACAGAGACATGTGAGGGGTGGGTGCCTATGACTCCCATCAGTGGACAGAGACATGTGAGGGGTGGGTGCAGAGGAATACCAGCAGTGGACAGAGACATGTGAGGGGTGAGTGCAGAGGAATACCAGCAGTGGACAGAGACATGGGGGTGAGTGCCTATCACTCCCAGCAGTGGACAGAGACATGGGGGTGGGTGCCTATCACTCCCAGCAGTGGACAGAGACATGTGAGCGGTGGGTGCCTATCACTCCCATCAGTGGACAGAGACATGGGGGTGGGTGCCTATCACTCCCAGCAGTGGACAGAGACATGTGAGGGGTGGGTGCCTATCACTCCCAGCAGTGGACAGAGACATGGGGGTGGGTGCCTATCACTCCCAGCAGTGGACAGAGACATGTGAGGGGTGGGTGCCTATCACTCCCAGCAGTGGACAGAGACATGGGGTGGGTGCCTATCACTTCCAGCAGTGGACAGAGACATGTGAGGGGTGGGTGCAGGGGAATACCAGCAGTGGACAGAGACATGGGGGTGTGTACATCATCATCAGATGACCACAACTCCATGGGTGTGTGTACGCATCCCTAATTTTCGACTATGTTGATAGTGCCATAACAACACATCACTGACAGCAGTGTCCCACTCCCATGAGGATGGATGTCTTTCCCCCACTGCATGACACACCACATGTGGGTGTGAGGACAAATGACACATGCATACCCACCCCTGGCGGATGCAGCACAATACACACACAGAGATCATGCCACAAGACTGTATAGTCATGTCAATGCCTACTAAACTAAGAGAGCCAAAGGGAACACACACTGTCACGCACATCCCAGGACTGATAGGAATGTACAGGTGCTGGGACAGCCACCAAGATGTTGTCTCTCATGGAAGGAATAGGGTGGAGTTCCCACAGATACAATGCCCACAATTGTGAGTCAGGTGCCCAAATACCCTTCAGAACAAGTACCATATGTGTGCTAGGCTGGGATTACACACATGCATAGTGCGGAAAAGGGAGAATTTCTCCATGAAGGCATGTCAACATACTCAATACACAAGTACAGTGACTAGCAAGGATGGCACAGACGATGCAGCCGGAGACATTGCTGAGCAGGCATGGCCATAGTTGAAGGGATCCGCCACCAACAAAGGGAATGTATACACAGGTCAGCACAACAAATGTGCAAGTAAAAAGAAAATGCTTTAATCAGCATAACACATTTTTTTTCAAGAACACTATATACAAAGGCCAATGGCCAGTCCAGAATAGAAGTACTTGGGGGGACACATGGGCACGCAATTCTCTCCTAGCTTGCCTGCACAGTGGAACCCTCAGGTTCGTCTACTGGGGAGGGGGCATCATGTGGGGAAGGACCAGGCACCGCAGGGACAGGAGTTGTAAGAGTAGGTGTGGTGGGTGCAGGGCCGGACGCCTCCACCACAGGGGGTGGGGCAGCGCCAAAGGTGGAGGTGAGCTCGGCGGTGCACACTTCTGCCAGGGCGTCCAGAGTATCCCCTGCACCCGAAGAAACCACAGGCACAAAGGAGGGGGGGGTCGGAGGGATGGGGTGCAGCGCTTCTGGGGGAGGGGGTGGACATGGGGGGGACTCAACTCCCCTACCCGGGGAGTGCCTTGCCCGCTTGCGGGCTGGTGACACAGTGGGGCTGAGACCCAGCACAGACATGTAGCTCTCCTTGTCTGACTGTGTGGCAAGGGAGCCAATGGGAGTGCTTTTGGAGGGACTGGGTAGTGAGGCATGCAGACTCAGACTGTGGCTGTGTGTATGTCTGTGTGCCCCACACCCAGTGGGTGTGCCTTTATCCCCCTGAGTGAGCGTGCCAGGAGGTGTGTGCTTGCCCTTACGTGGTGGTGTGCTGCCTGTGTCTGGTAGAGTACGTGCTTGGGAATGTCTGGGTGTGCATGGGACAGGCATGGGAGTGGGAAGTGTGGATGGGGCTGGGGTAGGGGGGGACAAAGCGCTGCAGGAGACTCACTGCTGCCGTCAGTGAAGAGTCCATGGACCTCAGCAACATCCGTTGGTCAGACATCGCTGCTGACTTGCCCTCCATGAACGACACCATCTGTGTCAGCAGTGTGCTGTGGCCATGGAGGACATTCAGCATCGATGTCTGGCCAACCTGCAACTGCCGCTGAATGTCCACATACTCTGCAGTGAGTGCAGCAGGGGTGACAGGGGCAGGGGGTGCGGTGCCTGGCACGAAGGAGACATGGTGGTGCTCTGCACGGACAGAAGGGACCGGAGCAACTGGGAGGGCGGTGATGGGAATGGAGGAGGCGGGGACAGATGTTGTGCTGCTGCCAGGTGTTGTAGCAGCCTCCGTCCCCTCGATGAGACAGCCTCAGACCCATCAGCGTCGTAGTCGGTCTCGCCACCAGACAGGTCCTCAGCCTGACTCCGCTCGCCCTCCGTGCCACTTGCTCCCGCAGACTCGGCAGCACTGGTGGCACCGGTGCTGGATCCCTCCTCCAGGTCCGTGCAGCGGTCTCCCTCGGTTTCCTCCGATGATGCTGTGGGCAAGGTGAAGATACAGAAAATAATCAGTCATCTGTATACATCTGACACATGAGTCAAAACAAAATAGGTCACAGTGCATATAAGGCAATGCATCATGAGTAACATCTAGATTACTCCGCACATATGTAAGCCCTGTACTCCCCAGTTGGTTGACCCACCATGCCACTTGGAAACAAGGAAAAATAGGACACAACAGCCAAAAACTTGAATTACAAATATACTGAGAAGCTAGTGTCTGGGTACAGTTGAGCACAGCAATACTATGAAGGCATTCCCCCTTTAGTTTACTGTGAAAGAAACAGTATTGGTGCACCCAAGGCTAAATAACAGACCTCAATGCTGAAGTTGTCCCCACACTCAGAGACCTGTAAGTACTTTGCAAACCCAAACGAAATACATTTTGATCCCTTGGGAATCACACCACTTTACACAATCTACCTGTTTAGAATGTGTGAATGTGCCACTTTGTGAACAGAACACACATGTGCCTGTATAAAAGAAGTCACACAAGAAGGTGCACACAAAACTACATTTACACAGTCATTGTATGAGCTGCCAGCCTTATTCAAAGAAGCCACTGTTAGAAAGAAATGGGGTTTCAGAAAGTACATATACATGGGACCACGGCGGTCTGGATGACTTGACACTCGTAAGTTGGTATCAGCAACAACCAAGGACTTACCCAAATGCCACCACACTGTGGGAACATGGATATGTATAATCTGAAAAACAGTCTTATTCGAACTGTGCCTTTCTTTAAAATGTGCCAGCGTGTTCCCTGAAAGTGTAAAGGTGGTTTCTTGTGCACTTCCTTGGGAGACATCTGTCATGAAGGCACATTATTGTCCTTCACAACAAAACATCAAAGTCAAGCATTGAAAACATGAAGACATGTTGACAAGTGTAGTGAGTGCCAAGGTACAAGACTTTTTGACTAACAACTTGAATCATGCCACCTGTCACATGGCCATCCGTACCATGATGACACAGTTGGCAACACATCTGACCCACTGCCTGTCATGTGGAGTGGCACACATGTCCAAACACAGGACAATGCATGAGCTAATGGGCCTGCAATTGTGTTGGAATAAGGCACACCTGCACTGAGGAGACACCCTCATGGCAAGCCAGAATGTCCACACAGATGTCAGCACACAAAGACAAAACTATGTAGCATCTGGACCACACACTGGTGCCAAAAATGGATGAGCAGGAATCATGTATTTAAACTTTTGACACATGCTGCAAATCACAAACATTAAACCCTGCACAACATCACTGGGTCACTGCATGTTGAGTGTCTGTCCAAACAATTATCACACACAGGTCACACCTGGCAAGGAGACATAAGGTTTGGACATGTAGGCCTCGCCCGCACAAGCCCCCCATACCTGAGACAATGTGATTGAGACAGAAGTGACACCTCTTAATCAGGGTTTACAAAAATGTGCATCAAGAATTCCCAAATGTACTCCATATCACCTCGTGAGGCTGCCAACACATATTTGTGACAAACAACCATCAACAGATAGTTGTGAATAGACACACAGTCACTGCCCAGTGTGAGTATGCACAAGCCAAATGGGGTCACCCTGTCCAGTGGACACATGTAGCACACTTTAGATAAATACAAATGAGGCCAGGGAACAATGCCACAGAGGCCAACCTATGCTGAACACACAGAGAATGGGCACAGTGTTGGATGACACACATGATTACGAGGCAAGGGTGTCTCAGGGGACGGTAGTGGGCACACTGCTCCATGGTCCTGGAATGATCTGACTGTAACATGAGCAACCGTCCCGGCACTATGCATATCTCCCACTAATGCACATCATGCCTGAGGCCACAACATCGGTCATGCATGCTGCAAGTCTGTTCATTTGAAACCTCACACTCCTATGTTGAGACTCAGCATCAGTGCTAACAAATATGGACCCCCAAATGACTGAACAGGACAGGGCACAGGCAAGGTACCAACACATGTCACAGACCACCCCCACACATGATGCAGAAAGCAAAGTGCACTTGGATTAACTGGCACCCTAGATGACCATGTGCAATAGTGATTACACACAGACCAGGGAACACATGTCAAGGAGGAGAAGGGAGGAAGAACAGAACCGGTTGACTTGGGGGAACAGGATATGCACTGCACATATAAACCCTGGCAGTGTATCCAGGCAACTGAGCACTTCCAAAAGCTGCTGACACACAACAAACACACATGTACCTACCCCCTCCTTGCTGCTGTCTCTCCTGTAACTGCCTATCCATGTCAGGGAAGACCACCGCCAGGACATGCCTCATCTGGTGGGTCAGGCGTCGGCGCCCGCCGTGGGGGCGTGGAGGTGAGTCCCCCAGCAGGACCCGGGTGATTCTCCGGGTCCAGCACCGGATGTCCTGCCACCGTTTTCGGACTTGGGCTAGGCGCCGACTGCGACCCTCCACCGATCTCACAGCCCTGACGGCCTGCTTCCAGATCACCCCCTTCTCGTAGGCAGTTAGCTGTGAGGATGACAAAGTGAGACAACATCACTACACCTGCTCCATGTCAGAGAGACACACATTTGAACATCTTTGATATGTTGAACAGGGCATAGGATGCTGCCAAGGAATAGCATCTTTGTCATATGGACATTGGCCTCTGTGGAAGCCCCAATGCACTACATGGCATTGAAAGTACACAGGTGGCATGAGGGGTGCGACACACTCCATGATCATGGCACATACTGTGCATCACCAGGCTGATGGACAGCACCTCCAAGCAGTTACATGCCCCAGGCCACTGATGCAACCTCAGCAGATTACACAGACACACACAGGCCCAGATCAATCACATGCCATTGGCAACAGCTGATACAAACCTCACTCTGCACATGTGCCACTTGCCTGTCGGGTGTCACAGGTGTGGGGCTAGCTCAGCAAGTCAGACACACAGCACGGCTTACTTGTCACATCAGATGGGTAGAGCTGTTGCCTCCTCCATGCAGCTGTGGCGCAACACTTCACATAGACACTCACCCACATGACAAGGAACATTCACACACATCAATGTCCAGGGGGTGTACACATCACTTGGACACTCTCACCACAGCTCCACTCAACTCACACACATCTGTGGGTACAGTCACCTGTGACACCGGGGGGACCACTGAATCACCTCAGGACTATAGACAAAAAATGCCACAAAGGATTAGCCAGGCTGAATGTGTCATGCACTATGCAGTGAATGTCACAGTAAGCGCAATGCAAGTGAGTAGTGCACACATGAACTACATCATGCTCTGCATGGGAGACATAAGCCATTCCCCCCCCCCCCGAGACCCACTCTAAACAACATTGCATGTCTGTCACACCTGGACACAATGCCAGAAGTTACAGTCACAAAAAAGGTGCACAGTCAAAGGTAGTGGAGTCAGCACTCACCTGCTACATCCAGCAATGCCTCATTCACCTCCTGGGTGAATGGCTAGGCCCTCTCCACAGACCTTGACATGGTGCCAGAGGAAGCACAGACAGCAGCAATGTTGTCAACAGGAAAGTTGTGCAGGCAAGTGCCCTCTCATGGGTTCTGGCAGACTTATATCTGTCTTGCTGAGGGGCATTCATTTGGAGGAGTACATAGTGATTGGTCAGATTCATTTGCATCTTACATTTACTCCAATCCCTTTCCACATACACCAGTGACAGCATTTGCATCGTTCAAATTTTTAGCATCATGTCAAGTCAACAACCACTTTGCAACATTGTATTTTGTGGCCAACTGACTTTTCCAGGACACCTGATGGAAAAATGTGAACTGAAAACTCTGTATCCATGACAACCAGCATGCATTTAGTGCCTAATACTTGTCCCTTATGTGTCCCCTATGTAATTTTCAAATCCACAGACAGGTACGGTGCGTTTCATACGTACCCCTACGGCACCAGTTGCACAGTGCGTTTGACACGTACGTGTACGCACTGGTAGTACACGTACCCGTACGTGTACTACCAGTGCCTACACGTACGTGTACTACCAGTGCCTACAGGTACGTGTACGCACTGGTAGTACACGTACCTGTACGTGTACTACCAGTGCCTACACGTACGTGTACGCACTGGTAGTACACGTACCCTTACGTGTACTACCAGTGCCTACACGTACGGGTACGTACTGGTAGTACACGTACGGGTACGTGTACTTCCAGTGCGTACACGTACGTGTACGCACTGGTAGTACACATACGGGTACGTGTACTACCAGTGCGTACCCATACATGTAGGCACTGGTAGTACACGTATGTGTAGTCACTGGTAGTACACGTACCCGTACGTGTACTACCAGTGCGTACCCGTACGTGTAGGCACTGGTAGTACACGTAAGGGTACGTGTACTACCAGTGCGTACACGTACGTGTAGGCACTGGGAGTACACGTACGGGTACGTGTACTACCAGTGCCTACACGTACGTGTACTACCAGTGCCTACACGTATGGGTACGCACTGGTAGTACACATACTCGTATGTGTACTACCAGTGCGTACACATACGTGTACGCACTGGTAGTACACGTACCCGTACGTGTACTACCAGTGCAGACACGTACGTGTAGGCACTGGTAGTACACGTACGGGTATGTGTACTACCAGTGCCTACACATACGTGTAGGCACTGGTAGTACACGTACGTGTAGGCACTGGTAGTACACGTACGTGTGTACAGTCCATACCACGCGTGCTCCTATGGCACCACTACTATAGTGATACGGACCGTACACACACACTCAGAGCGTGTGTATGGTGCGTTTCACATGCTTACACTGTTGATAGGATGCGCACACGAAAGGAATGGAGGTCTCAGACTCGCACAAGGATGTACATCAAGTCATTGTCATTGCTGTCCTACATGTGCAGGGCCTAGGTGTGTCAGGCAGTGATATTGCACATGTCTCCTCATGTATTTGCACAATTGATGTGTGATGACCTGTGTACACATGTCATGTGTGATGGGGCACTATGTGGCACACTTCCCCTTCACACTTTGCACATGTGTGCATGTAGTACAAACATGTCAAGCACAGCATTACTGGTATGGCACAGTCACCACCACCCGCAACTGTCCCCTGATGCCAGGGACAGGGACACTAACAACTGACATTTAACCACCAGCGTGCACCGTTGTGACTATGTCATGTGTGTGTCATGTGTTCCCATGAGCTTGCTGTTGGTGTTCCGTCAACTGCATCTGCTAATGCTGCATCCAACATGTGTCTGTGTGTAGATGGGCATGGCACACATCTACGCACACCATGCCACATGTGGATTTCCACGTAACGTGTGTTTGTATGCATCGAACATGATATTTTGACATGAGGACAGATCTGCGTCGTCTCAATGTCTGTGTGTTTCACGTGTACCCCTTCATCGCAATGTGTGTGATCTGTACATTTGACATTCCATGTGATCTGTGCCTCTAGCATGCCGTCAGCTGTCTGTATGAGATGACATCCTTCAAATGCATCGAGGCGCCATCTTGCCGCATCGCGTCTGGGCTGCAGCATGAGAACCTACGCATCACCTCCTCTCTGGTAAGGTGGTAAGGATCAAGAAGCATCCCCTACTCTGCGCAAGCAATGAGGCGCGACGCATCATCTTCCCCAAAGCAAGGAACCGACGCATCTCCAACGCTGCAAGCCTTTTGTTTATTTTGCGTTACGCATCCAGGTACTTTTGTGAGAACTGTGTTGCATTTACCAACAACTTGAACTATGCTAATTCTACCATCTTTAAGTCAATTTTGAGTACAGTATTGTGGATTTTGGTTGTTTGTGGTCTTGTGTAAAGTCTATATAAAGAATACCTATTTTTATAAAACCTGTGTGGTGTCCATCTGTAGTGTTTTCACTGTATTACTGTATGTGTTCACAAATGCTTAACACACTGCCTCTGAGATAAGCCTGTCTGCTCGTGCCTAGCTACCAAGGGGGTGAGCAGTGGTTATCCAGTAGTGCAATCCCCTTTCCCTACTTAGAAGCAAGGGTCCCTATTTGCTCAAAGGTACCTACCTCTGCCAACTAAAGACCCCCAGTTCTAAAAATGGTGGTCAGCGGTGAGGATTTGAATCTGCATTTGTGACTCATATACAGTGATTGGTGTAAACTACTAGTAAGTGCAGACCAAATGCAACCACATACTTTTTTGGTAGAATTCTTTTTCTTTGGACTGTTATTTTCCTGAGAACTGCCAGTTCTTACTTCCATGAGTAGACCAGCACCTGTTGCATCTATGGATCTTGATTTTGAGGAAGATAGATTGGAAACCTACACTTTGAAACAGCTCAAGCATCTCTGCAAGAAATTGAAAGTTGCTATACCAGGCATTTCTAAAATGAATGACTACCAAAAGGCACTGAGGGCCTGGGTAGAAGCAAGAAATGACCCTGAGTCAGTGGTGGAGCCAGCTGGAGATTCAGATGGGCAACTGGATAGGCCAGTGTTTCCAGCCAGGGGAGGGGTGCCATCCCCACCTGGCAGTAGTGTCTCTTCCAAAGACCTGTCCCCCAGAGAGTTGGAAGACAGGGAAAGAAATAGGTCTCACAAGCTGGAGATGGCTAAACTTAAGATGGAGGGTCAGTGGGAAATGGAGAATAACAAGTTGTCCTTGGAGAGAGAGAGAATGAGAATGGAGCATGAGAGGATATTGAGGAAGTTAGAGATCAAGGCAAAGGGCTTAGAGATCAATCCCTCATCTGTGCCTTTAGAAAGCAGAGTGTATATTCCCAAGGATGTCATCAAAGATGTACACAAACATGAGGCTATTGGGCAGTGGTTTGCAGCCTATGAGATAGCAATGTTGGCCCACCGGGTCACTGAGAAGGATTGGGGAGCGGGGTTGTGGGGCCACTTTGTGAGTGAGGGGAGGGATACTTTGTTAGACCTGCCCAGTGAACATAGGATGTCTTATGCCCACATGAAGGAAGCCCTGATGACAAGGTATGGTTTGACCCCAGAACTCTATAGACAGAGATTCAGGAATTGTAAGAAACTGGAGGGAACCACTTGGGTAGAATATGTGTCTTTCTTTGACAGAGCTATGGGTGGTTGGGTGAAGGGTAGCAAAGTGAACACTTTTGAAGCGCTCTATGATTTGTTTGCCAGGGAGCACTTATCTGCTAATTGTTTTCCAGATCTACGCCAGCACCTTATTGACAGCAAGTTAACTAACCCTAGGAACTTTGCTGAGGAGGCAGACCGCTGGGTCAGTACCAGCGTCCACAAGGGTCATGTGGGAGACTCAGCCAAAGGTGGGCAGGGTCCCCAGCAGAAGAGTGGGGGGACAAGGGTAAACAGAAGGAGTTCCAGAAAGGGCCCCAAAGTAATTGCCAAGGGAACCAAGGGAAGGGTTCCCAGCCTCGCCCTGAGAAGAAGCAAGAGGCCCGACAGGTAAACCTGTTCAGAGGGGCCCCTACAAGTGCTTTACGTGTGGTCAAGTGGGCCACCATTGGTTTGATGCACAGTGTCCCATGAAGGATTCCAGAGTGCCACCACGTGCACCACCCCGTCAGATGGCAAGTGTAGCCCTGGGAGGGGGGGAGATGGGTGCCCAAGGTGGGTGTGGTCCAGCAGAAATGTCCCTTGTCTCATTAGGAGACTTTGAGATGGTCCCTCAAGCTCAGCTGCCTGATAACACTAAGAAATACAGGCAGTGGGTGACCATCAATGGCCATAGAGTGGAGGCTCTTAGAGACACAGGAGCCAGTGTGACAGCTGTCAAGTGTCACCTGGTGTCTCAAGAGCAGGTTGTCCCCAATGCCTTTTACCCAGTTGTTGCTGCTGACAACACAGACAGCCACTGCAAGGGGACTCAGGTTCCCTTTAAGTGGGGTGGGGTCTCTGGTACTCTTCAGGTAGCTGTGAGGCCAGCCATGCCTGTAGATTGTCTGTTGGGCAATGATTTGGAGAGCTCCCCTTGGGTTAAGGTGGAGAAGCAGGCTCATTTGGAGATGTTGGGTCTGCCTGAGTGGGTGTGTGTTACCACTTGGTCTATGGCAGCCAGTAAGGGTGTTGAAGAGGTCCTGGAGCCGGAAAGTATGGCCCAGGACCTGCCTTAACTTAAAAAGAAGAGGTAGGGGGCGCGGGAAACCAGCCCCCATTGTTCCCACGGTCCAGGAGGATGCAGACCTTGAGGTGGATGCCCTGGAACCTACAGGGGAACAGGTTACTGAACTGGGGGGCCTGCCTGAGCTGACCCATTGGCAGTAAGAAGGAGGACCCGCCAGGGAGGAATTTTGTGCAGAACAGAAGACGTGCCCTTCTCTTGTGGGTTTGTGGAAACAGGCCACAAGCCAGGCAGCAGGTGATCAGTCTGGATAACATTGGATCTACTGGGAGAACAACCTCCTGTATACAGAGCCTAAGGTTGCTGAGCCTGGGTCAGCCCATGTGCTGGTGGTACCCCAGCGCTTCAGAGCCTTCCTACTGAGGTTGGCTCATGATGTACCTTTAGCTGGACATCTGGTGCAGGACAAGACCTTTGAGAGGCTTGTCACCCACTTTTATTGGCCCCAGATGCAGAAGAGTTCAGATACTCATTGTAGGACCTATCAAACTTGCCAGGCAAGTGGGAAAAGTGGAAGGTAGCAAAAGGCTCCTCTCCAACCTTTCCCGGTAGTCAGTACCCCCTTTGAATGGGTGGGCATTGACATTGTGGGGCCACTGGACCCCAAGACAGCCATGGGCAACAGGTTTATCCTGGTCTTGGTGGACCATGCTACCCGGTACCCGAAAGCCATACCACTCAGGACAGTGACGGCCCCCGTGGTGGGACGTGCACTGATGGGGATTTTCTCCCGTGTGGGGTTCCCCAGAGAGGTAGTGTCAGACCGTGATACCAATTTCACATCCAGTTATATGAAATCCCTGTGGAAGGAGTCTGGTGTTACCTATAAGTTCACCACTCCTTACCACCCCCAAGGTAATGGGCTGGTTGAAAGATTCAACAGGACCCTTAAAGGCATGATCATGGGTCTTGAAGAACCAATGCGGTGTAAGTGGGACGTCCTCTTGCCATGCCTTCTGTTTGCTTACCGTGAGGTGCCACAAAAGTCCCTAGGGTTCAGTCCCTTTGAACTGTTGTATGGACACCCGATAAGAGGACCTTTGAGTCTATTCAAGGAAGGCTGGGAGCAATCTCCCAGGAAACCTCCCCAGGATGTATACAGTTAGATGCTGGCCTTCAGGAACCAGACTCGGCGATTCAGAGAGCTCGCTCAGGCGAATCTGGAAGCCAGCCAGGAAGAGATGAAGCGGTGGTACGATCAGAATGCCACTCTGATTGAGCTTCAACCTGGACAGAAAGTTTGGGTCATGGCCCCTGTAGAGTCTTGTGCGCTCCAGGACAGGTGGACCGGTCCATTTGAGGTGGTGTAGTGTGGGTTAACCGCGCCCTATGTACAACGCTAAGTTAGCATAACCTCGATAGCTGTTAGAAAGCCAGCTTGCCGCTTCTGCTGCTTTTGCACGCGACACTGTTGTTACATGTTATTCATTCAAGAACTGCTGACTCGACTTTGCTTCACATGAGAACCGTCTGTTGTTTAACATCTTTAACAGCGAGCTGTGACCTTGGTCTGTACACCGCGTAAGGAACGAGTCTGGGTCACTAGACGGGGCAGGTTGTTGTGTTCAGGTTGATCGTACCACTTCTTAGCCATAACATACATACATCTGCCAATACCTGAAAGACGAGCCCTTTAATATTACAGAGCAGCATGTTTTCTGTTACATTCAAAACGAAGAGCTGTTGCAGGAGAGAGCCTAGCTGATCCTGTGATGTGATTCCACTAAGCTGATCTATAAGGTATGGGGTCCCCCATGCAAGCCTAAGAGACTTTCTATTAGTCTAATAATACCTTATTAGTTGCTAGAGAAAGGAGGGTGGTTGCTTTCCACTGTCATTATTATTATGATTGCTCCTTTCATTTTCTATGGTAGTGTAACAATGCTGATGGTGCTGATCCTAACCATTTGTCTGCTTGTGTTAGCCAAAGTACTGCATCTTAGGACGCGAGGTTTATAAAATAAACTCTTTAACCTTTACCGTGTCTTTGTTATTCTGTTGTGGACTGATATATAGCTACCAACGGGTATTTCGGATTCCCACCACTCCTGAGAGTATCTAAGTCGCTTGTTCTGGGTTGTCTATACATTGGGACCGCCGAGCTAAATCTCGGATAACGAATGTGACACTAAGCTAGTCGGATAGGGGTTCTTAGTTCTGAGGGGAGTTTCTGGTACACCACAATTCTCTGAGGTCCTGGTTTCCTGCACATAGTTCTGTGCATAAGCAGAATCCCTGCAACATGGCGCACCTAACGTTTGGTCTTTTGATCTGAAATGCCTTAGTAGTGCTTTTATTAGTCCACAACGCCCTCACTCTGGTTTCCGGACAACGGGAGTGATGGCTTAACCTACCTAGGTTTCGACTAAAGGTTCTTTCAAGCTTGATAATTAAAAAGGTTTTCTTTTTCTGAACCCCAGTGCTACAGTATAGCTTTTCGTTGTTCTTGTAAGTGTCCCGATGTCGGTCAATGTTGCCGCGCATAGTCGGGTTCCCCTGACCCCACATTTGAGGGTCTATGGGGTCCCGGATGATGGCTTGGCTGTTATTTTAGTAGTAGGTGCTGATGCGGCGTTCCCGTATGAGTTGTTTTACTCTTGGGTGACGTTTGACAAAGTGGATGCAAATGACAATTTGTTCCACGAATATACTCACACCGCGATGCCTGTGACGAAGCCTGACGGATCGTACCGCCTAGTTTTGGATTACCGGCACTTAAATTCGCACTGCCGGACATGTGCGGTACAGAATACACACAGTTCGGCTCTCGTCGATAGTCTCGTGAGAAAACGTTTTAAAACTACTCTTGACATCTCCAATGGCTTTTATAGCCACAACCTGTCTCCTCATAGCTATGAGTGGACGGCGTTTAGCTCGGGTGGCAAACAAAAATGGTTCAAAAGGCTCCCAATGGGCTATAAAAACAGCCCCGGGTTCTTTGCTGCTCGTGTGGTCTCACTTTTGGAGATGATTGACCCGGAAGCATATTCCTATGTAGATGACATCTACCTAACGGACGACGAGTTGCTTCCACACCTTGCTCGCGTGGATAACATGATAACTATGTTTGCTGACTATGGTTACAAGTTCAACTTTGCCAAACCCACATTGCCGAGTTCACAGTGTTGTTCTTGGGGTACGACCTCAATCATGAGGGTCGAGGCTTGGCTCCGCAGTTCCTTGAGAAATGCGCACACCTTAGTACTCCTACGACACTGATGAAATTACAATCTTTGCTGGGTTTTCTGAATTTCGGTCGTACCTACATTCCTGATTATGCCCAGCGTATCAAGTCGCTTTATGACTTGGTACAACCTACTTTTACCGGTTGGTCGAGTCAAGCGGCAGGCGCTCAGTCAGGCAGTAGAGTCAGGCGGCAGAACGGGCAGCGCACTGTCCTCCTTGCGAAGAGCCTGAGCCGGGATCAAGTGTTTAACTGTTGTGTTTTTGTTGGTGTAACTGTTGGTATCCGAGCCTCCTATCTGATCTCCCTCTCTCTCGGAGGTAGGATCTCCTCCGCCTTCTCCTACTTTTACCAAATCTTGCTGGCTGCCTGAGCATTCGGCTGCATTGCAATCGTTGCAGTCTGATCTTCTAGCTTCAAAGTTTTTACAAACTCGTGATAACCACACTAACCTGGTCATTAGAATAGTACCGGGTGCAGTGGGTTTCACCTACTTGACGTTCAATGAGGGCGACACCGTCCCCATTGCATACAAATCTCATCTGTACACTTCGGCTGAGCTGCACTTCTCCGCTGTCGAGAAAGTACTGACAGCAGTTCAGATGGCGATCTTGAAAGAGCGAGCGCTATCACAGGGAAAGCACATGCTGGTGGTAACACCATACCCTGCCCATGAGGCGGTCACTAAAGCCAGTGTACCTAATTCTAAGGCTTTGCATCCAAAGTGGATACAATGGGCAACCTCCTTGACTTCGCCAGACGTCACATATATCTTTGACGCGGCATTACAGACACAGGAGTTCTTGGAGTATGAATTTGTTCATCCGGCTCCTCTGACTTTGCGCCCGCTCGAGGAGTACCATTGTGTCATATACACTGATGGGTCTGCGCAACCCGCAACTGGATCAAAGCACGCCTATTTAGCAGCCTGCGCAATTGTAGTAGGTACTTTCGTGAACGGTGAGTTCCAGTCTGATGTCGTGCATACGCAGTCATTGGGTGACTGTACCACGCAGTTGGCAGAGCTGAAAGCTCTGGTGCTTGCACTTTAGATTGCTGATCCTCGGGTCACCACTCTTATAGTGAGTGACTTGTTCTATTGTGTTCAATCATACAACGAGAATTTACACTTTTGGAGTCAAAATGACTTTCGTGATTCGAAAGGTAGCACAGTGAAGCACAAAACGCTTTGGGTTCGAGTGGCGGAACTTAAAGAAGGTCTGCCCCTCGTGAATGTAATTCACACTCTTGGTCACCAACGTGTTGGTGTCCATGCTGTCGGTAACAGTTTGGCTGACGAGGCAGCAAAAACCGCAGTGGCGACATATTTAGTAGCAGCAGTTACAAGATCCAAAACTAGGATTGATGATGACATCTTGGCAGCTATTGCTGCGTCCGAGACAGGGACGGGCTTTCCGAAAGGATTCCCTTCCCGCTACCATTATCGTTTAAGTCCTGATAACGTCCCGTTAGTGAGGATTAACGACGTTGGTGACAGATTGATTCCCAACGCGGACTGCAGACCATCTCTCATTACAGCTGCCCACGAAGGTGTTGCGTCTGCGCACGCCGGCGTTTCGGCAACTGTATCTCTTTTACAGCAACGTTACTGGTGGTACGGTTTGTACAAACAAACGCGAGCTTATGTCCTTTTATGTGACATTTGCCAGCAGATTAAACCTTCTACTGTCGCGCGTCCACCACAAACGCAGCTGTTTATATCTAATCAACCACTTGCGTGTGTTTATTTAGATCACTGCGGTCCTTTTTCCTCTGATACTGCGTACAAGTACATCTTGGTTGCAGTGGATTCGTGCACACGTTTTCTGTGGGTGTGGCCGCAAAGGAGTACTGATGCCCGGACGGTCATCAAGGATTTGCGTGTCTTTATTGGGAGTTTTTCATGTGGTACCCTTCATTCCTACCAGGGCCCTGCGTTTGCCTCTAGGGCTTACAAAGAAACCATGAGAAGTTTGGGGTCCAAGTCAAATTTTCGTCTCCATACCGGCCTGAGGGCAATAGTGTTGTGGAGCGAATGAACCGTGACCTAAAGCAATCTTTGACAGCGAGGGTGTTAGGTACAGGCCGAAGCTGGCTGACCCACTTGTATGACGTGCAACATGCACTTAATAACCTCCCTAGAAGGTCTCTGGGTGGGCGGACCCCATACATGATGCTCTTTGGAGTAAGAATGTTTGTTCCAGACCTTGAGGGTCTAGACATGGCGGCGGCTGCCGCGCCTTTTGACCTAGATGATCACTGTGCTGTATTGTAGGATCTACAAGAAGCAAGAGACACTCTGGCGAAGGAACACGTACCCTCTACATGCGAAGCTGAGCTCCTGATTCCGGTAGTCGGCTAGCTACCTCGAGTTGGCGATCTGGTCCGTGAGAAGGTGACGAACAAGAAAGAGTTTGGCCCCTCTTGACGTGCACCAGTCCCGGTACTTGGAGTCCAGGGTACACGTACAGTTATTTTACCACCACTTCCTGGTCGCAAGGAAAACAGGTACATCTCCATTGACAATGTCAAGCTACAGCGAGTGGCCAATACTTCATAGTATGACACCTTCAGTTTCTTGCCCTTCCATTCTGCGAAATTCTGTTGTGATACCGCCCTCGACCATCATGCCTGAGGTTGCCGTTGAGATGCATGCTGTTGCTTCCCCTCCTATACCGCCTTTTGATGGTGGTTTGCCTGATGATCCTGAGTATGCTTATCCTGCAAGTGTCCCGTTGCCTCTTTTACATTCAACAGCGATTAACCAGTCCCGTTCATCCTTTGACACTGAATCAATGACTTCCACTGCCCCTTCCAAAATTGCTATATTTTTTGCCTGGTTCAAGAGACATTTTTAAGTGGCACCATGGACTTACATCTGGCTGGTGCTAATATGTATTTTTTTGTTCATGACAATTGGCTTTGTGGTAGTGTTTTTTAAAATTATAAATGGACACTACCTGACTGAACGATCTACAATTGGATCAATTGCTGGAACTTTGGCCCCCCATTCCTCCTCACACATTATGAAAAGGGACCAGACTTTTGTGAACATTACTGCCTGGCCTGTGCGTGATGGGATCGCTTGGGATGCTGTTAAATTTCAAATTCATGGACCTACTGAAGTGATTAATGTGCCTAATGTATTTCGTGTTTCTATGGGTGATGTCGTTAAACAGAATATCAGATCTGATGATTGGGATGTACAAGCAATAGAAGCACTATTTTCTGATCTAAAATATTATGCTGCATTTGATGCTGAAGATTTATATTTAAATTCTGCTAATTATGGTGAACAATTTTGTTATCAACATTATGGCACACATTTCTTACATAGAGCAAATACCTTTCAAAATGTTGTTAATTACACACAATGGGAACATTGTCCGGCCCCTCATCAGGGCAGTTCTACAACGTTAGTGAATAAGTTCACATACTTTTCGGATTTTAGTGTGTCAAAACCAGCCTCCTTTTATTTTAAGATGATGCCTGAAACCGCCTCGAAGGTAAGGTTGACACATACCACATTATTATATTCCAAATCCTTTATGGATGAATTGGCTATCGGAGGCTATGAGCTATGGAAAGATACTATCGATCTTAAATCAGTTTGGGGTACTAAACCATGGCAGGTTCAGGGAACTGAGGCTTTACATCGCGCCTGTCTTATCCCAAACCATATTTTATTTTTGAATTCATCTATTTTTCGGACGACTTGTTTTGGTTTGGCAACGTCTAAAAAACTGAATTCCCCCACAGTCCCGGATCTGGGTGCTTACCCCGGCTCGGGTAATTTCACAGATCTATCCCTCATTAAGTTGCAGTCCCTCATTTCCAACACCTCCTTTAATGTTTCGGCATTTAATCCTGAGGGGTGGTTGGTATGGCAAACTGGTTCAGATTCCTGTCAACGTCGATTTTTAGCACTGGCACCTGGGTACACTAAAGTCAGGGTTGATCCTCGTTTTGAGTCATCACACACTGTAACTACCTACTCGGTGGGTAAGCTATGCCAGTCGTGGCTGCAACATTCCACATTAGCGTCTGTTAAACTTCATTTGTCACGTTTAGACGACAAAATTGATTTGAATGATTTTATTAAAGGTCCTGCAGTAGGCAGGTCCAAAAGATGGGTATATGCTATTTACAACGAAGTTTGGAAATTGTCACAAATTGAGGCTGCCTCCAGATTACGTGCTATTGACCAGGCCAATATGGAAAAAGTGTTGGCTGTGATTGATAATAGTATAAACACCTTGTCTTCTAGAATTTACACTTTAGATAATATTGTTTCATCGGTCGTAGACATTGTGCAGGATGATTTGTCTGTGTTGTACCATGGCCAGAATCAGTTGCGTTCTGTTATGCAGTTTGCATGGACTTTACAAACGTTAAAGGCAGGGAAGGTCCCATGGGATTACATGAATGTTTCCTCTTTGTTCCTCCCTTTTAATTTAACTGCCAAACAACAGTTTATGTCTATGAAGGATGCGACTTATTCATTACTGCACATTGAAAAATTAGAACCATTGCCTTTCTCTATTGCTGTGTTAAATTCGGCCGTGTGGCTTATCCACGGCGTAATCACTTTACCTTTTTCGCTTTTTAAATTTAGTTCATGCATGAAACATTATGCTCTTGGCAGATATGAACAACTTGGTAGTGCATTCCTGCACGAAGTTTGGTCGCTCCCGTTTACCTATAGATGCATGCGGGAGGGCACAGAGGTTTATCTGAAGGGTGAGGAATGCACTTCTGCTCCTGATCATTCTGTGGTGTGTAGACACATACATTTACATGGTGCTTGCAATGTACACGCTCCTAATTTGGCTTGCGTCCTGAAAGGTATACTGGTGCCGGTTATAACCCCTTCTTTCACGCTGCTTGCTAACGGTAGTTATTTGCTTTTAAATAATGAAAATTGCTGTGGGATGCTAAAGGGCATTCCATACATAGTCACTGTTTCACAGCGTGTAGTTTGCTGTAATAATGTCCTTTTCCCACCCTCGCATGGCCGGCTCGATGTTTCTATCTGGCCTTCGATTCCAACCTTGAGCGCAGAATTCAACCAGATGAGCAGAATAAGGGCTCTTTTGTCTCAAAGGGAGGTCGCTTTAACTTCGTCCCGTGAAACCTTTCTTCTTCACGTGGCAAACACCCGCACGGAGGTGCAGGCGCTTTTGAATACTGACCTCCCCTTCCATTTTGGAACATTGATACAGACTATCTTTAATGCCTCGTCTACGACCGGCATAGTTCATTTTTTTAAACTAGTGGGCTCCGGCCTCGTGACCTCCTTTCAGACTATTTTTGGTGTGATTCCCGCATTTTTTCATTCTATTTTTTCCAGCGTCTTCGGAGGTCTTCCTTTGCTTCTTGCCCTTATTGCTGGAATACTTTTGCTGGTTTGCGTCCTACGCAATGGCTGCGCAACTTGCGTACAGAGACAACATGCCCCGGCTGTTTCATCTGCGTAACCAGATGCTTGAATACTATGGCACATTGCCTTTGGCGACTTTAAGTGTCGCGTATGGATTATCCTTCCGGTTTCCCTTCTTTACCTGTGTGCAACCCGTCTTTCACTGCCTGGATTGTCCATTCCAGTGGGCTCTGGATTTGTGCCTTTCAACCACGGTGTCACCTTTGCCGGATTTTGGTCAACTGATGGGTCCCTTAACAGCTCCTGAGTATGAATGTTCTGGTGTTGGGTTTATGGCCTTGGGTGCGGCCCATGGAGTCCTTGGAAATTGGGCCATTGAAGAGGCTGCGATTGACTTTCTGGGAACAAAGTTATATCGAGGAACCTTCCTGTTGTCCCCGTGTGGTGCTGGAGGCTCCGATTGTGAGTGTACGTTCGAGTCGAACCCCCCCGTGTACGTTCGAGTCGAACCCCCCTGTACCCCCACCCGTGTATGTACGGTGCGTACCCCCAGCGCGTACATACACGGGTGGGGGTACGACTCGAACATACACGGGTGTACATACAGGGGGGTTTGACTCGAACGTACACGGGGGGGTTCGACTCGAACGTACACGGGGGGGTTCGACTCGAACGTACACGGGTGTACATACAGGGGGGTTCGACTCGAACGTACACGGGTGTACATACAGGGGGGTTCGACTCGAACGTACACGGGGGGGTTCGACTCGAACGTACACGGGGGGTTCGACTCGAACGTACACGGGGGGGTTCGACTCGAACGTACACGGGTGTACATACACGGGGGGGTCGGCGCGTACATACGGGGGCTGGGGGGGGTCGGCGTGTACGTACGGGGGCTGGGGGGGTCGGCACGTACGTACGGGGGCTGGGGGGGGTCGGCGCATACGTACGGGGGCTGGGGGGTACGGCACGTACCGGGCACCTGTTTGGACGTCTCCATGGTTGTTATAGGAGTTCGGCGCGGACAGTCTTTTAACCATACGGTTGTACATTCGGACGCCCGGGACGGATCGTGATTCCCCGGTCGGATTTCGCTTTTCACGTTTGTACGGTAAATCGTACGAGGACGTGTCGGACACTTTTTCCGACCCGAGGACGTGTGGGGAATTATTCCCAATGCGATTTGTATGGTCTTTTTCCCATGCGAATCGTGATTGCCAGTTCGTACGGCACTTGTACGATTCGTACGGTAAAAAGACCGGATACGAGTCGCACAGGGAAATTTTTTACCGGATCCTAATCGGCACCTTATTGTGCCTATACTTTTCTGAATTGACTTTTTATCTTGATCGACCCTTGATGTATCGATCGGTGTCGTTTTTTCCCATTTTTTCATGGTTTTTTTCCACCTGACGACATCTTTTTTCTGTTTTTGAATTTTTTTTCTTTTTCAAACTTTACACTTACCTTATATGGACTTATAGTTCATGCCCTTGGTTCCGTTCTTTCTAACTTGAATTCTGCGTTCTTGATAAGTGCGCCCCTAGTGGTTAGTAGTCCGATCAAAGGGGGATGTAGTGTGGGTAAACCGCGCCCTATGTACAACGCTAAGTTAGCATAACCTCGATAGCTGTTAGAAAGCCAGCTTGCTGCTTCTGCTGCTTTTGCACGCGACAATGTTGTTACAGGTTATTCATTCGAGAACTGCTGACTCGACTTTGCTTCACATGAGAACCGTCTGTTGTTTAACATCTTTAACAGCGAGCTGTGACCTTGGTCTGTACACCGTGTAAGGAACGAGTCTGCGTCACTAGACGGGGCAGGATGTTGTGTTCAGGTTGATCGTACCACTTCTTAGCCATAACATACATACAGCTGCCAATACCTGAAAGACGAGCCCTTTAATATTACAGAGCAGCATGTTTTCTGTTACATTCGAAACGAAGAGCTGTTGCAGGAGAGAGCCTAGCTGATCCTGTGATGTGATTCCACTAAGCTGATCTATAAGGTATGTGGTCCCCCATGCAAGCCTAAGAGACCTTCTATTAGTCTAATAATACCTTATTAGTTGCTAGAGAAAGGAGGGTGGTTGCTTTCCACTGTCATTATTATTATGATTGCTCCTTTCACTTTCTATGGTATTGTAACAATGCTGATGGTGCTGATCCTAACCATTTGTCTGCTTGTGTTAGCCAAAGTACTGCATCTTAGGACGCGAGGTTTATAAAATAAACTCTTTAACCTTTACCGTGTCTTTGTTATTCTGTTGTGGACTGATATATAGCTACCAACGGGTATTTCGGATTCCCACCACTCCTGAGAGTATCTAAGTCGCTTGTTCTGGGTTGTCTATACATTGGGACCGCCGAGCTAAATCTCGGATAACGAATGTGACACTAAGCTAGTCGGATAGGGGTTCTTAGTTCTGAGGGGAGTTTCTGGTACACCACAATTCTCTGAGGTCCTGTTTTCCTGCGCATAGTTCTGTGCATAAGCAGAATCCCTGCAACAGTGGTGGAGCGTAAGAGTGATGTCACCTACTTGGTGAACTTGCGGTCTCCAAGGAACCCTTTGCAGGTCCTAAATGTTAACCGCCTGAAGCCCCACTTAGAAAGGTCCGAAGTGGGCATGCTCCTAGCAACGGATGATGGAATGGAGGAGGAGACCGATCCTCTTCCTGACCTCCTGTCTGCAACAGAGCAAGATGGGTCAGTGGATGGGGTCAGCCTCTCTGCCACACTGACCCCTGATTAGCAGCAAGATTGTCGCCAACTGTTGGGACAATTCTCTGCTTTGTTTTCCTTGGTTCCTGGTGTCACTGAGTGGTGCGTCCATGATGTGGACACTGGGGACAGACCTCCTGTGAAGCACAAGGCTTACAGAGTGACTGACAAGGTCAGGACTTACATCCAGGAGTAAGTCTCCAAGATGTTTGCCTTAGGGGTGATTGAGTCCTCCAACAGTCCTTGGGCCAGCCCAGTGGTCTTGGTCCCAAAGGCTGCCTCGCCTGGTGACACACCTGAACTCAGGTTCTGTGTGGACTACCGAGGACTCAATTCAGTCACCAGGACTGACGCGCACCACATCCCCAGAGCTGATGAGCTCATTGATCGGTTAGGGGCTGCACGGTACCTCAGCACGTTTGAGTTGACGTCTGGGTACTGGCAGATCACCTTAACTGATGGGGCCAAAGAGAGGTCAGCATTCTCCACACCAGATGGGCACTACCAATTCCGGGTTATGAAGAATGCCCCTGCCACCTTTCAGATGTTGGTCAACCAGGTAAATTAGTTTACCCTTAGAAAACCTATAAAAAGAGACGTCCACCATTGGTACACTGCTTTCTGATGACTACATGCACCAAAGTGTAGAGGAGTGACAGATACTGTGGACCATTACCATCTATCTATGAAAGTAAGTATAATTTTCACTATAATTTACACTATTTTTTCGTAAATAAATTCCAAGTTATATTATATGAATGGAAATTGGTTATTTTTTTACATCTACAGACATTAATTCAGTGGATTCTCAAACCTACCCACCGCTTGTGAACCTTTTAAAAGTAGACAATAATGTCAGTTAAAATACAAGAATAGTTTGCTTCTTTTCTTAAAATGTAAGGATAATATTTCCTCAACAGAGTCAATGTCCAAGTAAAAAAAAAAAAAATCAGTGTAGTTAGAGAATGCACTGGTCAGTGGCTGGGGGGGGGCAGATTTATTATTCTAACTCTACCAAGTGTTACCTCAGGAAAGTTGCAGGACAGAGGTTGCAGGGGCAGATGTACTATTCTAATTCTGCCAAGTGTTACCTCAGGGAAGGTGCGGGACAGTGGCTGTTGGGCAGATTTACTATTCTAACTCCGCCAAGTGTTACTTCTGAGAAGGTGCTAGACAGTGGCAAGGGGGGAGATTGACTTTTCTAACTCTGCCAAGTGTTACCTCGGTGAAGGTGCTGGACAGTGGCCATGGAGCACATTTACCATTCTAACTCTGCCAAATGTTACCTCTGGGAATGTGCTGCACAATGGCTGAGGGGGAAGATTTACTATTCTAACTCCGCCAAGTGTTACCTCACTGAGGGTGGTGGACAGTGACTTGGGGGGTGTAGATGTACTATTCTAATTCTGCCAAGTGTTACCTCAGGGAAGGTGCGGGACAGTGGCTGTTGAGCAGATTTACTATTCTAACTCCGCCAAGTGTTACTTCTGAGAAGGTGCTAGACAGTGGCAAGGGGGCAGATTGACTTTTCTAACTCTGCCAAGTGCTACCTCGGTGAAGGTGCTGGACAGTGGCCATGGAGCACATTTACCATTCTAACTCTGCCAAATGTTACCTCTGGGAATGTGCTGCACAATGGCTGAGGGGGAAGATTTACTATTCTAACTCCGCCAAGTGTTACCTCACTGAGGGTGGTGGACAGTGACTTGGGGGGTGTAGATTTACTATTCTAACTCTGCAAAGTGTTACCTCTGGGAAGGTTCTGTACAGTGGCTGGGGGGCAAATTTCATATTCTAACTCCACCAAGTGTCACCTCATACACGGTGCTGGACAGTGGCTGAGAAACAAATTTACTATTTTAACCCTGCCAAGTGTTACACCAGGGAAAGTACTGGTCAGTGGCTGGGGGCAGATTTTCTATTCTAACCCTGCCAAGTGTTACCTCAGGGAAGGTGTTGGACAGTGGTTGGGGAGCAGATTTACTATTCTAACTCCGCCAAGTATTTCCTCAGGATAAGTGCTGGGCAGTGTCTATGGTTCAATTTACTCTTCTAACTCCTTCAAGTATTACCTCAGGGATGGGGCCGGACAGTGGCTATGGGGACAAGTCACTATTGTATCACCTCAGGGAAGGTGCTACATAGTGACAAGGGTGCATATTTCATTTTTTTTTTTCGTTTTCGAACATAAAACTAAATAAACCTCAAAAGAGAATAAAGTATTTATAAACCAAATCATCGATCCATACCAAACAAAGAGCACCAAAATGAAGGTAAACAATTAAAAAGTTTGAAGTAAACTCATGCATTTCAGAAATGAATAAAAATCACAACATAATTTCTAATTTCTCTCTAACCTTAGATACACTTCAAAGAAACAAAGACCACAACAAACCTGAAAACACTAACGAGAAAGGAACAATCAGGATATAAATGATTTTGCATGAAACATAAATGTACAATAATAACCATATTCCTTTTAAAGACAGGAAACTAACATAGATCTAATTTCCTGAGTTTCAACAGTACAAATTAAAAACATTTTATCAACAGACCTCATCAGTTAACCTTACAATATTTTATTTCTCAGCAGGCTCAATCATAAAGAAGAAAATAATATTCAACATTATAACATCAACCTCATATAATTATTTTTCTTTTGCAGATAATTTAAAAATGGAAAACCCAAGACAAGCCAGTTACATTAAATTGAAATGTGGTAATAGACTGTTAAAATATGGTGGCTATATTTATTGTAGGGAGAGATTAACTGAGCCCAGGAGTCATTGGAGATGTGTTGAATATTTTCATCTCATTGCAAATGCAGAGCAGTTAGGTGACATGGTGGAAAGAACCACAGAGCATAACCACTCTGCCTCTGCAATGGAGATTGCAGTTAGGGAAAATATTCAACAAATAAAAACACTTGCAGTCACCGCCAATAAACCCTGTGGTTCAGTTTGCTGGCGGTACCCCTGAACATCCACATTCACATTGCCAGAAGTATGCTTATGACCCCAAATTTAAGAAGAACGGCTCAACAACAAAAGCAGGCATGTAATCCCCAAACAGTAACTCTTCAATCCTACTCTGACATTGACATCCTCCTAAACTTCTGTTCTTTTACTAACGAACCTTTTCCAATCTAAGATAATGAGATCCCTCTAAAATGAATACTAATCTTTAGTACTGTACAATACACAGTAACCCTGCAGAATTGCAAAATTTGGATGATGGATGGAACCTTTAAATCAACTCCCTATTCAGTCACCCAAATTTATACTATTCATGCAAACAACAACATTTCTTAACTTACACTGAATTTGTATTAGTTGTAAAATCTAAAACAGTGAATTAAAGTCCTAATTAAAGTCCTAGGAAAATAATAATTGACTTTGAATTGCAAAGAAGTAATACAATTACTAAAATGTATCCAAACACTCAAATTCAATTATGTTTTCTTCACTTTTCCCAAGCATAAAAAAAAATATCCTTAGCTGTGGTTTATATGCCAAATAGTAAACTGCAACACAAACTGAAAAAAAATAACTGCATTGTGTTTTGTACCTCCTGAACGTGTGGATGACTTCTACACTTCAATTATACAATCACAATATTTTGCACAAAACTAGGAAAAATTGGCCCTAAGTCCTAAATTACTTCGAAGACACATGAATTGGCCATCTAAGCAAGTTGGGTAACAGAACAAAAACAAGGTTTCCTATTGAATGGTGGAACTGTTACTCGACCTGCTTAAAGGGAGGTGCAGAAACCAATAATGAACTGAGGGTCGGCATAATTCTTTCAACAACTCAATTAGAAAAAGTCACCCCAACCTTTATCATTTCCTGGAATTTTTTTTAAAGAAGAAAAAATGTATCCAGGAAATGGGAATTCACAGTCATTGGTAGGTAGTCTGAACCCTTGGATATCTAAAAATAAAAAAGCAACTAAACTATTGGCCAAAGTTCATAAATTTCCATTAATGGGAGCATCAGAATACCTTGACAATATTTCATACCTATTACACTTCTAACCACAACTAATACCTTCTAAAATTACTCTCCTGTTTTGACTGTAGAAACGAATTTAATTTACATTTTTTAACTTATGTTTTAAATCTTAATTTGTTTTTCACTTCCTACCCGTAGTTGTCTTCTTTCTTCAACTCTTGGTGATATTTTAAGAAAGCTCTCATCAAGCATCTCAAGCAATCCAACAATACAGAAAATTCAACTGAAATCAGAACGACCCATCAAAAAAAAAAGCAATCCACTTTTCATGTTGCATTCTTCATAGATCCAGAAATAACACAATCCAAAAAACAGGTTACATGAAAAATGTAATAAAAAAATAAAAATAAAAAACAAATTCAATCCTCAGGCGAATTGAATACTAAATCGGAAAAGCAATCCAAAGATCTAGATTTTTTTCTTCAAAAGCATTGTCTTCTTCTTCCAGAAAGAGAAACATTCTAAAAAAACACAAAAATAATGAAAATGTTACTTTTATTTCAAATAAGTTTAAAAAAAACTTGTAATTTTTTTCTCTTTTTTAAAACCTATGTTGGAAAATAAACAAACCATCCTGATGGTGCATAAAAAAGCAACATGTATGGGAATATACAACATTTTTTTTAACTAAATAACATCTAACTATCTCTCTACATCTCTCCTTACAATACATTTCCTTACCAATATGTCTTAAAAAGTCAATTTTATCGTTCTTACCTGACCGCAGTTCCTCATTCCTTCCTATTTTGACTACTGCACAACTGTAGAAACAGGCCCTGAATGGTTGCGTAAGGATGGGGAAAAAAAGGACAACTTTTTCCATTTAAGTCACTGGAAAACCATGGAAATTTTTTTAATCAAGTCAATAAATATATTTTACTTTATCTTAAAATATGGTTTAGAATTTTTTAAATAAATTGCATTTTGTTATTATATTTTGTTGTATTTTATAAATAAGTCTAAATAAATATGATAATGATAAAATATTTACTGCAAATAAATGAACTGCCTTTTTTAAAATCTTAATTTAAATATTATAAATTAACTGTGATGTTTTTTAGAAAAATAATATTTCTCGATCAATTTTTTAAGATTGCTAGCCACCATTTTTACATATTTCTTTTTACTTAAAGTAAAATGTAAAAGATAATTCCATTAATTGTTAAAATAAATACTTAGCTTATCATATTTGATACCTGAGTATTAATTCACTTGTCCGCACATTGCCCTTATATCCCTTACAACCAGCTCCTAAACTTTTTTTGATATTTTTTAATTTATTTGCATCAATTATTTTTAAAATATTAAAATATTTTTAAATGCATTACATATTTAATGCTCAGATATCATAGTTGATACCAGAGTATTAATAAACCTCCCAACCCATTGCTCCTAATGGTTTTGTCTCATATATTAAAATTAATTTGCATAAGTTATTTTTAAAAACATTAGATTATTTTTAAATGTATTAGATATTTGATGCTTACCCACCCCTTACCCCTATCCCACTCCTAAAACTTTCTTTTGATATTTTAAATTAATGTGCATAATTTATTTCGAAAACATTTTTTTTGTTTTAAATGTATTTCCCACCCATTACCACTATATCCCTTACATCCCACTCCTAAATCTATATTTTGATATTATTAATTAATTTGCATAAATTATTTGAAAATGATAAATTATTAGTGGCTGTATTACATATTTCATACTCAGGTATCATAGCTGATAATGGTGTTTTAATACACTTCCCCACCCAGTACCCCTATATCCCTTACATCCTGTTCCTAAAACTGCATTTACACATATTTAGCTGAAGGCTTTGGCCTAAACTCGTCATGGCAGAAATAGTTTAAACATTCATTAAACCACTGTGGAGAGCATTGTTTGAGTCTGTGCCTGATCCTTTTTGGATATTGTATTTCGCATATGATTTTTGAATATATATTATAAATATAAAACTTTAATTAATATATTTACTATAACTGTAGGAAAAAACATTTCTTAAATGTTTTTTAAAGACAAGCACTTACCAATAAATACTTATACTTACAATTATGCATGGTAAAGGCACGTATTGTAACGACACGCATGGTAAAGGCATGCTTGGTAAAGGCATATGCGTGGTAAAGACATTTGTGGTAAAGGTGTATAAGTGGTAATGGCATTGCATGGCAAAGACTGCGTGGTGAAGGATGTTTCCCATTCTACAGTTGGCCACAACTTTTTAGTATGGGCAGCAGTTCTCTGGAGTGTGATTCCTCTATCACTGCATTTTTAATCTACTTACACCAGTTTTGAGAAAAAAAGAAAACCTTCTTAACTGCAGCTTAATTCACCTCTGTAGCTTTTTCCAGTAGGACACTGAGTGCAGAACCAAGACGCCCTCTGGTAATAGTTTTTGGTGTTAGTATGATTAAGTCCACTACTGTGAGCAGTACAGTAGAGGATCTGAGACTGGAACTTATGCCTTTCTTTCAATAACACACAATACAGAGCACAAAACAACTTCAGAAATAGAGAGAGTCTGATTTCTCCTTCAATTGTATTGTACTTGTATTGTAATTGCATTTATATAGCAAAAGTAATTTGTGCAGTAGATATGTTAGTGAGTTATTTGGATTGAGAAGGATAGCGAAGGGGGAGAAGACATAAAAAGGTAAAAAGGTTTGCATTTGTATAACGCTTAGTACCCCTGATGAGGTGTTGAAGTGGATTTTTGGTGAGTAGCACTCTACTCCAGAACCCATAAAGGATTAGTTGTGAATAAGTATAGTGAAATATGAAATTATTTAGAGTGGTGGACATGTTAGTCAGTTTTTTGGATTGAAAAGGATAGTGGAGGGATAGAAGGGAAGGATTTCGATTTTTTCTTTATTTTTTGGAGCTCATAGTAGTAGGAGGAGGCTAGGGATGAGTAAAAGAGAGGTGGAGGGGAATGAGTAAAAGGAAGGTGGAGGGGAAGAGTCAAAGGGAGGGTTTAGAAAGGCTTGTTTTGGGGATTGGATTAGTAAAAAGAGGTATGAGATGATGCACGGAGGGGTGGAGTAGGGAAGAGTCTCGAAAGGGTTATTTTGGGGATCATAGTACTGGTATGGGGTTTGAGATGAATGAGAGACTGTAGGTAATGGGTACATTGATAGATGTATAGGGTGGGAAATAGGGTAGTGCATTGGAAAGAGAAGTGGAAAGATGTTTGAGATGAGTCAGAGGGTTGAGCTAGAGGATCTATTGAGAGCAACATAGGGTGAATAATACATTAGTTCATTGGATATGCTGAATTAGAAGAAAAGTAATACATAAGTAAAAGTAATAAATATATAGATCCTAAAGTAATAAAGATATAGATCCATGAGTACATGGAAGGTATATAGATGCAAAAGGGAAAGTAGTACATGTAGATTAAAGATGCATTAAAAAAAACTCTGGCTTTCAAGCATTGTACTTTCAATTAGTTTTATTATTTATATATACATATATTTTTGTAGATCAATAGTGAAGCAAATGTAAATAAATAGTTGTGATAAAAAGATTTACTTTTTATTCAGTCACTTACATACATGTTAAAAACATAGAATAATGTAACTATCAGTAATGTGTACATTTATTAAGCAGACCTAATGAATATCTATATATAAATATTTTTTAAACATAAGTATTTTACATGTTTATACAAAACAATACACATATATAGGTACATATCTATAATACGAATAAATGCTTATACGCTGAGAGATATGCTGTATATTTCTATCTGTTTGCGTATTGTGGCTATGTGAGGCAGGGCCAAATCTTCGCCTTATTTCGGGTTCTTCCCAACAAAATGACTCACTCGCTACAATCCCTTGTTTTTCTCTTACCTTCCTCGACTCACCAGACACTCACCTTTACTTCCATCAATACTTCTTATAATGCTTATTTACTGCACCCACTCAATTTTATCACAGGCAGCACAAATTTCAAATTTTAATAAATTTGGAAACATTGGTCAGCGTGCATAGGATCAAGTACTCTGCAACTTGTTCGCCCCGTTGACTTAGCCAATTATGTTATTTCTTACAGGGAGCTATCAGGGTTTCATGGGTTTAGGATTGATATTTAATCTCAGAAGCCTTATCATTTTAAAGTGTACAGCCTACCTGCTTGTGGTCTGTCCATATGCCTACATTTCAGGTGTAGTTGCAGCACAGTTGTCTTTCTGTGGGGCTCCTTGGAATCATCTCTATGCTACTTTGCTTCAAATGTAAACCTACAGCCATGCTTCCAAGTAACAACAGCTCTCTTTTGAAGGGTTCAAACTGAAGCCTGACTATGCCGCTTCTTAACTCTTGTGTTTAATAGTATGTGCTGCACCATACAGCAGACTGTAGGTGTACATGTCTGACCACAATGCAGTAGCTCAGACATGGTCAGGTTCTGAGAGGTATGCACTCACAACCCCTGTGAGCAGTGGCGGCTCGCCGAGGGAGTGCTGTGGGGCAGTGGGGTGGGGCAGGGGAGGTGCAGGGTGGAGGGGGTAGTGGAGTCCAACAAACGACAGACAAGAGTAAGGTAAGTAATTTCTTTTCTTTATTTAATTACTTACCTTACTCCTGTCCCTCGTATGTTGGACTCCACTACTCCCCTACCCTGCTCCTCCCCCCATCCCACCGCCCCACAGTACTCCCTCGACGAGTCACCACTGCCTGTGAGGTGCACGTATCATCTACTTTGGGATGCCACAAACACCCTCTCCAAGTAGGCATGGTTATTTGAAATAAAAAAATCCTCAATTTACTTGTAGACAATTTTATAATCCTCACGCCCACCATCCTAACTTTACTGGTTTTTCACATTACTGGTTTGAGCCAAAACAAGGGCAAAGAAAAAGATCTGCATCAAAGTGCCTCTGTACGAGGTGCCCACTGGGTAATGTACCACCCACCCAGCGAGCAGCACAACCAGATAATGAAGCATGCCACTTTTGTGGGTGACGGGATGTGCATCCTGAAAAGATTATTTCCAGGGATCTCGGGACAACAGACATTGTATACAAGGTAAATAAATGTAAAAGATACAAAATCAGATTTCACCTGAATATGGGCAGATAACAGTACGGAATGTCACATGTTTTATTTCTAGATTATTCAAAACCATGACCTGATGTATCTTCAAAGTTGTGGTGCAGGTCCCTCTTAATATTGCTCACTGAAAAAATGTTTCTATATGACGCCATGTTGAATGTCCTCAGTTTAATGATGAATCTTTAGAAATGCATCCTAGTTATTTCTATAAATTGCATTCTTTTGCTGTCATTGAGGTCACTATATATGAACAATGGTTCCGAAGGGAAAGCAATTAATTGCAATTGAGATAAATCAATTTAAAACAACACACAGCATTAGTTGATCAAGCAACCAGGTTCCAATACTTAAAAAAATAAAATAAAAAAATAAAAAAGTGAAAGGGCTAGTGATAGAATGGTATGTGTCACCACCTTTAATCCAGACAGCCAATCTATCAAGAAAACAATTGTTAAGTATTGGAACCTGGTGGCTACAGAAATTGGGACTACGGAATTACCACTATTTGCTTTTAAACGTGGCAAAAGTGTGAAAGATACTGTGGTTAGTGCCTACCTTCAGAGTCCCCCCAGACCAGACTTACGCTCGCAACTAGCATTACCACCGATCCTGGGCCACAAAAAATGCGGCAATTGTAAAGCTTGTGTTTCATCAATAGAGGGTACTGTATTTGCTTATGGTACCAAAAGCTACACACGACCTATATTTACCAACTGCAACAGCAACAACGTTATTTATGCAATTTATTGCCCATGCGATAAAGTATATGTAGGGCAAACTACACAAAAAATCAAGTGTAGAATCTTGCAACACATGAGCAGGATTAAGTGTAAAACACAAGGGGCACCTCTGGTGGACCACTTTCTAAGCCTCAACCATCTACCAGATAGTTTGAGATGGACAGTAATTGAGAGGGTGCGGCTGCTTCCGAGAGGTGGTAACATTCATTCCATGCTCAACTATAAGGAGTGTAGATGGATTCACTCTCTGGATTCTGTAAAGACAGGGCTTAATGAAAATGAGGAGACCAATAAACAACTGGGAATGTTATGCT
Source organism: Triturus cristatus (assembly GCF_964204655.1). Taxonomy (NCBI): domain Eukaryota; kingdom Metazoa; phylum Chordata; class Amphibia; order Caudata; family Salamandridae; genus Triturus; species Triturus cristatus. Next base: position 598,578,964 of record NC_140588.1, read on the forward strand.
TCAGGTAATTATAGATTACTTCTACGTTAAGCATGTTTGATCATCGACAATAGTACATAGTTTCCTGTTATGATCACCATTTTTTGTCTTATTTCTAAGGCGTGACGAACATTTGGTGAACAATGCATATGTAATGACACCGTCTTTACATCACGTTTACACAGCAAGGTTTAAAACCATCTTAATGTTACCTAACTCTATACAAACTGCTCTTCTATATGTATATACGCTATGTATAAACTGGCCCATACGAATTGTCTGAGTGGATACCTATGTCCACTACTTTTGCACTATCTAGTACAACTGCCATTGTTATTTGCGGCATGACTTTGTTATATGATGTCAAACTTGGAGTTAAACAAGCATTGTAAACCCTGTATTTTTATTGTTCGCATGATTCAGTTATTGTGTCTAAGCATTTAAAATAATATGGCACTGTGATTGCTGCTGTTAAGAACTATTTAACATTGTGTTGAATATGGAAATGCTCGTAAGCTATTTTCCGATTGGATTCGCAAGGTCGAGTATTTGTATCATCCGCCTAAATACTTCATGTTCTCGCCCGACTTAGATCCCATGCACATAAACATTGCCATTAACTTGACTCTGCTGACTTTGGTGCGATAAACCCGAATAATTAGTTTGTGTTTTTTTTGGGGGAGATCAATCGCTAAGACCCACACTAAGTCCTGTTTCTATATCCATGGGCAGCTAGTATTTAGCTGCTGCACGCTCTGCACTCGGGCTGGCGGCGTGCTTCAGACGGACTCCCCGTGATTAAGAAAAACAAACCGAACACATCAGGTAGGAGATGTCTCCAATTACTGTAGTCGGACACTTGTTGAGCGCAACTAAGCCATAGTTAAAATGACGGCGGATTTGTGTATGTGGTTTTATTAGTTAGACCTGGTAGAAATTTGTAATGGTCTATTATACACTGGATTTTGCTCGTATGCATTGAATATGTTGACTCATCATTAGCATATGAGACTCGGCAGATTCGCACTCCATTAGGATCGCATATTGTAACATGTTAATGAAGGGAACCAAGGCATGCGTTTTTATATCTGAAAATGTATTAGTTTGAACTTTGTACAGACCACACGAGTTCAGTGGCACTAAATGAGGGTTGATCTATGGTTTTTTCTAGTTGAAATTATATCCTGATGACTGTGCCCCCTGCAGTACTATACGTAAAGTATCTACCTTGAAGTCAGGTGAGCCATCACGGGGTCCACTAATTTATAATTTATAATGGTACCTAATGTGGGTCACATGAATATCATTCTGATTATGCCTATCTGCGTTTATATCTGTAGCGATTCACAACAGGTCTCGTTAATCAGATTGGAAAGAGAGGAAAAGATTAAATAACTAGATGAAGACGAATCTAGATCCACTACGACACTGGTAATTAATTTTCCATGGCCTTAATGTTGTTAAATTAAGTTTCGCATTCAACATATGCTTACTAATGTACACACATGTCACCAGGTAGTCCCTTCTGATTGAAATCGAGTGGCAACTACGTCATACTGGTGGTCAGTTGTCCTATCACCTACAATTAGGTGAGTTGATGGGGAAACTTTTATTTTCCTTGTTTTTAAACCTTTAACACAGCTTAGATATTGATCTATATATATTTATCTTATGTAGGCTGTTATACACTTCCTGTGTCCTGAAGAAGACCCGATATGACTGTATACAACAACTGGTTGATATAGGGTCGAAACGTTGACGGTTCCACAGTCCCGTACCAATTGGAATTCCTTGTATATACAGAAAAGTTAGGACTTGTGCTTTACAAGGTTTATTATCTATTCATAATTCAGCTGAGGACTTTTTTGCAAAAATGTTGCAAAAACTTTTTGTGTATTTTATTGACAATCACGTACATACATTGTAAATATTCACATTTTCACTATCACACCCAGTCACCTTATTCACTTTGTCACTGCGTCGTTTTCTTGCAAATATTATTGTATATACAGCCTTTTTCATTTTTTGCTCATATCCAAAGGAGTTGATAAATGTTTTGAAAATTATATGAAAATCAAAATAAATCATTATGTTCTTTTGAATTATTATTCATTGTTTTGCTTGATCAACTAATGCTGTGTGTTGTTTTAAATTGATTTATCTCAATTGCAATTAATTGCTTTCCCTTCGGAACCATTGTTCATATATATTGATGAGGCCCAGGTTCCTTGGGTTATAGGGTTACCCCTGTGTGCTTAACTCTTGTCATTGAGGTCACAGCTGCATCCAAAAAGCAATGCGAGCACCTGTACATTGTACAAGACAATCTATTCCTTTATAGAACAGAGAACATGTTTGGCAAAAGCACCCCCTCTAAACAAAATTTAAATTTTATGCTTGTAAAATCAAAATTGAAGGTGAAGAAGACTAATATTGTGAATTTCAATCTTTACACGAAAATTAGGCAAACCCATGCTGCTGGTTATATAGGCTGCCAGTTGAAAATCTGTCATTTAAACAAGGGGCTCTCCCTTTCTTGTTCAGTGGTTTATTGCCACCCTGGGGCTAAAGCACACCTGCAAAAAATGATTATCAATCATCCAGAGCCATAAATATATGTTACAATAATTGCAAATTTTAAAAAGGAGGCTTTTGTTTTTCTCATCATCATTGTTATTTACTCTCACACTTTAGTGCACAGCCGCCGCAAAGCTATTAACTAATTAAGGTCTATTGTGTCTGCACACAATACAGATTAGTCCCAATGGGACTATGATTCTATGGTGCAGAGTGCAGATATTCACTAATCGGCTATTGCACAGCACAGTTCGGTACATGTACTGAATTCTCCTTTCAGATGCCTGTATGAGGTCATTTATCATAGAAGGATTGTGCCCTTGCTGCAGTGGTGACAAAAGTATGGGCACTAACTGTGTCATTTGCAGAGCTGGACAGGCACCGGACTGGGAAAGAATGGCAGGCTTAATTCTTCTCAGCTTTCATGGCTCTATGCCTTATTTAGAGTTTGGTAGTTGGGATACTCATTACAAACCTGACTTTTACTTTTTCAGTAAAACTGTGCAATTGTTGGACAATATAAACAACAACACTGTGTGAACTGAGTCACACACATCATCAGTATATGTTGGCCTCAGTCCTGTTAGCTCACAGTCCACCATCTGAACCCTTAACCCAACAAGGTAACAGGTGGAATGTGCAACCTCTAAGCATGACAACCTTGACTCCCCAAGGAAATCGTGGAAACAAATCTAGAACCCTTTCGTTTGGTAACTCATGCATGTCCAAAGAGATACCGAAGGAATACACATCTTGGCATTTCAATATTTATTGAAACAATATGAGTGTTGTGTAAAATACGTGTGCTGCAATTATCAATAGAAGGAAACAAAGCAAAGTAATCAGCATCATGAGAATGGTAAAGAAAATGAACAATTCAACCAGTGTGCTGTTACATAGATTAAATGCTCGCATATCAGTACAGCTATAATTTGTGATCCTACCTAGAACTACCTATCCTAGTGTGCATAGGGTGGGAGACTCTGTCAGAATTCCTGTAGGGTGATCTTACTCCCCTCGTTGCCTGTGGGTAAGTGTCATCAGGAGTCCGTCTTTTAGGAGAGCTGGGCACCATCACTCGCAGGAGGTAAGCAGGAATTAGCTGGGCTAGAATTCAAGCATGGAGTGACCTCAGCAATGTCAGCGAAATGCTCCTCTGTCTGAAAAAGGATTTATATTGTTTATATAGTAAACTTTACTCATGTAGTTATGTCGAAGTCCTAGTCAGGCCGCTATTGTTGATTCTTTTGCAATAGCTCTGGTGCCAAGCGGACAATAACAAATACAGAATGGTCAAGGAACTTGATAATATGCCTATGAAGACGTGTAAATGTAAGCAAAGCCATTTCAGAGAATATTATCCTCTACAGGCATGCAAGCAAATCTGTGTCAAATGTCAATGTTTAAGAAAAGATGTCAACTCTAAAACATGTTTTTGAAACAAACTACAGGAGGGTACCCTAAAACCCAGTTGAGACCGGGTCATTAGTATATAGAACAAACAACAATGTCTCAACAGGTAATATTTAAAGACAATAATAAACAATGATACACATACATTGCAAAAAAAACGAGACAGGGAGACACAAATCATAGTATCACTGAATGTAAGGAGTGGTCTGTATTTAAAGCCGAGTAGGATAAAGACAAGAGTAACATTCTGTTACACTAAGGGGCGATTCCAATCCGGGTCGGAAAGCACCCTGACCGAGCCGGATCCGGAGTGTTTTCCGACCGAGCCGGAGTCCTGCAGTCCAACCGAGCGAGTACGATGCGGCTGTATGCTGTCGAACTCGGTTCGGTCGGACTCCCATAGAAGTCAATGGTAGCCGGTCGTACGACGCGTACATGGGCTCCCATTGACTGAATGGGTACGTCGTGGACAAGTGCGCCCCCTACAGTGAGTAGACGTCGGTGCCATACACACTGTACATGCCTGGGTTGGGGAGACCCATGGGTCTCCCCTTGTGTCCGAGTCGTAGGGCTGCGGGTGACAGGGGGTCCGACGCGGACCCCCAAAGGCAACCACCTGGACGATTTGCAAGCCGGACACTCCGGCTCGCACAGGCTGTCCGATGCGTGCATCGTACTGGCTCGGTCGTGAATCGCATCCATTGCACGCCACAGTTAGCTTCTGACCGAGACGTACGGAGCGGTTCGTACCCGGAAACGAGTCGGTCGGTGAATTTCATGTAGCTCGCATCGTACAGCTGTACGAGTCGGGCAGAAAACACGTGTACGGCGCGTAATTTTTCCAGCCAGATCGCGTTCATGCCCTTCCGACCCGGATCGGAATCGGCCCCTAAATGTATATATAACCTGTACAATCTTGTGCCCAATCGTGCTCGTGTAAAGCAACGTGAATGACACAAGTGACAAGTGAAAATAATTTGTGAAAAAACGGTGCAAGAAGAACAAGATAGTAAATATATACAAACGACTTCTATGTGCTCTCAGTTTATTAACAAAGAAATTAAAAGGAGATAAATGATTGTAGGAGATCACAAAAGTTGTACCTAAAATGACGCTGTGTTGTCAATGGTGTTTCAACCTGAATTTATTTCATGTCATCATCAGGACCAGGTTAAGTGATTTTAGAGAGTGCTGCATGAAAAAGAAGGATAGTGTGAAGGGAAGGTTCCAGGGACCAGAGAAAGCAGAAATTCAGCCGGAAAGGTAATACATACTTGGAGCTGGAAATCAAATCCACCGACTCGAAGCAGCACCTACGAGTAAGTGTGCTGGGGGGTGGCTGGTTGAGGCGGAGAGCCAGGTAATCTGTGGAGTAAAAGTCCAATAATATATAGGAGCAATACTACAGGCTCCCAGGGACTAGAACTAAATCTGCATTGGAAATGTGTGTGTTTACCCGTATCAGTGGTAGACCCAGGTAGCTGATGAGTCTGATCAGAGGAGCACGGACTCACCCAAGGTAGAAGGCAGTCCTATGTACCAACAGTGGAGCACGGTTCATCTAGAGCGTGTTGCCCCGGTGGCAAAAAAGAAATCCAGGAAATGGGGAGGAGAGCGTCGTATCGAAACAACGGGCAGCGTCAGGGTCTGGAAAGGAAGAAATCAGGCTAAAACCTTAATACGTGGGATCAGGGTCAAGCATAGGCAGCAAGGTTCAAGCAGCGATGGGGCACTTACCTGAATTGATACAGGGCAGAGAGAATTTCAGTGAAGAGGAGATCTGGAACAAGTGGCCAGATCCTTAGGGTATGGCAGCTACAGAGGCATTAGTCCGGAGCAGGAGCCGTCAAGTAGGGGATATGGCATTAAATAACAAGTGACATCAGGGCGACGTGCTGTCATGGCTGGAGGGGGGGCGATGCAGTAAAGAGAGGGACAAGGTCCCAGACAGGAAACATGGAAATAGACAAAGGGGTAGGGCCCAAAGGGAACGTTAAAATGAAGGAAAAGTGCTTTACGAGTAAAGAGGCACTTAGTGTGGAGAGAAGTAGACGTGCAAGTAACTGGTATTTGACAATTGTTGAAATTAAACAGCTAGCAAGTCTACTGATGCAAGTCAGTACATAAAAGGGGCTGAGGGCGAGGGAAGTGAGGGGAGAGCCATAATAGTACATTGCAAATGGTATTCGTTGTAGAAATCTGTGAACATTAGTCAATCCAAAGTCTTAAGTAATGCTCTAGAGTGGGAACACAAAGGTATAGAATAACGATTGAAGATAACATCATCGATTAATTTAGACATTAGAGATGTGAGAGCACAAAGGCGAGGTATAACAATTGAAATAACATCATAGATTAATTTAGACATTGATAAAAGTAGGTTAGCGAGAAACAAATCGAACTACATGTCGGTCTCTCGTATACAAGCTATTTGGTTCAATATTATGATTAGGTCTAGATAGACAAAATACACATGATCATATGTGAAGTCATAACAATTCAACCATATTGACATTAGGGTGAGGAAGCAAGGGAAAGTGTAATTATTGTTAACAGGAGCGGGTTTAGTCCAACAAAGGAAGAGAGTGGGGAGGTAGGGAACAGGGATGATCAAAATACTTGGGATAAAGGCAAGGGAAGGGATGAGCACTTGGCCACAGGAATCCAATAGATCAAAGGAGTCAGAAGCAGGGAGTGAATGAACCTGAATAAAGTAGGATTAGGGACTCATTGAAGAGGTATAGTGTTATTTAACTCCTCCAGAGTGTTGAGACCATGGTCTACCAAGTTGCAACCTGCGATCCATCTGCATTCACATCTGTCCAGAAGTTCCTGTAGGTTGCCACCTCTTTGGGGTAGTTTTGGTTGGTCAATGACCTACTAGGTCAAATCGGTTTCACTGTGTTTCTGTTTGAGAAAGCGTATGACAAGGGGTGCTGTCTCAACTTTACAGCGTATACCGCTCATGTGTTGAATGATCCATTGTTTGACTATGTGTGTTGTTTGTCCTATGTAAAGAAGGTTACAGAGACAGCATATAGCATAAATGATGTTGGTGGAACAGCAATTGGTAAAGTTCTTTAATGGGTACACATGTTCATTCACCTTGAATTCTTTGGTATTGTACTTTAGAGGACAGACTGCGCAATTTTGACATTTGAAATGTCCTAAGACAGGCGGAAGGCCCCATAATGATTTAATATATTGGGTTTTGTCAGGTTTCTTGGGCCATGTGATTGCGTGTACTAAATGGTCCACAATATTTTCACCTCTTTTGAACGAAAACAATGGTGGTTGTTTGAAGGATTCATGTATGTGTAGAATATTCCAGTTTTTTGTGATGATTTTGCTTATTTTGTTGCTTGATGGACTAAAAGTGGAAACAAAAGGAATACGTTTGTTGACACATTTCTCCTTGAAGGTGAGTAGACAGCAGACAGCGGACGATGTGGGTAACCGCGTTGGATCAGTTTCTCAGTAAGTATTGTGGCTTCAAGGAAGTAGCCCTTCTTCAATTTGAAGTTCCGCCGTATGCTAAGGATTTGTCCATACGGGAGACCACCCCGAAGGCCATGAGGGTGAGAGCTGAAGTAAAGTAAAAGTGTATTCCACTCTGTGGGTTTGCGGAAAAGGGAGGTCCCAACTTTTCCTTCTTCTACGTGAAGGGTAAGGTCGAGGAATGGGAGATCATTATCCGTGGGGTCAGAAGTGAACTTCATATGTGGTTGGCAGTTGTTACGCCACTGTTTCTGTGCCATAGTAGGAGGATCGTTACAACAAACAAATGATGGACGGAATGCTGACAATGCAGACATTCTCCCCCAGTCAAAAGATCTGGATTAAATCCATCGTTCTTTTGCCCACTACACCACCCCAGTTTAGACATGGCCATATGCAAATCAGTCTTGACCCTGTGCCTCATGGGAACAGTCCAGCCCGAACTGCCAAGCCATGTCTTCCCTGGACCGGAATCAAGCATCCTAGGACCGGTTTCTGGCTATCAGCCGTCATCAGCCAGGATAGCTTGACTCCAGTGGCGTAGTGAGTACGGGTCCCACGTCTGGGAATACCCATCCCACTTAGGGCGAAAAGCGTTACAACAAACAAATGATGGACGGAATGCTGACAATGCAGACATTCTCCCCCAGTCAAGAGATCTGGGTTAAATCCATCGTTCTTTTGCCCACTACACCACTCCAGTTTAGACATGGCCATATGCAAATCAGTCTTGACCCTGTGCCTCATGGGAACAGTCCAGCCCGAACTGCCAAGCCATGTCTTCCCTGGACCGGAATCAAGCATCCTAGGACCGGTTTCTGGCTATCAGCCGTCATCAGCCAGGATAGCTTGACTCCAGTGGCGTAGTGAGCACGGGTCCCACGTCTGGGAATACCCATCCCACTTAGGGCGAAAAGCGTTACAACAAACAAATGATGGACGGAATGCTGACAATGCAGACATTCTCCCCCAGTCAAGAGATCTGGGTTAAATCCATCGTTCTTTTGCCCACTACACCACCCCAGTTTAGACATGGCCATATGCAAATCAGTCTTGACCCTGTGCCTCATGGGAACAGTCTAGCCCGAACTGCCAAGCCATGTCTTCCCTGGACCGGAATCAAGCATCCTAGGACCGATTTCTGGCTATCAGCCGTCATCAGCCAGGATAGCTTGACTCCAGTGGCGTAGTGAGCACGGGTCCCACGTCTGGGAATACCCATCCCACTTAGGGCGAAAAGCGTTACAACAAACAAATGATGGACGGAATGCTGACAATGCAGACATTCTCCCCCAGTCAAGAGATCTGGGTTAAATCCATCGTTCTTTTGCCCACTACACCACCCCAGTTGAGACATGGCCATATGCAAATCAGTCTTGACCCTGTGCCTCATGGGAACAGTCCAGCCCGAACTGCCAAGCCATATCTTCCCTGGACTGGAATCAAGCATCCTAGGACCGGTTTCTGGCTATCAGCCGTCATCAGCCAGGATAGCTTGACTCCAGTGGCGTAGTGAGCACGGGTCCCACGTCTGGGAATACCCATCCCACTTAGGGCGAAAATCGATGTATTCTCATCAGAATTCTATTCGGGCAAAGAAAGAGTTGGTGTAGACCAAAATGTGTGTTTTTCGAGATTGTGCATGTACAGAATGGTGAAATTGGGGACAAAACATGCTCCCATAGATACTCCTTTTAGTTCATAAGTAAAAAGTATATTTGTACAAAACATTGTTGTTGTTAAGGGCAATTTGGAGTAAATCAACAATGAAATCAGTTGGAATACGTGTAGGTCGGGTCTGATGTCAAGTAGATTTTTTAAGATCAGTAATCCCTCATCTTGAGAGATGTTGGTGTAAAGGGCTTCAATGTCAAGTCCGACCATTAGGTCTGTTTTAGTATTAAAAGGTCTATCCTCAATGAGAATAATGAGATCCATGCTGTCCCTAATACAGTCAGTGGTAGGGACAAATTCCTTAATAACAGCATCAATATATTTACCAAATGGTTCGAGAATGGAGTCACAGCCTGAGATTCTGGGTCGACCAGGGGGGTTAGTGGCATCCTTATGTATTTTGGGGAGTACATACATAACGGGTGCCTGGGAATGGGTTGTTGGGAAACAACTATTCTTTCTTGGTCATGGTATCAGGTACTTGAGCAGAATCAGTAACACTTCGTATTTTAGACCTGATGTCAGGTAAGGGGTCAGTGGTCAGGGCAAGCTAATGTGAACTTTTAGACCGGTGTCTCATTATTTCTGTGTCATATTCTGTGTTGTCCATGATAACAATACCACCACCCTTGTCAGCTTGTTTGAATATGATCTCAGTGTTGGCATTAAGGTTCAAGAGTGCCTGTTTTTCGGCGAGGGAGAGGATGTACGGAATAAAATTTGAATTCCTTCTCGAGGGCCGCGACTTCATGGAGTATTAATCTTTCAAATGATAATATTTCAGGTGACATGAGGGAGGCTGGGGAATGAAAGGTGGAAGGGGGATGGAAAGGAGAGTAGGATATATGATCACTTGTTGGTTTGGCCGTGAAGAATTGTTTAAGTCTCATTCATCTGAAGAATTGTTGTCAGTGTTACTGAAGGACAAATAAGTTGCTCCAATCAGTGGGAACAAATGAAAGACCTTAGCTTAGGAGAGCATTTCCTGGTGGGACAAATTGTGCTTAGAAAGATTGAAAATGTGTATAGTATTAGGGTACAAGGCTGGTGAGTAGCTGGATGTGGTTATTCGGGTAGACCCCATTGGTAGAATTCGCGGAGTGTCTGCTGTTCCCCTGAGTACCAGTATTGGTAGTTGACTCTGGATCTGCCCCGCCTGTGTCCGCGGTTTACATCTAAAAAATGGGCTGGCAAAGGAGGAGGTGGTCTGTTCTGTACTCTATTGGCACTTGTACTCTCCCCGGAATCTTCTATTGAGGTATTGGATGAGTCAGAGAAGGTTATTCTCTGGTTATTTCTGTATCTATCCCAGTTGTGTGTTCTTGGTGGTTGATATGAGGTAACGTAGAATTCGTCCCACAGGTAAGGATATGTTTTTTCCTTGTCGTAATTGTTGATGTCTTTTTGTATTTTGTTGATGTTCTTGTTTTGCTCAAAAGTGTTGAAGGTAGCTATAGTGCTATCAATCTTTTCTAGAAGATTTTTGGCATCAGTGAATGTGCTGTCTTCTAATATGAGTTTTTCTAATTCAGCGATTTCTTTTAGTTCTTTTCGGCAATGTTCGATCATGGAGTCAATGCCTAGGACCATCCAATGCCGAGAACAGTTGGTGGCCAAGTGACTAAAGCCTGTCCAAAATTTGGGGATCCTGTGTGAAAATGGCTGGGGTATTGCGGATCTGAAGGCTAAGCGGGCTAGTGTTGGATTTTAACTATTCAGTCAGAATACGGACATGTAGGCTGGTACAAATTTGTTTTTTCTTTTGTTTCTCGAGTCTATCTAAGAGCATCCGTGATGTGTTTGGTGGCAGATGTGAGGGGGTAGAGGAAGAAGAAAGGAGAGACGGACCAGTCAAAATCCTTTAAATGTAGTCATCTGAGTAATTTGGAAACTGCCTGGACATCATTGTGTGTAGGTTAATTGCATATTATGTGTCAAACAAATGACAGGTATGTGAAGGGTCTAGAGACCCACTCTTGCAACCCGGCATTTGCTCAAAGTCATAGAAACAAACAACAGGAGTGTACCCTTAAACCCAGTTGAGACCAGGTGATTAGTATATATAACAAACAACAGTGTCTCAACAGGAAATATTTAAAGACAATTATAAACAATGATACACATAACTTGCAAAAAGAGCAAGACAAAGAGGCAAAATCGTAGTATCACTGAATGTAAGGGGTGGTCTGTATTTAAAACAGAGTAGTATAAAGACAAGAGTAACACTCTGTTACATTAAATATCATGTGCAGATTGCCAACATCAAACATATATAAAAATGTAGAAACGAGAACTAATAGTTTTGTTGAAGAACTGAAAAGGATTTGAATTACAGGCGTTTTCTATACACAGTAAGCATGATCCAAAGAGAACAAATGTCCAGAGAGGAAAGAGAGGGGGCAAAAGGTGAACAAGATGAACGGCAAACATCAGTAGTAAAAAAAGGATCACAGGTACTAGGGGAGAAGATGCAAGTCAGAATATTATTGTCACTCTGTCAGACATACCACTAGCACATTTGGTAGGAAAGGGATTACAGAAAGGTCTATCATTTGCTCTCACTAGACATTGTGACAAATGTGAACTTACATTTTTTTTTTCATGAATTTAATACAATTTTGTAAGCTCAAAAAGCATTTTGCAATTCACTCTAGAATATCACATGAAGCAACCCCTAACATTTCCGATACAACTATTCAAGATATACAGAAAATACACCTTCTCTTAAGACAAGTTGATGAGACAACCCAAGATATTGGAGAGTTTGCAAAACAACTCAGCATGGAAGAACTTATTATCCATAGTTGCTGTCTGGCTAATAAATCTTGTTTTGGACCCAGTACGACAAAAGAAAATGTTATTGACATTTTTTCAAACATGGTTTATTGCTATTTTGATAAGATGCAAAAGATTGTTGGCAAAAATAATTTGACCATTACAGAAAGAGAAGTTATCTATAACTTATGTGATGGCCTTTGCCTCAAAATCCACCAGAGGGATTAAGGGGGTAATGTGGTGGTTTTGAACCATGACAGCTACATTTAGGAAGCATTGAAACATATTTCAGTCAATAAAGACTATGCCAAATGTAAATCCAATAAATTGGGTAATAATCAGAAAGAATCATCCCTGTGCCTTAAAGAAATGTACTGACAAAGGCATATTTGATCGGGGAATATATAGATGCCTCAAAGTAAAGAACCCTGTTACACTGATTATCTAATTCCTTGTTAAATTCTATAAAGAAGGATATAATCCTCCACGTTGTCCTATAATAGCAGGAATAGAATGCGTACAGAAAACAATTCAGAATATGTATACATCTTTCTTGCTCCCATTGTTAGCAGTCTGCCATCTTATGTAAAAAACACCAAAGATCTCTTGACAAAACTGTATTAAATTCCATGAGAGAAATCTTTTTTGTTTGTAACATGGATGTAAAAAGTCTTTACACTATTATAGAACAAGGAGATGGTTTGAAAGCTCTTAGATATGTCTCACTTCGTAATCTGCTAGTTATTATCAGCATGTTAATATGATATTGGAATTTACCAATTTTGCCCTATACAACAATTACTTTTTTATCCGAAGGATCTACACCCCCAATTATGTGGAACAGCAACGGGAGCCAATTTTGCTCCTTCTAATGCCAACCTCTTTTTGGGCTTGTATGATTGGAAGCATGCCTGGAACAAATCTTTATTTGATGGTTACACCTTTGTAGTACTATGGCACTGCTACATAGATGATAGTCCTGTGATTTGGAACGGCACAGAAGAAGAACTTAAACACTATTATGTGAACTAGAATGGTAACAATGTAAATGTTGAATTATCTATGGGATGCCATCTAATGTCAATTACATTTTTAGACTTGGAACTATACGTTAAAGACCAATCATTACTTAAAAGATGCCCTAGAACAATAACTGATAGCAATATGATTTCACAATTTCATTCAAGGCATCTGTACATAAGAAGCTTTTGGGGCGTGGCCTGACTGAGCATGGCTTTGGGCATCTATTGCCTCATCTCCGGAATCCATTGGCCTATCCATCACATCTACTGCATCAGGGCTGGTGAGATGTACCGTGCCAGACAGCATTAAAACTGTACTACACTCATGCTCTGCCGGGATGTTGTAGATGCCCCAGAGAATCGCGTAGTCATTGCTATTGGTGCTATTGCCAGACAACCGGTGTTAAGGTGCTGCCAACTTGGATGTGGACCTGTGGAGCATCAGCCCTAAATCAGTGGGTTCCAGCCTACTGTACCCGGTCTGGGCGTGCTGCCCTGGAGGCCCCGTAGGCCCAGCATTCAAGCACCCTGGACGGCGATAGCTCTTCCACCCCTGGGATATCAGTTTGCTGAGTTTGCTGAGGGGAGGGAGATACAGGTACGGCAGTGACTCAGGAGCCTGGCTCGTATACGGCCACGTCGAGCTGCTGACACAGAGCTTCACCCTATCTGTGGCGATGAATGTGCTGGTGGGCTCATGAGGATGCCGGCCTCATTCTACACCATTTGCTGACTCAGCGGCCTTCAGAGGTGGACTGGTGAAAGTTGTGGCCTTGCAATGATGCGGTTGCTGGGAACACCTGATCACCGTGCCTGGAACCTCGTGGACCTGCGGCAACCCCCACGTCTCCTGGTGAGGAGGAGATTGCCACAGTGCTACAATGCTACTTGGACCCCTCATGTTCCTGCTGGTCAACTGCTGCCCTTCCCCTTGGGCTGCTTTGGTGAGACAGAGAAATCTACAGCCATGCCCCGGGAAACTGATTCCAAGGGGGTGGCTCTGCAAGAGTGCTGGTGAGCCCAGAAGATTGCGCTGGAGGCCAGCGTGGAAGGTGAGGAGAAGGTGAGCCCAGCAGAGAGATCGGGGTGGAATTCCTTGGCCCCAGTTGGTGGGATTCTACAATTCACTCTCCTTGCACTCCCCCCTGTGTGAATCCCGGTGTGCTTTACTATTTGGACCATCTGATAGAGCCTGGCTTGGACATTTTGGTTTAAGCCCCTGAAAGGCAACCCTCACTCTCATAAAGACCCTCTGCAGCTGTGCTTTGCTGTGACTGAGTTAGGGGTCTCCGGGCCCTGTCGTTGCATCCTCCTGTGATCTGTGTATTGTGACCACAGCCCCCTGAGTGCAGTGTGTGACTCCCTTCTTTTACCCCTGGGGACACCTGGATTTCAATTAGAGAACACCTGTTACACCTTCCTAGAGGGGCAGTTTCTTTAATGCTTGGGGGCCCACACCTCCATATCCTCTGGCAAGCACGTGCAATTATGTACCTAGGAGACCCATGCTACCGTTCTGTTCCGTGACTGTAGCCCCCCTTGTTTTGCACCGTGATTTGGTATACTCTTTCCTCTTTGATACTACACCTGGACCCTTGATCTGCAGTGGAAGAGACATCCTACCATATCCTTAACTCCCCGTCATGCCCCTTGGCAAATCCAATAGGGATACATCTGGTACTGTGGCTAAAGACATTTCAGTCATCTCCCTCTGCAATAAAGCAAATATTCTGTCAATTAAGTCCTCTACAGCTGGAACGGAGTTCTCATTGGAGATGACACCATCTGCTACCCTTACCCAAGCCTATATGGACAACTTCTTCAGGAACTTCGAACGGAGATTGGCTTCTCAAGTCGGAATTCAAATCCTACATACTTGACATTCAAAGAGATGTAGAGCAGCGTGGTGAACGAGTCATGGAACAAACACTAGACTCCCGCACAGAAGACCTCGAGGCCCTGTGGTGCCAGATGGCGACCCTGGAAGACCAGAAAATCGACCTCCAGCTAAAGCAAGAAGATACTGAAAATCGCAGCCAGAGAAACAATATTCATATCAGAGGTGTTGCGAGGAGCATGGACGGCTCAGATATTATGGCCTTTACAACAGATCTTCTCTACGCCATTCGGATAGCAACCAGAAGGCTCTCCCCCAGTACTCGACAGGGCACATCGTGTGGTGGAAATCCCTGGTTGTCCAGACTTTCCTCCTGACATTCTCATGCGAGGACACTACTTTGTAGAGAAAGAGACAATACTGCAAGCTTGATCACATAATGAGACATATTTACAAAGTCATCTTTTGAAGTGCTACACACACCACGTGACCGCCAATCAGAATAATCATGAAATACAGACTATGACCTCAAATATTTTAAAGTTCATTAATTGTTAAAAACTGTATTTAAACTGTTTTTGATCTTAAAAACACAGCTTAGCTGATGTTAACAGTAAAGCTAGTATCCAACATCATAGTTACTTTCATCCCTTCCTATATAGCTACCATAAACCACTGTGTGGGTTATTTGACTTGATATTTGCTCCAATGCTGCTTGATTTAATCGTCACCACATGCTGCTAAAAACTGGGTACAATTTATCCTTTGAGAACATATAAAGTGCACATGTGCCATTAAAATATCTGATATCGTTAAACAAATATTTCCACATTGTATTGGTTAATAGGAGGTGCAACATGGCTTAAAAATAAATAAACAAATAAGAATACTGTCTTAAATGCAATAAATTCCTAACACCTATAGCCATTACTTCTTATTGAGTACCCTTCAACTAAACATAATTCCTAGTTTTTACAGTACATATCTCCTTATAGATTTATAATAAGGTGCCTAGTGCAAACATATCCTTTCTAGATACAGTACCTATCTCCACTTGGGGTTATAGTAAAGTGCATGGTGCAGGTACGTTGTAAATACCAATACATTCCTGTTGATTATTAATGCTCCAAAGAAGTAAATTAAACAAATCTAGTTCAATACTAATAAGCATATTGACCATTACATTCACTTAAAAATAAATCTTTTTTAGGTCAAACTATTATGAGACAACTGAACTTTCATGCTTCAAACAATCAGTGAAAAAGGTTTTTAAAAGTGCCATAGTGCGTGAAAAAGTGCTTTTAATTAAAACCTAATAATTACTAGGGGATGGGAGGGGCAGAAGCAAATATTCTCTTAGTTAACAGAGCAGCCTGCTCTGTTCTGCTTATTTTTCTCAGCAGGACTTGAATCATCTCTAGTAAATTACTCTGGGTGGGAGACCCCCTCCTTTGTGGGGAAGAATGTTTTTTTTTTTTAAAGATATTTTTATTAAAGTTTTGCAACATACATCTGAGATAGTATCAGTGCCGCATCCCACGCAGGGGAGTCAAGTGGTGCAATAACTGGATAAAGGCCACAAGAAGAACAATGACCAGTTCAAATCAAGCTCCGTCCTAATGGAGTGCTCCAGATCAAGGGTACAGTGTACAAACAGTGTGGAGCTTGAGAGTAGACTTCTCTGATTCAAATCGAGAGGCAGCATTCGTCCCTGATTGTCATGTACTATTTGTAACAACTCATCTCATCTATAACATGGCATATATAACACAGAGTAAGCAATAGGCCTTTAACATTGTACCTCAGATGTACAAAAAAGAAGAAACTAAGAAACCAAAGAAGAAAAAAAACAAAAAAAGTCAAAACACCCCTCCGTTAATCCCACCCCCCACCCTCCCCGTGGTGGCGGCAACAATCATACAGTGAAAAAGTCACCTTATATTGGAACCGTGATCAAAATTGAAAGAGGTGAAGCGCTCTTATGGAGGCGGGACTGACAGCGGATGGAAGGCCTCGTGAAAGTTCTTGTAGATACCTCTACAAATGTCAGACATACGCTCCAAATTGAGCAGTTTCCAAAGGTGGGAGTGCCAAAGGGAAATAGCTGGTGCCTCCTTTCTCTTCCAAGCAGCCGCTAAGGTAATCTTAGCTGCTCCAATACATAGCCACATGATCATTTTCTCAGCTCGGTCTGATGTTCTAGGGATGGATCCCGAAGCCCCAGAAGTATGTGTGCCATGGTAGTGGGGATGGGATATCCCAGCATATCCTTTATGTGTGCAAGTATTTCCTCCCAATAGGGGCGGATGGACGGGCAATCCCACCATATGTGTTGAACGTCTCCTAGCAGCCCGCACCCCCTCCAGCACATATCAGAAGAGGCGGGAAAGATTCGACGTAACTGGGCGGGATGCAGATACCAATCCATCATGGTTTTCAAGTGTGCTTCCCTAAGTTCCGTGGAGTGATTAAAACGTGTAATATCAGACCATAAGTGCGTCCACTCCTCTTCAGAAATGGGACGCTGTATCATACCTTCACACATGGGCATGTATCGTGGGCATGGAATCCGAGCCGTTTTAAGCAGGAAATTATATAAAAAAGTAATTGCCCCTTTAATAGAGGAGGTCTTGGTGAGGAAGGCTTCAAACTTTGTGAGGAGTCGGGTGGCTGCGTCTCGCACAGGCGGTGTCAGGGCCCAGTGCCTCAACTGAGCATAGTGGTATCGTTCCGTGCGTCCTACTTCATAGTCCCGTTTACAATTGTCAAAGGTAAGAGGATCGAAGCCGTGGAATAGGTGAGTCAGCGCTAAGCAACCACCCTTCCTCAAAGCATCAAAGGTCCCTCATGCAGAGCCGGAGGAAAAGCGGGGTTGAAATGGATCGGTGTGAAGGGGGAGGGGAACGAGGTCCATCTATCGTCACTTGAGACAGAGCCCCAGACCTTGAGAGTGGTGTGCGTGGGAGTGCTGATGTATATATTTTTAGGCCTGTCTTGTCTAGGGTGCCAGATCAAATCCCAGATTGTCCTACCCATCACGCTACGGTCCATGGGCAACCAATGCTTCTCCGATTCCTGTTTAGACCACTCAACTAAGACCCTTAATTGAGCAGCTTTATAATATAATTGGATATCTGGGAGCCCAACTCCCCCATCCCTGCGGGAGCGATGCAGTAAAGAGTAGGAGAAGCGAGCACGTCTCCCCTGCCAGAGAAAGCGTAAGATCATGACCTTCACTTTACAGAAAAATCACCCCCCAGCTCAATAGGTAAGGCTTGAAACAAATAGAGGAGCTTAGGCAGAAGGGTCATCTTCACCGCGTGAATACGACCAAACCATGACAGAAAGAGAGGCTTCCACTTCGTGAGTTCTGTTTGGATGCATGCAAGGATGGGAGGGAAATTGGCAGCATAAAGACCCTCAAGTTTGGGCATTAGTTGAATCCCCAAATATTGGATGGAGGATGCAGCCCAGGGTAGAGGAGTAAGGGCCTGGAGTTCAAGAACTTCTGCCGCTGGAAGGGTGAGGTTAAGAATATATGATTTATCTACATTAATTTTATACCCAGACACCCCTTCAAACCGCGCAAGCTCCGAATGCAGCTTAGGTAATGACGTGGTGGGCTCGGAGAGGGACAGAAGGACATCATCCGCGAAAACCCGACTGGTCCGGATGTATAAGATTGGGCAGAAGATCATTCAGGCGTTTGGCTACGATTGAGGAGGAAAGTTTTGCGTCTAAGTTTAATATGGCAATCGGCCTATAAGATGAACAGTGCTGGGGATCTTTCCCTGGTTTGGGTATCACCAAAATCACGGCCTCGGCCATGGTGTCGGTGGTGGTGCCGTTTTCCGCCATAGTGTTAAAAAGGCGAACAAGATGAGAGGTAATATCTGGGGCAAATGTTTTATAAAAGAGTGCTGCAAAACCATCCGGCCCAGGGGCCTTGTGGAGCTTCAGGGCTTTAATGACCGCAGCTACTTCGTCTTCTGTGATAGGAGCCGTGAGCACAGCATTCCATTTGTCCGATACCTGGGGTATGGGTAGAGTCTGTAGGTAGTCTCGTTGAGCGTCTGGGTCTAAAATAACCCCTGTATGAAGATTTTTATAAAAAGTATCAAAGAGGTCGACTTTCCCCTCGTCATTATATGTAATTTCCCCCGTTGGTCCCCTAATGCCACTATATATTCTCTCTCCCGCTTATCTCTCAATTGTCTGGCAAGATGTTTACCAATTTTATTGCCCTGGGTGTATGACAGATGTTGTAACTTGAGGACTGTAAATTCCGCCAATTATTATAGATAGCCCTGAGTTTTCGCCGTGAGGTTACATAGGGTTTGTCGTGTGGGGTTGAGTTTGTGAGAACGCTCAGTAACAATCAACTCATTTTCTAATTGCTCCCTCTCTTTAGCCCTTTGTCTTTTCAATGCCGCATTGGGGGAAATACATTCCCCCCGAATTACATCTTTAAAAGTATCCCAGGTATTAAGCTCTGAAGTATCCTCTGGACTGTTTCCCGTAATTTAGTACAGGAATCCCTATCTCGAATTAGCGATGGGGGGAAATAATGTATTTTTAAATGGTACATGGCTTTCTGCCTAGTGGAAGCAAATCAAATTAGGACTGTCATGACACAGATTCTACCTGTTCTTCTTCCATTACTGTGTCTCATATCTACAAATATAGTCCATGAATCATGGGTCTCAGACCCTGATTACATGCCCATTGTCACTATAAATAATTATGGAGTTCCCCCCCATTGTTCAACCCATTTGGTGTTCGTGTGACTAATTACAAAATAAATTTGGACTCCAACCTTCTCAAAAGTTTCTCTCTATTTCCTCCTCTTCTTAGTGGAGGCACTGCACCAATGACAAATATTTTAAGCAGCTCAGGTCGTTGCACTGTTTTAAAGTCCCTGGCAACTGGGTAGGACATGTCAAAGTTAACTATTGCTCTGAGATGTCGAAGAATTCACACATGTATTTGCAGTTTAGTACTCCCCCTGTATTGTAAACCGCAGGAGGAAGTTAAAACATAAACTGCGAATTCTGTGTGGCAGTTATACCTCCGTTTAAGCTGAATTATGTTGGGGCCAAACACAGAAGAATATTGGGTCGTATTAGTGCCAAATTTACATGCTCTGCATGAGCTGCACTTATAGAAACCGTTCTTAAGTCCCAGCCATGTTGTTTTAGGTTCTGAGTCCTCAAATGGTATCTCCGGGCTGGTTCTAACCAAGGCATTATGCATTGATTTAGCTTCTCTGAAAGCTAAAGCGGGTTGGGATGAAACTAGTTCTGCTAAAATCACATCTATTCTTATGATGGACCAATTGTTATTAATAATAGCCCTAATTTGTCTATATATAATTTACTATTGCACAGTTAGTTATCACGTGGAACCTCTTTAACCCTATCAAGGGCTAGCTGGATAATATGATTACTGTAATATGTGACGTCATCAGCAGTGCATTGCGGCGGCGCGAGTTATACTTAGCTGAACTAACTATAACAGGGGAATTTCTAGGGTTTTGTACGAGGGAAATGTCCAGCTAACTATAATGCCCCTGAAACCTATGGTTTTTTCAGTGAATTTCTAAGGTTTTTTAAATGCTAATTCCTAACTATAACGTGCCTGAAACCTATGGTTTTTTCAGTGAATTTCTAAGGTTTTTTAAATGCTAATTTCTAACTATAACGTCCCTGAAACCTATGGCTTTTTCAGTGAATTTCCAGGTTTTTTAAAATGCAAATTTCTAACTATAACGTCTGTAAAACCTATGGTTTTTTCAGTGAATTGCAAAGGTTTTTTAAATATCGAACTACCATTGTGCTATTTGTCATTACTACTGTTTTTTCTAACTTTTCAACTACATAAAATAAACTGCAAAACTACTATGTAATGTAATATATTTCACAAATTACAGTGAGTTTTTAAATAATACAAAATAATTTAACATTCAGAAAACAATTTTTCTCCCTTTTTTGCTGTCATCAGCTACTACTTAACATCACTATTCACAGTGATGTCAGAGTAGTTTCATCATAAACAGCAGGGGGAAAAAAACAATCAACTAGATTGTTAAAAAAAAAAATCCCTAATTCTCACAAATATAATGCAAAATCAACACAAATAACACATCCAATACTATTTCCAATCTTCAAATCTTACCTTTACTTCGTAGTTTCTGTGAACATTTAACCAATACACCAAATAATTTCCTTAAAGTATCTTTACACCTTCCCACAAAGCTGAATGGTGTATCTAAAATCTTTGTTTCAGAAATATCAAGTATGAGTTGGGTAATTCATAAGGCAATCTAGGTTTCATTTCCAAGTGTGTATCGTTGCAGTGACTCCAACCATTATTACACTTTAAACAAACTGTATAATGTCCACTTGTGGTAGCATGGAAAACAATAGCAACTGTTGCAAAAGTTCTTCCAGAAATAGATACTTGACTAGCAACAAAAGTTTTAATTTTGGTTTCCACTTTTCTTCCATTTGGTCTACAGCGTTGTAGCATTGTAATCAAATATTTTCCATATCTTTGTAGGCATAATGTAGATACCATTGTTGATTTCCAATGAGAACAGATCATCTCGTGATCTGCTTCATTTAGTAATTTGGAAAATGGTACAGATTTGCAGTCAGGTATTGTCAAATATAGAAATCGTTCTCTGTCAACTATAGTGCTTGAAGTTAACGAACACTGTTCACATTTATGTTCCCATTTGTAACTGAGTCCAAATAAACTCTCAATCTGAATTCCTTCATCTTCTAGTACTCCAAGTATAACCATCAGAAATTCTTGTGCATCTTGTTGTATATTAGTACTGAACGTTAAAGATCCAGTACATGTATCCAACAGTTGGCGAATACCAGAAGCAGAATGGATCTTACTTCTATCAGTTCTCAATTCTTGAAATAAAGTGTAAAGTGCCGAACATAATCTTTTTTCCTGACTTTCCATAATTTCACCATCAACATCTTCAAGATAAAATATAATGTTTAGGATAACATTACCATAGCAGTTGACACCAGAAGCATTTTCTAATTGGAATCCGACAACATCATCACTTGTTTGTATTTTCTGCTTCTTTACATCTTTTCTTTTCTCTTGATTTTGTTTCTGCTATCCAACCATAGTTGATTCTTCACCATGTTTGCATTTTGAACACACAACACGTTTCTCATAAATAGGATATTCAAACTTGGAGCATAATGCCTTCTCAAACAATAATATTCTCTTACACAATTAACATCAGCACTAACCTTGTTCTCATCAAAATCAATTAAATACTAACCAGACAACGTTCTAACTCGATATAATGCAACATATACCATTCCCTCTTTAAACACAGTTCTTCCTACATTTATCAAAGCATTATCTACGCTTAAATCTTGAGATTTATGAATAGTTGTTGCATATGCTAAACAGAAGGGAAAATGTTTTCTACGAATATACACGTCTTTTACAAGCAAAAAACGTACAGCACAACAAGCAATTTGTCTTAACTCTGTAATCTGATCACATTTAACTTTCAAGAATTCAATGCCATTTCTATTTTGATATTTCACAAAATCAACAACTTTCCCCATTGCTTCATTCACTAAACCTTCTTCTACATTCAGATTACGCTTCAAAATTACCCGAAAGTTTAAACATACATCTAAAAAAAATTCTAAGCCAGCAGTTTTTGATACAGTTTTTTCCAAAGAATCCAATTTAGTCTGTAATTTTTCTGAAAGAAGAATTGTTATTCCTTGATGCTGTATTTTATCAATAGCTTCAATGTCAACTATTTCTTCGTTTTCCAATTTCATAAACTGTCTATTAAATGTATAACACTCTTCCACTGTAGGCATTAAGCAAACTATAGACTTTTTTTCTTTCATTTCCTTGTACATTACTTCTGCTGGTGTGTTTTCATTTGTAAACAAGTTCTATAGTAGACGACTTTTAAAAGCTTTGTTACCATGTTTGCTTAGAACACCAATTCTTACATCTTTTAGAATATTTCCATAATCTTCATCTCTTGCTCGTCGCATATTCTGAGTGAGTTCTTTATATTCAAAATATAACCACAGATTCACATTTCCAATACTTCCAATACTTCCCAGAGATTTCTTTGTGTCTTAATGTAGAAGAGTTTTAAACACTGGTTCTCCTTTTACAGGTGTTAGTTGTAGCAGATCTCCAAATACAATTAAATGTTTTCCTCCAAAGAGAACATCATAATCTGTTTTTAATACCTGCTGCAATCTTAAGTGTACAAAAGCAAGCATTAAGTTTGAGACCATGCTCACCTCATCAATAATTAATAGTTTCATTTTCTTCAGCACTCTTGACACTTCATGAGAAGCTTCTCCAGACAACTTCTGATATTGTAATTTACTATCATGCTCAACTGGTAACATCAATAATCTATGCAAAGTAACTGCTTTAACATTGTGTGCAGCTAATCCAGTTGGAGCTGTTACCACAGAAAATAAATGTGAACCAGTAGTTTTTTTAAGATAACTGGTCAAAACTTTAATTAAAAAACGTTTACCTGTCCTAGCATGACCACTGATGTACATCAGAAGAGGTTTAAAATATGAACACACACATTCTTTTTTTCATGCAACAAACCATGTTCTATCTGTTCTCTCACTTGTACATATATTTCTTTCTGTTCAACATTTAGTTGTTCTTCTAACTTTTCCAATGTAATATTCTCCTCATGTGCTTGTTGCATTGCAATTTCGACTTCATGTATAGCAATCGCTGCTTCATTTTCCAGTATTGGTTGTCCAAGAGGATCTTGACTACATTGACCACTACTTTGACTATCTTGACAACTTTCATTTGCTATTTCGGCTGTAATAGTCTTTTCCTGTTCAACTTCATCATTCAACATTTTTGAATATGTAGGGAAAATTGTACATGCAAAGCTATCTTTACATGCATTAAAAGAATCTTCATAGCAGTCAAAGTCTCCAAGTAATTCACTTTCGCTACGCCTTGGTTTAAAGAGTTGGAGAAGTGCTAAATAGTAAAATTCTCGCTTATCTGGAGTTTCACAACTGAGTTTCTTGTAGTTTATAAGATTACCCTTTGCATGTTTTACTAAACAACCATGACATCCAACTACTGCATATTTTCCTTCTTTTAAATTCTGTTTAACATTTCTTTTGAAGCTGTAATGTTAAAGTACTTCATACAGACATAGCTGTTCCAGATGTCGACTCCTTTTCGGATAGTATGTGTCCAACATATTAGTTTTAAGACTGTCTGTACTGTCTGGTTCATTTGCTGCTAAGTATTCAATTTCTTCTAATGATTTCAACACTCCAATCCGTGAGCAGGCAAGACCTAAACTTACCCAAATGATTTCTCGAGACTTTGAATTTAAACTTGAAGAGCACAAGCGGTCTGAACATTCATAGGATCCAATTTCTCGGTGGGAAAGCATTTTCAAAGTAAAGCTGTACAATATTTTGCTAACGCTTTTCTCTTGGGCAATTTCTTCCCACATTTGTTTCATCTCTGTTTTTTCTGATTTTGTTATGTATGATGTAACATAACGGGCAACAGCAATTGAGTTATCTGCAACATACTGGATGTCCATGTTCACATTCCACATTTTTAAAATGACTGGATTGTAGTCATTGATATACTTTGACACTTCTGTACTTTTTAAGTTGTAGGTATTCTTTGGAGATTTCCTAGTTAGTGTGTGCTTTACAAAAGAAAAAAAAGAATTTACTCTTCCTTTACAAATGACTGGACGTGGAAAACCAAACCGACATTTGGTGTAAAATTTTCCTTTAGACTTGTATTTTCTTCTGCAGTACTTTCCACAACGGTGACTTTGGAAACGTAAAACTTGCTGTCTCACGCTTCTATCTCCTTCTTCTCTCAGAATCTCACGTTACATACTGTTCGATGAAAGACAATACTGTTTCATTAGAATCAGTTCCAAATTTAGGTGCATCCTTGACCCATAGTAGCATATGTATATGAGGTGCACCTCTTGCTTGGTACTCCTTTCTCCAAAAGAAATCGGTAACTTCTCCAAGAGGTGGATTCTTTTTATTGCAGATAAAAGACATCATAGCTTGAAACCTATGATTAAAATATCTGCACACATTTACAGGATCCAATGAACACAGTTCACCAGGAGTCATTATTTCAACATTTTTAATATTGGAATTCACTTCTCTTAGAAACTCAAGCAAATCTTCCCATGCATACTCTGCACAGCTAAGTGTGACAAACCATGTTGGTGTACCTAAGTTCCGTAACATACACTTGAGTTCTCCATGACGACGATACCAATACTCATTTGTCCACGTTGACATGCCATCAAATTGATTAACTGTGCTTCTAAATTTTCATCTGTTTTTTCAACTTTCTCCACAAACTCTTTCGCAGAAAGAAGTGATTGATGAACTCCAGTTTTAAGTATGTGGTTCACTGCATATGACAGAGAAGATAAATCACTTTCAAACAAAAGGTGAAATATGTATCGAATGCATTGTCGAAATCTAGGATCTTCAGAATATAATCTTGTTGACCGATATTCTGAAACTGGAATCCATACAGGTCGGTCATCATATCGTCCACCTTCTCCAGTAGGAAACAGCTGTGGAAAACAACGAGCTTCCAAGCTCTTCTCCCATACACTCATTGGAGTTCCCTGTGCTTTTTTCATTTGAAAGAACTCAATGGTGCTTCCTATTACTTCTTTTGAATGCAAAGGACATATTGTGTAATGTTCATAAATCTCTTCAGTCCTTGACTTGTCCACTTTCTCTATTTGACCACTTGAAATTTCACATTCATCTTCTAAACTTATTACCTGTTCATCCACATTTACAGTTTTGTAATAAATATTGTTCTCTATAAGATATAAGGTAGCCTTTTCAACTTTATTAACATCCACAAATTATTGCCATATTTTCCGACTCTTTGTTAGTACACCATTTACTAGAATGACTACTGCCTCATTTTCCTCTTTCTCTCCAGCAATAGTTTCAATATTTTTCTTAAAATCCAAAGGTAAGTACAACACTCTTCCTTTCAGCCCTCTTTGCAAGTCTGTTGGTGGCAGCTTACCTGTTTTAGGCTCCATCCGAATTATAGTTTGAGAAGGATGAACAGATTGAATTAGAACCGACTCATATGTATTCAATTCTGCCAGTTCCTCCGGAATAGCTACGAATTCGCAGTTATTATGTACTGCGCTAGCAGGCATTTTGTTCTCTTCTAATTTGTTGTAACAATATTTACACATACATGGATCACTACCTAACTCAAATCGACCTTCCACCAACAAGTTGCAAATTCTTCCCACTTACTATTGTTCTCCTTTTCACTTTTCAAATACAAATCAACATTCCTAGTTTGACTTTTATAATGAGTACGTCGACAACAAACACAAACATAGTTTGGTATTTCAGAGCACACTATATTAAACCTTCCACTTTCTTCTTCAAACTGATCAGTGCTAATCACTTTCCCATCTCCTTCAACATCTGTAATTGTCAAACTTTCACTTTCTATTGACTGCTCTTCTGAACCAAAATATCGCATTTCAATATCATCACACTTTTCTGATAAAGAACCATATAAAAGAGCTGTATTCAGTTCACTTAAACATAATGCAGGACTTTTTACATAGTACAGTTTCCTTACAAACTTCTGCATTTCTGAATGGTGTACTGCTAACATCCTCAAGTGATGAAAAACACTTTTACACACTTTTCTTGAAAGACAAGCCAGAGAATACCCATGTTTCTTACATTACATGGATCTAGTCCTAGCAACAACTTAATCTTCTGTTTAATACTTTTCTGTGTATATTCTCGTAGCAAATTTCGCATGATATCAATAGATTCCTGTTGAATACTACAAATACTGCTACAACCCCACTTATACACAGGAGGTTGTGTACGTTTCCCTTGCACTTCTTCAACTATTAACTCTTCTGCACTATTACCAACCAATTCCTCTTTTGGAAGGGGACAACCATCCTGAACTTCTTAGCAATGACCTACAGTATCAACTGCAAATGGTAAACTATTTTCCTGGTAACTTTCCTCATTAAAAAAAGGCTCACTACTAGAAGTATGTTTCCAATGTCCACTAAAGATTTTGCAAAAGTTGGTCTGTTCACAAGTCTTTTTCTTCTAATTTTCTCTTTCAACACTTTGATTACTTTATCTAATACTTTGATCCTCTTCAAAATCACAATGAATAACTTCTGTTTTAAAGTAAAAGCAGGGTCCACTATACTTTCGATATGCTGCTTCTGTTTGAATTGCAGCACTTTCTTTTTATATTTGCAGCATATTCTCATTAAATTCTGAATCAATCTAGTTTGAAAAAGTGTCTGACGAATTTCTTGAAATTGTTTTTGTCTCCGGGTAACAGATACTGTTTATTTATCATGTTTTCTTTTCCTTATATTTGAAATTGAAGTTTCCTTCTCCTTACTTGAAAAATTCTTCTTTTTCCTTTGTGTGATGTTATTTTCATTAAATGTTCGTAATATTTTTTTCAGAAATTGTCTAGTGTTTTTACCAGAAGAAACAGTTTGTGTAGTGCTCTCATTTTTTTGTAATTCAAAATCTTTTATTTTCTGCAAATATAAATGCTTCTTTTCTTGTCTTTTTTTCTTAGTTCTTGTCGGCATTTTCAAATTTTTATCCAAACGAAATAATTTTCTGAAAAAACAAAATAGATTCAATTATTTTTTACATCGGTTCAATATATTACAATAATAACATACAACTACATAAATTCTACTGACAGTTTCCAGAGGCAGTGCTGCAACGTGATGGAGCATGGCAGGGGAGCAGTAAGATGACGGGTTGTGCCAAGAACATACAGCAAGTATTTATTTAATCATTTACATAGACCTTTACAATTTACATGTAACTGCACTACCTCGTGCTTTTCACCTCTCCACCACACCCCACCACCCCACACACTCCCTCTGCAACCCACCGCAGGCAACTTTATAGATAATCATTTTTTAAATTGTAATCTATATACTTAGGATGATATTACCAGCCAAACGGTACACAGAAAAATGACCATTATTAGCCTAACAATTTTATCTAAAACTTCGCAAACATAACACTGCACCCAAAGGTTTAATTGGAGGGGAGGGAGTCTGAGCACCGGCAGTTTATTTTTGGGGGCCTCGAAATGGTTCTCTATGGGGCTCTATTTTCGGGCCTCGCAAAGGTAGTCCGTTGTTTTTTTTTTATTGGACTGTAGTGAGACCATGCACATTGCTCACTACTAAAAAGTGGAGACATCATGCCAGGTGAGTCACGTTGTAGGAGAAAAGAAATCCTTTAAAGAGACCCATTTTCTCTCACGATTTCCCTTCTCTTTTTGCAGCGCAGGAGCAACATCATCGTGGCGTGATTAGCAGAGAGACCACCAGGTGCCCAACGCCCATTGCCTCGGACTCCGTGAGACAGCTTCCCAATAGCACACACAGAGCCGCACCCGAGTAGTTCACAGGTCTTCAAAAGACTATTTGCTTGTAAATGATGATCTGTTTTATTCCACCCCTTTTTAGAGCCCCTACATCCCCACTCTGCCTATTGCTGAAAGAACTAGCCTCCCAGAAATTTCTCTCTGATTGCGCCTTTGAAGACAACCACACACAGCCAACTCCAACACAACCTTGCTCTCACCTTTCACAGGGTGTTGTTGTAGAGCTATGAAAACACACGCTTTGCCTGGCTCACTTAGGGGCATATTATCAAGAACGGCGTTAAAATTATCGCTGCTTTAGCGGCAGGAAACTGCCGCTAAAGCGGCAATAATGAGCTTAATAATATGCCCTTGTGAATTCCCATAGAAGCCCAGTTTAACACCACAACCTGGCCGGCTGTGGGAATTGACAAGGTCATATTATCAAGCCCATTCTCGCCACTTTAGCGGCAGTTTCCTGCCGCTAAAGCGGTAATAATTTTAATGCCGTTCTTGATAATATACCCCGATATCTTTCTAAATTAATGTCTTACACTGAAAAGCTGCTTTACATTTCTTTCCCTACATCAACCTTTGTTTAAAACACCACCAGAGAAGGGTGGTGAACTCTGGTCCGCAAAGAGCAACTCAAAGCTTTCTTGTTCTTTATCAGAAACTTCATCTGCCTCTCAATGATTATTGCAAGCCTTTTCAGAGAGTGCACGAAAAAAAGGACGGGTAGTTGAATAAAGGGCGACTGGATGGATGGCCAGATGGATTAATGGATAGCTAGATGGATGGATGTATGGATATATGGATGAATGGAAGGATAAATGGATGCATGGACCAGTACTTAGTATACACGGGTGGGCTGACAGACGCGTAGGATTGGTTCTGGGACAGATGTATGTATGAATATATGGGCGTATAACTATATGGATGACACAGTGTTTACCATAGGCGAGTGGGCTGATAGATACTTAGAATAACTGCCGGGACAGATGTATGTATGTATGTATGTATGTAGGTAGGAATGTCTGAATGAATTGAAAGATGGTTGGATGGCGCAGTGCTTAGGGTGAATGGATGCAGGGCTTTAAGTGGGCCGACTCTGAGCACCGGCAGTTATTTTCAGAAAAACTCAAAACGGGTCTCTATCGGGCTCTATTTTCGGCCCTCGCAAAGGTAGCCAAGTTTTCTTTTCTTTTTTATTGCACTGCAGTCAGAGCATGCACATCAATGTGCGCATGTTCATTTTGCTCACTACTGAGACATCATGCTACGTGAGCCACGTTGTAGGAGGAAGGACAATCCTTTAAAGAGCGTGTTTCCCGAACGTAGGATAATTCGAGGGGATTTTTTTAAGCACACAATGCTAGTTATCTTCATGTAGACCACGCCCCTACTTGGATAGCCCACACCCCTTTAACAGGTTTGCCCCGCCCCTTTTAGAGCACCCCCAGTTTTTTTCCCACTTAAAGCCCTCACTGCACCATAGTAACAAAGAAATTATCCAAGCTTCCATTTAGATGTACAATGGCACCAAGTTTCATAATTTGCCATCAACGCTGGCAGCCTTCTACCACAGTGCAAGAGTGTCTATCAGCACGAAGATTTGTTATCCACAGAAATGTTGTCTGATTTGCGTAGCTGTCTGCTGGAACACTCATCACCAAAAGGTATTAAAACATGCAAATTTGTGAGAAAAATGTATACCATACCATAAACCGCTTCATAAATGGGCCCAGTGCCACTACACCACCCTCATCCCCATTCTTGTTTAACCTTACGAAATCAAAGAAAGACCCCAGCAAACCTGGTAGAGCCACTATAGCAATACAGGGACTTAGTTTGAACAAGTCTCTGCCGGAACGCCCAGCAACAAAAGGTATTAAAACATGCACATTTTCGGATAAAACATATACCATGTCATAGAGCGCTTTATAAATTGACCCAGTGACACTACATCACCTTTACTAGCTACACAAATGCACGTTACAAATGTTTGTGTTATAATCAGCAACATACCCTCCTCTCCCACCCCCACCCCTTCCCTTGCTGAACCTTACAAAATCAAAACAAGCCCCAGCTCTCCCGTCAGCGCCACTAAAGCCATACATAGCCTTAATTTCAACAGGTGTCTGACCGTAACGCTCATCAGCAAAAGGTATTGAAACCTACAATTTTCCAAGTAAAACATACACCATACCATAAGGCGGTTTATAAATATTCCCAGTACCACTACACCACCTCCACACACGCCCTTGCTTAACATTACGCAATAAAACAAAGAGCCCCAGGAAACCTGGAAGCACCACTATAGCCATACAGAGGCTTAATTTCAACAGATATCTCCCAAAACACTCATCAGCAAAACGTATTAAAACATGCTAATTTGCGGGTAAAACATATACCATGCCATAGGGCGCTTTATAAATGGTCCCAGTGGTACTACATCACCTTTAGTAGCTAGACATCTGCACGTTTCTAAAGTCTGTGTTTTAATCACCAACATACCCACCTCCCCCAGCCCATCCCTGCCATTGCTTAACCGTACGAAATCAAAGAGAAACCGCCACCATTCCTAGTAGCGGCACTATACCCATACTCAGGCTTAATTTTTAAAGGTGTCTTCCGTAACACTTATCATCCAAAAGTATTCAAACATGCAAATTGGCGGGTAAAACATAAACCATCCCATAGCACGGTTTATAAATTGGCCCTGTGGCACTACACCACATTTACTAGCTATACATCTATATGTTAATAAAGTCGCTTAAACACTCTGTACAGTGTATAGCAGAGGATGGGGAGAGTAAACAAAGTTGTAATTCCCAAACTTTTGATATACCGTCCCTTTACTGTATGTATATTAAGGACATTAAATTGAATGAAAAAATTGACGAGTGTCTCAAAAGAGATAGCGAAACTGAGCACCGGTAAAACCCGGACCACTTAAACACCTACGTATATTCAGCACAGGAACACAGCCTGACAATTACTATCACTTGTAATGACATGTACTTTATTAATGTCAAGAAAGTCATACAGAAAATATACGGAACATTTTCATTTCTTTTTTATCTCTCACACATTTATAAAACATCTCTTCTAAAGAAACACTCCCCAACCACTTCTATTTCATAGGAACAGACAATAATTAATATGTTTACTACCATATATTTGAGTATATCTACCTTTTTATTATTCACTAGTCACAAACTACTAAAACTATTAACTATACCCAAATGCAAACCAGAAACCATGTTCATATTATATCTCAACCTATATTCAAATGATTCAAACTATGCGTACATATAAAAGGAGCATATCACTTTTACTATCTCCATCTCCTCTCAATGTAATCTCCAAACACTGTAGACGGCCTCACAGTACAACAACCTACCTAGACTTATATTCAAATCCACCTCTCACTGTCAAAAATGAGACCACAACCTGTCCACATAACATTTCTGGCTTTGGTTTTATCGCTTTTAACTTAATAACACATACATCTCCTACCCCCCCTTCCCCACTACTTCCACAGAAAGTATAATTTGCAAACGTGGGACATTTTGTTTATCTTGCCTGAATACATTAACAAACCCAAATTGACGCTGTACCTCATTTTCAAAATCATTCACTCCTTTAAGGATGACAAACTACATTTCTTCTTTGTGAAAAATTCCTAAACATATATAAAGTACTTATATAACAACAGGTCAAACTTTATGCATGTTTTATAACCAATATGAAGCACCACACTTTACTAACAGGATATCATTTAGAGATACAAAATACTTTCAAACTTAAAAATATCACCTCAAATACTTAATCACTACTACAGAACACGTAACACACCTTGTTCATTTCTACCTCACCTTTATAGTTGGTATGCAGATTTCAAATGTCACACACGCATGCAATTCTTTCTTTGTCACACAGTACATGTAATGCACCACTTTCATCAAGAATGGAACCAGTAATGGCACAATTTCTCTGTCGCTCCACATACAAATACATGTAAAGAACAAATCAGAATACTTCATTCCTTCATCGAAATTCCAAAACTTATCTCCATTGGTTATTTTTGAATTTTCCATCTGAAAAGCTACTTAATATTCCGCGCCACATACAGGTCAGAAGTTCAACCTATTTTATCACCACACTTTTTGGAACATTCTACGACACCTGCAGGTTAAAAGTTCATGATGTTTTTTAAACGTAGCTTTTCTTTTCCAGCATATTCTCGAACATTTAACAGCACCTGCAGGTTAAAAGTTCACCATTGTTTTAAGTTCCAAATGTACCTTCCAAATGCAAGTAACACGTCTCGTTGAGCTTTGCACATTTCATCCTATCGAATGTACTTCACGTTTAGACTGCTCTTTATTAACCAATGACAAACATGCTTTTTTCACGCAACTAATATGCACCCTATTTTTTAGTACCCAATGCTTCTTATCTTCCAATCAATTATCATTTTCTGTGTAGTTTGCACTTTACAAATACTGTATTGATTTACCTTCGCACTCCCTGTATAACACCACCTAATCACCATATACAAATTACCATGTTCCAAGCAAAACTTCCTCCTACTACATATAAAATATTACTGACACTACGCGTCTCGGCGTTTGCTTTTGTCATAGGCAAACGCCGAAATGCGTCGTCCTTGAAAAGCTAGCGCACAATAAAGTTTTGTGCCATTTCCTGGTGTGCTGTCCCGTTATTCTTGGAATTTACTTACGGAATAAAGGATTTTGAAGTATACTATAGTGGCTGCTGCTGCCACTGACAGCACCAACGTCGCAGGCAAGGGGACTGCTCTGGCAGCAAGCTGACGAATATATATATATTCACTGAAAAAACCATAGGTTTCACACATGTTATAGTTAGGAATTAGCATTTAAAAAACCTTGCAAATTCACTGAAAAAACCATAGGTTTCACACATGTTATAGTTAGCGGAAATTTTACTGATAAAAAACCAATGAAATTCCCCCGTTATAGTTAGTGCAGGCAACTATAACTCACGCGACCGCAATCCTCTGCTGATGCTAATACTGTATTTAGACACTTATTTGCCCATGTCTTCTTCCATACATTTTTAGCTATACATATATTACAAATATTTTTTTTTCATAAAGACACATATGTCATCAGCAGAAGATTGCGGTCGCGTGAGTTATAGTTGCCTGCACTAACTATAACGGGGGAATTTCATTGGTTTTTTATCAGTAAAATTTCCGCTAACTATAACATGTGTGAAACCTATGGTTTTTTCAGTGAATTTGCAAGGTTTTTTAAATGCTAATTCCTAACTATAACGTGTGTGAAACCTATGGTTTTTTCAGTGAATTTGTACGGTTTTTTAAATGCTAAGTTACTTTACGCCATTCGTGGCGTGCGCGCCCACTTAACGCAGTTCATTCCGTGCGCGCGTGGTGCGCTTCGCGCACCGCGCGACCACTTTACGCAGTTAGTGCCGTGCACGCACGGTGGGCACGCGGTGCGCTACGCGCACCGCGTGCCCACGTTACGCTAGATGGGCCATGTACGCACAATGCGCTTCGCGCACCGTGCGCACATGGAGGACATATGATGCACTTCGTTTTGAAAGGTAATATTTTAATTTTTCGTATATGTTATAAGCCATGCACAAATGGTGCCCTTCGGGCACCATTTGCACACGGGGTGGAGAGAGTGTGGATAATTTTTTTTTTTATTATTATTTTTTTTAATATTTTAGTTTAACTCATCTTTAATAAGCCATGCTCAATTGGTGCCCTTCGGGCACCAATTGCACACGGGGTGGGGAGAGTGTGTATAATTTTTTTTTTTTTATAATTTTTTACCGTACGCGTACGGTAAGCGTAATCGGCGAAATTTGCGAAAAAATTAAAATTCCATTTTTGGCCTTGGGGGATCTTTGGGGACTCCCTCAATATTGCTATGTGTGTGGGAGCTGTCTAAACAGCCCCTTTACATGTTTTTGTGCTTTATATTTTAAACATCACTCTCAGTGCGAGAGAGAAAATGGCGGCCGCCGCTTCCTGGTTTCGGCCGATTCGAATGTTTACTAAGATCTAAGAGCCAATCAGAATCGCCCTCGCGCACGCCACCGTACGCGTACGGTAAGCGTACCGTAAGCGCACCGTAAGCTGGCTCAGATATATATATTGATTTAAAGGCTATTTTCTCAGAATCTACTGAACAGATTTACACCAAACCTACAAAAGGCACTTCCTTGACCTGAGGACTACCTCTCTGCCAAATTTCTAGTAATTCTGTTCAGCCGTTCGGGCTGTAGCCCTGTCTAAAGGTCCTATGGAAAAATGCATGGGAAAAACGTGTTTTGAGACCCCCCTTTTATCTCAGCCCCCGCTTGACGAATCCCCCCGAGACTTTCAGGGTAGGAGCGGAGCGTAGCGCCCCACCTATTTTGAAAAATTCACGAGGATTCGTCGACCGGCGCCAAAGTTATTCAAAATAGAATGTTGCGGATTTCCTATGGAAACGTGGTCCTAACTATAACTACCTACTGGCGACCGCCAGTAGGTAATATATATATATATATATATATATATATATATATATATATATATATATATATATATATATATATATATATATATATATATTACGTGATTCCAGCCTGAATCCAATTCTCCGGAAACAAACATGGTGGACACGGACCCAAATTCGTGCTTTAAAAGTTTTTATTTCCTGCTGTCAAGACGCATTTCAGATATATATATACACATATATATAGTATGTGCATATATGTATATGTATATATATATAGATCCAAAAACAAGTTGCTCCTCCCGGAGTGCTGGGACCCAAGAAAGGTGGCGTACACGCCGGCAGAGCGTACCGGCAAATAGATGTATTCCTGTGTTGTATACATCTACCATCTTCATAGGCATAACATGTGTAAGAATACATGTGCAAGTAGAAACATACCTCAGTCACAAGACCATAAATTCCCTTAAACTTGACAGACTGCATTTCCCATTTCAAGGAGACACCTAAATTAATGTGGCGTACTTCAAGTGTACATCTCCACAGACTGACACAATGTAGCCTAATCACTAATCCCTCTGCCAACATATCTTAAACCTAATTTTTGCGCTGCAACTTCACTATTCAGCAACTACTGAGAGTGTACGGCCTAGCCAAATATAAAGCAGCAACCCTTTGCATGTCTCTGTTGTAAGTCTCACCATATTCCTGAAAGCATGCATGCATTTGTCTGTACCTTTTGCTAGTGATATTATATTTAAAAGAAACATACAAATAGAAGTATAACTGTGTTTTATATGTCTAGCATCTTCAGATGCATACCACATGCGAGAATACATGAGCAAATAGAAACATACCTCAGTCACAAGACCATGATGTCCCCTAAACTTGACAGACTGCACTTCCCATTTCAAGGAGACACCTAAATTTATGTAGCGTACTTCAAGTGTACCTTTCCACAGACTCATATGAAGTAGTCTAATCACTAATCCCTCTGCCAACATGTCTTAAACCTCACTTTTGTGCTGCAGCTTCACTCTTCTGCACCTACTCTGAGTGTTGCACCTAGCCAAATACAAAGCAGCAACCCTTCGCGTGTGTCTTTTGTAAGTCTCACCATATTCCTGAAAACATGCATGCATGTGTCTGTACCTTTTGCTAGTGGCATCATATATAAAAGAAACATACAAATAGATGTGTACCTGTGCTACATACATGTAGCATCTTCAGATGCATAACATGTGTGAAAATACATGAGCAACTAGAGATATACCTCAACCACAAAACCATGCGGTCCTTTAAACTTGATAGACTGCACTTCCCATTTCAAGCAAACGCCTAAATTTATGCAGCGTACTTCAAGTACTCACTCACAGACTCATACAAAGTAGCCTAATCACTAATCCTTCTGCCAACATATCTTAAACCTCACTTTTGTGCTGCAACTTCACTATTCAGCGACTACTGATAGTATTGGATCTAGCCAAATATAAAGCAGCAACCCTTTGCATGTGTCTGTTGTAACTCTCACCATACTCCTGAAAACATGCATGCATGTCCTGTACCTTTTGCTAGTGGCATCATATATAAAAGAAACATACAAATAGATGTATACCTGTGTTTTATACGTCTACCATCTTCATAGGCAAAACATGTTTGAAAATGCATGTGCATGTAGAGACATACCTCAGTCTGAAGACCATGCATACCTTTAATCTTAACAGACTGCACTTCCCATTTCAAATAGACACCTACATTTATGTGGCATACTTCAAATGTACCTTTGCACAGACTCATACAAACTACCATATTCACTAATCCATCTACCAAAGTACACATATTAGTATGCACAAACTATTTTAATCGTTATTCCCGTACAATAAAACTAACTACACTACACATCTGTACATTTTGTAACGTATTTCAAACATCACACTTCTCTAATAATTTCAAAACTTTGAAAATAATGCTTTTCAAATTTAAAAATATCACTACAAAGAGTGAAGCACTAGTACATAATACATAACACCCTACCATTTGAAACTCACCTTTCAAATAGTATTGCAGAAAATGAAATATCAGAAACTCATAAAAGATTTTCTTTTTCACACAATAAATGTAATGCAGCACTCTCAACATGGTAAAACCAGTAATGGCAAACTTTCCCTCTCTTTCTGCACACAAATAAATGTAAGTAACAAATCAAACTGTTTCCTTCATTATTTCAAATTGTGAAACACATGTCTATTGATTAGACATTTTAACGCTTTCTAAATGTCTTCTAAAAGTGCTCAAACTGGTTGCGTAATTTTCTGGAGTCGCGACTCCACCACGGTGCCGCAAGTGTAGCGTCGTGATGGAGCTGCGAATCCATTCGGGAGTTCAAAAACCTATTTCCAATAATACTAGTATTATTTTTTAAGAACATACTACTTCTAAACATAGTACTGATTTGGGAAATCTTACTTTAGTAGCATTTCACTTGTATATAACTTAGCATTTCATATTTTAAAACGACAGTTAAGTTTTAGCCCTTACCCCATTCTGTTAAATACTTGTTTCCAAAGTCAATCAATCAATCAGTGACATTTATAGAGCGCACCACATACCCGTAGGGTCTCAAGGTGCTGAGTAACACTTTCTGCAACATTCAACTGTACCAAGAATTCACAAGTTCACCACATTTTGAAATTCAGCACACAAGCTTACAAATGCAAATAGCAGGTGTGGTTGACTTTTGCAAATTATTACCTTATCCTATTTACTGTACCTTACAAACATTTTTAAATAACCAATCAGAAACATGCTTCTTCAAGAAAGTAACACACATCCTATTTTTGAGTGCACAATGTTGATTAACAGCCAATCACTTATCTGTTTTCTCAAAATCAGCATGTTCTCCACCATTTTAGATACCTCTCCTTCTACCAACTGACTACCTCAGCTACAGACATCTTTTCATTCCTTCCAGACTTCCCTTCAAGATGCTTACAGTATGGATTGTAGGGCACAGCTATGTTTTCTGGTGCAAAAGGTATGCTTAACACAGAGGTATTGACAAAGACCTAGGTTTGAATCTCCAACCCCCTGACCTCATGATTTTGCATTGTGGTGGCAATGACCTAGGCACATTGGCTGGGGTAGGGCTGGAAATACTAATGAAGGATCTGCACAATTGATGTTGCTTTTGCCCTAAACAATCTATGTATACTCTAATATATGCCAAAGACAGAAATGGAAGTGGTCAAATCAAATCCGTCCACAGATTGAGAAAGCTAAGAAGAATGTCAATAAAGTTGTTTCTGCTTACCTCAGAGACCATAAGATGGGCTCCATCTATAACAACAATCTACGTTTTGATATTGATGACATCTACAGAAGTGATGGAGTTCACTTCACAGATGAAGGGAACAGAGTGTTTCTAAACAACCTTAAGATGTGCATCCGCACTTACATGACGCTGCAACAAAGTCATAATGAAAACAAGGGCTCTTCTTAAAAAGTCAAAAAGGTTTCAACCAAAGGCAGCAATTGGTGCCACTTTGATTTTCTCTGCGCTAACCATTTAATATTCACATTTTGCAAACCAAGGCCTTTGTGAATTCCTCTGTGTTCAGCATATCTTTTGCCCCAGAAAATATAGCTGTGCCCTACAATCCATACTTTAAGGATTCTGAAGGGATGTGTGCCAGGTATCAAAAGATGTCTGTAGCTGAGTAAGTCACTCGGTATAATGAGAGGTATCTATAATGGTGGACAAAATGTTTGTTTAACAAAAAGCAGATAATTAATTGGCTATTCATAAGCTTTGTGTGCTTAAAAATAGGTTGCATGTTACTTTGGAAAACAAGTATCTTTCTGATTGATCATGGCGAAAGGTTTGAAAGGTACAGTAGACCAGATAAGCTAGTATTTTGCAAAAGTCAACCACACCTGTTATTTGGATTTGGAAGCTAATATGTTGCATTAAAAAATATGGTGAACTTCTGACCTACTGGAACAGTTGAATGGTGCAGAAACTGTTACTATGGAAACTAAGATGAACCACTATGGAGGAAGGGTTTAAAGTAAACTGTGGATTTTAAATATAGAATGGAATGTTATATATATGTTATATGCTTGTAAATTTAATTTTAGCAAATCAGTAGTATGTTTAGAAGTGGTATATTCTGAAAGAAATATACTAGTAGTATTGGAAATGGGTTTTTGAACTCACGTAAGGGCTCGCAACTCTGTCGCAACGTTACACTGGGGCACCACGGTGGAGTTGCATCTCCAGTAAATTAGTGAAGCAGATTGGGCTCTTTAAGAAGAGATTTTGAAAAAATGAAGGGAGTATATTGGTTAGTTGCTTACATTTAATTTTGTGGAAAATGAGAGGGGAAATTTGCCGTTACTGATTTTACCTTATTGAGAGTGGTGCGTCAGATTTAATGTATGGAAAAGAAAAATAATTAAGAGTTTCTGATATCTTCATGTTGTACAACAGGATTTTAGAGTTAAGTTACAAATGTGTAAGGTGTGTTATGTATGGTGTGGGATTGGTTCAATGATTGTAATTACATTTTTTATATTGAGATGTAATACTTATAAAAGTTGAGAAGCATTAGGGAAATTTGATGTTTTAAACATGTTAAGAAAAGTAGGACCTTATATTGTATTCTATATAATTGTACTGAAATGAAGATTGCAAATAGGTTGTACATACTGAGACTTGTGTATATCAAAGCTTGGATATTAGCGCTTTTGGTGGGAATTATTTTAACACTGCTGCCTGAAGAAATTTTCACCCAGATGGATAGGCCTCCAGAAGGTCGGCCTTGTTTGGGGAGGTGTGCGATAATATTGAGGCATTCATACCCTTCCAGATATAGGTCTATTGTTGCCCAAGTCTCTTGGAACATTAAGATGTCATATTTGTTTACCATCTTGACCCAATCGTCACTACTTAGTTTAGAGGCCAAGCCGGCAATATTCCAGCTTAGAACATGTAACTTTGGGTCATATAGCTCAGAATCTTTGTTTTCCAAAGTGGCCAACATAGGCGTCAAAGGAATGATTTCAGTGGGTTTTTGTGTGTATGACGGTCAATCTAACCTATCAAGATCAGAGAGGGCAGAGAACATGTTTTGTAACGGAGATGAGGAGATAGCTGGAGTGTGCTGCTCAAAGTTTGGTTTATAAAATAAACCAAGAGGTAATGCCCAAATGTTAGTGGGTAAAAAGTTATTAGTCTCCTTCGCCATCAATATTGACCTAACAAGTGCTGGTCGACGAAAGTTAATAACAATGCAATCTCCCTCAATAGTCTTGTCTGACAATCCAACCCAGCCAACCCTGCGTACCATTAAGATGTTGTTAATATTAAACCTCCTGAACCCTTTGTGTTTGACCAACCAGTCAATACTCTTATTACGTAGTTGGTCCCAAGACTCAGATTTATTCTTCCCTAATGGGGGAACCCCTGCAAGAATCAGGACATACGGACACGCTGCCGCTGGTAGATTTAAAACATCATTACTTTCCTCAGCAGGCCCACAAACATTATTACGAACAATATTTGCGGGGGCTGTAGGCAGGGCGTAATCAATGATTTGACTAGGTGAGTATACTGTGGTGGAAATGACTGGATTTTGAGGTTTAACAGAATCAATACGGGGTTTAGGAGGAATACTATCTTTAGATTTGCGACAAGTATCACAGAAAACAGGAGGCTGTGTAGGATTTATAATTCCCTGTCATTCATTGGCAATTGTGTCACTCTGAGTCTGTGGTTTGGAAACGACGCCCTGTGAAGATAACTGCTTAGGTTCATTACTATGCGAATTTAACTTATTAGTTAGTGATTCTAAGAGGTCCAAGCGCTTCCATAGTGGGTTAAAAT
Source organism: Triturus cristatus (assembly GCF_964204655.1). Classification (NCBI taxonomy): domain Eukaryota; kingdom Metazoa; phylum Chordata; class Amphibia; order Caudata; family Salamandridae; genus Triturus; species Triturus cristatus. Next base: position 598,619,632 of record NC_140588.1, read on the forward strand.
TCTTATCTACAAGCTCTTTGACTCGCTCATACATCGTATCTACAAGAATGTCAATTGCAGTATCCCCAAGTCTAAGATTTGAGAAGGGTGTCAGTGTTGATTCAGTTTGGGTATATACAGAGTAATTTGGTTTCTCAGGGGATGTTAGATCAACAGAGGCACTGACAGATACTTGGTCGGCTGAGACTGCAGGACCTTGAATCCATGTAGTTAGCGCAGTGCGTTGTGGATTTGAACGGGAGGGTTGTTTCCGTTTAGAGCAAACCGGCTTAGCTGTTTTCCTTTTTCTTTTCGCCCCAGTAACTTCAGGGTTCGGTGAAACATTCACAGTTGCAGTTGCAGGAATGTCATTAGAACAAGCCAGTGATGAGGGATCCTCCATCTCCCTAATATGCCCAATATCCTCACTTCCCTCATGGCCTATTTCACTTTGTCGAGCTGGCAATTTTAAACTGTGGAAGGCTGATATAATCGATGTTGGTTGAAATCATTACAATCGGTATTCTCAATTTGTAGAGGGAACTGGGGTCTTGCTAGGCCCATGGACAAGTTCCTCTCGGTTAGCTCGATTTCAGTGCTGACAATATTACCTGCTCTCTCCAGCATACTATCTATAGACGTAGTGTTACGCGGGGCTGGAGTAATATTACGTTTGCCCATAGCGATTGCTGTCTCAGACATAAAACTTGAATGAATCACCACTCACTGCAACCAAGCAGAGATGATCAAAGATGTCAGTGGGGTGGCCCAGACTGACCTCTGACGGCCCCTGACGGGCACAGACATGCCCGCCCTTGGTCTGGGCTGTGTCCTGCGCGCATCCCGCACCGCGGGTAGAGAGGCAACGATATATGCGCGTTGACCACGCCTCCCCCTCACTCGCGGCAGCTGGACCAGGGAAATGGCACTCTGGGAGTTGGAGTCCTCTCCCAGAGTGCTGGCGGCAGCACTGGAATCGAATAGCATGGAAAATTAGCCCTCGAACCTCCTCCCACCAGGGTGCTTCTGCCAACAACAGAGAGAAGTGGAGCCAAGCAGGGTAATAAGCGGAGCCTCCTCGACAGCACACAGAACGGCAACAAAGAATCACTGATACTTGTGCTTGAAACTAGAAGCATATTCTGTGAAATTTGAATGATTAACCGGTACCATGTGTCAGATTTCATTGTAGTTTCCTGTGTTATTTGTCACATGTGATGCAAGTATTGATAAGAACTTAAAAAATATTTGGTCTATCAAACCCCTAGAGAAATATTGTGAAAGCTACATTAGGATTGCGTTTTACAAGCAAAGATCAGTTAGGTAGACAGGGTTTGTGAAACTGATTTAACACATGGTTTCAGCTCTGACAGCTCTGTATAGTAAGGAAAAGAGATCCATGCAGTTTCTTTTACATACATATTTTGACAGGATAAGGTGTAAAATAGAGATAGTGTTGTATGTATACTATACTTTGCATGTGTTACCTCACCCCTAAAAGATATTGAGACAATCATTGGTGTGTCTAGAAACATAGTGACACAAATACGACACATATGACGACAGACGATTTTTCATTCTATTAGCTAGGCAGGCATAATCAAATTAGTTGAAAACACATGTTTACATCTGAGTGCCCTGTGTAATGAGCAGAAAGTGATTTATGCAGGTTGTTCTACACATATTTAAAAAGCATGTGGTATCAAACAGGGATAGTCTAGTATGTATAGGGTTGTTTGAATATATAATTTTGCTTCTAGAAAGGCACTGGCACAGTCATTGAGGTTTTTAGAAACAAGCTGACATTCACAAGAGTGGCATGACAGGAGTCAGTCTTCCATTTTGGCTTAGGCCTGGTTTTGCGAGTTTGTTCTCTCTCTCTTATGAAAATGGAAGAGAAAAGCATGTTTCCAGATGTATTAACCTCTATTCTAGTCCATATAAGTTTATTAATAGGTAAACTGGCAGTAGGTCCTAGATAGTGAGGCGTGTGCTTTAAACCGAAAGTTTGAATATCTGACCTATACCATGTCTCATGTATGTCTGCATTTGAACATGTAGTTTGATATGTGTGGTGCAGCTGATCAGCCGAACTAAGAAACTATACAGGCTATCACCCCCTTGCACAAATCTTGTGAGGTGTACTTCAGCATTGAGTCCCAAAAGCATAGATGTCTTAGCTAGGCAGGGATCACTAAATTAGTTGAACACATACATCTCTCTCTGGCAGCCCTCTGTAATGAGTAGAAAGTGATTCATGCAGGGTTTTGTACAGACAGTTAGAGAACATGCAGTGTGAAACTGAGGTAGTGTTTCACCTATAAGCTTCTTTATATATGTTGTCTCACCTTTAAACTTTATACACACACTAGGGTGTTTAGAAAGATGCTGAAATTCACAAGAGTGGCATGACCAAAGTTAGCCTTTTATTTTGGCGTAAGCCGGCATTGTGAGCTCTGATTCTCTAATGAAACTAATACAGAACAGTGAGGTTTAAAAGATGTTGGCCGATGTATTCTAGTTCACATAGGTCTCCCCAAATGTAAACTTCATGTAGACCATAGATAGTGAGGTGTGTGCTTAAAACTGAAAGCATACTCTGTCAAGTTTGAATGTCTGACTGCTATAATGTCTCAGGTATGTCTGTACTTCTACTTGTAGTCTGACATGTGTGGTGCAGCTGATGACCCTAAGTGAAAAACTATGCAGTCTTTCATACTCCTGCACAAAATATTGTCAGAAGTACTTCAGCATTCAATCCCAGAACCATAGATCTGTTAGCTAGGTAGGCATCACAGAAGTGCTCAAACACTCAGTTGCATACTGGCCTACCGTGTATAAAGAGCAGAAAGTGATCCATGCAGCTTATTTAACAAACATTTAGAGAGTATACGGTGTGAAATAGAGGTAGCCTAATAGCTATAGGCTTCTTTACATGTGTTATCTTACCCATAAAAGGTACAAACACAGTTACTGATGTGTTTAAAAAGATGCTGACATTCATAAGAGTGGCATGAGAGGAGTTAGCCTTTCATTTGGCATGTTTAGTGAGCACTATATAATCTATACAGCTTCTTTACAAATAGTTTGAGGGGATGCAGTGTGAAACAGAGGTAGTCTAATACATATAGGCTTTTTTTGATGTATCATCTCACTTGTAAAAGGTGAGGAGATACTTACTGAGGTGTTTAGAAAGACGCTGAGACTCACAAGAGTGACAACAGAAGAGTTGGCATTTCATTTTGGTGTAGGCCTGGCATTGTCATCTCTGACTTTCTAAGCAAGCTGCTAGAGAAAAGTGAGGTTTAAAACATGTGGGAAGATGTATTATCTCTGCAATACTACAATGCTAGTATGTTGTACATAGTGAGGTGTATGCTTTAAACTGAAAGTACACTGGTAAAATGTGAATGTCTAACTGCTACTACGTGTTAGGTATGTCACTACTTGTAGGTTTAGTTTGACATGTATAATATAGCTGATTATAGTAAGTGAAAAAGTATACAGTCTATTGTACCCATGGGAAATATTATCAAAAGTAGTTCACATTCTAGTACTACAAAGATAGATCTGTTTGCTAGACAGGACTCATGTAAGCATTGTATTACACAGGTTCATACCTGTCTATCCTGTAAAATAAATAGAAAGTCATTGATGTAGAAAATAAAAGGGTATACCAATTTATAAAAGTTTCTGAAAGTCTTTCGACCATATACAACTTTTATAATGTGCATAGTTAGATATCCTACAAATTTATAGCTCATGGAGACAATGGCAATGTAATTGTAAATAGCTGGCTAGTGATTATTATGAAAAATAATATTTAATTAATTTACAATTATTAATGTATGTAACATACTATTGAACCTGTTCTTTGTTTTTTAGATATTTACTTTATTTAATAAAAAACTTGAAGATGGCAAGAAAACATGTAAAGAGAAGAGAACAAAAAAACAGTACTAGTTAAAGAAGAGTGAAAAGAAGAATTTAGATGACACACAAAATGTTATAGACGGAAAAAAATCTTCTGATAAGGGAACTAAACAGGTTCTTAAAACCGTAATACAAAGATTGAAAAAAAATGTTTAAAAGAAAAAGAAAAGTTTAACAACAAATCAGAAACAAAAGAGAATTACTCATGTTGAAAGAACTTCAAATTATAGAAGAACAACACATCTGACAAATAGGCAGAAACCGTTTAAGGATATAAGACGAGTGTTTAGAAGTAATTCAAAATGTATTAAAAAATAAAAAATTATATAAAAGATCAGCAGCTTATAAGAAAAAGCAACAGTTTGAAAGTGTAGTAGATAGAGCTTTTGAGTTGAAATGAAAATTATTTATCTTACAATTACTGAAGAGAATGAGAACATTGGATAAAACAATGGTATTTATGAAGGAGAAAAGCAAAAGAAAGACTGGTTAATAGAACTAAAGGGTTAATTAGAATGGCAGTCGGACTTTTGTCCGACCACCATCCTTACATAGAAGGAACCACCCGACAGGTTGTCGGCGGTCCTGTCATGGGTATTAGGATGCAACCGCCATCAAGGCGGCCGCAATGCCTATGTTTTGTACTGCGGTGGGTGCTGCTGGCTGCAGTACACGCCTCAATACAAAAAGGGTAGTCATTATAAACAATGGGGTATTCCCAAATGGTCCCTGAACCTGGGTATCGATTATTATAAAGAAACAATGGTCCTGGACCAATTATTCAAGGAAGAGTTAGATTAACAGAATTATCAATTTATTTGAGCTTACATTATTCAGCTCACAAACGTCTATAAATCGTGAAAATAATTAATTAGAACAAGCAGATATGTAGAAAAACCACTAAGTATTATTACAATATATTTATTTAGTCATTTAAAGGAACAATCATTAGAGGGTCAAGAAGGTAGGAGAATGTTCTAGGGAACGTGTAAGAAAGAGTGCTCAAGTGTATATATAAGAGTCAAGAGATCTCAAAATGTGTAGAAAAGTAAAGGGCATATATTTACAAGACTGTACAAAACTGATATCCAATAAACAGTTAGATGCAACCTGGCCACATGCAAAATATTCATTTGAATTGTATTTTCTAAAGTTGTAAAGAGAGTTTCCTTAAGGCTGTAAACAGGGGTAATGGGGAAGGGGAAATAGGTCCAGGTGCGGTAGGGGGTAGCGTCGACGTTTTGATCCGCCTTATCGGCAAACGAGGGACTTTAATACCTCAGCCATGCGGATCTTCCTCAGGACAAGGGGACAGGTGAAGTGACACTCATCAATCTTTCAATGAACAATTGTAGTGTAAAACCTGGTAACACCAATGCCCATAAACTGGCAAGGGCTAACTAAGGATAATTCCCGTTATTCAGTAGACCAGACCATCCATCGAACGGAATATTCAGGCCCATATGTGTGGCAAGAGTTTGCTTAATGAATCAGGCAATCTGGGGCATAGCGTAATTTGTACGGCTGGAGACGAGCTGATCAACGTCCTTACTCCATCGCGGTAGCTACCCACACACATACAGGCCTGAATATTTCGTTCCATGGATGGTCTGGTCTATTATTGACATAATATGATTTGTTTTACACAAATATATAAATAAAATTGTTAAACGGAAGATTAAGATGTTGCAAGGACCAGATCCATGTAAAATAAGAAAATATACTAAGTTGCAGGGTCATTCTCTGGCTTGTCTTTCAAGAAAAGTGTGCCAAAGCACTTTATCATTTAAGAATCTTAGCTGTACACCACTCTGAAATGCGGAAGTTAGTAAGGAGACTTTACTATGTAAAAACTCCTGCATTATGTTTAAGTGAAATGGATACAGCTCTTTTGCATGGTTGTGTAGCAGATGTACAGAAGTTTGTGATGATGTACAGTTTCTTTTTTTGGTTCTGAAGAGGAGTGTATAGAAACTGAGGACTTGATAACTTTTGGTGTAGTAAAACAGGACAAAGAGATTATTATTGATGATTTTGCATAAGAAATTACAAAGTTTAACACTGTTTCCTCTGAAAAACCAAACTATTGTGTCTATTAGGATGGAGGTCGGAAAAACACCCCGACCGCCATGGTAGCAGAAATCAACCATCCCCCGGTATCGTGCGAAACCGGTGGTCCTATTAGAATCAACCGCCAAAAAAATCAGACCGCGGCGGAGCGAGGCCACCAAAGACCGCCCATAGCGGGCGGAAAAGGCGGAAATCCGTCCGTGGCGGTCAGATTCATAGCGGAAACACACCAAACCGCCACCAGGACAGCGGAGAGACCGCACGGAAAATTAGGATATCCCCGATGTGACCGCGGTACGTTCCGCTGTTTCCTACCGCCGCAGTCGCAAACAGTGATAAATGGGAGATCCGGCGGAAGGTCTGTAGCATAGTCATCGCTATTACCGTGTGTGCTCCTTTTGGAAGAAACATTCAAAGGCTCGGCGGAATACGGCGGTGAGTTAATCGCGTATTACCGTGTGGGCAGACCTTGGTACTTTTGAGGGTACAGGCATTCTGCCAACCCTGGATTACAATTTTATCAGACAAAAGGAGAGGGATATAGAGGTGGAGTAACCTCTGGACTACTGGTGAACGGCATTAGGGGAGAGCATCGATCTCCATTAGCAGACGCTATTCCTTGGTTCTTTTTCAAGACTGTTATCTCCTCAGGGATTCTCCAGGAGAGAAGGTTCTTGAGTTCTTTTAAACAATCTGCTTGGATGTACCCTGGTATGTGGAAGTTGTGATGGGCGAACGTTGCATGAAGAGTGCTAGGGGTTGCGGAGATAATAATTAGTCCTTTCTGTCTACTAGGTTGGGTGTTAGTCAAAAGATGTACAGACCTTTCCGGGTGATACAGCCTTGGTTATATGCAGGTATATGTCTTTCCTAGCGAGATCATACCGAGAGTAGAATGTGATTGCGGTATATTACAACTGTCTGTTTTGTTTTCACAGATTCTATTCCACTGCTGTCCCTTCCCACTCCTTTTCCCCCGCCTGATCTTTCACGCACCCAGTTCCCTCCAGTGTCTGTGTGTTGGTAAGATCTGGAGGTGGACCTATTTTCTGCGGCAATTGGATCCTGCGAAGCTGGGCCGTGACACCATTAGCCACCAGAACTCAAATGTGGGTATGGTTAGTTGACAAGGTCAATGCAGTAGGGACCACCCCGCACAACAAACAGGAAATCATGAAGCGGTGGCATGACCTAAAGAGTGTTGTGAAAAAGAAGAGGAACAGGAACCATGAGCTGGCTCAGAGGACTGGCGGTGGCCCTCCCATTCCACCAAGAACATTCACTGCATGGGAGGAGAAGGTGCTTGACATACTGCATCCAGAGAGTCTCACAGGAATAGCCAGGGGAGTGCAGGCTGGTAAGTACCAACCAATGTATATCAACAACTACAAAGCTACAACTCCGAGGCCCAAGTACATTCATCTGCACCACAATACCCAACACAGGTCTCACAGATGTAACATTCACTCCATCTGAATCACCCAAAGGTAGCCAACATTTACAGGTTTGTATGTGTCGAGGCAACCAGCACTACAACTCCTATCAGGACCCCCTGTCCCACCCCTGAGCAGGATGTAGCACTCCACACCCACCCAGAAGCAGTTGGCAGCCATTGTATGGTTTACCCTCACCGAACAGGTAGGTAGCCATCTTCCCAGGGAGGGCTGTTTGGGGGTGGGAGGCCTGCACCATGCCCCCTTGTTCCCCAGCTCATCAACATGGAGCACTCCCACCCACCCAGATGCATGTGTCAGCCATTGCATTGTACACTCCAACCTAACAGGTAGGCAGCCATTTTCCAAGGTTGTACTGTTTGTGGGTGGGAGGCCAGCACTACTACTCCCACCATGTCCCCTTGTTTCCCAGCTCATCAACATGGAACACTCCCGCACACCCAGATGCATGTGTCAGCCATTGCATTGTACACTTCAAACTAACAGGTAGGTAGCCATCTTATGCTCTCTTGTCCCACACCTGAGCAGGATGGAGCCCTCCACCACACACACACAGAGATGTGTCACAAATTCTACATAAATGTGACAACAGAACAGGTAAGTAGACAGTGCATGCACCCAGCCATTCCTCTAAAAAAACATGATGCCATATGACAACACCAGCCCTCTCATTCCACAAAAATTCACACAGATCCAATTGCCACTTACTGTGTGCAGACATCTAAGCGAATTTAACTGTCACAGCATCCAAAGACTCACTAATTCACATGTTGAAGAAAGTCTGTGCACAATCATGCACAGCACTGAATGCCATGTGTAAGTGCCATGTAGGCAGAGCATCAAGGCTCATATGAAAACAAAGCAAGCATGGTCTGTAGTACAAATTGAGATTTGCACATGACATAACAAAGGTATGCATGAGATAACAATGGCTTGTTCATGCTTAGATGAAATGTCTGCCAGGCTGAGAAAGCAACAAAGTTCTTTCACATAAATTCGTTGTGGCGCTAGTCGTTAGATGACAACATGTCCTTGTAATCACAAAATATGCACGTGGTGCATGGTATGTATTTACATGTCACACCATGGACACGTAATGCATGTACCTCTACATCATGGCAGGATGCACAGTATTGTGCTGACAAACAATGTGATAACTAGTAAACTGTGTGGTGTATAACCTCTGAATAAGATACATCTAACACCAAGGGGTGCACTTCAATGACCATTTTCCCTCAGTCCCACAGGTGACCAAGAACTGACTGCAGAGGACGATAACAGCAACCTGCAGAGCCAGTCCCCCCCGGAACATGGACTCTCGGATGTGGACTCCCTGGATCCTTCGGACGCGGAGCTCAAAGCCAGCCCATCTGGTGTGCCAGGGCGCAACAGGTTCCAGGACCCCATTGTCCCCCCACCACATATGCAGCAACACCAACATCTATGCAGACCCCTGCTGTAATGGCTTGTGCGGCCTCCATCACCCCCACCATCAGTGCTGCCTGCAATACTCTCCCTGCCCCAGAGGGTGACCACTCCACACCAACAACTGAGGAGGGCAGGGAGAGGATGTGGGTGCCTACAGTGGTGAGGCAACAGGTCCTTAGCAGCAGGGCAGGTGGGAGGGCAAGGGTCAGTCACAGGCAACCGGACACTGGGACCAAAGCCCTAGACAACATCAACAGAGTCCTTGGAGCCTATGAACGGGCCCAGGGACGAACGGGCCGGGCTGAGGAAGACTCATGTGAGCCACTTCTGCTGATGAGGTCCATGGACACCCCGCATGGGCCAAATAGTGGACCTCTTGGGCCAGCTAGTGGCGGTACTGAGGGACAGGCCTGCACCACAACCAAAACCTCCACCTCCCTCTGGTGGCCCGCAGGATGACAGTTCACCATCCTCCCCTACGGCCACAGAGAGGAGGGAGTCCTCAGACCCTACTGGCACGCAGCAGAGGCCCCCCCCTACCAAACAATCAAGGGGCCGTCCCAAGAAATCCTAGGGAGGATCCCGTGACAAAGCACCTGCCAATTGCCAGTCACGGAGCCAGCCATGATGGCAACACTCTTCACCACTGCATTGACTTTTTGGACTGTCCTTCCCCACACTGCTTTGTGAATGGCATCCGTCTGTTGGACTGGGTCACCACATCAATGTGGTGACTACTCGATTGTCTCATGTACCATCACTAATCTCCTTATTGTAAATATTCACCCCATGTCACATGTCCCCATTGTAAATAAACACTCCTTACACACACATGTCATTGTGTCTGCTCCATGTTTATTCCAGGATGTGCAGTCTTCACCATGATTACAATGTACCTGGAGTATGGAATGTATGTAACAAGGAGAGGCTGAAGGGACCTAGGAAAACACAACAGAACAATATTCACTAGTCAGGTCTTGGCATCACAGCCATCACACAACACTTGTCATCAAGGTACTCCAATCTGCACACATTACAATGAGCAACAGTACCAACATAAACATCCTGTAGATTTGCCAAACTACCCTGTCTCAGAAACATTGGCAGCCAGCACTAAGTCAACAACAGACTGCAGTCACAAAGCTCACATACACCTTGCCAACAACAACGACATCAGCAGACAATGGCTCCATTGTACATTGTTACTCACCTTCAAGTAAGTAGCGGTTGATGAGCTGTTGATGCAGGTTGCCACCTTCCTCCTCTCCACTATCCTCGTCACTGGACATGAGTTGGTTTGCAGGCGGGGTCCTTGGCGGCTCATCAGCATCCAGGAGCAGGGGGATCTCCTTGCGCAAGGCCAGGTTGTGGAGCATGCAGCATGCAACTACAATCTGACACACCTTCTTGGGCGAGTACATCAGTGCACCTCCGGTCTTGTCTAGGCAACAGAAGTGTGACTTCAGGAGACCAAAAGTACGCTCCACCACACGACGTGTCCTCCCATGGGCATCATTGTAGTGGACTTCAGCTGGTGTCCTGGGATTCCGCAGTGGGCTCAGCAACCAAGGATGGTTGGGATATGCTGAATCACCAAGGTGTGAGATACACAGAGCAACTTTGTAATGTAACTGTGGCAGAGGACAGCATGTCACACACACAGCATGCTACTGGACTCGTCGTACTCACCCACAATCCATGCATGCTCCGGAAGCAGATTATCCATCAGTCGTGGCACAATGCTGTTACGCATGATGTACAAGTCATGGGCCGAGCCTGGGAATTTGGCACAGACGTGTAAGATGGTCATATCCACCTGGCACACCACTTGCACATTCATGGAATAGAAATGCTTCCTGTTCCTGTAGATGTGCTCATGTGCCTGTGGTGGAACCAGGCCAACATGTGTGCAGTCAATGGCACCAATAACATTGAGGATGTGCCCAAGTGCATAAAAATCTCTCTTGACAGCCACCAATTCATGCCTCCTGGGGAAATGGATATATCTGTCCTTGTAGATCATCATAGCGAACAGGACATCACGTAGCACTATGCTGAACATAGGTTGCGATATCCCACCAGTGCTCGACACCGTGTACTGGAAAGATGTGGAAGAAAAAAAATGCAGGTCCGCCATCACCTTAGACATTGGTGTGAAAGCACCCGGATATGTCCTGCGGGGCTGCAGGTCGGGCTCAAACATAGCACATAGGTCTTGGAGGGTGTCCCGATCCAGACAGAATTTCCGTGTGACCTCCTCATCCTCCATGTCTGCCAGCACTGTGAAGGGACGATGCACATTTGGTCTCTTCCTAGGTAAGATCAAATGTGGTAAATTTAAATTACCTAGACTTAATTTATGCGGTAAAATTCAATAAGAATAACTCAGTAAAAATAAGAGGCAGAATCCGTGGTATTTGAGGTTATAAAAGGGAATTTATTCCTTACAAAGGAATTATGGTTCGAACCAGGCAATCGAGTCCCGTCACCACGAAGGTTCAGGAAGGGATCAGCAATACATTATTGACAGGTTATCATATTTATAGTAAAATGCATTACAGTAAAGACATATGCAGAAGGCGTTACAGCTGAGAAGAGAGATAAGAATACACATACGTAATAAAAAGGCGTTACAATAGGCGTGCATAAAGGCGTATACTAGAGACGTCATTATGATGATGACACAAGTGGGTGGATCCATAAGAGAATCCTGCAAAGTCAGCAGAAATATATGGCAGAGATGCGCGCGCAGCCGCATGACGTGTGATTGACGTGTAACTAGAGGGTGAAGAAGACTTGACATTTAGCCCTACATGAGGAGACAGAAGTCTGGGATGTCAGGACAACCTAATCCCAAATCGTATCTAATATCTTGTGTTTAAGGAACTATATTATCTGGAAGGAAAGGTCTTTCGGACAGAGCCTATTCTATACTGACTGCTAGTGCGTGTACATGCGTCTAAGTGTCTACATGAGATGCGAGGGGGCATGGGCCTACCATGGTAACGAAAGTCATGAATTACTTGCACGGAGACAGTAAGGCCGGGCCCTTTTCTCTGCAGCTGGAGGGATGTTTACCTAAGCCACTAGACAGGAATGCATTTCTCGAGGAGCGGAGCAGATAACTTGAAGGCTGAATACAGTTTTGGCAGGCAACAGGCCGGGCTAGGCACCGTTAGCCGCGCAGGAAGTAAGACAAAGGTCATGGATACAGATGCAGGTCCAGGCTGGAGCATTCAGAGGCAGAAGCAGGAAAAGCTCGATGGCAGAATTCAGGGCCTACCTTGCCAGAGCTGGAAAACGTGAAAGACGTGAAAAGTATACCATATAAAGACGGTGGCAAGGCATACTTAAGAACGGAATATCTGACCCATTCATGGCAGATCTGAAAGATGACATATTAACGTTGGACACAATTGTATTTGCGTCTTCATAGCTTGAAGTGGAGGGAACATACATGTACTTGCAGCATGTACATGGAGCCGTTGGGGTCTAGATAGGGGACACAATTGATCATAAAAATTCATATTTCCTCATTCCCTCCTTGTCCCCTACGGACCCTTCATGAAATATCGATCTTCAGGAATCCATCAATCTGTTCATGTAACATAATTTGCTCTTCTTTCTTCTTCCGGGATTTTGAATGAGAACTTGAACGTGGAATACACGATGTGGCACACAGGCCGCAAATCGCTGGTCCACATTGTAGACACAGGCAACAACTGAATACTATGAGAAGGCCAATACCTAGGAAGGATAGGACTTTCCATCCCCAGGCTGACAACACGCTCCAGAACCAACCGGACCATGTCCAGGTGCCTGGATTCTGATGTATCTGGTTTGCAATCTTGTGAAGACGAGTTATGGCTTTATATACGGATGGCGCGTTTTCTGGAATGAAAACACAGCAACTTGATCCGATGACCCTACAGGCTCCGCCCCTATCGGCTAGGATGACGTCAAGGACAAGATGATTTTGGAGAACAACAATCCGCATTGCAGACTGCTCCTCTGTTAAGTTGCCTAGGGCGGAAGTAGTTTCATTCACTACTGCTTCAAGGGTTCTGGTTAATCTACGTATCAGTTTACTATTTGAGACAACACCTATATAAGGAAAGAGACCTTTATTGAAGTCTGTATATTGTTCCCATGCTGTTTCAGTGTAGTCAACAATCGGGATATCTCTCTGGGGTCTATGGTGTACTAGATTGGTATTTCTATGATAATCAGGAGGGGCTAGGAAAACAGGTGGCAGAAGGAATGCAATGTAACAGGTACCATCCCAATCTAGAGGTAGGCGTATATATGCGGTATGACCACATATGAAGTAGGAATGACGGGAAGCTCTAAATGTAGACTTGCCTTGATCACTGAATTCGATCACAGTAGTACATTTACTATGACCCAGGTGTACTGAACCATTCTTTCTTACACATAATTCACCTTTGACTGGTAATACTGACATAGCAGGCAAGACTAGTGCAGCTTCAGATTCAACATTCAGAATCATGAGGTTAAGTGTAAAATTACCTAATCCATATACTTCATTTTCTAGGTCAGTTCCTGTTCTTTTGGGAAGTCCCTCCTTGTTAGGATAACAGGCTTTAAGCAAAACTAAGTTCAGGTTTCCCCATACCCAGTTGCTCTGGTAAACTACAGTGTTTGAATCTAAAGAATTAATCAAACTAAACCATGCTCCACAGGAACCATTGTGTGTGAACGGGTACGGAAAGAGAGGCAGAACTCCTTTGTATTTCTGATAGGGAGGAAGTCGGCCACATATCCAACAATTTGTAGCATTGCTGGTCTGATGGGAATGATGTAACATACTAATGAATGTGTTGTTGCGCAGCGCAAATCTGTAGTACAACTCATGTGGAGGTAGTTCACTAAAAGAATGTTCAGCAGTAACATTGTAAACAGAATGAGCACGCTTGAAAATAGGATAGTACATGTGCAACAGTATACTTGCAGCAATAATAGAAAGACTTAGAAAAAACATAATCAACAATGTCACTATACAGTGACTATGAAGTGATTTACAGTATGCATGTTTCTTGAGCTGTTTCTGTCTATTTCTCTCTCTAATTCGGTCTAGAGGATACATGTCAGAGACTTATTCAACCGATTCACCTTGGAGAGGACTTAAACAATCGAATTGTCTGACTTACTAGACCTTAGTTTCAGTTTATAGTTTTGAGATTCGGTCTTTTCAACCAGGGGGAGTTTTGAATCAGTCTGTGAAAGGGGGCAGGGCTGAGAGTTCAAATCAGATGGTAGTCCATGAAATTTCTTGATATGGCTCGAGTGTAACCAACCCTTGCGACCCTCGACCTTCACTGCTGTCCTCGTGGTTAGAAGTACCAGCTTTGGCGTTTGCCAGCGAGGCTCCAACGGGCTCCTCCTGTCGAAGTTTCTGATGAAAACAAAGTTTCCAGGAACCACTTCATGGGGCTTCACCTCGGTGTTGTCGGGAAAGGCTGCAGCTACCTGTGAACGGCAAGATTGTAGTGCAGACATCAAGGAAGCAAGGTAATCTGTCAGCATATTACAATCAACATCAGTGATTTTACGAGGTATAGGCGTCCCCCACATATTTGGTGGCCTACCGAAGACCACCTCGTACGGGGATAGCCCTGTGCGAGAATGTGCTACCATTCTCATGTAAAAGAGTGCAACTGGTAAGGCTACTATCCAGTCGACACCTTTCTCTCTACAGATTTTAGAAAGTCGTATTTTCAGGGTCTGATTATGACGTTCCTCGAGACCTGCTGCCTCGGGATGTCGGACACAGTGGAATTTCCATTGATAGCCTAACAAGAGTGAAATGTGTTTCATTAGCTCAGATGAGAACGGCTGGCCATTATCTGAGTACACGATACGGGGCAAACCATACCGTGGGAAGAATTCACGAACTAACTGTTTGGCAGTAGTCGGGGCAGTGTAATCTGAGACGGGATATGCCTCTGTCCAACGGGAAAGAGCGCATACAACTACGAGGACATACTTGAATCCTCGACATCGTTCCATCTGGATATAATCCATCTGGAGGACTTCAAAAGGGTGATCGGGAGGTTGAAATCCACCCTGCTCTACAGGTACGCCTTTACCTGGATTGAACTGACAACAAATCATACAAGTTCGGACTTTCTGTTTGGCTGCAGCTCGTAAGTGTTTGTTGAACCAAATGTGTTGAATACTGTTTAACATAGTGTTGTAGTTTGAAGAAAACCATGAAGTCAAGAAGACGAGGTAAGTAAAGCATTTATTTCCTGTCATCCACTCTCCTGAACTGAAGAGCTCTCCTCAACATTCTACTGTCACCTCTCAAGGGACATACCAAACAGGGTGGGAAACAGAGGGGTGTGCGGAGCATACCATTTAATACAGAACTGAGATTACAACACATCTCCCTATATATATGTATTAAGTGAAAACATAACATGACATATGCAATTTTGGCATCCCTGATACACCAACTACAGTTGCGATGCCACAGCGATTCTGTCCTTGCTCCACGTCTGACCATTCTCTAGGCGTACCACATTCTTGCCATCTTTATCCACTTTTTGTTGTGTCTGATACTTGCTCAACCCTGGTTGTACATGTGTGGGCTTCTTTACAACTACAGTGGTACCCCTCGTGTACTCTTGTGTTTTGACTCCCTGACTATGATCATACCAACCCTTGTACCTACTTTGATGTTGGGATCTCAGCTGCTTACTGACCCCCAGGTCTGGGTTCACCATTTTTCCACCTCCCAGCCAGTGCGGGACCAGTTTGGTACACGGTTCCCTTCCCCTTAAGTTAACGAACGGAGACACTCCCGTGACCAGATTGGGGGTAGTGTGGTATGCCCAAATGCACTCTCTCAGGGAATCTTCCACGTTGAACCCACTAGCAATGGCCAACTGAATGTGCTCTTTTATGAACCTGTTAGTTCTCTCCACCAACCCATTGGCTCTCGGACAATAGAGTGCAGTTCTCTCGTGTTTTATGTTCAACTCTTCGAGAAAAGTGGTCATGGCCTCTGAGGTAAACTGCACTCCATTGTCTGTAACCAATGTTGCCGGAATGCCTTCATATACAAATACATTTTTCAAGAATGTGATGAGGTTACTCGTGGTAGTCTGCGGTGTGAACTTTACGTTTACCCAATGTGACGTGTAGTCCACCAAAACAAACATAAACCTCTTCTGGGTGCCAAGAACTTCCATGGGACCAATTATGTCGACTGCCAATTTGGTCCAAGGAACTTCTGGCACTACTACAGGGGATAAAGGTGTCTTACGTGTAACCTTGCTCTTATCACTACTAGCACAGCTGTTGCATTCCTTTACTTTAATCTCAATCATGGAGTCCATCTTTGGAAACCAGAAATCATTCCTGACTTTGCATTTGGTCAGGCTCCTCCCCAAATGGCCCTCATGGGCCAGGTCAATTATTTTGTTTCTCATGCTGTAAGGAGGAACAACTCTTCTCCCCCTATGTATTATATCCGACATAACTGATAATTCATATCTCACTTCCCAGAAATCCTTTACTTCATCTGGGACTTGAGAACGGTGTTCAGGCCAACCATTGAGAATTAGCTCTCTGAGGATGCTCATTTCCTTGTCCCCCGCCATGCTTTTCTCCCACTCTTCCTTCGACAAGGAAGAAAGATGCATTGAAAAAATAGGAGCGTCTAACTGTTCTTCTTTTGCATACTCCTGCAGGGGTGACCTTGACAAGTAGTCTGCAATTATATTCTTAGGACCTGGTAAATACTCTACCTTGAAGCAATAGTTTTGTAACCCCAGGACCCATTTAGCAATGCGTGGGGAATTGTTGTGTATATTTTTTGGTGAAAACATGAAGGTCAAAGGCTTGTGGTCAGTGTGTATAACAAATTGTATCCCCCACAGGAAAAATTTAAAATGGTTCACTGCCCAGAAACACGCCAAAGCCTCCCTCTCAATCACGGAATAGTTCTTCTCCGCCGAGTTGAGCGTCCGTGATGCAAATGCAATAATGGTGACCTTCCCTTGTTCATGTTGAGATAGCATTGCTCCCAACCCTTTGTTGGAAGCATCTGTGGTCAGGACCGTTTTCTTGCATGGGTCGAATGTGCCCAACGCAGGTGACTCAAGAATGCTCTTCTTTATTGCCTTAACCGCCATGCTGTGTTTTTCCTCCCACAGAAATTCCTTGTCTTTTTTTAGCATGTCACGCAACTCATCACACATGTCAGCAAAGTTCCTTACATATTTAGACATGTATTCAGCAAGACCTAGAAATGATTTAAGTTCTTCCTTGTTGGTAGGATCATGGGCGTCTATAACTGCATGGACCAAACTATACTTAGGTTTGAACCCATCTTTGGAAATGGTATGACCCAAATAGTCAACAGAGTCTACTTTAATTTTACACTTTTCCAGTTTCACGGTTAAACCTGCCCTGGTCAATCTTTGACACACCGTGTTGAAAATGGCATCATGTTCTTCTTCCGTAGCCCCATACATTAAAATGTCATCTTGGAAACATAACGTGTTTTTGACACCATCCAACACTTGTTGCATCACTTTCTGGAAGATAGATGCCGCCGAGGCTAAACCAAACGGCATCCTTACAAACATGTAAGCACCAAACGGCGAGGAAAACGCCGTTAGCGGTCTAGAATCGGGGTGTAACTCGACTTGGTGGTAGGCCATGGACAAATCGAGGACTGAGAAAAAACACCCTTTACCCATTGTGCTCAACATTTCATTTATGTTGGGCAGAGGAAACCTCTCCACCCAGATGTTGTCGTTTAGGCTGCGTAAGTCAACACACACGCGGATACCCTTGTCGTTGGCCTTGGACGCTAAGACCAGGGGGGCCAACCATTCAGATGCATCAATGGGTTGTATAACCCCCATGTCGCATAGTTTGTCCAATTCGTTTTTTAGAACTTCTCTCAAGCGCAACTGCACAGGGCGCGCCCTATGAACTACTGGTTTTGCGCCTTTCTTAACTCTGATTTTGTGCTGGAACTCTTTCAGTTTACCTAGTTTTTCTGTAAACAGGTCAGGAAAGGCCTTTTGTAGACGATAGCATTCATTGTTGTCAAGGGTGTCTACCAAAATGACTTGTTCCTTGTTATTTGGATCAAGGATGATACCTAGTACTTTTTGGTGCTGCCATCCCAAAAGGTTCGCCCCTCTTTCAACCACATACACTTTTCCCATCATAGATCTGCCTTTAAATTCTATGTGGCTATTCAACATCCCCACTAGGGGAATGGGGTCTCTAGTGTACCCCTCAGGAGAAATGTCAGGGGGATGTAGCATGTTTTTGCTGCAACCTAGGATTTCCTCGAAGTCCTTTTCATTTATGAGAGTATACGGGGAACACGAATCAGCAAACACTTCAATGGCTTTGTTGTCTATATGTATTACACATTTGGGATAGTTGGGCTTGGACGTTTCATCACTGTCCTTGACTTGGAAAACGAATCTTGCCTGAGTTTCTCCACTGGGATTGCTGACCCTGGAAGTGTTACTAGTCCCTTCCCTGCATACTCTGGCCAAATGCCCTCTTCTGTTGCATTTTTTACACATAATACTGCGTGCTGGGCAAAATGGGCTATTCGCTAAGTGGTTGCTGCTTCCACACCTGTAGCATTTCAAATTTTGACCTTCCTTGTGGACGGATAGATTTTTCGCACTTTCCCTATTATGCACCTTAAGCACTTCTCCATCAACTTCTTCACATTGAATGGGGGCGACCACTTCTTCCTTTGCTTTCATCTCTCTAACACACTTGGCCGTGTGCTCAATAGATTGGGCAATGGCAACGGCCTCCTTTAAGGACGGATTTTTTGCAAGTAATTTTTCCTGGACTTTCCCACTGTTAGTACATCTTACTAGTTGGTCTCTTATTAAAGAATCATTAAGCTCCCCAAAGTCGCACAATTGCGTCAACCCTCTAAGAGCCGCTATGTAATTATTGATGGATTCGCTCTTTCCTTGTACTCTGCTAAAGAATTTGTGGCGTTCAAGCACTACGTTGACTTTGTCTCCAAAATGAATTTCTAATTTCATCAGTGTCAGGTCGTACGCATCAGCATC
Source organism: Triturus cristatus (assembly GCF_964204655.1). Taxonomy (NCBI): domain Eukaryota; kingdom Metazoa; phylum Chordata; class Amphibia; order Caudata; family Salamandridae; genus Triturus; species Triturus cristatus. Next base: position 598,638,587 of record NC_140588.1, read on the forward strand.
ATCCTCTTCCTCCAGTTCAGGCTCAGGTAAAGTTTCGTAAACTTTACGACCATGCACCCCCAAATTATGCAATAGTATGTGTTGTTTACGCAACGGAGAAAACCTTTCTCCACCCATCGCAATCAAATAGGATTCAAACAGCTTAGTCCAGTCCTTCCAGTGTATTTCTGGATCACCACAATCATTTAAAAATGAGGGCGGTTGGCTCATGCCAGGCGTACCCATAATGTGTGAAAAGGAGGGTACTTGGTTGACGTAACCTGCCTGGCAGGTGTGTGAAAACACGGTGCGGTCAATCACCCGCTGGTTAAATCCACACTAACAGAGCCTTGTATAGGGGATACTCCAAGTCACACTAATCCCCTAGTAACGCAATATAGGTTGTGGGACTCTGGGGAAACCCCTGCTGAGGAGACCTTAAATAGCGTAGCTTACAGTGTGTGTGCGCATCACAGCACAGAACAGAAACGCACTGTAGTACAAGAAGCAGGGGTTCTACCTCCTTCTTTGGGTGCGCATCGTAGAACTCCAAGAAGGCACGTGGAATGTGTGCCCATCACAGTGGAAGCAAACAAAGAGAAATGGAAAGGTCTTACTTTAAAAGACGAATTTTCTCCCTGGCTGGCAGATCGCTGCGCAGAACCCGAAGATCGGTGGCTTTCCGATTCACGGAGGCAGGACCCGGCTGATGTTGACTGGAACACCGGTGATTTGCCCTGAGGCGTCGACTGCCAGCTTCGCCGTGGTATTGGCTCGAAACTGCTGAAGCGCTGGGACTGACAGGGAGTGTGTCGACTTCCAACTTCACCGTGGTCCCGGCAGGCACAGCTGAAATGCCGGTAACTGACAGGAGGCGTGTCCCCCTCACAGCCGCTGAACTCAATGAGGCGAGGACGTGAACTTTCCCGCTGCGAAAACAGAGCCTGCCGGCTGACTGAGACGCCGGCAACTGACAGGAGGCGTGTCACCCTCACGGCCGCTGTATTCGATGAGGCGAGGACGTGAACTTTCCTGCTGCGGAGACAGCTGACTGAGGGAGACCCAAGGTACGTACACTCCTCTAGTGTCAACGCGCCTGGGGGAACAAGAACATGTAGAGTTCCGCGCCGCTGACTGGATGAACGAAGGAGAGTCTTCCTCAGCTGAGGAGACTGAGGTTCCACGGCGGGTTTACACCACAGGATAAGCGGAGAGCACCATGAGGAGGTTGTCAAGGACCCAGTTGCTGCGATTCCTCGCGTAGGTTCGTCGTGGAGTCAAACTGCCCCAAACGTTTTCCTGTCGTCCTTTTCAGCAAATCTGGAGAGAATGTAACGAAAGGGGAGATGACAGGCTGCCCCCTGCGCAGAGACGTCGCCAGTGTTGTAGTTTGAAGAAAACCATGAAGTCAAGAAGACGAGGTAAGTAACGCATTTATTTCCTGTCATCCACTCTCCTGAACTGAAGAGCTCTCCTCAACATTCTACTGTCACCTCTCAAGGGACATACCAAACAGGGTGGGAAACAGAGGGGTGTGCGGAGCATACCATTTAATACAGAACTGAGATTACAACACATAGCTTTTTCTCCTAGATGTGCTGGACTATGTATTGTGTTAATGATAACTTGAACCATTGAGTCGGGGAGAAACCATATAGATTTTCCCTTCGTCATCCATCCCTGATCTGTTTGGATCCCTCCTAATTCAGTCCATTTCTTTATTTCCTCTGCTGTAGCATGTGTCTGTATGTCAATTACATCAAGGGCGGGATCCCTAACTGTCATGCAGTGTGTCGATGTCGGAACTATTGTCTTTGTCAAGTCAGTTGCATGAGTCCTATTCTGTGCTGTTTGCTTAGCTGTTCGGTCTGCTAGGTCGTTACCCTGGGAAATAATATCGGTGACTTTTGTATGGGCCTTACACTTCATGATAGATATTGAAGTAGGTAGATGTATTGCATCTAACAGAGCTTGAATGAGGGGACCGTGTTGAATGTTGGCACCGTGAGAAGTCAAATAACCTCTCTCTCGCCAAAGGACTCCGAAGTCGTGTACAACTCCGAATGCATAACGTGAATCTGTGTATATGTTAACTTTTCTATTCTTGGCTTGAATACAGGCTTGTGTCAGAGCAATGAGCTCTGCTGCTTGAGCTGATAATGTGTCAATACAATTTGTTTCAATGACTTCAGGGTCTGTCGTGACTGCATAAGCGGCCACTAACTCTCCTGTACTTGTTCTCATACATGAACCATCTACATAAAATGTCAGGTCTGGGTCTGGTAATGGGACGTCTGTCAAGTCTCGTCTGGGTTTTGTCGTAATAGTAATGACTTCGATGCAATCATGTGCCAGTGGGTCTGTTCCACTTAATGGCAAAAGTGTGGCAGGATTTAATGTACTACAACGTCTGATTTCTATGTGTGGCTGAAACAATGTTAGTTCGTAACCTGTCAGTCGTGCTATAGTCAAGTGTTGTGTTTGTGTCCGGTTCAAGAGAACCTCCACTGCGTGTGGTACTTGTACTGTCAATTGATGTCCTAATACTATGGAATCGCTTTGTCTGATCGCTAGAGCTGTCGCTGCGACTGATTTCAGGCACGCAGGAAGAGCTTGAGCTACGGGATCTAACGTGCTAGAAAAGTAAGCACATGGTTTGTGTGATCCTGCTTGTTCCTGAGTGAGTACTGACAAGGCAGTACCTTCACGTTCTGTAACAAAGAGTGTAAAAGGCTTACTGTAACATGGTGTCGCTAAAACAGGTGCTTGGCATAAAGCTTTCTTTAAGTCTTCAAAAGCTTGTGTATGTTCTGGAGTCCAAGGGAGGACAGTCGATGTCGCTGCCTCCTGGGTTGTCAACTGAATGAGTGGTTTTGCTAGAAATGCATATTGGGGGATCCACTGCCTACAGTACGAAGTGAGGCCTATGAAGGCCCGTACCTCCTTTTGTGTCTTGGGTGGTGGCATGTTTACAATTAACTGGATGCGGTCAGGTGTGAGCTGTCTCCCCCCCTTGGACAGCAAGTGCCCAAGGTACACAACTTGCTGAACACAGAATTGTAGCTTCGAAGGGGACACCTTGTGCCCCTTGTCAGCCAGAAAATGTAAAACCGTCAGTGATGCTTTTTCACATTCGGGTTCGCTTCGGGCGGTGATCAGCAGATCATCGACATACTGAAGCAGTGCAGTGTTAACTGGCATGTGGATACTGTCAAGTTGTCTTTTTAGTGCTTGGCTGTAGATGCTAGGACTTTCTGTAAATCCTTGAGGTGCGCGTGCAAATTTAAAACTTCGTCCATTTAAACTAAATCCGAACAAATATTGGCTTTCCGGATCGATTGGGACGCTAAAGAAGGCGTTCTTGAGGTCAATTACAGTAAAGAACGTTGCCTCTGAATCAATAGCTGTTAGTAATGAAGAGATATCTGGGACCACGGGATATTGTGGTACAATGCATTTATTCAATTCGCGCAGATCAATAACTAATCGATATACTGGGGGTGCTTTTGGATCAGTTCGTTTAAGAATCGGAATGATCGGAGAATTACATACATTGGAGTCGGTTTCCACAACCACTCCTTGTGCAATGAGCTCGTCAATGATTTGCAGTAAAGCCACTACAGCATCTGGAGGTAACTTGTATTGTCGCATTCGTGGTAATACCACACCTGCTTTGAGTGTGACTCGATATGGTGTAATGTGCATACAACCTACATCAGTGGGGCCTTGTGCCCATAAATGTGCAGGTAGATTCTGTAACCGGTGATCCATGTCTCTTGACACGTAGTGACCTTTAAAGTCACGCAAAAATAGTCGTACTCCGTCCGGAGAACAACATATTATAGCTCCTAGAGCTTTCAATGTTTTTATACCTAACAAGTTTTCTGGGCATGATTTTGTAAGCAATAGATCTGTAGTCCGTGTCAATGGACCAACTGTAAGTGCAAGCGGTTGTGATACTTCGTTAATAGTAGGCTTTCCTGAGAAACCAAGGGAAATATTTTGTGAGCCTGAGAGGGGTGCCCCTGGGACTTCGTTGTGACTTATAGTTGTTCTGCTTGCCCCTGTATCCCTAATACTTGACTCTGTACATAAGGACCCTCTTGATCTACAGGAACCTCAATAAGGGGTAAGCCAACTTCCCTCTCTAGGCTATTTCATGTGTAGCGCTGATAATCTGGATAGTCATTTTGTGCATACTGGTACATCTGTTGTGTCGTGTTTTGTGTTGCGGCAATAGGCTGTGGCTGTGGTACCACTACGGTCTGTTGTGGAACCGGCATAGGCTGTACATGTTGAGGTGCTTGTTGTTGGATCTGATCCTGTCTAGGCGGACGTGGTCTCTCCTTGGTTTTACCCGTAGAGATATTATGTTTCAGAACTGCACAGTCGTTTATATAATGACCTGGCTGTTTACAATAGTTGCATGTCCCTTTAACGGGAACCGCTGAATTACTGGACTGTGTCGCACCCTTTTTATGACCGTCAGCTGGAACTGACTGAGCGACGAGCATTTTCATTTTCGTGTCTTTCATACGTCTTTGTTCGTGTTCTTGTTCTTCTCTAATTCTATTCTGGTGATACTGTAACATTTGTAACATTTGTGAAGGAGTGTTAGCTTGCCAAGTGCTCTCAACTTTCAATACTCTGTTTTTAACCTGTGGCAGGGAATTCTCGACTAGTTTTGTTACAAAAAGATGTGGATATGAATCGCTACTTGCTTTCAGGCCGCTATTAATACCAAAACATTTTTCAAATCGGGAATAAAAATCACTAGTGTCTTCATCGGGTTTCTGTTTACAAGCTGAGATTGCTCCCCAGTCTTCCTTTTTCGTAGTTAATAAACGTGGCAATACTTGTACTAATAATCCTGGTAATGCTTTAGTTTTGTCCCCAAGCCCTACGCCTGCAGTTCGGGCATTTTCTTTGGTTTTTAATGCGGTCCAATCAATCTTTTGGTCTCCCACTTCCCACTCTTTTTCTTTGAGTTTCTCGTAAATACCGGCAGGCAGTAATACTTTCAATATTTTCATAATGTCAGGATAGGTATAATCACCCATGAGTAACATGTCCTTTAGTTCACGGTGAAAACCTGCTGGATCTTTGTCATGGCTGGGCACTAATTTTTTCATTTCCAATAGTTCTATTTTAGTTATGGGCGTGTACACAAACACGCGTCTAAACGTATTATCATCATTTCTAACTGGGTGTACTTCGCGTAAGGGATTCTGTCTGTCTATGTAATACGTTTTTCTTTCCATGGAGGGAGCTGGATCATGTTCTGGACACAAAAAGGCACTATATCTATGTCGGTATTCTAGAATTACTTTAATTAGATCGGTACCTAGACCTCTCCATTTGTTCATGAGTAGTTCTATCAGTATATCAGGTAGGGGACCAGGATCGGAGTGTTGGCCTTTATATAATATAAGGAGATGTTGTATCATGTATATACTAGCTAAACGCTGCTCATCTGGTGTGAGATTCAGAAACGTGTGTACTAGTGCATCATCACTGTATTTTTCAGAACTGTCAGCCCATTGTACTGCTGACCTGGCTAGTTCTTGTTCATCCATAGAATCGAGCACATGGTACCCCCTTCGTTCTCGAAGTAATTTATCAGTAGCCTGGAATAAGTGTTCAGGGGTCCTTGGATTTGAGATAACTGTTTGAAAAATTCTGTTACATTCTGGACGTATCGGACGCATTGGATTATTGAAAGATCTTCCTTTTCCTACATAAGCTATCGTTTGTCTAGCTGGTAATTCTAATTGTCCTGTGTTCATTTCTGACTGTTCCTCCTCCTCTTCCTCTGATTCAGTTTTATCTGCTTCTAATCTTCTTTCATGTATTCGTTCTACTTCTTTTCTGATCTTTCGGCACATGACTTCTATATACTTCTGTTTATCATGTTTTCCGTCTGCTATATTCTGACCCCATCTGGTAAGTACTTGCATTTCCTCTGGATCTACCTCAGGCCTATCTCTGTTTCTGATCAAGCAGTTTATGAAAAAGCGTAACAATAATTTCTGCATGTCCACCTTCTGGTATTCCATGGCCTCGCCAATACTTTCAGGACCTTGCCCTGTTTGGACAAAGCGATATATTTTGTCTAGATGTTCCACCATTCCTGGTAATGTCATTAAATAGTTTGCAACTCGTCGTAAACGTACTGAGGATAGCAACATTCTGTCGTGTTTACCTGGCACTGGATCGTATCTACAATCTGTAAGAGGCTCATTAAATATGTTGTCATTAGCACTTTGGGGTGTACGTTGGTGTGCTAAATCCCTATAAGTCAATCTAGTTGCTAGCGGTGGCGTGGAAAAACCTCCTGTCGCACCTCCTGAGGTGCCAAGTCCAAAAGGATTTGTTGGGTGTAGGGTAGAGAGTGTGGATGCAGGAAGGACTGTAGAAACAGGTGGAACGGTTTGAACGTGAGGAGGAGTTTGTTGCTGCGGAGGTGGGGGCAGCTGATCTTGGGGTTGAGCGTCGTTAACAGGTGGCGTGCGTGGCTGCGCACCATTAGCATATTCGGGGGCTGCATCATCTAAATAGGAAGAAAGGAAAATGTCCTTTGCGGTCTTGGGATGTACTTTAATCGGGAGTAATGGAGGTGGCAGATCTTTTGGTACCTCCATGGTGGCCTTAGGCAAACCCTCGGCCAGAAGGGGATACATACCATTCATAAGAGTGTTTCGTTGTCTGTCTACTTGTTCTGTTTTTACTCGGATACCTTCGTCAATTAATATCTTTTCTCGGGCTCTTTCTGAATCTTCCCTACTTTTCTCTTCTTTTCTGAGCGCTTTCTCTGTGCGTCTATGCGATTCTTTACGCCATAGTTCAATGGCATCTTTCTGTGACTGTCTGGCTTTCTTTTTCCATAATACTTCTTCTACTCTCATGATGCAATCTGCATCCCATGTCCCAGCAGCGGGCCATCTCTGACTCTCTGCTAAAGTAGTCCACCCATAGATCAAGATATAATACGGCATCTAGGCCATGTTTATGGTACATAAAGTACCCTGGAGTGTCCCTAGGTGGAATGGGAACAGCTTCCTCGAGTATCCCTTTTCTAGTTTTTATCTGTTTTAATTTTGAAAATAACGGCATCTTGAACCTTGCTACTTAATTCTTACTCGGTCTTGAACACAATAATTACAATAAACACAATAATGAAGATCGAACAATCACTCATACCACGACATTTAAAACATATCAAAAACTTTTTAGAAACGAACAATAATAATTAGAATAAAACTAGTTAACTGCATAATACTAAATATACTGGATGTACTGCTAAACAGTACAGATACACTGCTAAAACAGTGCAGACCAGGTCTGTGTACCCAAACCCGTCTTGACCGGCACAAACTAATGCGCACGTCTAGATGCGTCCCCAGCAACGGTACTCACCGGGAAGCACGGAACGGAAGGCCTCGGAAGTCTGGACTGGACTAGACCAAACTGGACTGGACTCGACTCGTGACTTAGATACTTCGGAACTTCGGAATCAGGTGGGCCTCTGTATACCTCGGATCTTGCTCTCTCAGCTAGGCTCTGGTCGGGATTCTCCGCACTCCTCACCGCCTCGTCTGGGTGTTGATCGCAGCCTCAGTCGCCCCCGTTGGCCTGAGGGAGATACAGGAAATCCTGCGGGTACGCGTAATTGTCCGTCCGGCTGTGGCAGGAGACCGGGTCTGCAACGCACCTCCGGCGCGTGGGGTGTGAGAGGTGTCCCTATTCGGGCGCCAATTATGTGGTAAATTTAAATTACCTAGACTTAATTTATGCGGTAAAATTCAATAAGAATAACTCAGTAAAAATAAGAGGCAGAATCCGTGGTATTTGAGGTTATAAAAGGGAATTTATTCCTTACAAAGGAATTATGGTTCGAACCAGGCAATCGAGTCCCGTCACCACGAAGGTTCAGGAAGGGATCAGCAATACATTATTGACAGGTTATCATATTTATAGTAAAATGCATTACAGTAAAGACATATGCAGAAGGCGTTACAGCTGAGAAGAGAGATAAGAATACACATACGTAATAAAAAGGCGTTACAATAGGCGTGCATAAAGGCGTATACTAGAGACGTCATTATGATGATGACACAAGTGGGTGGATCCATAAGAGAATCCTGCAAAGTCAGCAGAAATATATGGCAGAGATGCGCGCGCAGCCGCATGACGTGTGATTGACGTGTAACTAGAGGGTGAAGAAGACTTGACATTTAGCCCTACATGAGGAGACAGAAGTCTGGGATGTCAGGACAACCTAATCCCAAATCGTATCTAATATCTTGTGTTTAAGGAACTATATTATCTGGAAGGAAAGGTCTTTCGGACAGAGCCTATTCTATACTGACTGCTAGTGCGTGTACAAGCGTCTAAGTGTCTACATGAGATGCGAGGGGGCATGGGCCTACCATGGTAACGAAAGTCATGAATTACTTGCACGGAGACAGTAAGGCCGGGCCCTTTTCTCTGCAGCTGGAGGGATGTTTACCTAAGCCACTAGACAGGAATGCATTTCTCGAGGAGCGGAGCAGATAACTTGAAGGCTGAATACAGTTTTGGCAGGCAACAGGCCGGGCTAGGCACCGTTAGCCGCGCAGGAAGTAAGACAAAGGTCATGGATACAGATGCAGGTCCAGGCTGGAGCATTCAGAGGCAGAAGCAGGAAAAGCTCGATGGCAGAATTCAGGGCCTACCTTGCCAGAGCTGGAAAATGTGAAAGACGTGAAAAGTATACCATATAAAGACGGTGGCAAGGCATACTTAAGAACGGAATATCTGACCCATTCATGGCAGATCTGAAAGATGACATATTAACGTTGGACACAATTGTATTTGCGTCTTCATAGCTTGAAGTGGAGGGAACATACATGTACTTGCAGCATGTACATGGAGCCGTTGGGGTCTAGATAGGGGACACAATTGATCATAAAAATTCATATTTCCTCAACATGTCAATGCAATCCACCAGGAGATGTGTCCAAAATCTTACGTTTTGAGTGACACAACGGCAACAATAACTAGCATCACAGTCCAGCTTACAGCACAATTTACTTGTAGGGACACCTTCAGCTACACCATCCATAAACCTGTCCACTTTTCACACAGCTAGCATCTCACAAACAATATCCGACTATGTGAATGCACAAAGGGATATGGCCGCATCTTGCATGGGCAGCCCTGAGAGTAGTAACAACAGCATATGTGTGAAACTGCCACACTACTGTCTCCTACCTAGCTGCTGTACCTGCCACACCTTCTTGCATAAGTCACACAGGGCACACATCAACCACACTGTGACCCAAGACTGTGCGTTTATTGACAAGTATGTGCATGAGCCAAGAAAAATAGACAGTCAAATCTGCACATTGTTTAGGAAGACATTCATCACTGTGAGTTTCTCAGTCCTTTCACACATTGACATGTGTACCCATTGGGGAGTCAATCACAACACTGCCCTGCAAAATCACAAGTGACATGTGAGGGAGTACATGCCAATGTTTCTAATCATATAAAACAACATGGGATTTGTAGTCAGCAGTGGGATAAAGGTTAAATTGGAATTGAGTGCACAATCTTGTGCCATGAATCATATGTTTACTGTGCACTGTTGAGAACTGGCCATTGGCCAGTCACACTGCATGACGTGTCCATAGGTGCTGTCAAGGTGATCTAACACCAAAATCATGGTCACTGGCTTAAATGCATGGCAGCCATATCGTGGTAGCTATCGCCTGTCCCCAGCGGTGTGTCACCCCCAATGCCCAGGCCACACTTGCGGTAGTGATAGTGATATGTGTATTGTCAAATGGCGGTTGGCATGATCCACCACCGAAATCACGGTGATCCTTAGCAATGTATGGCACATATATCGTGGTAGATACCGCCTGGCCCCTGTGGTGTATCACCCCCATGCCCAGGCCACACTCGTGGTAGTGATAGGCATATACCCATGGTCAAATGGCGGTTGGCATGCTCCGCCACCCAAATCAGGGTCATCCTTAGCAATGTATGGCACACATATCGTGGTAGCTACCAGTGGTGTGTCACCGTCAATGCCCCGGCCACACTTGCGGTAGTGATAGGCATATACCCATGAGCAAATGGCAGTTGGCGTGCTCTGCCACCCAAATCACAGTCATCCTTAACAATGAATGACACACATATTGCGGTAGCTACTGCCTGGCCCCTGCGGTGTGTCACAGCCAATGCCCAGGCCACACTTGTGGTAGTGATAGGCACATACCCATGGTCAAATGGCAGTTGGCAGGCTCCGCCGCCCAAATCATGGTCATTCTTAGCAATGTATGGCACACATATTGCGGTAGCTACCGCCTGGCCCCTACGGTGTGTCACCGCCAATGTCCAATCCACACTCGCGGTAGTGATAGTGATATGTGTATTGTCAAATGGCGGTTGGCATGCTCCGCCACCCAAATCACGGTCATTCTCAGCAAAGTATGGCACACATATCGCTGTAGCTATTGCCTTGCCCCTGCGGTGTGTCACCGCCAATGCCCAGGCCACACTCGCGGTAGTGATTGACATATACCCATGGTCAGATGGTGGTTGGCATGCTCTGCCACCCAAATCACGGTCATTCTTAGCAATGTATGGCACACATATTGCGGTAGCTACCGCCTGGCCTCTGCGGTGTGTCACCACCATGGACCATGCCCTTACAGCCAATGGGAACCGCAATTGCGGTAGACTAATGCAATTTTGAAAATTGCGATAGCCGTGCCCCGCCACTGCGGGGCCGGTCATTGGATGCAATTGAAAGATGCAGGACCGAGGTAGTGACTGCCTGGCCCCTGTGGTGTGCCACCGCCATGGACCATGCCCTTACAGCCAATGGGAACCGCAATCGCGGTAGATCAATGCAATTTTGAAAATCGCGGTAGGCGTGCTAAGCCACCGCGGAGCCGGTCATTGGATGCATTTGAAAAAGGCTGACCAGGAACACAAATTGCAGCAGCTTAGAACCACTGAATGTACCCCAGGGGGCTATATATGTGTGGGAGAGAGCCTCACATTTCTACAGCTCCCAGAGCCTGCTGCCTGACACCCTTCACCACCAACTGATGCTGCTGCTGTCTCCAGAGCCTGCTGCCTGACACCCCTCACCACCAACTGCTGCTGCTGCTGTCTCCAGAGCCTGCTGCCTGACACCCCTCACCACCAACTGCTGCTGCTCCTGTCTCCTGGACACAGTGATGGGGAGGACTGAGAAGATCCGGGCCAGTCCCTTCACCGCCGAGGAGCTTGAGGTCCTGGAGGATGAGGTGCTCACACATTGTGGGAGGCTATATGGTGCTCCTAATGTCATGGTAAGTCTTTCAGTGTGGAAGTGAGAGTGCAGGGGGTGCACACATGACATTGATCTTCTGCAGTATGTGCCTGAGAGTGTGAGGTTGTGTCATGCACTGCCTAGCATGCTGTCACCAGGGGAAAGGGGTGTGCAGCCTATTTCACACGTTTCCCTGCCTGCACATCAAAATAGAAGGGACATGTATTGTCTTGTCAGCCATACAGTGACGCAGCAAGTTGGAAATGCAGGAGTTAGGACAGTAATTACTTGTGTGAATGGCTGTGTGGGTCCCTGATGTCCTTCACAGGCTCATCTGTGGCCTTAGCAAGGGTTTACCTCCAGAGGGTAGTGATGGAATTGTGTCTGACTCAAAATTGACATCATGTATAGGTCAGCACTATGCTCAGGACTTTAATACCAGACGGTGACACACTTGGTGGTCATTCACCTACAACACAGCAGATTGTCGTACTGTTGTGCGTAGCCCCTTCCATTTCCACCAGCATGTGTACTGACTGGCATGTGTAGGCATTGTTTATGTTCTCAATTTCTCCCTTCATGTGACATTTCTGATGCCCCACGTTGGACCTCAGTGTGAGCCCACCTGGCCTGCACAGTCACTGCCCAATCTGACAAGGACAAATCACTGAATGTACAGAGTGTAAAGTGTGTTGTTTGCTGGACTCTCCATCAAAGAGCCATCTCAGCCCTGTAGATTGCACATGGCAGGCCTTGTGAGAAGGGTGTGGGATTGTAAGTTCATGTCCCTCAATGTGACCTCCATGACACAGTGAGCTATTCATAGGGCAAGGACATTGTTGGCTGCACATGTTGGACACAGCGAGTCTGCCCTTAAACATGTGTTGAAACGTAATGTATGTCTTGCTCACCCTCAAACTAGATAGTAGATGTGGGCAGCCTACACATAGCTTTTTGTGCTTGCATCCTGCATGTGTATGAGATGGGCAGGTACTGTGTCCACCTTCATACCTGCATGCATTTTCGTATGATTCCCCCATGTTAATGTACCATGTGAGATGCAGTGTTGTCTCTGCTAGACATATCTGTGAAGTTGGGCTTAGTTAGTATCATGCTCCTGTACTGAGAGATGGTGGTACATAAGCGTGTCACTGATTTTTCCCCAACTTGTCTCCCATGCCTGCAGCTCAAAGTACACCAGCGTAAGGCCATGCGGAGGGCCATTGCACGCAAGGTGCGGGCTCTGGGTGTCTCCATCCGACGGCGCGCACACTGTCACAAGAGGTGGGATGACATCTGCCGGCTGAGCAAGAATGTGGCAGAGATGACGCTGCGGCTGCTCCCTCGGACTGGCAGGTTGGTGCGCAGGAGAATGTCACCACTAATGGCCCGCATCTTAGCTGTGACACAGCCTGAGCTGGATGCATGTTTGAAGGAGCATCAGCAGCAATCTTGGGGTGAGTATTCTGGGAAGAGTGACTTTGGTTGTGAGTGGCTGCATGTGTTCCAAGCCTGGGCTAGTGCTGGGCTCTGTGATGTTGCTAATGTGATGGAGTGGCTTGTAAGTGGCCTCTGTGTTGGGTGCAGCTGTCATGCATTTGCCCTACCTGTACTTTCTCATGTCATTGGAGTAGTGGCCCTTGACATTGCATTCTGAGTCGTGGCCTTCTGGCATCGTCTGCATTGGGGTAGTCAGGGACATCCCATGAAAGGCAACGGCAGTGTGCATCATCTGAGTGTGCTTTCATCAATGTGTGCATTGCCTGACATCAGAATTGTGAGGACTAGAGATCTGACACCAATGTGCAACTGTAGTTGTGCCCCAAAGTACAACATGGTGGATGGCATGAGCTCATGTCCATTGTGGACTGTGATGTTGTAGTCTGTATCTGTGTTGTTCCCTTCTGCTCCCTCCAGATGTGACAGTGGCAACATGTTGGGAGGTACATCTTTGCCCCCCTCAGGGCCCTAGGTGTGCTCAGAGGGATTTGTGTGTCTGGTCAGACGGAGCCACCGGCAGGCAATTTGGCTGTGTGGTCATCACATGACTCACTTATGCCACGTTTGCATGTTAACACGCAAAAATCAAGTTTTGAATTGAGGTTGCACAATGTTACTGCACAGGGTAGTGTGCAACATGGGAATATCATCATCTTGTTTAGTGCTTTGCTTGCATATGATGGTTGTGTTGATGCCAATGAACTGACCCTACATCTCTGTATCATGCAGCATCTCCCATGGGCATGGAAGGACAGGGGACGGACACCAGTGGTGAGGCATTGAGCAAGACTGCTACACACGAGCACAGTGACACTGATGTGACCAGCGCCTCGGAGGGGTACAGGAGTCTGCTTGAGGAATCACAGCCAGAGACACCAACCTCAACGTCATCTGACGCCAGCAGTGACATATCTATGTTGGCGGGCACAGGGAGTGAGAACTCTGCCTCCTCTTCCACCACACAGCGTACAGTGCCCACCCTCCCACCTACTTCCACTGTTGCTGCCCATGTTCGCACCAGTAAGAAGGGAAGATTGTCCTTCACCCCAGGCACCGCTGCCCCTGTCTCCCCTGCTGCCCTCAGTGTTGAGTCTGTGGACCTTTTTCGCCAGCTGTGTGTGGGCCAGACAACTCTCATCAATGCCTTCCTAGACCACGACAAAAAGGTAGCACAGGTCGTTGCTTTCATGGGGGGCATTCATTTAGATGTGGGTGGGCTACACCGGACTGTCCAGTCTTTGTCCTCCACAGTGACGGCAGCCATTCAACTGGCACAATCTCAGAGTCCAGCTCCAGTCCCTTTGGCCACCCCCCTGCCAGTGGCTACATCTGACGATAGTGACCACACACCACAGACCTCAAGTGCAAGATACAGCAAACACAGCATAAACAGCAGCAGCCCAAGCGGTCCAGGGCACAGACACCATCCCCACAGAAAACTAATGCCACCCCAGAGCGCAAAGGCAAATGCCCTTCAGGCAACACACAGGGCTATAAAGCCAAGAAGCAGGCCTCAGGCTCACATGCCTCAGAGGCATCCCCATACAAGGACTCTCCTGTCCCAAAAACGTCTCGCAAAGACAAGCAGACAGTTGCCATGCCCGCTGAGAAGCTGGTGCCTGCTAAGAGTACACATAAAAAGAGCTCCAAGGCTGATTCACCCACAACCTCAACTCCCATCCAGAGCCCTGTGAAGCAGGGAAAGGAGGGCATTGTAGGGGGTACACCTGGTAAACAGGGGTTGGAGGGGCAAAGGCAAGGCCAGGCAAAGCGTACAGCTGGATCCAGCAAGTCCCCAGAGGGAGGGCCACCTGCTGCTCCTGATGCAGCTTTGTTGGAGAGTGTGCCTGTTGTGCCTGCCCCACTTACCACTCCTACCAAGACAGTTCTTGGCTATTGAGTCCCCAAGAAGTGGAAAGGCACCCCTCTTCATTCTCCCACCCACACTGTATCTCACGGCAGCATGACTCCAGCTCCACGTGCCACCACACCACCCAGTCCAAGCAGCCCTTCAGCTTCCAAAGTCACTGATGCCTCTACCTCAGCTGGGCCTCTCTCGCTGTGGTTCAGTCCTCCAACTGTCCCCAACACTCAGCCACCTCCCAGTCCGACTAACAGCCAAGTCTGAGTGAAAGTTCCCCTCACACGCCTGTCTCTCCCACAGCGGTGCCTGGACTGCCCATTGTGATCCCTCTAACTGTGTTGCTGACCATGGCAGGGTACAGTCTCACCCATTCCCTGTGCAGGATCTCATGTACTTCATCTGCACTTTGTACTGGCCACTGGCCTTGCTGTTTGCCCATTCCCTGTGCAGCTTCTCATGTACTTACTCTGCACCTTGGACTGACCACTGGCCTTGATGTTCACTGCTGTTTGCTCCTTCCCTGTGCAGAATCTCATGTACCTCATCTGCACTTTGTACTGGCCACTGGCCTTGCTTTTCACTGCTGTTTGCCCCTTCCCTGTGCAGGATCTCATGTACCTCATCTGCACCTTGGACTGGCCACTGGCCTTGCTGTTCACTGCTGTTTGCCCCTTCCCTGTGCAGGATCTCATGAACCTATTCTGCTCCTTGGACTGGCCACTGGCCTTGCTGTTTGCCCATTCCCTGTGCAGCTTCTCACGTACTTACTCTGCACCTTGGACTGGCCACTGGCCTTGATGTTCACTGCTGTTTGCCCCTTCTTGTGCAGGAGCTCATGTACCTCATCTGCACTTTGTACTGGTCACTGGCCTTGATGTTCACTGCTGTTTGCCCCTTCCCTGTGCAGGATCTCATGTACCTCATTTGCACCTTGGACTGGCCACCTGCCTTGCTTTTCACTGCTGTTTGCCCCTACCCTGTGCAGGATCTCATGTACCTGATCTGCACCTTGGACTGGCAACTGGCCTTGTTGTTCACTGCTGTTGCCCCTTCCCTGTGCAGGATCTCATGTACCTACTCTGCACCTTTGACTGGCAGGATCTAATGTACCTCATCTGCACTTTGTACTGGCCACTGGCCTTGATGTTTACTGCTGTTTGCCCCTTCCCTGTGCATGATCTCATGTACCTCATCTGCACTTTGTACTGGCCACTGGCCTTGATGTTCACTGTTGTTTGCCCCTTCCCTGTGCATGATCTCATGTACCTCATTTGCACCTTGGACTGGCCACTGGCCTTGCTTTTCACTGCTGTTTGCCCCTACCCTGTGCAGGATCTCATGTACCTCATCTGCACTTTGTACTGGCCACTGGGTTGCTCTTGTCTACTTTTGGTGCCTATCTGTGTAATATGTGAATAAAGACAGTTACTCCTGTTGTCTGCCTTGTCAGTGTCCTTGATAAATAAGGGTTTTCTGTGTGGGTATGGTTTACTGTGACACGTGCTTTATATGCCACTTTCATTTTTGCAGGGTTTTACAGAGGTGACAGGCACTTCAGTTCTTCTTGACTCTGAGGCTTGTTGGGTGCAATGATGGTAGTTTGTGATGAACTACTGTTATCATAATCACTTTTGGTCAGGTTAGCTATATTGTACACATGTCATGTTTATATGCACTGCAAGCACAACGTGGGATTCTATCCACAGTATTGCAGGCTGGCTGGCCAGGGTCATCATGTCTGTGTGATCGTTCTTGATGTGTGCACATCAGTGTTGGTGTATGCTCATCTTGTGATGGCCAGGCATCCTAGTCACATGGGTAAATTTCAATGTGTGCACTTGGGTGGTCAAGAAGTGTGCAGTGTGAAAGGGGTGACATTGTCAGTAGTGTTGATGTGTGTGTGCCCCTGCAATGTTATCTGCACACGTGTCACCCAGGAGTTGAGTGCCTGTTAGTTGGATTGGTCAGCCCTGTGCTTGTGATTGTGTGCACATGTGGTAGTTGTAGGTTGTGCACTGTGCAGTGCGTTGGTGTGTCCTTGCACTTCTGGGGGACACCTACTTGTTGTTGGTGGCAATTGTGAGTATGCAGAGTGTGTGACTGAAAAGTCAGTGTTGTGTTTTGTTGTTCAGCCATGTGTCTTGATACTGTTTGTATTCACTGTGCAGACCTGCTCAGCCACACTGACATTGTGTGTGTGTTTTCTCATGCATTGCTGTCACTTGGGGCTTTTTTGGCTCCATTATGGCATGTGGGGTGTGGAGTTATACCATCCCTTATCTGTGCTTCTGATGCCTACCCATTGTGAGTCTGCACTCCATCCATTTTTGTATGGGGCACTTCTCACCTGTCCACTACTGATGTACACACCACTTCACTCTCATGTCAGCTGTCCCCTTGGATTGCCAGTGTGTGTGCCTCCCCATCACTTCATTTGTTACACTATGCTTTGTGTTGCTGATCTGTGCACAGGACCAATGTGCCACTCAGGACAGTTTACCAATTGGTTATATGTGATTGTCTTGTACTGTTTTGCAGCCATGGTTGCTCATATGCAGTTCAACCGTTTGTGCTGCACAGTCCTCTGATCATGTTGTTTTCACCTGGGGGTCCCAGACGTGTGCACCTGTGGTTGTTGGGTTAGCTGTATGTGTGTTTGCTGAGGTACTGCTTCACTTCAGTGTGATGTTGTCTGTGTGCTGTGCTGATTAGTGTTGTGGGGGTTCATGGTTTGTCACTCATATCTGTGTGGAACTGGTATGTTTGGTGTGCACACACTGCTTGTCGTGCATGCAGTGCTGTGAGTATATGTTGCCTTGTCCTTACCTGGTGTGCACCCCCTGATATCCTGCTGTGTTCACCGGGCAGTGTTCCGGTGCTCAGGGGTCTGGCGCACCCATAATCAGCTGGCCCACCGGTGGTCTGACATCCTGGACCGGGAGCAGGACCTGTTGGACCTGCTAGGTGTCGAGGTCGTTGGGTCATGGTTCCACTTTCTAATTCTATTTTTTACAAAAGCTTCTTTGACCATGACTATCTGTTTCCAAATTCTGGTTATCCCTGCCTCTAACTAAGTTCCTTCTAACTGCTTCTGCTATGACTCTCTGTACTACTACTACTACTATTATTCTGTCTGTAGCTAAGCTTGCACAGTTGGCCACTCTTTAGTGAAGGTTTTCTTTGGAATGATAAAACTCAGATTAACCAATAGCTGTAGCCACTGTGTCCTGTCCTTTGGGTTGTCCTCTTCTAGTCTTCTTATTATTGAGGCTTTGACAATTCCCAGCAACAAAATGCCCAACCAGATATTTGACTAGTATTTTGGATCGGATAGTACATACTACTACTGTTGTAGTGATTCTGCAGAGCCACATACAGAACTATGCACAACAAAATAGGATGTTGGTGATGGGAGGTTGGACCTTACTCATCACACCTCAGCCAGAAGAACCCACGACCACGATCCCCTGACCGCCTAGCTATAGTGTCTCACATTAGGTCCCACTCCCGACCCCTACACGAAGAAGATACACAATGATGATGACTGAGACAGACAACCCAGAACATAATAACACCATTTTGCTCACTCACTTGTGTTAGTCCACCCCACCACACCAAATACCACAGAGTCTATGTGTAAGTTCAAAAGGTTTATTTGAAATAAGTAACAAGCTCTGTACGTCATTACATGAAATTTTACTACAGCCATCGTCAACAGCAAAAAGCATAAGATTAAAACAGTAAACATTTACAAGTGCAGGACAACAAGAACAAGACAAGAGATCTGTGTGAATTCTGGAAGACCCCTCACCGTAGAACGTAGAAATACTGGTTACATCATGCATCATAAGCTCTGCAAATCTCTGGTTTGTAGAAGGGAATCTTCGCCTATTATGAGAAAAATGCTGCGCGTTGGATAGTATACTGCAATAATGTAAGCATTTTGCAGTCATGGCAAAAAGTGTAACATGTACATGTGATGGCTAAGCAATACAGACTAACCAAACTCCATAACAAAGTGGCTTGCTTTTCGACCTCTTCACTTGTACGCAACTGTCATGTGGCCTCAAAGAAGTCTACTGCACATGTCAATAAGCTGCGAGGTATAATTAAATATGCGCAAAAAGAGTAGTAGACATGATGAATCTAAAAGGGTTACACATGGCTCAGGCTAACTTTCAAAAGAGTACAGTAGGACTAGATGACCCTAGGAACCATATAACACTACTAGTGTCTGTCTACTGACTGTACTACTCTAGTGCTGATGTATGTTGTATTAACTTTTGTTTCAATCTTCCAAGTGAACACTAATAAAATAGGGGGAGGTTTCCAGGCATCGAAAAATGTGTAATGTTTTTTCTAGGCATAGTACCAACCACCAGTGCCGGCGGGGCCAGCGGCGATGGCGATGCGGCCATTCCGGAGGGGGCGGTAGAACAGGCGGCACCTGCAGGAGCTACAGGGGGGAAGCCAGCAGCAGTGGCAGGCGGTGGTAAGTTATATTCATTACTTCTTGACATTACTACTAGATGGAAGTTTGTTCACTACTTCACTCACTGTACTGTGCGACTTAATAAGTTGTAGTGAACATTATACAACGGTTGAAGAAGACACCCTTTACTTAGCATTAGCAGCGTGAGTTGAGTAACCAATGGACTCTTCTATCTGACTCCAACTCAGCTGTGAAGGTTTTATGGAGAAGACAAACTCAGATCAGATGACCTTGATGGATGTGTTGAACAAAGAGGGAAAGAAGGGTGGAAGGACGGGCGAGATAATATGACTGACTGGCAGAGAAGGATATGTTGGAAGCATGCATAGGTGGCTGATAGTAATCAGATCAGATGCATGGGTTGTTAAAGGATGGGTGGAAGGTGAAAGAGGATGCCTGCCTGGGTGGGCGCACAGTATGGGTGGATAGTACTAGATAGCAAGAATCAGCAGTGTTTGGTTCAAACTCAAAGCCAAGGCAAGCAAGGAAGGAGCGGACGCATGGGTGGGTGTTGGTGAAACCAACTAAGGTTTGTTAAGCGATATATAAAAAATAATGATAGACATTTACTTTAATGGATGTATGCCTGGATGTACTATCATCAATAGACAGCATAGGTGGAGACTGTCACTGGAGAGTCTTACTTTGAAGAAAATGTAAAAGAGACTGCGCCAGAGTAGCAAAGCGGAGGGGAATATAAGTAGTATTTTCAGAATACAGTTGACTCGCAGTAGTTTGCAAGCACATCTTATATATATATATTATCAAGCCGAAGCGCCTTCCTCCAACTCCGAGGACCACTCACCAATCCTATGTTAATGTATTTTCGATTGTGTCAGCCAGCCTGCAAAGGGTGGCCCATCTGTTGGTTACACAGTCAATGAAAGCAAAGTACCCTATGCAGTAGCGGTCGGTGGTGGGACTGCTGGCGGGCTGTGACACGGGGAGGGGCAGTGTGGGTTGGAAGTAAACTATGTATTACGGCCAAATACAGGTAAGTAAACATAAAAATAAATAAAATGATTTTCATTATGCGCACTGCACCGCCAAATGCGATACAGTGCGTGCAATGAAATTAGTTTTATTTATATGTATTGTTTAATTACCTGTGATTGTCCGTAATCCATAGTTTACTAACCCCACCCTGCACCTTCCCACGTCATCGCCCGGCAGCACTCCCACCACCGACCGCTACTGACCTGATGTCGTATTACCATCTATAATATAAGCAATGATCAATGGATCCGATAAATAATCAGCCTTTTTGTGGTACCCAGGGCAGGGTGAAAGTGAAATTGAGCAATTGCCCTCATGTAACAGACAGAGTATGGCCAGTGCCACCCGTAATACAAAAATATGAGCTTCCCCACCTGCAGACAGTAGTAGTAAATAAAACTAACGTGAGTCTGCATCATGTGACTCATATCTGTTTCTCTTGGGTGCAAACTTAGCTGACTAAGCTGGCATGCCGGCTACAACAAGGTTATGTAATTTCGCTAAACTAGAGATAAGAACAAGACGACTGGTGTGTACTGGAGTACATAGTGCTAGTATAATGTCGGAAACTCCCACAAATGTTAGAGTCCGAGGAAGTAGGAGTATAGATACTTACCACAAAATCACAAATGTTATGTACTGTGCTTGCTAGTGATACTGTGCCACTATGTGTTGAATGAATTTTTTGTTTTTGTTTTGCTAAGAGTATTGGTTACAACAATTTTCTTCTTCTTTCTTGATATAGATACTCCTTCCCAACCAAAACCTACAAGGAAGGAGTTGGCAGCCAGGGCCCGGCGCCGTAAACTGGAGGCCATTTGCGAGGAATATCGGCAGCTGGTGGCTCAGGCAGAGGAGGAGGAGGCGGCTGGAGCTGCAGCTTCCTCCAATGCCCCGGGGCCCCAGTCAGGCCCTGCCTCCAGTTTTACGGCGCCGTGGTCCGGCAGCCACCCACCGCTGTGCCTCTATATCTAGCACTGCTGCCCCCACCCTGTATGTAGTAGCAGGGTATTTCGCCGCCACATGCCCCCGCCGGATGGCCCGCTTGGAGGAGCACCTAGAGGAGCGTGTCAAAATCCTGGTTGACAAACACCTGAAAGCCCGCCGACTTTAGGACCTTGTCGATTTGCCCCTTTTTTAAATTCCTTTTGTTGGTGGGTGGGTTTTGGGCATTGGGGTTTAACTTTTTTATGGACATTTTGGACTTTGACTTTTGGACATTGGTTGGGGTTAGGGAGGGGGGTGGGTCAGGTCAGAGTGGGATAGTTTATTTTTGTTAGGGTATATTAAATTACTATATTATTTACTTAAACATACGATGTTAATGTTTTGTGGTGAGTTACTGTTTTACGAATTCAATTTACGTCACATGGTTTGTTACTTTGTTTCCTTGCTGCTGCATGCCCGCAGCCAGTCTTTGATTTAAAAGATCTGCCGATTTTGTAACACACAAACAGATAGATGCGGTACCCCTCACTGAGTTATTTTATTTGTCATACTAGTGCTGTCAGTCTCTCCTCCTAGTCCATTATACCTCCCACTAAACATATCTTACCTGTGATTGATGATGATGAAGTTCGGCACAGTGATGGCTGCATGGTTGGTTTCCTAAATGAATGGAGAAGATGCCATTATTGCCCTGCCTTGAAATTCAATTAGTGTTGCTTTCACCACATCTGCCCCAGCAAGCGTGTGATCAATTGTTGGTGTACATTTAATGTAGTCACATCACACCTCAACATAAATCACACAGCCTGGGGGAAGAGGGTTAGGGATTGATGAATGGATGGGAAGGGGGGTTTGGGGAAAGGTTTGACAAAGTAAAACAGACAGTATCCATGGACACAACAAAAGTAAAACACAATCTTGGAAGACGACCATGATCCATTATCAAAGAAATCTATAAAGGGAGAAAAAGGAAATGCATGCATGATGATGAAGAGAACTTGATGGTTAACGAGTTGTACATACTAACTACTACTACACAATTAGACTGTACAGGGTAGAAATTATTAATATGAAATGTGCCTTGCCTGTCTGCCCTCAGAGCGAACCAAATTACATGCTGTACCGGGCTTTCTTTTATTTTTCAAGCAAGTAAAGGAAATGAAAAAATAGTTGTAGGGATCAATTACCTAACAAACCACAACACACAGTCGTAATGATTGAAGAGAAGAAAGGAATCAAATAAATTTAAAGACGAATGATGAATGATACTAAAGTTACTGTATTATCCTGGTCCAAATGTGGAGTTGCATCATTATTGTCATTCATCTTGGTCCTCCCTTCCATGGACACTCCGCACATCAATCTTGGGTACCACTGCCTGCCTGATGCGGATTGGTAAGGTAAGTGTGAGTTGTTTCTCCCTCTATAGCACAGGATAAAGGCCGGCCTGTAAGTGTAGATGGAAAAACAAAAGGGGTATTGAAAAAAACCTGAATTAAAAAAAATAAACTCAATTACAGTGGAGTGCAAGAATAGAAGACAAGACTCTTGAGAGAACACTTTCAGACTGAGGCGGCTTGGATACATAGTGTCTACTCTACAGCATTAAGCGACAACAACAACGGGACAGGAGCCAGCACAGAACAGGCCAACCACTGCACAGGCCAGGCACCCTACCCCCATTTACCTTAAATTTTGACAGAGTCAGACAAAAGGCATATGCACTGCAGCAACCTAGCATTTTCCAAATGAAGTGACTAAATCAATGCGCCGCTGTCCCTCATACCACTACACTCTACTCCCGTCCACACCATTACACGGACATGTAGCCTAGGTCTGCTGTGGTTCTTGTTGAAACTGTTTACCTTTTAAGGCAGTCCATGAAGCGCAGTTATTCCATCAATTATCTCCGATCCAACTGACTGACTGTGTGCAAAGATAGTATGGTCAGCATCATGACCGTGTGGTACGTGTTCTCCAATACCAACTCAATCTGTAGTGACTGATTAAGTTTATAATATATTCCATATTACAAAATTGCAACGGATATTGGCCAGCACCTGCAGTAGTAGGAGTACAATGTGGTTATTAAACAACAAGGAAACATTGACTGTCACCTGAGTCACTTTTACTTTGTAGATAAACTAGTATAGTTCGACTTCATGCACATTCACTCGTAGTCAGCAAGCTTCCAATGCAATGCATGCCATCATTCATAATAATCATTACCTGTCTTGCTCTTCTCTTTGGCTGTCAGATCAGATGCCTAGCATTCTGACAGTGATGAGTTTCGGCTTGGAAACAAAACGGAAGATAGTTGTAGTCACGTTTCACTTCTTATGGAGGGACTGTTAAAGGCAACATGTATTGTACTATTCTCCATCTCCATCCAATGTCTGGCTTGCTTGAAATGTATTTAGGGAGAGTAAGGAAGATGGAGCAGGACTCTGAGGAGTGGAGTGGACAGTTATGCAGAGACGTGCAACTCCAATAGGGAAATAAAAAGAGGAGACGGTGTTGATGGATTTGTTGTGATTAGATTTGAACCAGAAAAACAGATACACACACAAATAAAGGAAGGAAGAACAATTTGAAAGCCTAGTTGTCAGGGAAGAGGAGCTCGTCCTCAAACTCTGGTGGTTCGGACAGAAGTACATCATGTAACCCACTACTTATGTCATCAAAGTCGCTCTCCTCTTCCTGCTGTGATTCACGTATTTTGTACTCCGGTGGTATAAAGTGCTGATTCATTTTGACCATGGTTAACCTCTCCACGCTTTTGGGCGAGAGACTGTTCCTTTTCACAGTAACAATGGCACCAGCAGCACTGAAAACACGCTCTGAAGAGACACTTGCAACAGGGCAAGCCATATACTTTATAGCCAGCCTGCTGAGCACTGGCCATTGGCTTCTTTTCCCATACCAATACACCAATGGGCTTTGCTCCATGAAGACCTCTGTTGTGTCATCCAGATAGGCCTGAACCATCCACTCAAAGTTCAGGGGTTCTCCTATTTGCTTCGACTCTTTTGCCTTTGCATCAGTAATGGACGTACAAAACCCTTTCCGTAGAAACCAATCACCTGACGTTTTTTTAAATGTGGCTGATGATCCTGTTGGTGCCGTTGATTTTATTGCTGGTAGTGTTGGTGACTGCTGGGAGGCAAACGCACTGCTCTCGGGCTCTGAAGTAGAACTTGACTCTGGGTGCCCTGTAGTACTTTTTCTGACCTGGGGTGGCAGGCCTCTAATTAAGATCCGTCCGTTTTCAAAGTCAGTGGCTTCCTCAGCTATCAAAGTTTTGTACTTGGCAACATCCACTTCTGAAAAAGGAATTACTTCATTACTGCTCAGCAATAATTTGTAACGTGGATCCAAAATTGAGGCAGTAATGTAATGTCGATATGACACAATGTTATTTTGAATCCTTGTATTGTCAGATAAGTGAACGGCTAAGGTGTTCGCCAAATAATATGCGTCTACTTTGTCATCCACACCTGCGTACATTTCTGACACCTTCTTCAGCTCTTGCTCTAGCATGTACAACAATGGGATAGCTTGGCCCATAGTACAGTCCTCCCTGCTGACTTCCCGTGTGAAGACCTCAAAAGGAAGTAGCATCTCTGTCAGGCATTTAACGAGGTCCCATTAGGCCATCTCAACGGTCATGCCTTTCACAGTAGGATCTCCTGACCTTTTCATGACATAAGCATTGAGTGGTATGTACTACTCAAACAGACGCTCACGCATGTAATAAGTTGAGTTCCAACGTGTTGGCAACTTCTGGATGAGTGCTTTGACTGGCATTTTATGCTCACATTGAATGACCCTCAGCTGCTTCCAGGCTTTAAAAGAATGGTTGAAATGTGTGCATATTCTTCTGCAGGTGGTCAGTAAGTTGCTGTCTTTGCTTTCATTTTTCAGAAAGTCTTGAACAACAATGTTAATGCAGTGTGCCAAACACAGGACCCTGAAATAGCCACCATCTTTCATGGCCATAACTACATTACTGCCATTGTCCGTGGCAACAAAACCAATGTTAAGCCCTCTTGGTCGCAGCCACTCAAACACCTTGCTGTTAAACTCATCCAAAATGTTTGCAGCAGTATGAGATTTCTCCATAGCAAACATGGCTACAGTTGCATGTTTGCGAGTGTCTTTAAAAATCTCAGCAGTGTCAACAACACCTCCAGATATCTTATCTTTAACCTAAGAAGTGCCATGGGCCGATCTAATCGGCCCTGTGTTAAAAGTGAAAGCGCTCAGGCCGATCTGATCGGCCCATGAGCTGACATTCATTCGGGAGGGGTTTATTCCCTGCTATGCCTGTTAAAAATAGACACTAACCTCTCATTCCCCTCAAGAACACATCCCTCTTTCTTCACTGTGCATTAGTTCTGTATATTCTGGCCGAGTTGCAGATATTTTACCTTATAAAAGTTGCTGGGAAATCTTGTTCACAGAATGGAAACCAGGCTGCTCAGAGCTGCATAGGACCTTCTGCACCACTAGAGGGCGCAAATAGAGACATTGCGCTAATCTGCCGTGAGCCCCAGAGACAGTGCAGCAAGTGTGGGCGCATGACTTGACTGGACCGTGACTTTTAGTTTTGGGGTTGAACTGCAGACAATTTTGAAACTAGCGCAGGTACGGCTCATTTTATTTCACACAAACAATATCTTGGGTGACACTGAGACTCTGCTGTAAACATGCTGTCCGTTTTTTGTATTATCCTCTCTTTAGCCCCACCCTCCAAATACTCCCACTCGTATTTCCATGTTTTGTTGAGACAGGCCACCGTTACTAATATGGGGTCAGTCGTCTGCTCCATGTGTGCTCCTGTTTGCCAAATGGTGCACTCGCCTGTTTGTTTCAGCCTTCCGGAAGGTTTTGCACAGGCCGGCTGACGAGGCCTGCTGTCACGGTCTCAGCTCACTGGCACTGCAGGAGCACAACTGCCTGCGCCACCCCTCTGAAGAGCCTGGGTCACAGTGCTGAGCCTGCTTGCAATTCGAGGGACACCTGCACAGTAAGTTCGACTACTACACTACATGCAGCACGGAACAGGCAGGAGAGCATAAATAACATGATCTGCTTTTATTGTCTGCAGTTGAACTCTTCCCAAAGGTATTTTACATGAGAACCAGTAACATTAGACATGCACGCATTATTTTATTGGTAGGCACGGGGAAAATGTGATTTGCATATGAGCCGAAGCCGAGTCTCAAACCCCAGCTCCAAAGTCTCAGAGATGAGGAGGCAGTGAAGTAGTGCAAGAAATTAAATCTACATCGCTGTGTTTTTGTTGTTGGTATACCACAAAAACGGCGATGTCATTTTAATTTCTTGCAGAGATGTAAGCACAGTGACGTAGTGCAAGAAATTAAATCATCATCGTCGTGTTTTTGTTGCTGGTATACCACAAAACAAGGCATTGTAGTTTTAATTTCTTGCAGAGAGGTAAGGGCAGTGCCGAAGTGCGAGAAATTAAATCTACATTGACAGGGCCGGCTTTAGGGCGGTGTGACCGGTGCCACTGCACCGGGTGCTGGCTTCCTGGGGGCGCCGTGTTTGCAAGTTTATTAAGCTTTTGAAGCACCTGCTGCAGCGTTTCTTTCCGACGGCAATTACCAGGCCTCACATAAATGTCAAGAAAACTCGTGTGATTAATTATCTTCCTGGAGAGAGAGCAGCATTTTGTATAGTTGAGGTTTTGACTCATGTGAAGTTAGTGCAGAGGGTTAATATGCCTGCTGCAAAGAACGTGTACTAAGTAGATTACAGAGTGCATATGATGTAAACAGATTACTGCTTTCAAAAGAGACATCCTTCTGTTACTTGCCATTTATAACTTAAAGTCCTAATATAGAATAGTGAGCTATTAACTTTCATCCCAGAACTGCATACACACTGCAAAGTATACATTATTAGAACATTGATTAATGTTGCAAAAAGGGTTAATTTGGCTAGAAATCAATTTGTATTATTAAAGAAAACTCCCAACTATGCTGTTTCTTTTTCGACTCTGCGTTTGTGCTTCTCCACACCAAGCACTCTTAAACTATACTGCCTACCAGTATGGATGACATGTGACTCCTACACTTTCAGTCCTTTGGCTTATGTAACATTTCCTATACACTGATTTACACATGTATGATTGATTGTCTCTGTGTAATGTGTGTGTGATGCAAAGTGCTCGGACACCCCACACTAGTATGAGTGGCGCTATATAACTAATTCAATGCATCTGAGAGAGTATGGTTATGGTGACTTGGTGACTGTTAAAGGGTGCTAGTGAGGGAATCCGTGGCAGAGGTGGTCATGGGGGGGCGCCAACAAACATTGTCGCACAGGGCGCCACCAGCACTAAAGCCTGTACATTGCCATGTTTTTGTTGCTGGTATGCCACAAAAACACGGCAATGAAGTTTTAATACCTGACACTTGTGTGCTATGTCGTTAGAAAGTGGACCAATAATGATGACGCATCTGTTATCTATGAAGTGGTATGCAGAACTACATTTCCCGAGCTTCCCTTATGCCACATGCCTATGTGTTTACACAGCTAATGTGAACATCAGTGCTGTGC
Organism: Triturus cristatus; assembly: GCF_964204655.1. Classification (NCBI taxonomy): domain Eukaryota; kingdom Metazoa; phylum Chordata; class Amphibia; order Caudata; family Salamandridae; genus Triturus; species Triturus cristatus. Next base: position 598,666,262 of record NC_140588.1, read on the forward strand.
CTGTCTTACAGATATGCAGGACTGCTTTCCCCAAGAATACCACATACTACGGGTGACACGATAATTGCAGTGTGTAATCATTAATTTTCACATTTTTTCGGAACATTTATTACAATTTTGAAAGACCTCTGGGACCACCATAGACCGATATGACTTAATCTTCTTGCCAGCTATACCATTCAAAATGCTGGGTTCTGGCGATTCCATTCTCTATCTAGGATTGAGGCATACTGGCCATCATGGTAGGACAAGGAAGAATGGCTTGTGATCTTTTGAAACAGGACAGTGTCATTCAATGCCCCGGTCTCGGACAGCTTAGTGCTGCCAACGCCAGAAAGAGGTAAGGCTAACCGAGGCTAAAGTCTATGTTGGTAGGTTGAGCTTGATGCAAGATGAGTGCGGAATCATAACTGTCTTGTGTGTCCAGAGTACAGGTACCACTGAGACCACAATTGCCAAAAGGTACACCAATACTTGAACGGTAAAACAGAAACAAAAAATTATGGCGCAATATTCTTAATAAGGTGGTCAAAACTCACTTTTTTCCACAACTGAAAACCTTTGTGTTAACATAGTATATTTTACCTCAAGGACTATTTGATTTTGTTATTAGAGTTTTGAGTCATGTGAACACTGCAGGGTAAATCTTGTGAGGTGTGTAGTATAAAAGCAATGAGACCATAAATTAGTACATCGAATCCTGGTAGGGAATTCAGCAACTTATAACTTGTGAATTGTTCCACACTGGGTGAAAACTAATAAGTTAACTTGCAATATTATTTTTTTTATGTACCTTTACTTTTTAGTTGTGGTTTGGTACTGTTAAGTTATGTGGTAGAACATCCTCTCCATTGCATTGTTTGTAATTTTTTACCATTATATTTCAGTTGTTATAACATGTACTTTATTGTGTCTCTTTCTTCAATCTTTTTATTATGTTTTCTTATTGTTTGGTATGGGTGTGAGCGTGTTTTTTTAATTTATTTCTATACTTTTTGTTATTGTCAGAACCCCTCTCAGATGGCCAAAGGGTAAGCGTGAGCTACTGGGCACAATCATGGATGCAGTGCCGGTGACCTTTTACTTTTATGCTCAGGACCCAACATACTATGGGTCCAGAGTAACTGGGCCAAGCACTACTCCTTTAGGACTTGACTCTGCGATCGCTCTGGCCGAGCAGTCCAACGCTCCTCGTGGGCAGTAGATGCAGGATAAACCAAGGCTCATGTCTTAAAAAACTCACCAGTGACTCTAATATGATGATTATGCAGTCCAACGTTAATACTTAGAGTAAAAAGCAGTGTTTATTTCGTATGTTAGACAGCTATAGACTTTTTGGTAACAAAGGGGACATAAAACGAGTGATGTTTAAGTTTTATTGGCACAATGAGGCATTAATGCATCCTTCTTTCTTTGCTTCTCTTCCATCTCCTCTTTCTGCAGGGTCTTCTGCTTAAGGCCCTTGGAGGTGGAGTCCTGGCTGCCGTTGTCCCTCGGACAAAAGAAAGGCTCAGGTAAGTGTTTTTGCGCATTCTGGATTATAAAGGGGAGGGTGTGGGGGACAAAAGAAACTGTAGTATAATGTGAGAGGAATAGGTGGATGGAGTAACTAAAAAGAAAGAAATAATCAATAGCGATGAAGTTCTCAAATTTCTTTTAACTCTTCTCGTTTTTTCCCTTTTTTATTATTTAAGGCTGTCCCTTCTTTTAGGTCTCTTTTCTCATCCCATCCCCCTCACGTCTCTCCTTGAATCCCCCCATTCCAATATCCCCGTAGGTGCCCATGCACCTGGGAAAGCCACGTCCCTCCGGGGCCGTGGCAAGGAGTCTCTGCGTTCTTCTGTGCTGTGTGGCTTCTTGTTCTTTCGGTCTTCTCTCCACCGTCAGGTTCGGTTTTTCCACACTTCACTCCGATCTGGAGTCTTCTTCCCCAAAGGTGCTGTCTCTTCCTCGGTTCACGATTCCTCTTCGCAAATGCTCTCGCTTTCGCCCGCCGCCCACTGTGTTCTCAGAAGTCTTTTTAACGTGCTCTCTTCACCGTCCTCAGGCGTGTCGCACATGACGTCAGTCAGCTGGTCTTCGCTTGCTCCTTGTTTAAAGGAGCTGCTTGTCCATTTTTCTTCCTTGATGTCTTGCTGATAGAAGTAAGGCCAATTGGCGAAGGGGGACTGTAAATATAGGAGGGGAGAGATTCATGAAGGGATGGTATCACACTCCATTTCTTCTATCTCTTCTTCTCTGACAGGGGTTACCTGACTACAGCACACAAAATAATCCACACAGTATCCGCTCAAGGCTCGGACTTGTTAGAGCGGTGCTTCCCCATGGGTACTCCCACTGTGCTTTCTTTATATATTCTGGCAGATTCTAGGAGGTAACCCCAGGTTCTGCCCACACTAGTGATGTGCATCAAAGGCTGACTTTGGCCTGGAAAGATTCCAAATCATCGACGAGCTCTAACAAGTCTCAAACTATGGCCCTGCTTCCATCTTATACCAACCGCGGTCTTCAGACGACTCCAGGAGCCTGTGCTCCACACCGAGAGACTCTCACTGTTTCCTTCCCATTGTTCTTGTAAATAAAGGGACCCCCTCAAAGGTAAATGACGTCTAGGAGTCAGAGGGGAAAATAAACAATATGATACAACTAAAACTCCTCACAGACCTATATTTCTTTTATCGCAGAATGCATCTGTGCCTGGGTTGACCAATGCTGCTGGTGCCTAAGTACTTTTTACTTTAATTCATCAATACATACAATTTTTGTTTTTTTGTAAAAATATTCATTTTTATTTTATTTATACATTCATTTCCAAGAATCAAGCTATAATAACCGTTATACATCAAATTGCATTATTTACTAATACTGAACAAATCATTTCCTATAACGATAATCATGTGCTTTTCTTTGAACAAGGAAAAAAAGGGGATTATATAAAAAATCTGCCCTACTCGGCCAAGACACAAACTACACTCACAACCACACTCATAACACAATTACTCTCACATTTGTACATAACACTAATATTTTGTGGGTATGGGAGATATCGGAGTGATAACAAATCTCCTACAATTGGTAATAGTGACCACAATCTCAAAAGGTCAGGGCGCACGTGGTCTACGCGCGTTTCGGTGTGGTAGTATGTAATAGGACCACCTTCTTCAGGACCTCGCCCAACTAAGATAAAGTGTCATCGGACTTGTACAGAGTAGGGATACTATTAATGATCAGACGGAATATTCATAATCAGAATTTCCAGCTAAGACAGCTAGGACAATTTCACGCGTGATGTCTAAGGTGGCGATGGCAGACGTCAATGCTAGTCAGATTTCAGAGCTTGATTACGTAGATGCGATATTATTTGAAGGAAGACCGGGATTAGTGATTCAGAATTAAGCGATTTTCCATTTTACAGCCGATAGTGGGACCCTTGGTTCAAAGTGATGGTTTAGGCGATGATAAAATTTACTGCTGGGATTTCACAAAAGTGGGCCTCCTTTCGATCGGGCCGGATAGTGTCTTCTGAACCGGAGCGACGTCTCTCATACCATTTCCAAAGTGTACGTCTTTCCATTGTTCAGCTGGATCACAGACACAGGTGATAGCCCACAGTCTCAGTTGAATGGGCAACAGCCAAAATCTCAGTTGTATGGGCGATGGCCCACCACACAGGGTCACAGATGTAGGCAATGACCTCAACAAGATAAGTGCTACCGGGTAACTGCCCGCTACTTCACTGCACCAGTGATGGTGTAGTTGCTGAATTCCACAAGAGAACAAAAGACCATCTCACAATACCAGTCCTGACCGCAACAGATGCATCAAACTCTGCTGACTTAGATCCACTTGCCAGGGTGCCAACTGGGCCTTGCTCCCTCCAGGTTTTCTCCTTTTCCTCACAGTATCCGCTGGTCTTGGTAGGCAGGCTGCTGGTGTTCCAGGCACAGGGCATGTATTCTTGGTTCATGAGCGATGGCCCCTCACCTGTATGGGAGACTGGCACGCCTAGGTACTGATTTCAGTAGCAAGACGGTGATCTTTCCTTTCCTGATGAGGCGGTGCTATTCAACAAAGTTTGGTGCATGGGCTCCTAACTTTATACTCAGACACACATGTGATTTTGTGTCTCACCTTTAGAGTTCTTTTTGGGGTTGTTGACTCCTTTGAATTTCTTTCTCCTCTGCATTGCCTTTGTCAAAAGGACAGTCTGCATCAGAAGACATGGCTCTAATTCTGAGTGACCCACAACACAGGCCAAGGGAGTAACCAGGGATTGCCCCTGGCTGCCAGCCTTAACATGAAATATGCCCCCTAAAGTTCAAAGGACTAAGCTGCCTTCTCTATCATATTTCCTGGTAATGCCAGCCTTCTCAGTCCCACCATATCCCTGACAATGTACCCAGGCCCCACTGCCCGGTATCTGTTCCTGGAATCAAATAGCCCCTTGATGTGCACACAGTATGTCCTGCTCCTCTTTCTTCAGTGTGTGTGTGCATGTGTCCCCCATCCCAGCTCTCAAGAATGTCAGCAGTACACATCTCCAATCTGAGGGTTGTAGTCCTCTGCAGGCTATGGGCTTCCAAAATAAAACCCACAGGCCTACGTCTTCATGTTAGGTACCATTCACAGGCACGCACATGCAATCCAGAATACACTCAATTATCATGTTATGTTATGTCATATGTCATATTGATTTGTATAATGTACTAATCACCTGAGAGTGTACCCAGGTGCTTGGGAAGGTGTGTAGGTTTGTGGGCCAGAAAGTGCTTATACAAAGAGCCATGTCTTAAGAAGTGAGGAGGAGGCTCTGATGTGTTGTGAGAGAGCGTTTTTAATTTTTTTTCAAAATATTTGTGGTGCAAGGGAAGGTTGTTGCCAAGGGTGGTGTGGTGCTCGGTACGATTCTCATGATTTTAGAGTGGGAGGAACGGCTAGAGTTTGGCAAAGGTAGACCGCAGAATACAAGGGAAATAAATGTGCAATATACAGAATTGGGGTAGTGGCGCTATGTGTCCAAGTCTCCCTCATGATTCCTCTACTACTGTGCACCTGATCCATGGTCTCAACTATTCAGCATTAGAGGGACTTGGGGTTGTCAAACGCCACATAACATTTTAGATGGGTATCTGTCATTAAAGTCCAGAATTTAACTTTGGTTTTCCAATTGACATAAGCAACTTACGCTCCACTCTTGATGTCTATGATTCCACTTGAAGCTCCTTGGTGGAAAGGAACCCTGATATTGACATCTGCAAGTCTATACTGCTACTATTCAAATGCAACCCACCTCAGCTCATGACAACACAAGGTGACTAGCAGATATATTATAATCCATGTCGGCGGTCCAAGTTTTAGATCCAGTTTATGAGCTGAGGAAGGCCTGACGTGGTCCCAGCACTCGGTTTCTGTGACACAAGAGCCTTACATAAATGAGAGTTGTTACCAAGACACACTCGATCAGGTACTGTGATTGCAGTATAGTTTTGCACTTTGTAAAAGCTCAGCAGCAGATAAAGTAGCATCTACTGATAAATGCTTTCCCTCCTCAAGATGTGTGTGTGGTGGTCTGGCCAGCTCAGTCCATAATCTACTTATTGTTGTTCGTTCATTGAATTCTTAGTAAAAACTGATTGCATATCCATTTTAGAACTGCAAGCCTGATATCACAAGACCAACCACCATTTAAAACCATCTTTATCAACAATAAACACTTGTATTTGTTACTCTGATCACAATTTGCAGTACTTGCCTCAACTGGGCACACTGGCAGCTTGCATTCACAGGCAGCAGCACAAGCCCCGAGCACCGTTTGGGGCGGGGAAGTGAAGACTCTTCAGCTTTTGGCTATTGGTTACTGAAGTCCTCCCTACAGTGGTGTAAGCCCCAGAGACAGTGCAGCATGTGACCTCAGCAGATCATGGCTTTTACTTGGGTCCCACACACACCCTGCATTCTGTACTACCAGGTATTTATTGTACTGTTCGTTCTTGCTACTTGCGTGTAAGTGTATAGCCTTTTCATGATGTTATATTTGTTTTTTTTATGAATGTTTGGGAGTAATTTATGGGCTATCTGGCATGTGTTGATGCCTGATTATTGTGAGTGTCGGTGTCTGTTGGTATGCATATATGTCTGTGTGTGTCTATGTATGTGTATATATATATATTCACTTAAAAAGCAAAGGTTACAGTGATGTGATAGTTAGGTTCAGATTTTACACACACAATACCATAGAAATTCAGCTGTTATAGTTATAGTTTTTTCAAGTAACTCAAGCTAGTGCCCTAAGGTAACTATAACTCGCACCCTTGCTATGCACAGTTTTCTCATCAATAATGCTACTGCAAATGTTATAGTAATATTATAAATGATATCCTACAAGAAGCCATGAGTGATGTAATATCTTATGAGGTCATGGGACTTCAGAATGTATAAGCATAACATGAGCATGGGGGTGCATCAGTTGCATTGTAAATGTGTCTGAGTGTATTGTCAGTGTCTGGGAGAGAGGTGATCTTGTGGGGGGTGATGAGTGACATCTAAGGCATTTGGGTTTTGTTTTATTTTACTGGAATGGCTTCCAAGGATGTAACTTCTGCATTGCTCTGTACTCACGATATGAAAAGCTGCTCCTCACCAGACTTAAAAGTGATCTACTGGTGATTTCTCCTGAGGAGGACGTCGGATCTGCAGTAACGAGGATGGACAGTGTCATTAGGACAGCGGTTGATGAATTGGCTCCAGCCTCACTACGTTATTCTGCGAGAAAAAGTCCTTCGGCCCCCTGGTTCACGGAACCACTAAGACTTCTTAGGCAGGGTTTACGGAGACAGGAACGTCTTTGGAGGACTAGCTGGGATTGGCGAGAGAGGGATAGACATAAAACTCTTCTAAGGAGCTATAAGAAGGAGGTGATAAGAACCAAACAGGAGTATTTTGCCACTGTTACCTCCTCTCTTTCCTCGCCGAAAGAGTTATTTAAGATCGTAGATACACTCACATCATTGAGGGTGCCGGATCCTGTTGTTAGCTCACAGCAGCTCTGCAACGATGTCGCCCAATTTTTCCAATCTAAAATTGTGGATATATACTCGGCATTGGAGTCTCAGAGGTCAGTACTATCTACCCCTATCTGTCCATCAGTCTCATCGCCAAACTTATTGGAGGGGGTTCTCCAAGGGCGTTTGTCCAGCTTTCCGCCCCTCTCCCTCCAGGAAATCGAAGTCCTCCTGAATAAGACCAGGTCAGGGTCCCCTTTGGACCCTTGTCCGTTGAAACTCCTTAAACAATGCAAGGAGACTCTCTTACCTCCATTGCTAGCTATCATGAATAGGGCAATGGAGGAGGGGTTTTTTCCTTTACAATGGAAAAGAGCGGTGGTTAAACCACTGTTAAAAAAACCCATATTAGATCCGGGGGTTCTTAAAAACTTTCGCCCCATTTCGCTGCTCCCAGCCCCGGCAAAGATGCTGGAAATCCATCTTAACCAGCATCTGGCGCTCTTTCTGGAAACCTCTGGCCTTCTGGATCATTCGCAGCATGGTTTTCGGAGAGAGCATAGTACGGAGTCGGCCCTTACCATCGTGCTCGACAACATCCGCACTAAGGTAGATAAGGGCCAGACCACTCTCCTTATCCTGTTAGATCTTACCGCTGCGTTTGATACCCTGTCTCCCTCAGTATTAACATCTAGGCTGAGGGAGATAGGGGTGGAGGGGCCCGCACTTAGTTTGCTGGCCTCCTTTCTCGGTCAAAGGGAACAGAGAGTTAAGCTGGGTGAGTTTCTATCTCCATCCCTTCCTGTGCACTGTGGGGTCCCTCAGGGTTCGGCATTAAGCCCGACCCTTTTTAACATCTATGTGACCCCTCTTGCCAGGCTTATTAGATCTTTTGGGATGGAGGTAGTCTCCTATGCCGATGATACGCAGATACTCATGTCCCTCGCCCAACCGGTCTCCTCCGCTGCTTCCAATTTTAGATCTTGTATGGAGGCAGTTGCTCAATGGATGGTCTGCAATTCATTGAAGCTTAACGGCGAAAAGACTGAAATTCTGATTTTCGGAGGAAAGCAGGATATCTGGTCGGCGGAATGGTGGCCTTCCTCACTGGGCGTGTGTCCGACTCCCACGACCTTGGCCAGGAACTTGGGAGTCATGATTGACCCTTTGTTGGGAATGGACCAACAAGTAAAGAGGACTATCTCCACCTGCTGGGGTCTACTTAACATCCTGCGGAAGATTAAACACTACTTGTCCCCTCATGCCAGAAAGCAAGTTGTAGTCGCACTAATAGGCTCAAGACTTGATTATTGTAATGTCCTATATCTAGGCATCAATAAGGGCCTGTTGATGCGACTCCAAATGGTGCAGAATGCCGCCGCCAAGTTCGTTTTGGACTTACCTAGGCGGGCCTCTGCCTCGGCGGCAAGAAAGACACTGCACTGGCTTCCAATTGAGGCCAGAATTTCTTTTAAGTCCCTGTGTTTGATCTACGGGGCCTTGGCCACTACCAGATCTGGCGGGCTAAGAGACCTCTTGGTCCGCTATACCCCCACCAGATGTCTGCGTTCCGCAAATAAGCTCTTGTTAGCAGTTCCCCGTGCTCGTAGAGCTAGGTGGGGTGGGAGAGCATTTTCAATCTTGGCTCCTAAATTGTGGAACACTCTGCCGGCTGAGATAAAATCCCTTCCCTCAAAGCAACTCTTTAGGAGAGCCCTAAAGACATGGCTATTTGCCAAAGCCTATCCCCAGCCCTAGATTTGCCTTGTTATGATTTCTGTTTGTTAGGCGCCTTGATGCCTTCGGGCTGAGTTGCGCGTTTATAAATTTCATTTCATTTCATTTCATTTCATTCATCTACTGTGCTCCAAAGTAAGGCACTAGATGTCTTCTTTTATTTCAGTTAGTCCTTACACTCGAAGGTGCCTAATAGGGGCACAGCCCCACATACCTCAACAACCACAGAAACTCCCACACACTTATCAGAAACCTCCACTCAGCCACACTCCTACTCGCACACACACACATACACAGAAGCAGATCTGGCAGTCATGCCTTCTTCCTCCCTCATAAAGCCTGGAATTATCTGCCCCTGCACATAAGAGCCACCGCCTTAGTTCTTGAATTCCACAAGAAACTGAAGACCTGACTCTTCATCTAGCCCCTACTCTGACCTAAACATTTCCTGCTTCAGCACCGGGATACCCTTCCGGAATAACATAACATAACATGGATATCTGCTATCCTCCATAGGCATCTGACTTTGTGACCCCAGCTACATGGCTTGTTTGGTGAACCTGATGCAAGCATTGGTCTCTTGCTATCTTGTTATGTTTATGTTTGTATGTTTGTAAAGCGCTCGAATGCCGAGGCGTCTTGGCGCTATGAGTGCAGTGACAGGGAAAGCCGATGTAGCGTGGCCTATGTCACTGCAAAAAGCTGGGTTGTTGTATGGGAAATTGTCAGATGGGTTCTTAGTCTAGAGGGTAGGGTCCTGTTCTGTGACTATCTGTTGATCTTCTTTTGGATAAACAATGAGCTTAGCCTTGTATGACCTTGCGGACAGTGCAGAGTAAATAGAACTGCTCTACTCTGCATAAGAAATAGCAGTCTAAATTAACAGAAATGGATACAGAGAAGCATACTGTGTTGACTGACAAGTGGGTGGATAGAAACCAGTGGCAAGTCATGTTTGATGTGGGGTTGAGAGAGGGTGCCCTATGTGTTTTTGGTAGTGATTTGATTGCCCTTGGTTTAGCACTACATAGTTTCGATAATATCAACCATGTTCTGCATGAGAGTTTCTAATGGGATGCTTTGCCTCTGAAAGTGCTACTTACTATCCAACTCTGCGTGGTAAGAGGGTGAGTATGAAACTAATGAATGGTTGTGATTTGGAGACATGTGACTAGTAGCACTTAAACATTAAATAATGTTTTTTCTTCATATTGTGGAAACTGTACTCATGAGAACACTTTGATGGTGTCTGTGATGAAGGTGAAGAAGATGAACAATCACGTCACGCTGACAAGAGTGTTGGATGTTGTCAAAGAAACATCATTCAGGTAAGTCGGTGACTAGAAGGTATACCAAATCTGTGGGCCTCCTGGGAAGCATCTTGGTATACGCTCTAGGAATCCGGATCTAGTTCTTGCTCTTTCAACAAGAGGAGCATAGGGTCAAGTTATAGACAAACTTTTTTTCCCCTCCTAGATGGACCAAGAACTTTAACAATCGCCACCTGCATATGTTTAGCTCAGGGCCAGCTTGTAGGTTTCTGGCAGCTTGCCTTGAGCTAATGCCCTCACTGAGTTGTTTTTGTGGCCAGCAGAGCCACTGCACTACTTTGTATAGTTGGTTCAAGGCAACCTACCTCTCGTTTTGTATTTCCTCATTGTGCCATGAATGTTTAGTACAGAGGCAGGTTGTAGGCACACTCTCTCTCTTTTTCCCCTTCTAGGTGGACCAGGAACGTCAACAACCGTCAACTACACATGTTTAGCCTAGGGCCAGCTTGTAGGTTTATGGCAGCTTGCTTTGAGCTAATGCCCTCACTGAGGTGTTTTTGCAGCCAGCAGAGCCACTGCACCACTTTGTATAGTTGGTTCAAGGCAACCTACCTCTCATTTTGTATCGCTTCACTGTGCCATGAATGTTTAGTACAGGGACAGGTTGTAGGCACACTCTCTCTCTTTTTCCCCTTCTAGTTGGACCAGGAACTTCAACAACCGTCAACTACACATGTTTAGCCTAGGGACAGCTTGTAGGTTTCTGGCTGCTTGCCTTGAACTAATGCCCTCACTGAGGTGTTTTTTCGGCCAGCAGAGCCACTGCACTACTTTGTATAGTTGGTTCAAGGCAACCTACCTCTCGTTTTGTATTTCCTCATTGTGCCATGAATGTTTAGTACAGGGACAGGTTGTAGGCACACTCTCTCTCTTTTTCCCCTTCTAGGTGGACCAGGAACTTCAACAACCGTCAACTACACATGTTTAGCCTAGGGACAGCTTGTAGGTTTATGGCAGCTTGCCTTGAGCTAATGCCCTCACTGAGGTGTTTTTGCGGCCAGCAGAGCCACTGCACCACTTTGTATAGTAGGTTCAAGGCAACCTACCTCTCATTTTGTATCTCTTCGCTGTGCCATGAATGTTTAGTACAGGGACAGTTTGTAGGCACACTCTCTCTCTTTTTCCCCTTCTAGGTGGACCAGGAACTTCAACAACCGTCAACTACACATGTTTAGCCTAGGGACAGCTTGTAGGTTTATGGCAGCTTGCCTTGAGCTAATGCCCTCACTGAGGTGTTTTTGCAGCCAGCAGAGCCACCGCACCACTTTGAATAGTTGGTTCAAGGCAACCTACCTCTCATTTTGTATCTCTTCGCTGTGCCATGAATGTTTAGTACAGGGACAGGTTGTAGGCACACTCTCTCTCTTTTTCCCCTTCTAGGTGGACCAGGAACTTCAACAACAGTCAACTACACATGTTTAGCCTAGGGACAGCTTGTAGGTTTATGGCAGTCAATCTAGAAAAATGGGGCCTCATAGATCACCAACACAACTAACCTAGGTAACCTGGACTTTATCTAACTGGTCATTCAGTGTATAAATCCCATGTTCGTAAGAGACACCACTGTACATTTCCTGTAACCAAGATTTGATGGGTAGGGCAACGTTCAGTTCACCAAAGTCTAAGGATGCAGACCAATGCAGTGGCTAATGCTTTTGCAGTCTACCTTGTCCGTTCATATGCAATCTCAGGGTATAGGTCAAAGTCGCATAGAAGAACTATATGCACTGTCAGGGGGCGCCTATGTCCACTTTATCCCTCATCTCCACACCTCTATCCAAAGGTTATTCAACATGGTACCTTCCCAGAGCAGGTGGGCAATGTCCCCTTCTTAGGTGTAACATCTCTATAATACTGCCAAAGGAACAATTTTGGCAGCATTCAATTTCTGTGGGGACCAGTGTCATCCATTCTCTACTTTCTATTAGCTCAGTATCAAATGTGCTTCTATAAGTGTTTTAACATGCGATGCCATGAGGACTGACCGTTCATTGTTCAAGTATTTCTATTTAAACCCATTCAACCACTACATTTTCAAGTTTTGAGATATAGATGATTTATCAGGTTTTTGAGTAGTCTGGATACCACCTCCTTGTTTGGTCCCCACTTACATAAATAAATAAAAAATTGCCAGGTTTGGAATATCCATGGGAATGAGCCCAAAAGCCTACTAAAACTGCAGTTGAGACATTGGTAGTCCCCAAAATGTGGGTGTAGGAACACAATCTCCTCTTGCACCTATGCATATTTTTTTCAAACTGTGCTTAATGAGGAAGTCATATATATCTTTAATACATCTGGTCTAAAAGTTCTCCCATTCTTGCTCCAAGTCTAAGAGTTGTATTGCATTATTTCATCATAGGGGCCTGTACTTCTGTAACTTTTTTGTGCTCTATGCCAGACATAGCTCATTATCGTTAGCATTCGATGAGATTCTACTCATCTTTTACTGTTCCCGGTATAAGATATTCTATTGCTACCAAAAGTGCACAGCAGGGATTTCTTCAGCTCTACCCATCTGGGAACATCTATCGCGTTAAGAAGTATGTATCATATTTATGCCAATTGAAACACTAGCCAGTAAGTTTGTAAGAGGCAGGGGGGTGCTAGAGGGCAGGCCAGCAAGTTGGCCACACCTGAGTGAGCTTCCTGAAGTCCGGGACCGAACAATGGCATGGTCTTGCCCCAGGAGACATAATGGGCGATCGATAATGAAGTGTACTGTCCCTCGAAGAGCAGAAGCAGACAGGGAGGATGTTTTTTTACACTCTGCATCCCAGCAGACGACTGCGGAGGCGACGACGCAAAGAGTCCTGAAGAGCCGTGATGTTGTTCCGGTGCAGGTGGCGACGGCTGCAGAGCGGTGATGTGGAGAGCTCTGGGGTCACATTGGCCTGCTCCAGCAGCTGGTCACAATGCAGCGATGCTGTAGATGCTGTAGAAGACCATCACTGATGTGAAGCTCAAGGCCGGGCAGCGCCGACCATCGGAGAACCTGCCTGGGCACCGAGGATTACTGGTGACAGGTTGAAACGGGGGAAGGAGGCGTGGCTGAGTCCGAGGCCTAGAGCTATGCAGGGGGAGTGGCAGTGGTAGCGCTTTGCTACAGGAGGATGGCAGAGGTCTGCCAGACTACCCAAGTGAGGCCTGGACACAGGCCAACCCCCAAAGGTTACCGCTATCCTAAAGTGACTGCTCAGCCGCGAAGGAAAGGAAGGACGGATGCAAACTGGTGTCAAAGCACAATAGGTCCACTTGTTGAGAGGACAGCACAGTCTTTCAGACAACACATCTAGGACTCGGCAGTGCCCCATGTTTGTATCAGCAACCCGCCTCGACGAGCCTAGTCACTCCAGTCACTTTTTACTCTCAGACAACGTTAGATCAGTCTTCTACTGGTTGAGGAGTATTCTGTGGTGTACTATCAGGTACAGAGGCCAAAAGTCTGAGGCTAGCGATTCATTTTCTGACTGTGTCTTAGACTCCTTGTATGGAGTGCGAGTCATGACAATTTCGGCCACCGCGAGCAGCATCACTGCTCGTTCCTGTTATGCCTGGGACTGTGATGGCTTTCTCAGGCAATGGAGGGTCACTTGGAACGTTTCTGTGCTTTTAATCTGATTGCTAGTGCCCTCTTCCTAGGCCTGGGCAGGGTTGTCCCTGCCGTGTACACCTCCAAAACAGGCACAAGCAGCTTCAGGATCCTCAAAGTAGTGGGTCTATCCATCTGACACAATCCATAGCTTGGCAGGGAACATTAGCGAGTATTGTAGCCGGCTGCCCGGAGTGCCTTCCTAACCTTCAGAAAGGAGGCACCCTGTGTTTGGACAAGCTCTGTAAAATCCGGGAACATGGATACTATGGCATTTTCAATTTTAAAGGGTCCCTCCATCCTAGCTCTTTGCAGGATAATGTTTCTGACTCTATAGTGGAGCAATCTAGCCACCACTGGACGAGGAGGACGGTGTGCCGGTACCCTATGTACCCTCCCCAAGGCAAAGAAGGGTGTCAGTTGAGTTGGGGACACCTCTGTTCGAAGCCAATTCTCCAGAAAAGTCTCCATATCAAATCCTTCGATCCTCTCGGGGAGGCCTACCACTCTGATATTATTGCGCCGATTATCCCCCTCCGCGTCTAATGTGCGCCGTTCCAGGATACGCATTCTCTCTGGGAGGTCCTCCACATTACGGTCCTGTGCCTTCTGTTTTAGCTGTAACTCACTCTGAGGATTTTCAAACATGTCCCCTCGATCTGCTACTTTGCAGTGTTCTGCCCGAATCAATCCCAACCCCACAGACACAGCCCTGATCTCCTGCTGGAGTGTTAGCTTGGTAGGCTCAGGGTCAGCATTAGTGTTCTCAACTAGGCAAGGAGAACTCTATTTCCTTCCAGGGAAGAGGCACTTAGTCGGGCCAGCAAGGGAGCAGACCTCCGCGAACTCTGCGGTACAGCTTTGTAAAATAAAGGGGAGTAAGGGGGAGGGCACCGGACCCAAACAATCAGACCCTTGCCTATGCGCTACAGTATAGTACAGTGGCTTTCACTCATTTTTACACCAGAGAGCAGTCAAAGCCATTGGTCCGCTGTAAGAAATTCCAATATCTGTGGGCACCCGTGACTGCAATGCTCTGGTTTTGTTTAGCAGGCAGATCTAGGCATCCATCCATCGATCTCGGGCACATTCTGTTGTCAAAGTTCCTCAGTGTACAACAGTGGGTAGTCTGGTTGAGCACAGCAGTAAGAGAATAGCCACCTCCAGCAGAAGTCTTCATTTACATTAAAACATGTGTGCCTGTCCCTGCAGACCCTCAGTGTTTTCCTGTGGTATCTGGTCTGAACTACCGCTTCTGTGAGGTAAAAATCATTAACCAGCACTTCCTACACCCAAACAATTGGTGAGAATAATGGTTAATGTAAAAAAAAAGACAGAGATAAACAATCCAAATTCTCCTTCACACTGCCCAATTTTTCCCAAATAATAATTAAAAAATGAATCCTAACACACCTTATATTTTCACAAAGTAAGAATGTGTAGCACTGAAAAAACAAAAAATGTATAGATTAGTAATTCACTCACAAGCTCCTAAAAACCCAACCTCTCTCCAACACACCCAAAATCCCTGTCAGAGAAATTTCTGTCAGAGAGAGGGCTAATGTATCTTTTTGGCTGTTCATGGCAGGAGTATGCTGACAGAGAAGAAGGACAAGCAATCGAAGCGCACCTTTCAGTAGAAAGAGTCGGCCATTTTGTAATAACTGTCTGAGGTAAATTAGAAAAGCATCGCAGTCATATATATTTTTCACAAACTGAAAAAGATAGCCTAAAACAAATTTGGTATTACCAACATCACTTATTTTTCTTCTGCTCATTTTTCTTATAGTGAAATAGGTATTTAGACCATGTATTTATATTTTCACTGTTAGTTTTGAATAGCTGATAATACTTTTAATGCTGGTGACTGAATTCGATGGTAATGTAAACCTGTACTGTAACTCAGATGACGGCCTCATTTCTATTTCTTGATAGTTCATCGCCTCGAATCTCTCCATTGTATCCAGCTTTGCCCTTGCTGACAAGCAGTTGAACATCATTGAAAAGGGCTAAAACTACATGTAACACTGCCATTCTCCCATGGCATACCTTATTTCATGCTATCTTGTTCCTTTATTTTTTTTAATTGGCCATAGACTACCCATGGTCTGCAGCCTTACACTTGCATTCAAGCAGCAGAGCATGATTGAACAAGATTGTGTCTAAATACAATACTACTGCACACACCAAATATACCTCAGGCCATGCAGAATATCACTTCGCTTTGCCAGAACTTCCATTTTCTCAACCATTACTCTTATTGACAAGTAAATAGGCATTATTGAAAAGGACCTGTATTTGAATTTCATAGTACAACTCTCCCTTTTATACACCTAGAATCATTGCGGCTTTGAGTTAGTACGATGTCAGGAGGACCTCATTTTCAAAAGTTGGTTTCCACCTTTCAGAATCAGATTCTTGGTCACCCTTTGAAGTCGGACAGATCACTTGACTCGTGGGGTGTCTGGTGGCAGGTGACAGTAATGGAGCAGGAGACAGAGAGAGAAAGCAAGCTGCAAAGATGTAAAGCGGCATAGGGATTGCTGCTGCATGAACAGTGACAAAGCTGCAAGTGATGAGAAATGAAAGAGAGTGGATAAAGAGAGTCGGCTACTGGAGAGGTGAGAGGCCGAAAAGTAATGTAATTGTGCAGCAAGTGCAGTGGCACCCCGCCAAGTGAATCCTGACAATGCTGATTTTACTACCCCCAACACTAGTCAAAGGGGCCATTTCCTTGCTTGCACCAGGGCCTATGGCATCCTTGCTACGCTGACACAGGACAAATGAGAAAAAGCTTTTCAATGGGGAAGATACTTTAAAGTGTTGGAAGAGTAGACATGACTAAGTTGTAGGAGAGGTTAGAATGTGCAGATATGTGCAGGAAAGTAGAGTCGAAGAGATACAGGAGATTGTACAAAGAGCTACATGAGAGGTGAAATTGTAGAGTGAGAGTACAAAAAGACAGGGTGGAGCTGCAGGAGAGGTGAATTGGAGGTAGAAGCAAATATGGTGTGTGCTAAAAGGGACTGGTTTGTAAATAGAGTTATAAGTGGAAAGTAGGTCGTGAAGGGAGACGTGTTTGAACAAGATTGCATGACAGAGTGGGATCTAGTGGAGTAGAGAGTCAATCATGATTCCGTGCTCTGAGTTAGTGCACTCAGCTTTACCTGACCTAAATAAACACAATCCTGACACAAGTACTTTTTGAGCTCTGTTCTGCAACCCTCAGAAGGTGTGGAAAACCTGAAGCAATTGTGAAAAACGTTTTGGGTGACGTGTTGTGTTAGGGATGCTTGATAGGTATTTTTGGGGACACTATAGCCACCTTTGCTTGATTCGTGTCTGGATATTGCTGACAAGGTTTTCAACTCGGCTTCGCATGCCATGGGTGCGGGTGGCATTGAAATGACATAGGGATTGTGTTGTACAACTGCAACACCCTACCTTCACACACCAAGACTATTCCTGTATCAGCCTCTGAAGGCTGTCTCAGGT
Source organism: Triturus cristatus (assembly GCF_964204655.1). Classification (NCBI taxonomy): domain Eukaryota; kingdom Metazoa; phylum Chordata; class Amphibia; order Caudata; family Salamandridae; genus Triturus; species Triturus cristatus. The sequence goes on from NC_140588.1 coordinate 598,683,418, forward strand.
GATAAGGCCACCTGTGAACTCTTATGTACCTGAAGCAAACTACTTTATCCATCGGCCCAGGGTGATACTCAATCTGTCTGTGGAAGTTTTTTGTGGGAATTGTTACATGTTGCCTAGTGTGGGTGCTTTTTGACACCTAGAGTGAGTTGCATACCTGACTGCTATATTGGATGATATTAACCAAATTGGAGGGGGGCTGAATAACCTGGGCGTTTAAGAGTATTGCAAAGAAAGGGTTCTCTTTAGGGATAAATCAAGCAATTCATTTGTCAACAATAATCAACTTGTAGGTATGTCTAAAGCAGTGGGATCTATGAGTGTCCGTGCACATTGATGTTTGATTGTAGGCATAACTGAATGGCCCAATGAAAAGGTGTCATCCTCAATCATACTTTGTGTCATTTTGGAAAGTTGGGAAAGTCCTAGAAAAAATAAATATGCCTTTAAGTACTGTGTTTAACTTGTCACATTTGCAAGTGCTTCACAGACATAGGTCAAATGTCTGGCTATGTCTTCTGACAAATTGCTCCAGGATTGGTGTTTACTTTTCTTTCTTTCACTGCAAAGTGAAAGGAGTTTTTAAAGTGAATTATGTGAAAAAGTGTAGGAAACTGGCACCGTATATGATATTGCCACTAGGTGGTAATACCATGCAGAGGGGTCTTCAAAAGTGTACAGGGCTTAATGTTGTACCCAAAACGCTTTATTAGTGGTAGTGCTGGCAAGCAGCATTAGGCCTAACACAGAGGAGTGTAAGACATGTATTACGCAACCGTGATCAATCAAGGACACACGGCTCCAAAAGGAGATCCACAACAATTTTAGAAAAATATACTTTTTTTGTATTTTATTGTAAGACTAAGATCTTCACAATCGGGTAAGTGTGTTTTTAAATAAAAATACTTTTCACTTTCATAAGTTGACAGAATATTTTCAGACCAGTTCAATATCCTATGGTGAAAACAGGTAAGTACCATACTTGCAGTTCCAGTCTTTGGGACCAAAAGTGAGCTAGGGCAAAGGGTAAGGTGAGTACCAAAACTGCAACACCAGTGGCACAGGGGCGGCTGGGTGCAGAGGTCAAAGTCGGAGGTTGGCCCAATGCTTTCCAATGGAGACTGGGAGTGCCTAGAGCCACACTGCTTGCAGATAAGTACATCGGTTACAGGTGCCAAGCTTTGGGGGTTAGCACAAGCACAGGAGGGCGTCAAAGCAGCACCAAACATACACCACCAGCGGCACAGGGGAGGGCAAGTGCAGGCTGCCAATTAAGCATCAGGCACCCAATGCTTCTCAATGGAGTTTCTCCTTTTGACAAAAAGGCTGCAGGCGTGGTACCGGAGGTAAGTAGAGGTGTAGGGGGTCATGGGGCAGAAAGGATCCAAACGTAATGCATTAATGACTTTGAAAAACTTAGAAAAGTGTCATTAGAGGTCAAAAGTCAACAGACATGACCCCGCTCGACACCAATTAAATCAATGAAAACGCAAGTTTTTATCAGGACAATAACAATAATGCAACACTGGTAGCAAATGATCCAAGGGTAGTGCAAGAAGACCTTGATACACCTAAACAAGTATAATTAGAGGTCAAAGGTCAAAAAGCATAACCTCCTCCAACACAGTAACTAAGGAGGATGTAGGTACTCATCATTACAATTCCAATAATGCCTCACTTGTAACAAATGATCTAACATTAATGTATTAAAGACCATGAAATACTTAGAACAGTGTAAATAGAGGTCAAAGGTCAAACCACATGACCCCCTCCCACCAACTTAATGAACGGAAATATAAGTACTTAACATTACAATTCAAACACTGCAACACTTGTAATAAATGATCTTACCAAAATGGAATAAACAACTTAAAAACCCCTACAATAAGTGCAAATAGAGGTCAAAGGTCAACTATTATGACCGCTACAATGATTTGAACAAGGAAAAAGATAGTACTTTGCATGTCGAGTCCAATAATGCCACACATATTGAAATTGATCCAAGCGTAACAGAATAAACAGAAAAAAGGTTAAACATGTGTATTTAGGGGTCAAAGGTCATTTTTTTCACCTCTTACACAATTTGACTAGTTGACCTGTGAGATCAGACACTGACCTTTCCAAAGATACCTCACTTTGCAAAAACAATGTCACTGTTCCAGAGATATATCCTTTGCACACTTCCAGAAGCTACCATTTAGGGTCGAAGGTCAAGGACTGTGACCTTCAGGAGTTATATGAATGAAATCATATGCCAACTATTCACAAAATATGCATCACTACTGTGCATAAAAGTCAGAAAATAAATTTTGAGATGTTGAACATATGTCCAATAACAAGACTGAGATCATTATATGAAAAACATCAATAGACGAAACAGCATGTCAGCCATTTTGTAGTATGTAAAGTGCTGTCAAAAGCTGCAAAAATATGTATTTTCATATATTTACTAACAGTAGTCTCTGAAACATCCATTTTAGTTCTGTGAACCAATTCTGCTAGGCTTATAAGATTAGATTCTGCACAACAATAGAAAAACATGAGAAATGTATGTGCCTTATATCTATGTCATAGTATGACAAAGAGCCATAAAAAATACAAAAAACAAAATCAAAATCAAAATCTGCCCTATTACCGGGTGAGCAAACAGTCTAATAAATATCTCTGCGTATCTGCCTTTGGAAACCACTATTTTTTTTATTAGCCTACCAACGCAGTCATTTACACTTATCATTTTCACAGTCACCTGGCGGCCATCTTGAATTGTGTCATGTGACTTCAGGGTATTTTATAAATGTATGTTTTATATATAAATTAATAGTACTAGAAGTACTGAAACCAAAAATATATAGTTTCCCAACATTATAATCGTAATTACACAAACTACAGCATGTTAAAGCAAAGTACTCCAAAAAGTCAATAAATGGCTTGGCACTGAAGGATTTTCAATGGTCACTAATAGGGTTAACACCTGAAAAAGAGACCCAGTGTGCAGTGATGCACATGTAATTAGTGGCTTGGCAACTGGTCCACATGTCTGTTGTCAGGTGGAATCTCTGAACAGCACTCTGTTTTAAGGCTTTTCCAAGCAATTCCAGCACGTCGTGATGTAGTGCTGGAACAGCAACTCTGGCAAAATAGTAGCGGCTGGGAACCTTCCATTTTGGGCAGATGGTTGTCACAAATTCCAGAAAACCCACCCCTTCAACAAAAGAAAAAGGGAGAAGGTCAAGTGCTAACATTTTAGCCAGCTTCGCATTGTACAAACGTGCTATTGGGTGGTTGCGTTCGTACTGCCCCTCCGACCTAGTAAACATGCTAAGAATGGTAGGCTGCGTGGTATTCCTTCCTGTGCTCAACGTCGCACTTTTTTTTTAAAGAAGTACTCCTTGGTGTCCCAGGCTGACTCTTACTCTTGTGCCACTGAGATGTTGCTGAGGATGTGGGCGTTACCACTGCAGTGCTGGGGACAGGGCTACTTTGTGTACCACTACCACAGAGAATGTCTCCCTCTTCTTCTTCTTCCTGTTCCACCGTGAGTGGACCTTCTACTCGTTTATCCCCACCAACAGCAATGGTTCCAGTTTTTATGCGACAAAGGTGCTCCTCCCACTGGATTGCATGGTGTTTTTTCAGATGAGTCATTTGGCCTCCGGTACCATAGTTTGTACCAAGCTTACCACGACTAACAGAGGTATGACAAATGGAGCATATAGCAATGTTCTCCTCCTTTTCGCTAACCGTAAAGAAGTCCCACACTGGGGAGCTTAACTTTTGTCTCCTGCTGGAGGTGTCACTTCCAATGCCGGATGAACTGGAGGGCGTGCGTTGAATTTGACTCTGTGCAGTACCACTACCTACTTCTGCTGAGGTGGTGCTTGTGCTGGATGTAGGACGCTGCCTGCCCTTTGCTAATGTAAATATGGAAGCTGGAGGTCGTGTTGGCGTTACCTGTGTTGGAGGTATGCGTGCTACATCCCTCGCAGCCATTTTGGATAGGGTAAAAATGTTGGTCTCCATCTCCTCTGGGCCGGGAGTGATGTTCGTGATGACTGGCTCATCATCATCATCATCCTGCTCTTCTACATCAACCCCCATAAGTGTAAGGCTTTCTGGAACCTTCCTTTTCCCATGCCTGCTCTTGTGACGTGTCTCCCTCTCAGACTCAGTTTGTGGCTTCCAAGTGGCATCTAGATCATCAGAAGGGGGGCTTGGCGAAGAACTTGATGTACTAACCCTCCTTTTCCTTGCTGGGGATTTGGAAGACAATGGAACTTCTGAAGGAGTGGCTTTCTCTTCTTCCTCTGCATGAGGCTCAATTTCTTGAACTGCCCCTACTTCGGGAGGAACAACAGCTACTATTGCGGGTGGTGGTTGCGGCTGTTGTTGTTGACCACTTATCTGCTGTGTTCCCTCCTGCGTTGACTGTGTACTACTTTGAGATAGCGATAAGTTTAGTTCAGGCTCAGCATCACTGCTTTCCACCATTAGGGTGGCTGCCTCTTCCACACTCATCTGCTTGGGCCTGGGCTGGTGGGTTGGGCCCACTGATGCGGAGGTGCTGCCCCCAGCTTGGCCCCCGGACACCGCTGCTGCAGGCGTCATTTTTGGTGTCCCAAAAAAGGTTTTGAGCGGCACACCAGACTTAAGTGACACTTCCTTCTTCTTCTGTTCGTTCTTCTCCATGGCAACTTTCTTGGTACCGGAGGACCTGCTACCTGCTTTCTTTGGGGGCATCTTCTTCAGATGTCAACAGCACTCAGTTGCATAAGTTGCAGAGATGGCTGGTCAGGTCACTCACACGTCACGTTGTGTACAGCAGCAGGACGTCGGTCTGGCACCACAACGGGCGATGATGACACACCTCCTCCGTCTTTTGTACACCTAAAAGCAAAGAAGCCAGAAGAACATCAGTCAAAAGATAGTACAATCAAAGTAATATAATATATAACTTCTTAGTGTGTAGTGGGTGGTCACAATTATTACATTTTATTAAGTGAGCAACAACAATGAACATATACACATAAAAAGGCATTTATTTACAACACCCAAAAAGTGAAATATACCCCAGAAAAAAAGTGAAGCCCACATTTTGAAATTCAATCCAAAGCTATACATGATGTTGAAATTCAACACACAACACAAAAACAGTTGTTTAACTTCCATGCACCCGTGATGATTGATGAGTAGTACCCCTGGGCCTACTGGCAGACTAGGCCACAAGCTTGGAGGCCTATGGAAAAAGGCACAGTGCCTGGTCCCACAAAATGTCCGCCACCACATGGCCAGGCCACTCACAAAAACAAGAAAAGGTCAGGAATACAAGACAGACAATGCAGGCCTGTAGCAAAAGCACAATGCCTGCCTTCACAAAATGGTCGCCACCCACATGCTCAGGCCACCCACCACAATAATAACAAAAAAGTTAATACAAAGGACAGGAACAGGAAGTTGGAGTCTCTGTGGAACTTACTTCCTCTCCTAAAAATGTTTTTTAAAAAATAAAAGTGACTCCATGCTCCAAAACTACAGCAAAACGACAACCTGAGGAGTTCTTTTAGCAAAATGCACAAAATCAGCATTTTCGAGAAGGTTTTATGTTGTTCGCGAGATATAGTTTGCCAGATTGCACATTCTGCGCGTTCGGCATCGCGAACTGCACAAAAAGTCGTTATCGCGTGTGCGAACACGCATATTCAGAGCGCGAAAATGACAAAAACTGTAAGTCCGCGTTGTCGCGTTGTGCAGAGTTGCCAAAAGTACGGGAGCTGAATTCCTAGGGTTACCTACTGGCTGAAAAGTCCTATTTATTTAACACACACCCACAAACTGCAATTCCACCACAAAAACCACCTTTTGCAATTCAATCCAAAGCCATCCATGGGGTTAAAATTCAACAGACAACACAAACAGTTTTTATGCATCCATGATTTGATGATGACTACCTCTGGGCCTACTGACAGACTAGGCCACAAGCTTGGAACAGAATGGCAAAAGCAAGCACACTGCTTGGATGGCTCCACAAAATGGCCACGACCCACCCACAACAACAAGAAATGGAAGACAGACAATGTAAGCCTATGCCAAAAGCACACTGCCTGTCTTCACAAAATGGCCGCCACACACATGGCCAGGACACAACAACAACACACATAAGCCAAGGGGAACAAAGAAAAGACATGCAGGCCTTTATGGAATAAGAAGCACACACTAGTAAACTACCACCACAAAATTGCCACAAGCCACATGGGCACTCACAGTCACAACAGGCCATGGAAAAGAATGAGCTGAAGCAGGCCTATATATGACCGGGTAAAGGAGGCCTGTTAAACAACACAGCTTTAATACAAAAATGAAAATCAACAGGGCTAAGAAAGGATTGGAAAGAAGTTACACATCAGTCTCACACACACATCCAACAAAGGTATTTAACACACACACACACACACACAAACAGTGAAATACACCACAGCCACATTTAGCATTTCAATCCTATGCCATCCATGCCCTACATGAAGTTTAAATTCAACGCACACCACAGAAACATGGACCCATGGGTACCCTACTGGCTGAAATTGCAAAGAAAAACAACTAGGTGCCTATTGAAAGTACAGGCCACCCACAACAATAATTTTTAAAAACAATGAAAATCCCAGAAAAATGTAGGTTCAAACAAGCCTCAATAAAACAAACATGTACACCAATTCTCCAACTTACTTGTAAAATTAAATCTCAAATCAAAAAGTCCTCAAATAAATCCAATCCAATGATATGATGCAGCAGACAGACACAAAAAGTGATCCTTCCAGCTCCAAATCCAAATGAAAGTGAACCGCACATGGACAAAGCACTGGGAGGAGCCTGCTGGACAGGAACAGGAAGTTGGAGACTCAGGGGCACTTCCTTCCTCTTGAGAAAAAGAGTAAGAAAAAAAAAGGTTTTATGATGCTCAAGAGATATTCTTCGCCAGATTGTACTTTTTGCATGTTCGGGATCGAGATCTTACCAAGACAGCCGCCGGAAGTCAGCTCGCGCGTCCGAATGACGTGTTCGCGTTCGCACACTCTCGCGGGATCGGGGGGCCATATTACAAATCTCGTGGTGCACGCGAACAGACAGAAAAGCGAGTTGGCGAACGCAGAATCACGGTAAGACGTTACCACGAGCACGAGAATAAATATTGAGCGCAAGAGGAAGCAAAACAACTACGCTATGCAGCAGATTGCGTAGCAATCTGCAACTTTGCGCTCTACGCAAATCGCAAAGTTACCTAAACTTCGCAAGCTCCGCGAGCGGAGCGGAGTTCACCGCCCAGGCTTAATATATATGTTTATAAATATATATATATATAAGAGCGTTTTTTGTTTTACCAATAACTTTGGCGTCGTTTGACGAATCCTTGTGAAATTTTCGAAAACTAGTTTGACGCTCAATTCAGCTGCTGTATTGAAAGTTTTGGGGTGTTCTGTCAAGCTGAGGGCCAAGAAAAAGAGGTGGTCCCAAAACGTGCTTTCCTCATGTTAATTTCAATAGGGAACTTTAGACACAGCTACAGCCCACTGCTGAACGAAATTACACCAAATTTGGCAGGAAGTTAGATATTGGTTCAGGCAAGAGCCTTTTTGTGATTTGGTGTAAATCCGTTCAGTAGTTGCAGTTATTTAAAGAAATTTCCAGTTGCATATCTACGGACCAGAAGATACGCCACACACCCCCCCCCCCCCGATCTCGTGCTGAGATCTGATTGGCTGCCAACATTTCAAACCAGGAAGTGTTGGCAGCCATCTTCTGACTCCATTGAACTGAGTTACAGAAAACAACATAAAAAACGAAAAGGGGGCAGAGTAGAAACACCCTGACACCCTAGGCCTCTTGGGGGGGGGGTTACCACAGAGACCCAGCAGGGCCAAAAAAAGGCATTTTGATTGGTAATTCTGCATGGGATCCGTGGATCCCATGCCTGTCGCGGGAACTTGGGCCTCCCACACAAGTGAGGCACCATTTTTACTGGGAGACCCAGGGGAAAGCTGGGAGGTGGGAAATTTGAGTGGGCCCGGTGATGCCACAACTTTCCCACACAAAAATGTGTGAAAAAAGTGATTTTTTCAGCTAAAATTGAGGTTTGCAGGGGATTCTGGGTAAGGAAATTTTGGGGGATCCACGCAAGCCATACCTCCCTGGAAGCCCCCGGGTGTCTAGTTTGCAGAAATGTATGGGTTTGGTAGGTTTCCCTAGATGGCCGCTGAGAACCGGGCCAAAAACCCAAGTGACCCCCCTTGCAAAACCAGGTGGTTTTGAGATAGTCAATTTTGATGTTACCTCACTACGTTTTGCGCCGTTTCCTGTCGCGGGCACTAGGCCAACCCACACAAGTGAGGTACCGTTTTTCTTGTAAGACTTTGGGGAACGTGGGGTGGGTGGAAATTTGTGGATCCACGCAGATTCCGGAACTTTCCACTACAGAAATGTGGGGAAAATGTGTTTTTTTGGACAATTTTTAGGTTTGCAAGGGATTCTGGGTAACAGACTCTGGTGGGAGGCAGTCAAGTCACTCCATCCTGGATTTCCCTGGGTGTCTAGTTTTCAAAAATGTATAGGTTTGCTAGGTTTCCCAAGGTGCCCGCAGAGCTAGGGTTCAAAAACTACAGCTAGACATTTTGCCAAAAAAGGGTCATTTTTCACTGCGAAATTGAGGTGTGACCACATTGCGTTTTGCGCCGTTTCCTGTCGCGGGCACTAGGCCGACCCACACAAGTGAGGTACCGTTTTTCTCGTAAGACTTTGGGGAACGCGGGGTGGGTGGAAATTTTTGGATCCACGCAGATTCCGGAACTTACCACGACAGAAATGTGGGGAAAATGTGGTTTTTTTGACAATTTTTTAGGTTTGCAAGGGATTCTGGGTAACAGATCCTGGTGGGAGGCAGTCAAGTCACCCCATCCTGGATTCCCCTGGGTGTCTAGTTTTCAAAAATGTATAGGTTTGCTAGGTTTCCCAAGGTGCCCGCAGAGCTAGGGTTAAAAAACTAGAGCTAGGTACTTTGCCAAAAAAGGGTAAATTTTCACTGCGATATTGAGTTGTGACCACGTTGCGTTTTGCGCCGTTTCCTGTCGCGGGCACTATGCCTACCCACACAAGTGAGGTAACATTTTTATCGGGAGGCTTAGGGTAATTCAGATTTGTAAAGAAACTGTTATTATCTATTGACTTTCGATGCATTTCTGCCTTCCAAATGAAAGACATTGTGTAAAAAATAAGTCATTCTAAAAAATGACTGATAATTCTCATGCTAGTATGAGTATTCCCAATTTCAGAAATGTGCAAATATCTACTGTTTCTAAACTCTATATTTTGTTCCCATTTCAGAAATACATAGGTGTCTTTCATACCGATTTTTCCATGTACACATTTTTACAGAATAATTACTATATACCCGGTACATAATAAAAAACCATTGCAAGTTGCTGCTCAGTTTTTGGCTCTGGGCTCTTCGGGTTCTTGGTGAACCTACAAGTCCTATATATCCCCACAACCAGTAATGTCCAGCGGATGCAACGGTATATTGCTTTCAAAGAGCTGTCATAATTAGAAGAAGTTACAGGTGAAAACGTTGACACAAAAGGCTGTTTTTTTTCAACTAATTTCCAATTTATCCTATATTTAACTGTTTGTTTCTGTAAAAAAACCTTGATGGATCTACACAAATGACCCCTTGCAGAATTCAGAATTTTGTCTTCTTCTCAAAAATGTATAGCTTTCCAGGATCCATTATTGCTTTTGTACCCATTTCTGCCATTAACTGGAAGGAGGTCAAAAGCACAAAAAATAGCAAAAATAGGCTATGTCCCAGAAAAATGCCAAAACTGTGTAAAAAATGTTGGGTTTCTGACAAAAGTCTGGTATCCCCGAAAAGCTGGGAAAATGGTGATTTCAACCCCAGAAGCCCTTTTTTGATAACATTTGCAGGGAAAAACCCAGATGCTTTCATTTGCAGCCCGTTTTTCCAATTTTTCCGAAAAAACAAACAAAATGTTGCTGTATTTTGGCTCATTTCTGTGACCCCTCCAGGGGAATCCACAAACCCTGAGTACCTTTAGAATCCCCATGATGTTGGAAGAAAAGGACGCAAATTTGGCGTGGATACCTAATGTGGTCAAAAAGTTACAGGGGCCTAAGTGCGCACTACCCCAAATAGCCAAAAAAAGGCTTGGCACAGGAGGGGGAAAAGGCCTGGCAGCGAAGGGGTTAACAAATACATTGATATATGTTTTCCTTATGCATAAGTGAACGTAGTAAACAAACAATAACATAGAAATTTCTACATAAGAATAAAGTCGGTTTATGTGTTAAGAAAACGGTCATTAATATTAGAATGTGTACTGTGAGCGCTGACATTGATGAGAAAATCAGATGCTATAACAATTTGTGTTATGTGAAGGTTTATTTTGAATGTGCTTTCGAATTCTTAATGCTGTATAAACCTATAACGTGCAAAGAGACTTGCAAATTATATGTGAAATACTAATGAAATGTTAAAATATATTTTTTTAGGGGTATTTTATACTTACATGATGCAATTGCAAACCATTGATCTGCCTAATTGGAGTACTAACGTATTGTATTCAATAATGTGGGATTCATATTTTAGCACAAATTCATCATGCACAAGCTGTGCCTCATGAAGACCTTAAAAATTGCTTTTCTTTCCTAGCATGAACTAATGAACTGAATAGTCTGAAGCATATCAGAACCTTTTGTGATTTCTACTTGTGCTCTAACACTCAATAATTCCTTTCACGTTAGTAGCTTACTTAACTAGACTTGCAACAAAGTTGTTACTTCCTAGAGCACATGCAGGGGAGAGGACTGACAAAGGATTAGAACGTTAATTTGCCTACTTCCTAAATGTCATGACCAACTATATTACTAAAGTACAGTGGTCCTAAGGAAAATGCAAAGTAATGGATTACTTCATTCTTCTGAATTTGTATACTTTTCCATCATCTCATAAATTGAAACTGACCAATGAGACAGAGTGGTCCGACAAATTTGGTGATGTCAAGGGATGTAAACCAGAAATCGATGGAGTAAAATTGCCTAAAGTCTGGACAGGGGCGGTTCCTATCTTGTCCATCTCCCCTCTACCCATCTTGCGTTAAAGAGACTGATGATTTGGACTTCCAGATACAATGCGAACTGTGACAAAAATACTGCATTTGCTTTGGCTGGCACATTTCCAAGACTCCGCTGTGGAATTCACGCTGCAGTGCAGACAGGGACAGACAACTCTGTCCATTAACTGGAACTGGTCAGTCGGTGATTTACTGAACATTCAGCAATAGGGTTTGTATGAGAGATAATTGATTTCCCATAGATTCACTTCCTTAGGATAAAATCTCCCTTCTGCTGAGGAAGATACCTCCCTTTAAAATTGAAATTTGATAAAAGTACAACTTGACATAAAATTACTCTGCTGATTCTGTTTCATTATTTGTTGTGCCAATTAATCTGACCTAAGGGTAGATGCAATCAGTGAAATTCCATCAGAAAAAATGTATGTTAACAATTATCTTATTCCAGGTCCTTATATGATAATTGTTCCTCCCCTGAGTATTCTTGCCCCTTTCAGCACAGAACACAATCTATCGGAAGACCTAACAGATTTAGTATGGTAGCTGAGGTTATTTTGAGGTTAAGAGTAACAAGATCAATTTAAATGATTTACAAGGCCCAACATGTTCACGCTACAACAAACCTAAATCAGACACATATGCTAAATGAATATTTACTATTAGATACCCAAAATACCAGCTAAAACATCAGGTTTTTTTTTACATACATTCTGTTGGTTTCGTACATGTCTCTCAGAGCACGTTAGAAGTATGCAGAGCATCTTCTGTGAAGAGATAGTCAAACTGTTACTGAGCATGCACTCATCCTGTGCAATGACTTCTCAACCAGCAACATGACTTTGACAGACGGCTCAGGCCATTGCCAATGAAGTGAAGAGAAGAGAGGTTAAGGGCCCCAGCAATGGCACGCGGTAAGTGGGTGCATTCACCCAGCCTGCCCTTGGCCTGTGCTCAGGGATGATGAGATGGGTTAAGTGCTAAAAAATTATCAAAAAGTATTAAAACCTTTGCATATTTTTTACCATTTACTGTAAAGATTTCGAGGGAAGACCGACCTCTGTTATGTTGGTTGTCATTATTTGGTCTCATGGCGAGAGGCCTGTAGAATGTCCCAAAAAAAAAAAAACAGTCCCAGGGGCCATGTTGCTGAAACAAAATAGGAACTATTCAATCATGCAAAACGAACCGAACAGCTACTTACTGGCCCAGCCGGATGCACTTCAGGGCTTTGTTCAGAGGTATGGAGCGCAATATACGTGCTACTGCATACAATAAATACAGTTCATGTTTATCGAACAAAAGGAGAGACAGGTGCCATCATCGTGCACTGACACTGAGCTGTAGAAAGAAGCGGGCCCGTACTATCGTATTCCCCGCCTCACCAGCGCTCTGCTTTCCCTTCTGCTTCCGAGGCGCGGCGTTCTTCGCCCGCCTCTCAGATTGAGCGTGTGCGCGCGCTTCTCAGTCACCAACCCGCAGAACCTCTGGAGTGCTGGGCCGCCCAGGCAAGCGTTAAGGTCACGCATGCGTGTCCCCCCCAGGAAGAAAGAAGAGAGCAGAAACCCAGCGCGCGCGGAATTGGTACTTCTTCATGTCCAACAAAACGTGCGTATTATTCAGAATCTGCTAGAAGGAAAATTATTTTTTTGCTGGTGCTATCACTTTTTTCCTAACTCAGATTAAGCCATTGTTCTTACATGCTTTAGAAAATCCGAGCAAGCATTTGTCACCTTGGATTGGAATAGGCACGAGGTTTGCCATATGACTATTTGCATTTTATCACTGGATGCAGACCTCTTCTTTTTTGACTCCAAGTAATTGAATAAAAGGAGGGAACGGTAATGAACATTCTCAATAACAAAATGCCAAGGACAACAATGAAAACATATTTTCCACCTTCTCAGAGCATTCAAACTCTGGCTCACCTATCAAATAGCAATTTTGCGTCTGTCTTACACGGTAAGTTTCATTAAATCTAGCAAGGAGACTCGGAACAAAGCAAAAAAATGATTACATGCCATGTTGTTCTGAAGAAAATGTTTATTTTCTCATCCGGCTGACAAGACCTGTGCGTTCACTTTACTTGAAATTATACAGAGCGCCCTCTGGTGGCATCACAGCATTTTGACATCACCCCTCTCTTTCGAACGAATGTTTTCTCCCCAGAAATTTTATTTTCTGGGGCCACACAATATAAATGCTATTTTGTAGGACTAAACTAATTTTGTGATTATCTCATACTGTAAAAAATTACATGACATACAAGCAGTCAATTTATTACATGCCTTTTTATGTACAGGTCTGTTTTGAACGTCTTACTGCTGTAACCTTGACAGCGGCCTACCGGACATAGGCATCTATCCTGAGACTTTGAGTCATAATTTCTTCATTAAATATAATCATCCTGTACAGTGAGAATAAATGTAAGCAATCAACCAACAAGTTTCTGCCATATAATTGTAGTCACCTTAACCAGGGCTATACATGTTAATGCACTAATCTGGGTACATGCGAAATGCGTAGCTTTCTACAAATGAGCGTGTATGCATGCCTGGCAGCCCATCAGAGGCATTCACTTAACTACAACTACAGATGTAGTACTATTCGGAGAACCAGCAGCGGCAATCCGACTCTGCATATACGTATTCTTTAGTGTTCATTGTACTCTTTCCTCTCTCGAGGTTCATTTAAATGTATTTGATCAGCCGAGGGTCTTCATTGGGCTACGGGAGATGTTACAAGAAACAGTGTCTTCAAAGTTTTCAATGAAGGAGCACTAAACGTTAACTTTAATTAAACTTGAAGAAACAGTGGTTATAGGATGTGAGGCTTTAGTTCAGTGATACTCAATGTATAGCCCGGGGGCCACATGCTGCCCGCCTGACTTTTACATGCAGCCCCCGAGCAGCAGCACTGGGCTGCTGTTTGCTCGACTTAGCACATAAAAAAAATGTTAAATATACAGCAAGCACTTATGTAAAGGTTAATTGCAGTTAAACAAAGGAAGTAACTAGGCCCTTAACTTTAGGAACACCGTATAAAAACGATAGTCTTTTCAAAATTAAAAAAAAGTGTATTTGATTGACCTGCAGAACTATTTCACCTTAGTAGATCAAATTTAAGCAGCGCATTCAGGAATATTTCTTTTTTAAAAGGGGGTTTTTCCAAACATGAATTTAGAAAGTTTAAGCTTCCCACGCCCCTCCCCCACACCCAGACCCTGGCAACCATGCCATTAGAGAATACATCCCAGCACAGGAGATGGTTTTGTACAGCATGCATCCTGAAGTCATGTAGTTCGAATCCCTCTTATAGGTGACAGTGAAGAAAAAGGAGGGAAATAAAAATAAAACAATTGTCCAGGGTCACACAATTTGGTCAAAGTGGAGAAGCCGGGATTCAGCCCATGTTTTCTGTTTTCACATTGCGCAATTGAGTTCAGCAAGTAAATATACATGATTCGCTTCGCCTACACCCACTTTACATCCCCCACCCCGCTGGAATCAGTGAGGCCCTCCGTCACACCCAAGACCAAACTTTGCAGCCCCTAGGAAAATGTTTGTGAGTACCCATGCTTTAGTTGAAGAATCAAGCACATTTATTGGGCTGAATCCCTTTCGCCTGGATCTTTACCACAGCTCTACCAATGCACCTCAGCTCCTGCCCTCCAACTAGATTATTACAGTGTCAGGATGCAGCAGCCTGTACACCAAATGGAAAACCAGTGGAACTATTCTCAATTGAATTCTTTTCGATTTCAGTACTGAATGTCTCACGATCCTCTTAAGAAATGTACCAATCCTGGCTTTTTGCATCCCCCATACCAGAACCAAGACAACAAAGATACAACTTGTCAGTTTCTTTCTACAGTGCGCCCAGATCTACCAGTACTGAGGTCCACACCAAGAACTTCTAACACCCTACAAATCTGGCCTGAATCTTCTATTCATCAATGCCGACCAGGGTGGAGGATTCCGGGCATTCCAATGAAAAGCCTTGGATTGGATTGATGCCCCTCTGTCCTATTTTGCTGAAGCCATCTCATTACCACCTTTTACGTCCAAACCTTGCACTTGGGCATTGACGTCCCAAGGCTGATCCATCTCTCTTCTTTTCAACACATCTCAGCCCTTTGCCCGCTCTGATTAGATCACACTCACATTTGAGAATCCAGTGACCTGGTGGCAACATACATGATCACAATGGAAGATGATCATGAACAACCTTAAACTACATCCAGAAATAAACTCAGATGTATGTTTACATGTGAAAACTGATCACAAATTTGGCCTTCAGACGTTAATGTGCCCCTGCAACCCAACACGACGAAAAGCATTCTAGATTCAATTCTGTAACCACAAATAGGGATCCCTCCCAGATATAAAAATACAACGCTGCTTATGTTCCCTCAGTCCCAAAGTACAATAACAAACTTACTAGAAGAGCTAATAAATCTACTCTATACAATACATACACACATAAGAAGACAGGATTCTCACTAACTTGAAACCCTGGGACCATATCACTAGTGCGCAAAATATTGTGCAAAATACATAGACCTCTATATGGAATAGGACCAATATTCCTTTGAGAAGAATGTAAAAGGCCGCAATCCTCGACGAAGGATCCATCTGATCTGACACACTCCTTCAGTTAAAAGTGCCATGCTTCAACAAAATCTGACTTGAAGTGTATTTTTTCACAATATATTCCAGAAAGCTATAGAACTCCCTCCCCAACCAGATAAGAAGACTAGAAAACCACCTTGCTTTCCAGAAAGCAGTAACGACCTTGCTCTTCAAATTTAGGTGAAACCTAAACAACTTCCAAGAAAATACCCATTAGTGACCCACAAAGCTAACTAGCATAATGATATCTTCCAGACATGATCTCATCAACTTTTACGCAAATTAAAGCTGCAAGAAGCACAATCTCCCCCTCTGAAAGATGGATGATGAAATATGAATATGCATACAACAGCGCCATGTTTGTCACAACATAACCAAGTGTCATGACTTCATGTATCTCATGTTCCAGACATACCATAACTTAATGTTCTAGCACAGATAGCTCTGGCAATGCACCTCAATTCTGTCCTGCAACATGCCTGCCAGAGATTTGTTGCTACCCTGGATTACCTTGCCTGATTGCACCCACCACTTCACAGCAAACTAAGACCTGAATGGTGAAAAAATGTATTGGAAGGTAGAGAAATGTGTAGTCCAATCAGTTTGAAGTCATATGTGTTAATTAGATAAACCCTTTCACATTGAAGACGGTTTGCAAAAGCATAATTTCCTACAACCTTTTTCTTAACCTCCAATCTGAACACCACTAAGGTGCTTCCAAAGACTGACAGGCCCCATATAGGGTGTGATGTTTACCACTTGCACTGTGCATTATTTCTGTCCATTGGTTTTAGCATGGATGTCATGGACCCTGTTATAAAGTGGATTGTTATTTGGGGCGGCCAATTGTCCAACTCAAGGAATATTAACACGAACTTGTCAGTGCGAACCCCAAAGTCACTAAATTTACTTGAGCTCAACTCCCTGGTAGCTATTGTGCAGAGCACACTAGCCTAACCTAGGGCAATGTGTAAAGGACTTAGCCAGCACCAAAGCAGTAAGAAAGTCAAAACAACAAATAATAAAAATCCCAAACTGAATAAAATATATATATATATATATATATATATATTATTGAACTAAATGACACCAAAATTACAACAATCCCATAAGCTGAACTGGAGATATGATTTTTTTAAAGTTTTAACTAGAAATAGAAAGAAAAAAGCACAAAGTGACAATTATAGTCCATCGAAGCCATAGACTGAGACCTAGGTGCGGTTTCAGGCCAACCACAATGAAGCACAGGTCCAATGCACAAATTGGGGTCGTCCCAGTGAAATATTTAACTGTCTGACACAAGCCCTTATTATGAGTACGGTGGTCCTGGGACCGCTGTACTCGAGGTAGCGGTACGGCCACCACCACCCGTCAACCATATTAGGAGTGTGGCTGTGGGAACACCACAAGACCATCGCCTCCGCCGGGAATAAAGAGACAACTGTGGCATCGGTCTGCAAAGGGCTTGAATATGCTGGCAGTGCTGAAGCCGGAACCGCCGAGCATATTACGACCTGCACATCCACCGCCCTTTTCATGGCAGGGACCCCACAATGAAAAGAGCGGTGGATATGCAGGTAAGGGGGCCCCAGGAAACTTGTTTTCCAGTCCAGGGAGGACCTGGCCTGACCGTTTGGGCTGGACTGTTCCCATGGGGTGCAGGGTCAAGACTGATTTGCGTATGGTTGGGTACAAACTGAGGGGGCATGGTGAGCAAAATAACGATGAATGTAACCCAGATCAGTGACTGGAGGTGAATGTTTGACAATGTTCAGCATTCTGTCCATCATCTTTTTATGTTGCTATAGTCGCCCTAAGTGGTAAGGGTATGCCCAGATGTGGGTCCCATGCTCACTATACCACTAGATTCAAGCTAGCCTCGCTGATGAGGGGCGATACCCCGAAACCGGTCCCAGGATGCTGTTTTCCAGTCCAGGGAGGACCTGGCAGTTTGGGCTTGACCGTTCCCATGGTGAGCAGGGTTCAGACTGATTTGCATATGGCTGTGTCCAAACTGGGGTTGCATGGTGAGCAAAAAAAGGATTGAGGTAACCTAGATCTGTGACTGGAGGTGAATGTTTGACAGTGTTCAGCATTTGGCCATCATCTTTTTGTCTTGCTATAGTTGCCAAGATGACCTCCCAGACTTCAGGAGGAATGTCGAAGCATGAAGGTAGATAATGCGTAGGCTGGGGTGTAGAACTCTCCCCTTTTGTTGCGACAGGAGATCGTCCCAGAAGGGCAATTTGATCGGAGGACAGGTGCTCATGCCCAGAAGATTCAGATACCATACTCTCCTCACCCAATTCGGAGCCACCAGGATGACTTGGGCCCAGCTGGTTCTGATCTTTTTCCGACCTCGGGGAAGGAGTGGTATTGGCAGGAGGGTGTATAGGGGTCCAGTATTCCAGTCTAGTCTGAACACATGCCTGAGCGAGAGATACTTTGGAAACTCCCAGAAGTGCTAACATTGCACATTCTCAATGCTGGCAAATAGATCGAGCCAATGTCTCCCCAGTCCTGAAAGAGACCTTGAGCCACCTTTGGATGCAGACAACACACACGGTCTGCTAGTTACCGACGGCTGAGTTTGTCTACCTTTGCATTTAGAGGTGCTGCACAACCAGGAAAACTTCCTGAAGTTCCAGCCATGTTCAGAGGGGCAGAGCCTCCTGGCACATGGTCCACAACCCAACTCCACCCTGCTTTATGTAGCACCACATGGTGTTAGTGTTGCCCGTGATAACATAGACCAGCTTCCCTTGGGTGAAGGACAGAAAAGCTTTCAATGCGAAGTGGAGGACCTGATTTCTGCCGGAGACTATAGGCTTCTGATCAACACCTCTCCCAGATAGCTACGCTATCCAAGAAGCGATGCATCGGTTATTACTGTAAGCTCAGAGTGAGGAAAGGAGAAGGGTCCACAGACCCAATCTCAGGTCATCAACCACCACAGCAGATCTTTTACAGTACCCTTTGAAATCTGGACTTCGATCAGGTTGGTTTCCTTGGTGCTGTGCTCACTCAGATCCCAATGCAGAGCCCACATGTGCCACCTAGCATATTTCACTAGCAGGATGCAGAAAGCCATTGTTAGACTTAGCATCATTGGCGTGGGTCTCCCTTCCCCTCTCCCCTTCCTATTTTTTATGTTGGCTGGATTTAGATGCTTTGGGCGCCATGCCACTGCTAATCAGTGCCACAGCGCGAATGCTCCCTGTATGTAAATTACTGTATGACTTAGGATAACCATAATGCCTAGATCTGTGTAGCATGTCCAATAGTGAGTTACCGTCCATCTCACTGTCGCTACAGTGACACGATCCGTTCTCATAGGCCAGACTGGACCGGTTGAGGATTACTTTCTATCATCCTATCTGGCCCCAGGAACCTGTTAGGAACTTCGAGTTTGATATGTTTGTGCTCAGGACACTGAGAGGCACCTTTTAGTAAGGAACGTTTATAAATCCCATGTTTGGAAATGCCTAAGCTTTACTGTAGGCTTCGCGAGTATGTGTATTGGCGGTCTGGTTTTGGAGCAGCAGGGCCAGCTGGGTCAGACCTGGCTGGAGAGAGAGAGATCGGTATTCAGAGCTTGGGGAGGGGTGACTCTTTGATCCGAGCAGGCTGTGCCTGGCAAGGTGAATGATGGCTCCACCTCCCACTGGACGTCTGATAGCACACCCCTCATTCTGAAAGGGCAGGATGTCATCTCGTAAACCAAGTATTCCCCGACCCCACCAAACTGGTTCTGACTGGCGTCAGTGATTTGCGACCTTAGAGAACAAAGACTTTTTAGGTATAAAATGCTGCGCTGGAACTTTGTCCAAGTGTGTTCCTTCTGGATGTCAAGACGAAACTCTGTCTGAGTGAACAGAGGAAAGGACTTTGAAATTTTCACCAAGCTTGCCGAAGAAACTATCCGAGAGCTAAAGAGAGAGCTGCTACCGCTGAGTGCCCGCACCCTTTGCCTCTGGGCATCATCGTGATTCGTCCTGTGGGCCGCCGCAGCTAAGAGAGAGCTGCTGCCGCTGAGTGCCCGTACCCTTTGCCACTTTGCCTCATCGTGATTTGTCCTGTGGGCCGCCGCAGCTAAGAGATAGCTGCTGCCGCTGAGTGCCCACACCCTTTGCCACTCTGCATCATCGTGGTTCGTCCTGTGGGCTGCCGCAGCTAAGAGAGGGCTGCTGCCGCTGAGTGACCGTGCCCTTGTCAACTTTTACATCATCGTGATTTGCCCTGTGGGCCGCCGCAGCTAAGAGAGCTGTGGCCGCTGAGTGCCCGCACCTTTGTCAACTTCGCATCATTGGGATTTGTCCTGTGGGCCACCGCACCTAAGAGAGAGCTGCTGCCGTGGTGTGCCCTCACCTTGTTCACCCTTGTCGAGGATTGTTGCTATCGTCTCGGGGGCCGCTGCAGCTAAGAGAGAGCTGCTGCCACTGTGAGCCCACATCGGAGCTGCACGACGAGAGTCATCACCACCACCAGCCTGGGCCGCCTGTCCCCGAGTGCCCGAATCATTGTGGGTGCATGCTACGGACCTCAGTAGCCAAGACTTGTGGTTGCTGGGAGTCCGCCTGTCACTGTCTCCCCTTCTTTGAGAAGCTGCGTGCTGTGTCCCCTTTCACCGACAGGTATCTGGTACGCAACGGGTCGCGTAGGCCCCAGCCTTGAACTCAGTCAGTGTCACGTTCTGGTGAATACGTATTGCGTTTTGGAATCCCTACTGGTTGACGTGAATTGTAGTTGTTGAAGCGCTATGAGAATTTCGAGTTAAACTGTTAGATAAAGATATTATTTTTCTATATCTACCCGAGTTGTGTCCTTTTGTGGTGTCGTTACTGCTGTGTTGTACGTGGTCATAAATGCTTTACATACTGCCTCTGAGATAGGCCTAACTGTTCGTGCTACGTTCCCACAGGGTTGAGCAGGGGTTGTCAAAGGGGATAGCTCACTTGCCCTGACTTAGGAAGAAGGGTCCCTATTTGGACATTACGCCCGCCATTGCCAACTAGAGACCCCCATTTCTAACAGCCATTAGACCCAGCAGCCTCAGAGTCAGCCTCACTGAGATTCAGGACCAGGGTTGAAACATTTGGATTATAGTCTGAATGTCCTGGACTCTCTGTTACGGTGGGTAGGCCTGAAATTACACTGTTTCCAGACTGGATCAGATGAAAGGGATCATTTGATAAGGAGTTAGGTGTGACTTTGGCACATTGATAGTGAACCCCAGTAAATGCAAGATGTCCGACATAGTCTGGAGGTGGGTAACCACTGCCTGTGGCGAGCCCACTTTAAGCAGCCAGTCATCAAGATAGTGGAAGACTTGTACTTTGGACGCCTGCAGACGTGCTGCAAACACTGCCATCACCTTCGTGAACACCCAAAGGGCCAAAGGGAAGCACAGCTAACTAGAAATGCTCCCGGCCCACCGTGAAACATCAGTATCGCCAATGCACCTGCAGAACAGGGATATAAAAATAGATGCCCTGCATGTCTAATGCTGCCATCCAATTTACAGAGACTTAGTGTTAGTATCTTGAATTTCTCCTTCCTCAGGAAAGGACTGAGAGGACATAATTCTAGGACAGGGCAGGGGCGTACGTCCTTCTTTGAGACAGATAGTAGCTGGAAGTGTATTGACTTTAAAACACATAACTGAGTCCATTACAAGATTTGCCAACAGGGCCTCCTCCTTTGCTGTTTCACCAGCTATAGACGTATATAAGATTTAAGCATGTGGGGCAGCCTTGTATGGGACAGATTTGGTGGGTTATTGCAATCTTGACACTTGAAAAGATCAAAAATGCCTTTACAAGTCTCTTTTGATACTTTCCACTAGCGCTCCACCATTTCCACCAAGATTTGATCTAAATCTTATATCATTTTCAGACATTGCTGTTTTGAGACCTATTCTATATTGCATTAGGCTTTGGACAGCTAAGGACCTTGCCCCGTATAGGCAATGTTTTAGAGATTTATTAGATGGACAATCAGTTAGCACAGCCACTGGCTATTTCATATAAAAACTTGGTCATAAAAGCTAGGCTTGAATGATTATTGGCTCCAACCCACTGCAATACCACAATGTGCCTCTGAGAAGCAAAATTCGTGCAATTTTAATTTTGTTTTAGGAGCCAAAATATCTGCTGTTTCCTCTGGCAGTCTTGTAGATTCTTACTTGTCTTTTAAATGTGCACATGACTTTGAGCCATTTATGAAATATATTAATAATCCACCTGCACAAATACTTTTTTTCTAAAAATTCAGGCTAGGGATCTTTCCTTTGGCTTCCTTTACCTCTTCTTTGAACAAAAAAAAGCTCATTCATTCAACTTATGTCCTATGGGTTGCCAGTATTTGAAAATGATTAACTTGTGTTATTTTTTTGTTGTGCTTACGCAAAGCAGCATTCATACTTGATTATTCTCCAGAGTGGTCTCCTAGGTTTTAGTGATCATTATAATGCCTTGAGAGCATGCAAGACAAACACCAGAGAATGTATTGTTTTCTCAATTTCTAATTATTCATCTTCAATATGGCACATTAGGCTGTAGACACTTAGACCCAAAGGAATCACGATGTAAGGGCACTTTTTGCCTGGGAAACATAGTGTGTTGTTTGATTCGATTTTGAGAAATGAATCTGGGTCTTTTTAAAATATTGTCAAATTCTCAGCATATAATTTGCATGCATTAGTAGTCTTCTGTATGATCCTTAGGAATCAATTTCTTGGGGTTTGTGGACAGTTTTTTAACTAATTGTATCACACTTTATTGCTGTTTAAGAACTGTATGGAGGTTTTTAATGCCTAATTGAAGTTGCATTGCAAGGACCTATGTTCCTTTATAAAAAGATGTATGTTTTTATGCTATTTTTAAAGTAATGTTTTATTTTGTACCTTTTATGGTTCTATACCCCAAAATAAAGGAAAATGATCAGGATGAGTAGTGGGAATAGCAAGCACGAACATACTTCTGATGCCCCCTCCCACTTGATGTCTCCTTAGGCTAGGAAAGCCTGAACTTCCTGCACATCATGGAGAGATGGTTCCCCATTAGCCGATCTGAAGAGTGGAAGGGGTGAAAGAGTTTCTAGGAGAAGAGGGGCGCAAGCCGCACTGAACAATTTGGAGCACCCATTTGCCCTATATCTTGGCTTGCCATTAAGGCAGGTGGTGCCTAATCCTGCCTACAACAGAAAGCCTGTGTTGTTGTGAGGGCATACTAAAGAGGTTTAGAGGCTGTGGCTGCAGGGGGGGCAGCGGGAAGGGATGATCTCTGTCTTTGCCTCTGATAGAAAACTAGTGGGAACCGCATCCACAGCCACAAAATGGCTGGGAAACCTATTCCCCATAGTGGCTTTGTTACTGTAGCTGCGGTAAGGAGCAAAAGGAAGAGTGAGGCTGGCGTGGGGGTATGGTGAGCTCCACTAACAGGGTTGTGACCCTACTCTCCTTAAAGCAGTCAATCGCTGAATCGTCATTGTTGCTGAACAGCCCAATGACATCAAAGGGCAGGTCTATAAGGGATGCCAGGACATCCCCTGAAAAGCCAGCTGATCTCAGCCAGGTGCGGTGTAGGTGTGCCACTGACAAGCAATGGCTCTACCCAGCGAGTCTGTCATATCCAGCCAGCATCTGATGCAAAACTTTTATGTGTCCCTGCCATTGGCAATAGCCTGGTTCAGAATAGCTTGTGTCTCCTCAGAGACCATAGGCAGCACTTGCGCAACTGAGTCTCATGCTGTGTGGCTATATCCACCCACGAAGCACACTGTGTTCATCGACCACACTGCAAGGCTGGCAGAAAAGAAAATACTCTTCCAGAAGGTTTCCAGCCTCTTCCATTCCCTATCTGGTGGAAAGGTAGGGAACGCACCAAGAGTCGCTTTGGAGGTTGAGGCCTGCACCATCAGGCTGTGTGGAGCGGGGTACTAGGTGAGGAAAGCTGGGTCCGCAGGGATTGAGTCAGCCAGCACCTCATACCAGTTGTCCTCTTTCAATAGGGTCAAGGGGTCTTCATGGGATTTAGGGTAGCCATAAGGATTCTCAGATCCACCACAGTTGGGCCTGTTACAGAAAGGAGGCACTACCTTTGACCCAGATGGTTGTTGGGATCCAGTTGGTGACGGTGTCAAGCAATGCCGGTCTGGCTCCATACTGAAGTTAGGAATGAACATGGGCTGGGCACTGCTGAGAGGTGTCCGCTGCGCCAGGAATACAGAGCACCAGACTGGTGCTGAGGGTGTCCCCACTTGTGAAAATTCAGTAGGGGCACCTCTGACCCATGGTGACAGAAGGCACACCAGAGGGGTCAGACCACCCACATTTGAGGTGCAAGGCCTCTTAAAAATCCTTGAGTTCGTTAGTGTCATTCCAGCTCCAGGAAATTCGGAGAGGTGTGAAGTGGACCAAGGCTCATGCTCCGGGAGTGGAGTGTGGGAGCAGAGCCTCAACTTGTGGTGTCATTTTCCATACTCGTCCAGAGACTTGTACAGGTGCGGCAAAGTCGAAGAGCGCATCGACTTCAGAATTCTTTTATGGTTGTGGGACTTACCCAACAATGACTTTGACCATGACGACGACTGACAGGTACGACTTTGAGGGCAGGTCTGGGACCTTCCACACACATGGGACCAGGAGCAGTGCAGAGCCTTCCGATGTTAGCCCACCAGTAGCTTTGTCTCCCGTTCTTGAATCACCTTAGGATTCATGTTGCGGCAGATGAGACAGTTCCAGGCACCACAAGTAAATGAGATAGGGGTCCGTGCTAGACATTTGCCTGTGACAGGTCCCACAGGGTTTAAAATCTACTGGTTTCTTAAGGAACATCCCTAATGCACACTTGGATCAAAATGCTCAAAAGAGTCAACAAAATGATAAAAATAGTGGTCATAATGTGACCAAGCTATCTTTTCCAGATTCAGACTTTTAGCAAGGAAAGAAAGAAACTGTGGTCAGCGCGCTGGGGTGGTACACATATAGGCATTGCGGACGTCACCTCCGTTGCGGACGACGTTGACGCTAAGCCATTTGATTGCCACCTACCAGCGTGCAGAAGTACTGCTCAAGATTTTCCAGATACACTGTGATGCCTGGGGGATATTCTAAGGTAAGGGATCTGCTGCTAGATATATCTATCAAATAATCCACTTTCTCAAAAGACAAATAAACTTTCCCAATAAATTTCCTTAATGATTATAATTCTGGACTCAGTCACTAAGGAGGGAGTTTTACAGTACCCCACTCCAATGTTGCAGCCACAAGAATGCTTTAGAACCCTTGATTGCTACAAATTTAAGGGCTGCGTTCAGATAAGGAGTGGCTGACATTTTCTCACAGAGCCTGACCCAATAAACTTTTACGCACATAATAGATTCAATGTTATGCATTCTCAGTTCAAGTCTTAAAGCTGCCGCTGGGGTGCCAGGGCCAAGATGTGATACTGAAATAAGAACACCATTTTCGATCTTTTGAAGATCTGTGACCTGCCTAAAATCACAAAGTTCAGCTCCAAAAAGAGCAGAAGCAATGTATTTAATCATATATATTTCAAGGGCTGCCATTATGGAAAAAGCTCCAATATTCCTCTTCTAGCTCAAGAAAATGTTTACATTTTATAATAGTTGCATTCTTTTTGACTTGCTGTGTTCATGATCAAAATGGACTTTCAAATAATCAAAGGTGGTCACCTGCTCCAGGGTTCTTTTCTAATTTGAAACGTTTTCCTTAACCTATTTCTTTGATTTATGGCAATAAACATGGTTTAAGTAGCAATATTAGTCAGCTGTTTGATGTTACAATGATGATCAAACCCCCTTAATAGACAAATATAATCTCACTGCCTGTTCAACTGTGTCTACAACATGTCTGACGCACGCCTGCAAACCAGCAAGATGTGTTGTTTCTGTACAGAGGCCTAACAATGGTTAGGCAGTAACCTTCTATGAGCTTTAACCACCCAATCAAGGAAAGATATCAGTCAGTCAGTCAATAAACTTTATTCGGTTTTTGTTATTAAAACCATGAAAGTTACACAGATACAATACAAACAATAAATTATGACACATTCTAAAAACAGGCTCCATTGCCGCACAAGGATTCATCTGAAAACAAGTCTGGATAAAAAGACTCTACATGTCCATAAAGTGCCTAGATTTCATAATTGCCTTTAAAAACCCTACAATAAAAACAATACAATCATCCTTCAACAGTTGGAGATGCATTAATGCAGGTCTAACCTGTTTAAAATTCAATTTCTTTAAAATAGGAACTAAAAAATGCCTCCTGGGGACTTCATAAAGTTTGCAAAAGAACATAAAGTGCAGCAAATCCTGAGGAGACTTTCCGTCGCAGCCACAGGGAGCTAGCACTTGACCTCTAGAAGCCCCCTTGGGTCTTGCTAACAGGAGATGGAAAAGATTCATCCGGAACCTGGTTAAAAGAAATTTTTCATGTGACGTCAAGGACCCCATAAGGTATGGTTCAGACAGTGGCGTCGATTTAAGCAATAAATATGCCCGAACACTCAGTTTCCGTACCTCTTCTGCATCCCGATCTGCTTGCCTCCAGCTCAAGAAGGCTGTCTTGGTTAATTCCACATCCGCTTGTACAATAACATCTGGTTTAAAAAATAAAACTCCCCGCCCAATCAATTCAAATCCTCTTTTAATATAGTTAAACCAGGGGATACGAGCCATATTATCTAAAAACAAACACTCTCTTAGGATCAATTGAGTGAGGAATAGCTCTTCATTTAACCAACACGTTAGCCAAAAAATCAAGGGACGCAGAGCAAATGTATCACTTAGGTAGGAGACCCCCAATTCCTCATGTACCACCATGTTTGCAGTTCCTCTCGGGACACATAAGAACCTTTTTAAAAACCCATTTTCCACTACCTGGAGGGGTTCCGTTGTCGTATAGCCCCAGATCTCACTGCCATAAGTTGCTATAGCTAAGCTTTTTGCATGATAGACTTGAAGCATATCTCCTGTCGGTTTCTTTCCCACTTTAGAGGCAAAATTAAAAATTGCACCATTGACCCGCACCAGTTCCCCTTTTTTCCTTTTGATTAAGGCATCCCACCCAAGTTGATCATCAACTAAGACCCCTAAATAAGAAAAAACCTTTGTGCGGGGAATCTTGTCCTGGCCAGATCTAAACTTGAAAACTCTTTTTCATATCTTTCCCTACTTTCATGACATAGGACTTTGAATTATTAATGGCTAAATCCCGATCTGTCATGAATCCAGAAAATGCAGTTAAAAGGGTTTGTAAGCCCAGTTCGTTTCTGGATATTAGAACGGCGTCATCCGCGTAAAGCAGAACTGGGATGTCCCGCCATCCTACATAGGGGAAATCAGGGCCAGTTGCCCTCAACACACTGTCTAATTCATTAATATAAAAATTAAATAAAAATGGCGCCAAGATGCAACCTTGCCGGACACCCTTCTTAATCTCAAAGTCCCTGGATACCTGCAGGTTCTGCGCGAACCTGACGTTAGCTTTGGTCAATAAGTGCAGGTCCTCAAGAAAATTAACAATACTGTTATCCACCCCCCTAGCCCTCATGGACTGCCATAGCTTTGCCCTATTTACACAGTCAAAAGCAGATGACAGATCCATGAAGGCGAGGTGGATGGTTCCAGGGTGTGCAACAGTGTATTTATTCAATATCATAAATAAATTAAGACACTGCGCAATGGTAGAGTGCCCCGGCCGGAAGCCATACTGGACTTCTGACATAATCCTATTCTCGTCTGCCCAAGTTGTTAATCTCTGTAAAAGGACACAGCCTACCACTTTGACCACTGAATCAATAAGCGAGATTGGTCTATAGCAGTGAGTACTATTCCTATTGCCCTTTTTAAAAACTGGGACTATGGTTGACGAAGCCCAGGACTGAGGACACCCCTTTTTGGCCGCCGCATTAAATAGGGACTCTAGAATCGGGGCCCAGAACACGGGGTCTGACTTAAATAGGTCCGGGGGGATCCCATCTGGGCCCGGAGCTTTGTTGATAGTTAACCCTAGAATCCATGCCAAGATCTCACTCCTGTCAAAACATATCACAGCTTTCTTCCTGTTCAGCGGTTCACTACGAGTAGGCTCGAGCGGGCAGTCAAACATGGTTTTAAAATGAGTCACCCACTCTTCCTCTGTGATATGAGCCTCAAGGCCCTCCCCCCCTTCCGTGAGAAACAAGGGCCCATTTACAACACTCCAAAACCGCGAGCTGTTCCTCAGAGTACTAGAGTCAATCAGCTCCTTCCAGGCGTCTTCTTTCAGGGCTCCCTTACGTTTGGCCAGGGCTATCTTATATTCCCTATGACAAACACAGACCTCAGATTGGATTCTTGGTTTGGCTGCCAGAGCTTCCCTCAGCCGCTTAGCCGATTTGGAGCAATCTGAGTCAAACCATCTGGGGCCATGAGAGGCAGTGCCTCCGACCCGAGCACTTAGCAGTTCACTCACAGTTTGCGCTATTACCTCATAGGCACCAAGGATCTCGTTAGGAGTGGACCTCTCAGATGTACATAACGACAGTTCCTGGGCACAAAATGTTTTCACCTTGTTATAAAAACTGTCCGGAGACACCTGAGACCATTTTAATCTTCTCTTTCCGTCCATCGGTTTTATAGTGCCCCTATTGGTAGCCTCCCCAATTTTTACCAGTAGAGGGCCAGACATATGAACTGTTAGGGGATTGTGATCACTAAATTCACTTGCTGCAATATTAAAACCATTAAAAAAGGATAACAATGATGAAGAAATTAAGATAAAATCGATATATGAGCCTCTTCCATTTCCTTTAAACGTTGGTACAGGGAACGTTGTGTGAGGGTCAGATAATGACATCAAGACTACCAGATCTAATTCGTTTAACATGTTATTCAACAATTCTCCTTGGGGATAGTGATCAAAATGAAAGTCCCTCACACGTGGGCAGCCCAACTCCGAGATGCAGGATGTTGAAGGATTACCACAAGGGCGTATATTAAAATCGCCAGACACCAAGAACTTATAAAAACCGCGACCCATGAGTTGTTTTAAGAGCGCTCCCAAATTGGAGATGTTACACCCCTCTTGCGAACAGGCCACCGAATAAAAAATTCCCCATCTTGTATCCCCCCTAGATACTGAGAGTGCCAGAATTCCAGGATTTGTATTTGGAATCACCTGCAACTTGCAATCAACGGCCACAGAGATATAAGTAACTAGGCCACCCCTTGGTCTTCCACTCACCGATGGAATGGCCGGGACAAAAAATGCCTTATAGCCTTCTAGGAAAAGGTCACAATTCACGACCATGTTTCTTGAAGACTAATTACAGTATGTTGCTTCATATAACGTAACCACCAAGGATCTTGGAACTTATTGGCCAACCCTGCAATGTTCCAGGATAAAAAGTTATTGGGCCTCACAGTGGTATGCCTCACAGCTACCACCCCTGGGGTCTGAGGAGGTATAACTGATTGTAGTCCAAGAGGTGCAGAGGTCTTTAGTCAATCGCAGTTATCCAATCCGGATAAAACTGCGAATCTGTTATCTAACGCCAATGTGTTGGTACTACAAGACTGCCCGTCTAGCTCAGAGGGTAAATGGGCTAGGGCGGAAAATTGTTGCCAGGGGGCTGGTTTGGTTGACCAGCCTCCTTGATGACGTACCCTATGACCGAATTCAGGCAATTCCCTATTGGTTTATAAAAATAGCCCAGGGGTAAAGCCATAACATCGGATTCCCTTGTCAAGAAGAGACTATTATCCATAGATAAGATACGCCCAGCAGTAAAGGGGTTATCAAAGTTTACAATGACACAATCTCCAGTGGTCAGTTTACGTGAGCTCCCTATCCAACTTACCCTGCGTGCCATGAGGATATTTTTATAGACACGGTGGCCCAGGGTGGTATTATGTGTAAACCAATGAATTAGTTTATTTTTCAGCTGCCCAAAATTTTCCTCCGCCCCGTTGGGGAGAGGAGGTACATTTCCCAACACCACTACATATGGGGTAGATTCAGGTGGAAGATCTATAATCGGGAGATTTGGTGAATGATGGTTCCTACCCTCAGACCCCCTTTCAGTACAGATTCTTGCTCGACTAGGGTGCTGACGAGTAGTGGCCAGGGTATCTGGACTCCTGGGCCTGAAACTGGTGGGACTATTATTGTCTTGTGCCTCGCTGTTCACTGCAGTCCTTGCAGTAGGCTCCCCCCTTATTCCTTCCCCCCCTGCTCTTTTGCCCCTCATAGCTGTGACATCTATGTTTGTAGGTAGGCTCACTGTCGGCAAAGCTGGAGGGTTACAGACGATAGATCTCTCCAGTTTAGCCAACCTAAATTCTATCTCACTTATTTTTTGGAACATCGGCTTTAATAGGGTAGATAGCATAATTTCTAGCCTACTCCAAAAATTACCCTCCGCCATGCTATCAAGCAGTTGCCCTGGCATAGTCTGATTCATAAAGGAAGAATTGCCCTCTTTATCACCACTTGTTGAGGGAGCAACTGATACTGACCCTCTCGGAAATCCCTGTACAGTTTTTTTTGATTTTGTACACCCTTGGCCCTTTCTTTTGGTAGAGGAAGATTCATTGTTGCAATCTGATTTAAGTTTAGCTTTCTGCCCTCTGGTAGTCACCTTCGATTTCAAGGGAGTAGGTTCTTGCTCCTTAAAGGGGCAGGAACCAGAGTTTATCAATATAACTGGGGGGACAGATAGCAGCGAACTCGGCCTAACTGGTGAAGCATCTTGGTTCAGTACAGGCAAGGAATCAGAAAGTGCAGGGGTTAGGGAGAGTCTACTTAGCAGGGAATGTGTGTCAAGGGATAATCTACGTTCTGTTAGTTGTATTTCATGAATGAGGGCAGATTCAGCCCTCAAAATGAAGGCATCTAAAGTGCCGACCACATTTTTCCCTGTGTTCCCGTGCCGCTTGCTCATTTTCGACAGCCTATGAACATGTTTAAGGTGAATACACCCTGCCCGAATTGGATACAAATGTGAAGGTAATGGTCGGTTACGTAAAGCAATGTGCAAAATACAAAGTGCAAAGCCTTAATCAAAAGTTCCTCCAACCATTCGTTGAGATCCACAAAAATCCAGAAAAAAGTGCAATGTGCGTTAAATACTAATTAGCAGCATCAGTGAAAACAGTTCAACAGTGAAATAGCGCCAACGTACAAAGTGCAGTATAAAGTCCAGGCACGTAGGACAGAGTCTTTAGGTCCAATGTCACTTGCAAAAACGCGTTTAATGTGTGAATGATAGTCACTGGCGTAGCTAGGAGGGGGGGGGGGGCGGTCCGCCCCAGGCGGCACTATTTTGGGGGCGGTGGACACATGTGCGGCGGCAGTTTCTGAGCAGCCAGTCCGTCACTGCATAATCTGCTCACAGCAATAGTATGCGTAAAAATCTATTTGTGCATCTCAACTCTAAAGAAGTGATCTTTAATTGTCAAACTCGAGCGTTCTGAACGCCCGAATTTGACAATTAAAGAGCACTTCTTTAGAGTCGAGATGCACAAATTGATTTTTACGCATACCTACGGGGAGGAGCTGCGTGTAACAACTTGGCCTTGGCGCCGGAAGGGGGGAGTGGGGACGTAAGGGCACGTCCTGCTGCCAGGGCGCAGAGAGTTACATTTTGTAGGGAAATTGGAGGTAGAGGCTGGCTGCAGGGCTCACTGGTTTGCGGGCTGCACCAGAATCATGGTGCTCGGCTGGCTGGCAACACTACTGATTGCACCGGCTGCCAGGCCGCCTGTTGCTGTGGGGCTAAATTATCTATGGCCGCCCCCTGCCAGCAAATAATTATTTCCGAGCCGGGCCGGTCGAAGGAGAGTGCTGAAGCCTGTGACGGGAGCCGGAGATACAGGCAGAGTGAGGCTGCTTCTCTTCGCAGCTGTCCAGCTCTCTGTTCGATGACAGAAAAAGGGCCCATTAGTCCTGCAGACTCGAGCCTTAAAAAACGGAGTAAAATCGAGACAACACCCTCAGAGAGAAGCAAAGAGCAGGACAAGCTGGGTGAGTCCGCCCCCTCCCCGTCCCACTCACAGAGCTACCGGCAGCAGGTGTGCTGACCTCATTATACCCCCTTTAGTTGGTAGATATGATTCTTTTTATAATAAAAATGCCTATTTGTTTAACAATAACCCCCTCCCATTGCAGGCTCAGGCCTCCTTCTGCATTTTCAATAACGTGTTACTGTGGAGCTTCTCCTATTAGGGGTCGGATTTAACAGTGTCTTGTTTCTTTCGCTATTAAAAAGGTCGTGCTGCTGTGGATGGGTGTTTTTGGAGGGGGCACACGTGGGCCTGCGAGTGTCACTATTTTATTACTTTCTTTTTTGCAGAGTTTTATATAGCGCGAACTTGACCCGAATCCAATCAGGTATCAGAGCGCTTTACATAGCAACAGTTCCAGTTACGTTACATGAGTACACACATTCATTTTTTTTTTGTTGGGCACGGGGAGATTAAGTGATTTGCCCACAGGATGTTCAGCGTCGTTACCGAGACTCGAACCCAGGTCGAGTGCCGTTAGGCCAACTCCTCTCCCCACTATCTGTCTAGGCCTGCAGAAACTGGATAATTAACACTAATTCACACTTCCCAGCGAGGAGAGATCACACTGCCAGTGATTCTCTGTCCATTTCGACCAGAGTCAGACTGGGACAGACATTAGGCACAGGCATCAAAGTAAAAGTGCTTCCAAATAGTGCCAGGTTTCACTCATACACGTCATACAAGTACTTTGCAAAGAATAGAAAACCTAATGAATTTAATCATTGCTATGCTTGTTTTAATAACAGGCAAATCAACAGTGAAAACCGGCACAGCAGACCACAAAACAGGCCACAAACAGACAAAAAAAACCAGCGCACACACTGACCTGGCAGACCAGGCCTTCAGCACTGGCTAACTGCCCCTGTAGAACAGTCCGACCTTGGCTCGAAACACATCTTTCAATTCCTGCATGCTTCTGCAGCCCGTGACCCTCCTTCCCAGCCTGGCCAAAGAACACACAGCTCAAGCAAAATAAATGAGAAAGGCATTCTTTTACATTAATCTCATTCAATTTTCGATTGATTAATACAATCTCTAAATTTTGTCCTTTTGGCGCAGTGGTGGATAGTGACTTCTGTATTCTACTGCTCCAATGTCCCATCTGCGACTCCGACCACTAGAATATGCACATTGCAAGTCTGACGCAGGTAAAAATTGGAGCCTTGCAAGCTCTGAGAAAGAGGTGTGTGCATGGTTGAGAGGGGCAAGTGCCGTGGCCATTTTTGCCTCTTTATTTGATTTTGCTCGCGAGAAAGTGTTACTCATAGTCGTTGAATGTCACTCATAATTACACTGAAATTATAAAAATGCCACACATAAGCAATCTGAAATCTTGGCGGCTATGTGTCGGGGCAGAGGAGCAGCGCGTGCTGCAGGGGACCCCGTTCCTCAGACTGCACTGTCCTCTTCTGACAGACCGGGCCTCCTGAGCCCAAGGGGTCTCCGGCCTCTTGCCCCCTATCGCACCGCTTCGGGCACTCCCCTCAATGTGCCCCCGAGTGCTGAGACCGTGGCCTGCCCTGCAGGAATCCGCACCATGCTGAAGCTGCCCTTCCAGGAGGCACCGAAGGGCTTGGACGCTGATTTCATCGGTGCACCCCTGGACATCGGCACCTCCAACCACCCGGGACCCAGGTATCAGCGAATAAGGGTGCGGGGCCTAGCTTCACTTAACACATGGGACATGTCTCAAGTATGAGATGTCATTTCACTTTATTGCACATCTAATTCTTCCACGCATGCAATTTGGCAAGCAGTGACTACGTCCCATGACAAATTC
Source organism: Triturus cristatus (assembly GCF_964204655.1). Classification (NCBI taxonomy): domain Eukaryota; kingdom Metazoa; phylum Chordata; class Amphibia; order Caudata; family Salamandridae; genus Triturus; species Triturus cristatus. The sequence goes on from NC_140588.1 coordinate 598,717,029, forward strand.
GAATTGGAAGCCAATACTTGAGGTAACATGCTAGTGAGAAACTTTATGGGTTTCCAATTCTGAAAGCAGAAAGACAGGCACCCAAAGGGATTTGTACAAAAGCGAATGAAGGGCATGACCCACCAGAGCGACATCAAAAGGGCAATAAATGTGGACATGGCTAGATGAGTACTTTTGAGAATACGCCTGAGACTCCAATAAAGAATAAAGCATTTTAAAAATGAGCATTGGCAAAACCAATTGGTCCCGCCTATATGAGAGCTATTGGCTTTGGCAATGTGTTTTAGCCATGTTGTACACCAGTTTGGCTGCTGTTCAGCAAGGGGTGTAACACAGGCCCCTGCAGCCTCCACAGTGCGGGGGGCCCTCGTGCTCCTGGGGCCTCCTCCGCAGCCGTGGCACAGTCACCAGCCACTTAGCACTCCACACATCTGAACCTTCTTGGATGCATTGCTGGGAGTTACGTAACTTATGTTACGCTCGCCAAAGTTGCAAGCGCGGCCGCCTCATCATAAATTAATTGATGTGCGGCCTTCACCCTTAGTGTGGAGCATACTATGGTTGGGCTCAGCTGAATCGAAGTCTGGTGACGTTCTGCCCCTGGCCCGTGAATGCCACTTCGCTCTCCCCGCTCTGGGCGCCCCTCACGCTCCCTCCGCTTAAAGCCTCGGTATTTGCAAACTTTGTAGCAGAAGGCGCGCAACCAGGAAGCAGCCCGCAGAAGGAATATCCCTCTTGGCGCTGCCGGAGCTGCTTTCATGGTCGGTCGTAAACTCAGAGAAAGGAGTTTGTGGAGCTCATGGGGTTGTGGCTTTCAACACCATGGGTAAGGACTGTCCATTGTCACTATTAATGGAAATATTGAACGATTATGCAGCGTATCACGCAAACCGTATCATGTTACTTCAGTATTAGGTGACATTGTTACCCATCACATCCACTTCGAAGGTTAAAGAGCCGAGTTGGTCCTGCCTGTTAAACATTACAACCCAGTGTTTGCTACAGGCGCACGCATAACCCACCAGGGCACAGCTTCAGGTGGGGGGGTGTTACTCCCCAATAAATGTATTCTATATTAAATATTTGGGTACAGGTACTTTCAGTTGGGTATGGTGAGGTGTCTGTCGAATTTCACCTAGGATTTTTTACTATGGCACACAGACAAAAACATACACACACACTCTCTCTCTCCTCTCGGTTTTGAAGTTCTTGAAAATGTTTTTACTTTACAACATATTGTGCTTTGAGTATCCCTAACAATCTGCACTGCTCTCCTTTTCCACTGCCCCCAGGGGCGTAACAGGCCCCTGCAGCCCCCGCGCTCCAGGGGCCCACTTCGCGGCTGCGGTGCAGCCAGCAACCACATAGCACTCCACACATCCGAATCTTCTCGAATGCTGGGAGTTACATAACTTACATTATGCTCCCTGGAGTTGCAAGCGCGGCCGCCTCATCATAAATTAGGGTGGTGCATACTATGGTTGGGCTGGTCATTCTCATGCGCATGTCACTTTGCGTAATTTAAAGTGAGCGTGAGGTTAGGCGGCTGAGAGGGACCGTGCGGCCCAGGACGGACAGGTGCGACCTTAATTTAATTATTGCCAATGCTAACGTTTCCCTGTCTTCTGCTGCCTGCTCGCGCCTGCCACTGAAGCTGCAGGCCAGGCCTCAGGTGAATCAGTCTGTCGCCTACACATTCTCAAGTTTGAAAAGTTGATTGTCTCACACAGCATAATTTTTAACCTCCATGTCTTCAATGGAACCCATTTCCTCCACTGCCATCAGCATGGGCTGGGACACGTGACCGTCATAGCTCGACCATCCATGCAGTGTTTAACAGATGAATCTTTTCTGTAATCAATTATTACTGGCAGTTTCAAAAGTCAACCCTGGAGATTAACATTTTTATTTACAACATCCGACCTCATAACAAATCTCTACCTTATTATGAAGTTCGTACAGAAGCTAATGCTCCACCAATCTCTACACCGTCTTGAGGTCCCGTCCACCTCCCCTCCCTTAATTCCTGGATCCACCTCTAGGCATGGCACATACAGCACATGCACTGATGCACCTCTACCCAAAAGTGCAGTGGCATAGAGTAGAGTGGCGTAAAGTCAGGCCATCAGCGCAGTAGTTGTAGCTCGCAGCTGCAGCATGGTTGCACCAGTTGCCTCAAATCAGTCCTGCGGCCAGGCGGCCTGCCTCATAAATTAAATGATGCACTTCTGAGCCTCTCAGTAGTGAAGATGGGTTGGCCCTCTCTCTCCAGTTTACCAGCCCAGCATCATCGTCTTTGTTGTAGCACAATCTGATGACCAAGTTATAGATAGAGCTACACAACTATAGGGGGAGCAATTACATTTTATGGTACGTTGTTTATGTTTATATAAAGCATTCTATGGAAAATATGGCCCACGGCCCAAATGCCATGTCTGTGCTTAGTTAGATGTAAGCAAAATGTTCTATTTAATGTGTTGTGTTGGAAGTTTGTGTGTGTTCCATGCTATTGAAAAGTGCTCTTCGGGGCCACATTGCAGCCAGCCGAATAGCATATCTGCGCTATGTGGGGTGTATGCAAGGTCTGGCCAGAGCGTTGTGTTCGATGCTTGCGTGTTTTAAACTACTTACAATGCTCTTGGGAGCTGTGTGCCATCCATCTATATGGTATTTGTGAGCTATGTGCTATATAAGCTCTACCCAGTGTGTGCTATTCCATGTCTGCATGTGATGTACATTATCGAAAAGTGGTGTTGGGTGCTACAGTGCACCATCAGCTGTACGCTATATCTGAGGTGCACAGTCAACATACCTTTGTGAACTGGTTACCAAGGTTAAGTTTTTTCCTGGTTCCAGTACCCCCTGCCCCCCCTCTGCTTATTCCTTGCATTTGAAATTTACATTTACTGCTGTAGTGTGAGAATGCATTTCATGAAAAGGAATATAGAGTAGGGTTGCCAAAAGAAAAATGCCAGCCATGTGTTTAAAGAGCCTGAAAAGACCTTGTCTTGGCACTAAATAGTGTTATAAATAAAAAAGTATGTATTCATTTGTAATGTGATTTTTCTGTCTTTGTTTCCTTTAATTATCAGTCATGGATCTCATCATTCATGCAGCCCTAGAACACAATTAAAGTGCATTCTATTTATATTTGCTGTTCGAAGTATGCACAGATAAGTGCTGAAAATACGGTTTTAGGTGACTGCTTATTTTTATCGGTGGAGCAAAGTGGTAGGTGGTGGGCTGGGCCACTGGGGGGCCCCCTCATTGTGCTTTGCAGGGGGGCCCCCTCAAGTTTCGTTACGCCACAGGCTGTAGTGCTATGAAGTGACACCACATACCATCATGACTATTAAAATTCAGTTGTGGAATGTCTTTTCCTATAGTAAAGTACAATGGGGCACGTGCATCAATGTAAGGAATTGCGATTCCTTAAAAGCTATTTTTAAGGAATCGCTTTTAAGGACTCGCAATTCACTACGCATGTAGGAATTGCTAAATAAATTGCGATTACTACACATTCCCTATTAGCAAATCGCAAATTATGATTCGGTAATTGGGAATGTATTCCTATGGGCCTAGAGGCCCAAAGGAATGAATGGGAAACCACTTGCAATTTCCGATTATCAAAAATGTAATTGCAAATTGCGCATGCAATTTCAAGGGTGATATGAGGTCAAAAGGCCACCCTGATGTATCCACAAAACTGGCAAAGCGCCACATGGCACTTAGAAAAATGCAATTTCTAGCATTTTTCTAAGGAATTGCAGATTACTACCAACTTGAAGTTAGTGGTTATTTGCGATTCCTTAATGCTAAGTCGCAATCTCAGATCACTTCTTGCATTGCATTTAAGGAATCTCAAATTGCGATACCCTAAATGCATTCGCAAAATAGGTAATCGCAAATTTAGCAATTACCTATTTTGCGATTGGGTTTGATGCATCCCAAATGGCTAATTACCAGTCGCAAAGGGTTTTCTGACATTTTTCTATTCAAAAGTGCAGCGGGATGGAGAGAAATAGAAGGTTTTAAATATGAAAAATAAATACATAACTAAATAAAGCAAGACAGAGTGGTTGCAAAGTGGCCAGATTGGTTTTATTCACATCCAAATACATCAGCCTCACTTTACAGAGTTTGCAAGTGAAGCGCTACTTTTGTTTTCTCGTCTTTCTTTGAACAGCATTGTTGTTCCCAGGTGGGAAAGTGTACCATTCCTGGAGGTACTGCAATACATGGTTGATGGTGGATTGGAAATAAAATGTGTACCATGGCTCTGTGTTTATGGATGTGGTCTTTGTAAACCATACTGCTTACGTTTTGTAAGGATATAAGCAATGGAAATTGAAACGGTTACCTTCAGGGCCCTGTAGTCATGTCCTTAACTTTTCAGGTAAAATCACTTGCTGATTTCTGAATAGTGAGTGAGAGATCGTTAAGGTAACCATGTTGTTTCTGCTTACATTTCACATGCTTTACTTAATCTTGCATTCCCTATGAGTGTTTGCTTTTACTTTTTCTTTTTAGGCAGCATATTACTCTTATCAAGTGCATAATTTGAATTGCGCAACATCCAAGTGTTTATAGCGGGCACAATTAGGTTATAGCTGAAGGCAGTGCGAGTTTCTCTCAGTGGGCAAAAATGGTGTTCAGTGGGGGAGAGGATGTGGCACTAGGGCCATAGCTGTCGAATTTGGAACTGGGTTCAGCCTTCATGACCAGTCCACCAGACCACTCTACTGAGGGAGCATATTCCCATGCTAGACATTAGAAGGCTCCACTAGACCTTAGAAGGCTTGATGTCTTAGCACAAGCAGGTGTACCCTAGTGGTGTCAATTGTGAGTTAACCTTGAAGGCCTGTCCACCACAATCCATACTGAAGTTCATCTCCAGTCTTGCGGGCAAGCCTACGAAGCAGCACACCCTAGAGCAACAGTGATCCAGTCACTGTGACTCTGTCACTGAGGTCGCATGAACCTTGAGCAGGTTAGGGCAGTGTGAATGGTGTGACCTCACTGGGAACCTATTTCGGGTGGGTGCGTAGTGTTTGCAAGTATATTATGGTTTAAAAAAAACTTGCTGCCTCCTTCCTGGCCTCCAGCAATTTTCAGAAACAATAAAAATGTCATGATAACTTCGGTGATTAATGTTCTTCCTAGAGAGAGATCCGAGTTTTTTCTAGTGGAAGGGTTGACTCCTGGAAAGGTAGCACAGAGGGTTAATGTGCCTGCTGCAAAGAACATGTACCATGCAGATCACAAAGTGCACTGCTTTAATGGGGGGGACCATGATGAATGGTCATTTAATGTCAGCCGTAGATGATGGATCCCTGAACAGTGTCATGCATGTGCATTTTTGCATTGTGCTGAGGGGATTACCAGGTAATTGTTCACGCAGCTCTCTGATGGATGTCACATACGGTTTTTCTGAGTCCCCAGATAGATCATGCAGTCAGCGTGTTCCTTTTTGTACTGCCAGTCACCGGTGTATTCAACTCTGTAGCCTTGGACTGTGTCATGTATGTATGTGCATGTAACTTGCATGATCGAGGTAACTATTAGCAGCGATACTACGTGTCTCTCGGTCCTCTTTCAAGTGCTTGCTGCCCTTTTTCCCCAACAACCCCCCCCCCATCCCCCGGGGGCGGCAATCTGAGGGATAGCCCCGGGCGCCACAAGCTCTAGCTACGCCTCTGATGATAGTTCATGCATTGTCCATCAGGATAAAATGCAATAAGAACTAATATATTTCCAAACAGCACCTTACTGCTGGGTAAATACAGTTACAATAACTCGGGAGAGGGACAACAACAGTACCTGTATCAACAACCTTACTCGCAGATAAAAGGTGAAAGGTGATGACGTCCTTCACCGGCGCCAAGCGGGGCCTTCTGGGAATTGTAGTTTCCGCCTGCCGCCTAGCCGTTTCTCTCAGGGCGGTGTAGCGGTACAGGCAGCGGGGCTCAAAAAGCCTGTTCCCTTACGGCGGCAAAACAAAGCGGGAGAGATGAATAACAGGCTGTCCCCCTCACGGCAGCTGGCCAAAGAGTAGCGCAGGCAGTCCACAGCCCAGTTCCCCTCCCCGGCCAGCAATCAAGCCGAGTGTCCCTCACCAGTCACCAAGAGGCCTCCAGTGCTGCCCCTATTCTGTGGGGATGTCCTGTGTTTAGCCCTCTCATCCAGTCCCTGTGCAGACGTGAGGGTGTGGCGAATGAAGAGTTCAGCTGGAAATAAATTATGTAGTATTCGAAGAATTCATATCATACTTGGCAGGTATTCAGCAGGTTTTGCTTACTATCGGCTTTTGAACAGATCTGTGCCTGGACGGGGCTCCTGTCAGCCGGCTCCGGATTCCGATACAGCTCGGTCCCGGCCAAGTAGAGCCCAGCCCTTGGCGCGCTGCTCTGGACGCCCGTGGCTCTTCGAGCCCACACCGCTCCTCTCGTGCCTCCGCTCCGAGAGCCTCCGACTAGTACTTGTCTGAAAATTTGTGAAATAATATGTGTGTAGGGAGGGCTGGGGCGTCGCAGGACTCAGAAGTCAGAGCGGCAGCAGAGGACTTGACGCAACGCAGAGCTGCAGCTGGCACTTTGTGACACCCGCCGAGTGGCTGTAGTCTGTACTCGCTCACTTCCAACGGTCGAAGTGATCAGTGTCAAATCTCTCATCCCCTCATTCCTGAGCCTTTTCGGGGCGCCCCTCTCACGGCCAGTCTTCGCCCTCCATACACAGCAGCGGGAGCAGGAAAAACCAACACCATCAGCCAGAGCTCAGCGGTGCTCGGCGCTCAGACAGGAGTTAATGGGGTATGCACAAAATCCTGTTTTGAATATTGGAAATAAAATAGCCATCCTCCATGACTCACACCTTAATCCGGTTTTCCATTTGGTATTCCAGACTGCTTTAAGTACTTGGGCTCACATGTAAATGTTGTTTTTGAAAAACATTTATGGGAACTCTATCTGGACTCAGTGATTTATTGGGTTCCTGGGATCAGATTGCCTCTCTTACTTTCTCCAATGTAAACTCATTGTCGAAGTCTAAATCCTGGAGATATGATTTCCCAGATTATTCCCTGAATTCACTTTCGTCATTGTTATAAATATCTTAAAGGCTGGAAAAGTGTTGAGACCATTCAACTATCTCTACTCTCTGGTATAAATTAGTGGGTTGGCCACTGTGCCCCATTTAACTATTTCTAAGAATTTCCTGGCATCTTTTTTACGTACAGCTGTTCCTATCATGTCCTAAAATTGACAATGCACCTGCTTCTTTTTAATTTTGACCAGAAATGTGTTTTCTCTTTTTTTAGCTATTTCAGAATCATCTCCATCTTCAAGAGGCAAATATCTCAGCATTTTCTCTGTTTGTAACATCCCTCATCACACCGTTCAAAGTTGTTTGCTGATTTATATAGTGGTTTGAGATTGTAAGAACTTGGGGGGGGGGGGGGCTCTAGAAATCAGCACACTGTTGTATCTTTCATTTTGTTCCCTTTTGGTTTTTCCCTCACCCCATCTCCCTTATGGACTGTCCCTAGAATGTTCACAGAATTCTTACCGGCACTCCCTGTACCAACGGTCACTGACCAACGGTGTTTCCTCTCTGTGGTTATGAATGTCAGTTGTTAATGCTGAATCAATAAATCGGATATTCGTATATGTCTACTTAATCATTTCATTGGCGACGAGTGTCGGGCGGAGGACGACGAACTGACATCCCCTCCGCGAGTTACCAGAAGCAGAAATTTCCTCAGGAAGTACGTTAAGGAAGTCATCGGTGCAGGAAGCTAGAAGAGGTTGTTGAGGAGCACATCGCTTGACAGAAAGTGAAACGCTAAGCCGAGACAAGACAGAGATCAGGATCAGCACACAGTGACGGAGAATATCTTACATTTGTTGTTGCTGTAAATCTCTTCACATCGAGAGTGGGCGCTTCAGATTGTAAGGAGTCCTTCTCATCTATGCTGGTTGAGTGTTCGTTTCGGGGACAGCGTGGTGATTCTTGCTAATCTCAACTAGGAATACGGTATTTAGCCATCATCTTCCGGACTTGAGAGTGTTTTTCTAACGCTCAAGCACAGGAAATGTGAGGAGAATAATACCGGCTCACATGTTTTTCCGGTTTGGGCCGGCAGTTAAAGCCACAGTTATTTTTGGCAACGCGGTGGTGTGGAGCCATCGGGAGAATTTCTGTCTGAGGAGGAAGTACATTTTGTGAGGAAACCGCATAACAGTTCGAAGTAGCTGAAGCTCATGCAGCACGTCTTCAAGGCATCGGCAGCAAGTCTAGTGACTCATGTACAGGCGTACAGCATCCTGATTCCAGTACAAGATCATAAGACTGCCTGTGTGTAACGCTAGTGAGACCACATTCTTCAAGTTCTGTGGGAAATTATTAAAGCGGAAGTACCATTTTCGTGCTTCAGTGAAGTTTGTTTGATAACATATTGTAACTTTGAATTTGAGAGACGGAAATTATAGTAAATCTGGAGGTATTCCGTGTGGCATTCGTTTTGGGGGACATATTTTAGTCTTGAAAGTTGTTAAATTTTAGCAATTTTAATAGCTTGCTATATAGAGTGGAGAGTCAGAAATTTATTGCATTCTGTGTGCTATCTTCTACGCAGGAACTTTGATATTGTCATTTGTTTTAGTGCTTATTGGTAGCAGTGTTCCCAATAACCTTTATTTGTTACAACATTTTGCGAACTGGTTTGTACATTCCAATTCTAGTATGGCAGTGGCTAGTATGGGAATTCAACCCACACCATTCTTGCCTGAGGCAGGGGAACCAACAGTACCATGGAAAGATTGGAGGAAAGCCTTTGAATCTTACCTTATAGGCATTGGTGCTAGTGGTTTCTCAGCGATTAGGAGACAGCACATTTTATTACACAATCTGGGTGCGGAAGGGAGGAACATTTTTGATAGCCTTCCAGAATTGGAGGAAGAAGAAGTAGGAGAAGGTAGAGATGTGTATGATTACAGTATTAGATAATTAGAACTCCTATTTGCAGATAAAATTAATGTCATATTAGAAAGACATTCATTTTTTGGAAGAGTTCAAGGTAAAAATGAAAATGTGGGAAATTACATAGCCAGTCTAAGGGGACTTGCAAATACATGTGAATTTAATGAACTTACTTAATCGTTGATTCGCGATCAGTTAATACATTGTACCAACAACAAAAAGTTTAAAGGGAAATTGTTGTTTGGAAATCAAGATTTAAAAACCGCAATGGACATTGCGAAGAGTGTGGAACACACTGCAAAATGTATAAAAGAAATTAATACGACCGGAGATAACAGTGTAAATGAAGTTTGTGATTAATTAAAGAATGTGTGTGCCATCAAAAGTACAAAGAGGAATGAAACAACAAAAGAGTTCAACAAGGAGAAAATGTTTACAGAAAACAGACTAAGGTGTTTCAGATGTGGTAGTAGTGGGCATTTAGCAAACAATGTTAACTGTCTAGCAAGAACAGCCACGTGCAGAAATTGTAATCGTAAGGGTCATTTTGCACGGGCTTGCAAGGATATGTCTGGTAAAACTGTGAATGCAATAGAGACTAATGAAGACTACAGGAGCAAATATGTGTTGCAAGTAGATGTTAGGTTGGATGGACACAAACTAGAAGTGTATGCAGACTCATGTTCTCCATATACGTTTATTAATAGTGAGACTTACCATACAAACTTCAAGTAGGGGGAGTTATCTCTTGGAAGACCAGATGTAGTCCCTGTAGGATACAATAAGGATCCCATTCCTTTAGAAGGCGTTGCTACCATGAAGATTACATTTAAAGACAGGAGTACCATAGGCAAGGTTTATATAGCAAAGAATGGTGCAAATTTGCTAGGAAGGGCCCATCAGAGAGAATTAGGGATGAAACTTGACCCCACAGCGGAAATTCCTGTAATGCTTGTAGAGAGAACTGTATGTGGTATGGAAGATTTTGGAGAGTTCCCTGAAGTGTTCACAGACAAAGTTGGTTGCTTAAAGGAGTATCAGCACAGAATTAAGTTGCAGGATGGAGCCAAACCAGTGGCACATAGATGCAGGAACATTCCCCTAATGATGAAAGAACCCTTGAAAATGGAACTAGACAAATTGTTAAACCAGGGAGTCAAAGAACCAGTGGAGTGTGCGGAATGGGTTGCATCCATTGTAATTACTTCTAAGGCCAATACTAACAACATCAGGCTATGTATTGACTTGAGAGAATTGAACATTAACATATGGATTGATAGGCATCCTTTGCCTAACATAAATGAAATGCTTAACCAAATTTGTAGGGCTGAGTTTTTCACGGTGATAGATTTATCCTCCACATACCACCAGGTAAAACTTGATCCTTCGAGCAAAGCTCTAATCACTTTTATCACGCCGTTTGGAGCTTTTAGATTCTGCAGGATGCCCTTTGGGTTAGCCTCCGCTGCGGCGGTTTTCCAAAGGGCTATGCAAAACATCTTGGAAGGTATGGAACATGTATTGTGTTTCCAAGATGATCTGTTAATTTATGGAAAGAATGAAAGTGAGCACAATGCTAACTTACGAATGGTATTGACCCGGTTGAGAGATACTGGACTTACGCTAAGGAAAGAAAAATGTCAAATAGGGGTCCCTTCGGTAACTTATTTAGGGCATGTTATTTCCAAAGAAGGAATTAAGCCAAAAGTCAATTTAGTGGATGCCATTAAGTTAGCTCCTAAACCAGGCACCAAGGAAGAGGTGAAGTCTTTTTTTAGGATTGTCAGAGTACTATTCTAAGTTCATCAAAAATGTTGCAGACATTACTTATCCTTTGAGGAATATACTGAAAAAAGGAGTTAAGTTTTAGTGGGATGAACAGTGTTCTGAAGCATTTGGGAAACTGAAGCACCATATAGTCAATGCACCATTTTTGGGATGTTTTGATACCAGCAAGCTTACTATAGTTACAACTGATGCTAGCATGAAAGGTATTGGAGCCACTCTCAGTCAAATGTCAGAAGAGGAAGAGAGGGTTGTGCTTTCGCTTCTAGAGCCTTGACGGAAGCCAAATCTCACTATTCTGTTGTAGAAAGAGAGGCGCTTGTGTGCTATTGGGCAGTTTTGCATTTTCGCACATTTATATTGGGCATACCTTTCACAATAAGGACAGATCATAAGCCCTTCGTAAGTACGTTCTCCTCAAAGAACATAAAAAGAACTACACCTAGAATATCTAAATGGTTCCTAGGTCTGGAAGGGTACAATTTTAAGGTGGTATACATACCTGGAGAATTTAATCAGGCAGCGGATTGTTTGTCTAGATTAACTCAGGAAAATAATGAACCAGAAAGCCATTTAAGTAATGAAGTAGTGGTGGTGAATGTATCTGAAGGGATAAGCAAACAGGAATGGGAGGAAGCCTTGTCCAGTGATGTCTTATTCCCTAGATGAGGCAACTTATATTGAGTGGATGGCCTACTAAGTCCTCTGAACTATAGGATGGTGAGGATGTGTTCTGGGAAGCCAGGAATGAATTATACTTCCGTGAGCAGAACTTATACAGGGGGAGAAAACTAGTGCCTCCTGAGAGTTTGAGAGAGAAAATTGTAAGTTTAGCTCACGAAGGCCACTTAGGATGCAGCATAACTAAGAGCAAGATTTGTCTACATTACTGGTGGCCAACCATGGACACTATGGTTGAAAGGAAAGTAAGACAGTGTGTGCCATGTGCGGTAAGCGACAAAGGTAAGATTGTGAGTAAATGCTAAATTTCAGCGTTAGAAGTTCCATCTGTCCTTTGGAACAAAGTAGCTATGGATATTATTGGACCTTTAAATGTAAAGGGACTAAGGGGAAGATTCATACTTACACTGGTGGATTACCATTCTAAATGGATCATCATTAAGGTAGTAGATAGAATCACCAACAACACTGTAATTCTTTTCCTTCAAGAAGTTTTCCGTAATGAACGTGTACCACAAATCTTAGTAACGGACAATGGTGTCCAATTTACCTCTACACTAATGAAAGAGTTTTTACACCAATTCTCTGTAGACCATTAACAAACTGCCTTATATTGTCCAAGGACAAATGGGTTGGTGGAACGCATCAATCGCATGATTAATGATTGTATTCAACTTAATGTTTGCAGCGGAAATAATGTTGAAAAAGCACTTGACGAAATGGTCTGGTCCTATCTTGTCACTCCTCACTCCGTCACAGGAGTGTCACCATTCAAGTCCCTCAATGGAAGGGAACCTGGCACCAAGTTATGCCCCATGTGGCTGGTTGGTAACAGGATGGAGGAGGCTAATAGAAACAAGATCATGGAGAAAATACATGCTCATCAAAAAAAATATGTGGAGAGGTACAATTGTAGAGTACAAAAACCTACAAAAACTTTGGAAGAAGGAGATGTGGTAAGAATAAAACTGTCTAGATGTGAAGAGTATGGTTGTTCGAAGATCTCAGACAGGAAGGTGGTAAGAAAAGTATTCAAAAATGTTGTGCAAATAAATGATGGACAATATTGGAGTGCTGACAGGATTGTCCAAGACAACAGTGATGGTGTTCCTGATGAGAATTGTATTCTAAGAGACAATGTAAACAACAAAATCGTCACTCCCAACACTAGGGGGTATTTGAGAAATGTTCACTCTAAAACAAGTTGGCATAGAGACTATGTCATGTATTAACCTTTTTGCATAGTCTTTAAATTCTGCTGTTTTTCCCCTGGGAAAGGAGATGTGTTGTATCTTTCATTTTGTTCCCTTTTGGTTTTTCCCTCACTCCTCTTCCCTTATGGACTGTCCCTAGAATGTTCACAGAATTCTTACCTGCACTCCCTGTACCAACGGTCACTGACCAATGGTGTTTCCTCTCTGTGGTTATGGATGTCAGTTGTTAATGCTGAATCAATATATCGGATATTCGTATAGGTCTACTTAATTATTTCACACACCAAGGATAATGCGAATTGCCTCCTTCTCTTCTGTGTTATTAATTGCTTGTGTGAATTCATCTTGGGTAATCTTTTCCATATAAATGTTTAAGGTTTCCATATAATGGGCCTCTGATATGGCTTCAATACTAATTTGTGAGAAGCCAAGTGGGATGCCCCACAACTAAATGTAAAACGTAGACCCAGCAATAGCAATTTTGAAATCAAAGGTTTGTTATCACTTTCAACTCTTGAGTATACACTCATGTCAACAATAGCATGCCAAGCCTCAGGTTAATTAAGTATTCAATTACGCTGCTCCAATTAGTCACCTTCTAAAGTTTAGGGTCCGGAGAACACAGGATGCCAACGATATGGTGGAAGAAAGGCCTTCTTTAGTATTCCTAAGGTCATCAATTACAAAGTTTAGTAATGTCCAAAGCATAATCAAAATCTGGCTCATGCATCATTTTACGCAGTCTTGTATTAAAATAACCAGAGACTGGCCAATTCCTTTTTTTGTATATATTTCCTAATTGATGTTACTACGCCCAATTTTATATAATATTCCTCAATAGATGTATTTGGTGGTTTCTAGAACTTCTACAACTACTGTTGTTTGACTTGGAGGTAGGCATTCAAAATTCCTATTTTCCAAGTCTCATTTTCAAAAATAGTTGTGAGAATGCCGCTCAGAGGGCCACAGGGCAAGAAAGAGCCATTGGGTCCAACTGTGGGGGTTAAGGCCTTTTACTTCTGGTGTCGCTGTGCCCGAACTAATATGGATCCTCAGCAACTGGGCCAAATATCCCTTCAGCAGTAGACTCTCAGTGGTATTGCACGTCCAGCAGTACAAGGCTTCTCAGGGGAGGTAGTCACAGGGATGTGAACACAGGCACACAATTCAAAATACATTCAGCAGCAACAGTAAATGATTATCCAGTCAAATACTTGCTTTTATGAAATAATGGATATTTATATGAGAACGCAAAGTAAAATACGACATTCACAAACAATACGTACAGTCCCCTGAGGTCAGGTCTCTAGCATTTTATAGGCAGATCCCGAGTCCTACTCCCCTCTCCTACCAGTAGTGGTTATTCCCCATTCACTATAGGCAACATTCAGGTTGTCGCACTAGTAGTCTGAGTCTTTTATAATGTCAAAAGTGTTTCAGTGCCAAGAGACTTTTGATAGGTAAGTTCCCGTCAATCAGTATCTCTCGCACCAGCAGATCCGTGAGACTGGAGTCTCGGAGTGTGCCCCCTTTGTGGACACTGAAGCTGCAGCCAGAACAATACCCTCTGGTAAGTCTTTCACACGTGACCCGGGTAGGGCTGCGGTCAGGTGTCCGTGAGATCCCCACATGCAGTTTTGCAGTATCAGCAGCCGAGGGTCTCAATGCTAGTTAGAGGCTTGTAAGGTTCTTGATATCCTCTTCACGGGGGCTTGCGGAGCTCCTGGCATGGTCCTCATTCATTACTTGTGCCTTTTTGGATCACCTAGGCCACCTCCCTTCTCTGAATACTGTCTCTGCCAGACCATGCTCCTTGCCTTGTCCTGGTGCCAACACCAGAATACGGGGTCACCATTCCTCCTTTGCGTATGGGCTAAGGCCTGATCGGTACAGCACCAATTTTCATGATGGGCCCAACCTGCCGGCCTGTTACCTGCACACTGGCAATTATCTCATCAGTGCAGTCAAGGCTCAATTCATGGAGTGCCTCCTCTAGCATCCAAGAATTATCAGCTTTTTCCTGAATACGAGCAACAACCCAATCAATGCTGCAGCTCCCCTTGCGATGGGGATGCAATTAGCCGGATAGTACCCCCACAGGACCTTAATCCCTCCAATCCTCTCCTTTGCCCCACAGTGTTGCAGGGATTCTGCACATATACAGAACTATATGCACAAAACAGCACCTTGGTGTGTAGGGGCTGAGCCTTCCTACCACCTCAGTACCCAAAATCCAAAATCCGACTAGCATTAGTGTCTCATTCGTTCTCCTATACAATCACAAAGCTACAAATGATTAGACCCTAGAACACAACACTCCCCACTCTCTCAAGATTCGCAGTAGCAAGACGTACCCTTTCGCTCACTCACTCATACTTGTCCACAATAAGAATTGACAGTCATTGTTATAGTTCAAAATGTTATTTTAACTATAGTGCTCTATAATACAGTATACGAGCCACTGCCAGCAGCATAACACATAAACCTAAAAGTTAGTATTGTTGCAATTCCATAGATTATAAAGGGGGATGTCATCGTATACAGACAGTGGATAAAGGACTATAAGGCCTAACCACTCTCCCCTTGGTAGAATAAGTTTTATTATATTGAGAGAAGACCTCTGGGATTTGTCAGCAGACCCCATACCTCAGTGCCTAGATGGTATTTCTACATCATAGGAACAGCATAGCTCTTCTCCCTGGAAAAGTCCCTCTCCAAGTGTGTGTTAGAACAACATGCATTCCCATAATATCAAAGCACGTGTTTCCAGCAATAGCAGCTGTGTTAGCATGTTTTGTCTATGTACTAGGGACTGACCAGAACAGAATAACACAGGGCATTGTTTATCGACCTTGCACATGGTGTTCAGACTAAACTCAATGAACAGGCAGAGAACGCAGAAAGCAGACAGTTCTCATGTGAAAGGCACAAACAGAGTCTTGCAAAATAAAGACATGTAGTATTGTGTGCAAAAGCAGCATCATGGCAGCAGAGCTCATGCTAACGTAGCAATGTCGACAATTACCCTAATGGCCATATGACACCCTCCCTTTGGTAAGGTTGTAGTGTATAGACAAAATACCCAAACAGAGTTCAATTTCAAGCAGAGTCTCGAAGCATTTAATAAGACCAAATTAGAAAATTAACAAAAAAAATGTGTTTGTATTATCGTCATTCATTATGAATGAGATTAGTTTGGAGTTGGAAAATCCATCATAATATGTGAACTTAAGAATGCTATTTGCTCCAAAAGGTCATTCATGTCGTTCGTAGCAAAAAGGTATGCCATCCAATCTAGTAGCTGAAAGGAACACACGTGTTCCTCATAATCCAATGCCTCCAAAAGCATATCCGGGCAACTTGCATGATATTCGATGAAACTTTGTTGCAAGAGGTTCTGTGCCACCGCACAGATATTCCACTCAGCCAATGCTCCAAGTGCAGCCACACGCGCCATATGGCCACCCCGAGAGCAGGCCTGGTCATGGGCTGTTAATGGACCCATCAACCGTTCATAATCTGGGTCAGTGCATGACGTATTGGAGAGGCATAAATTCAGTTCTCAAGAGAAAGTACACAGCTGACAGTAGCACAAACTAGACCCGAGAAAATCAGGTATCAGAGCACATTACATGAGCACCAGTTTCGTTACAAAAGGACACATTCATTTTTGTTAGGCACGGGGAGATTAAGTGTTTTTCCTAGAATCACAGGATGTTTTAGCGTCGTTGCCGAGACTCAAACACGGTTCCCCAGCTTCGAGGGTCGACCGCTCTAGCCGTAAGGTTACATTCTCTCCAAACAAAGCAGAAGTGGTCAAATAATCCCATGGTACTTTTCCCATTTTGAGAGTTTGTAACGTCCATGCAAATTGCATCATAGATCGCAATTGATTGTGACCATGGTAAAACACAGATACTTCACTTTGAACAATATCAATAATAGATGAAACAATGTTATCTAAGGTGTTAAAGTGGGAAGACAATGTATTTATGCTATTGTCGACAACTGCAAGAACCTCTGCTTGGTCAATTAAGCGTAGGCGGAGCGCTGCCTCCATCTGCGAAAGTTTCCATAATTCATTCTAAGCCGCATAGATAAACTTTTTTGACCGTAGGGATTTAGGACAAAATAAAATCAGCCAAATTAATATCGCTCGACAAGAGGGACAGGTGTTGTTTCACTGACTGTGAGAAGTTGGCCTGGTATATGCTGTCTACTAGTTATAGTGGGCACCTTGTACCAGTCCAAACAACCCTTATTGATGAATAGGTTTAAAGACCACCTTTATTGAAAGCTATCCTGGTAGTAGCTATGGAGAGCAGTCTTCAGGCTAAGTTTTAAAGGAGTGTAAAGCAGCTTGGTTTACCAGATTATAACCTCTTGAATTACTAAATGAAAGGAGAACCGCACAAGGTATATATAAAATATATGTATTTATTTCTAAACCCTCTCTACTAATCTCTTTAGGATATTAGAGTCCAAGATACACAATAATACAGTTCTAAAACGACAGTAAATAGCACAATATACAATGGGCCCCAGGTGGGACAAAACCATATACTAAGAAAGTGGTATAAGAACCACGACTTGACTAGACACAGTGCCTAGAGCATGTAGAATCGCTGGGACCACAAGGAACCACCCAAGGTAGTGACACAGGAGACCCACGGGGGACGCGTGCAGTGTGAGAACACAGGCGCGAGCCCCGTACTATTTTATGGGAAAGTCGCGGTTGGAATTTTAGAAGTTAAGGACACTTAGGAGAGGACTTTGAGCAAACCTCTTTAGACTTAGGGGGTTCTAGGGCCAACACCCACGGGAGCACCGGAGTACTCGAGTTACCTCACCCAGAGAAGCCGGGTGTATAGGTGTCAAATGGTGTTGGAAATCGTTGTTGATTTCAATGGCAATCTGCTGCAAAGTGCTGCTGCCGGGAAGAAGAAAAGTGTCCAGTGTGATTCAAGCCTGGATCGAAGATCAGAAGAACCTGAAAGCAGAGGGGACAGAGTTTGGGCCACTTGCCAGTGACCAGGGGCACAATAGACGAATACCCACTGATGCCGGGTGTTTCAGGTGCGAAGAGGTGGAGCTTGACTCTGCATCCACGAGGACCAGGAGGCATTGACGACAACCAGTAGCTGGATTCAAGCTGTCCCACAAAGGATGTCGAGTGCTGCGGTGTCGGTGCTCAGATTGAACCCAACAAGCCTTGGCAACAGCAACTCATGCAGGAATAGAAAAGATGCTTTGGTGCGGACCAGCAAGGACCTGGGGACTCCCCAAATGATGGAGAGTCAGGCACGTCTGGAGCAACGAGGTAAGCTCAATTAAAGTTAGAGTTGCCTTCACAGGGACCCACCAGTCGACGGACCAGGAATCGCGAAGGCACCTCGAGAGGAATCACACAATACCAGCCCACAGGACACTCAGTGAGTGTAGGCCAGTAATGTTCAGTGATGACACTGCTCATGGTGTGTACTACAAGTAGCCCAAAGCACAGCCTCAAGGATCGACGAGAAGCATATGCACTTGCAAATGTGCACGGTGTCCAGGGGTTCCGGTTCCATGGTCCCTACGAGGGCTACGGGTCTCAGCTTTGCTGGGAGCTCTGGTCAGCCTCTGGGAAGTCTGGGAACCCACCTCCTGTGTTGAAAATTCTTCAGAGTCCGGCGGGAGCTTCGGAGATGCAAACCGGTCAAAAGCGTCTTAGGTGCCTGCCTTGCAGGGGAGTAACTCCTTTACTCCAAGGGAGATTTTTCAGTCATCTAGCGCCTTGTAGATCGTCGAAGTTCCAGGATTATGTATCAGAGTTTAGTCAAGGTAAATCTAAAGTCCTATAGCGAGGGGTTCCTATCTTATACCAAAGGAAGGGGTGGGACAAACTCTAGGGACCCACCTATCGGAGGGTCAGGAAAGAGGGGTGGCTACACCCATTTCCTTTGTCCAGTTTCGTGCCAGAGCAGGGGCTGGTAGCCCCTGCAACCGGTTTGAGCTGGACTATGCACAGGGACACCAAATGTGCCCCCAGTGCAGACTTCAAAGCACTCTTGGAGTGCACCCAGCCAGCCCCAATACACTAAAGCCTGTCTGGGACGTGGTGACACCTCCCTGTGACAAGAAACCTATTGTCCAGGCCTCCCCTGCTGGAGTTTCGTCCAGCAGCAGGAGGGTAGACTCGTGTCTGTGGCTGGCAGCATCCATTTTGTGATGCCAGGGTCTGTTAAGCTGGAACCGAGTATACCGGTGCTGTCAAGGTTCTACCTCTAGAAGGGTAGGATCATACTCCCACACCAGTTACTGGTATTGGGGTATGATTCCAAGGTGTTTGACACCACACACAACATGTTTCCATGCAGCCATCCCAAAGTTAGCATTTACCGCGAGGTTGTAATGCACTTAAGAGTATATGGTTTGGCTGCATCACAAACATCCCCGGAATAAAGGTTCCGAAAGCTGCAGAGGGGTTCTGCTCATGCATGGGCAACCTCTCACATGAAACCCAGCACCCTGCCTTCAGGATTGTTAAGGCCTGCCATAGGGGTGACTGAAAGGTTTACATGTGCAGTGATATGGAGAGATATAGGTAACCTATATCTCAGTAAGGGGTGCATACACCACCTTACCCAGGCTGCAGTAGCAGACCTGTGGTGTCATTTTGGAAGGCTTCCCAGTGGTGGCACAATACATGCTGCAGCCCCTGGTAGGCCTCTGGGGTACCTATGCCCTGGGTACATAGTATAACATATACTAGGGAACCCCAGAATCCAATCTGGAGTGAACCTGAAGTACTGGTAATCAATTTAGAGAGGAAGCAGCTAGGCTGGGGTCCTGGTTAGCAGGGCTCAAGTCAGACTAAAGTCGAAAAACTGTGAAACATCAGCAAAAAGTGTGGGTAACTATCAGGAGCATATCCTACTCTCCTACACAACCCCCACCCCCAAACGTAAGGACATTAAACTAACCTTGACAAGTTGAGTCTTTATGTTCTAAGTGGAAATATCTGGAGAGTCCATCTGCATTGGCATGGTTACTCCCAGGCCAAGACAGCAATATCATCTAGATTGGCTGCACTATAGGCTTCCAGGCCTGTAAGGACTTTATTCACCAACCTTTGAAAAGTGGCAGGTGCATTTTTCAAACCAAAGGGCATCACCACAAATTGGTAGTGCCCACTAGGGGTAGAAAATGCTGTCTTTGGCTTTGCATCATCAGCTAGTCTGATCTGCCGGTAGCCAGCTGTCAGGTCAAATGTGCTCAGAAACTTGGCTGAGGCCAAAGTGTCTATAGGCTCATCTGCCCTAGGGGTTGGATGGGCATCGTCCTAGTGACTGCATTGAGACCCCTGTAGTCTACACAAAACCTCATCTCTCTCTTGCCATCTTTGGTGTGAGGTTTGGGCACTAAGTCTTCTAGACTAGCCCAAGGGCTATCTGAGGGTTCAATGACTCCCAAATCCCACATCTAATGAACTTCAGTCCTGATACAGTCCCAGACATGGTCAGGTTGCCTATAAATCTTATTGTTAACAGGCAGACTGTCCCCAGTGTCCACTTCATGAGTGCACCAGGTGGTCTGACTTGAATTCAGAGAAAATATATGTCTAAACTGGCTGAGAACTTTTCTGCAGTTGTTGCTGGACAGTGAGGCTGCCTGCCAAGGCTACACCATCTACTGATCCATCTTCCGGGTTCTGAGAGAGCAGGTCAGGGAGTGGATCACTTTCGTCCTCCTGTCCCTCATCAGTAGCCATGAGCAAGCCCATGTCAGCCCTGTCAACATATGGTTTTAGTCTGTTGACATGGAGCACCCTGTGAAGGGCTCCTGGGAGTTCCAAGGTCTACCAAGTAGGTCTCCCTTTTGTTCAATTATGGTATGGGGGCCACTCCACTTATCTTTGAGGGCTACTGGGGCCACATGCCCCAACACCCATACTTTCTGCTGCCCTGGCTGGTAAACAGTCAGCAGAGCCTTTTGGTCATGCCAGTCCTTTTGTAATTCCTGGCTAGCCTCAAGGTTTTTAGTTGCCTTCTTCATGTACTCAGCCATCCTGGAGCGGAGACCAAATACATAGTCCACAATATCCTGTTTAGGGGGTTTGAGAGGTAACTCCCATCCCTCCTTCACTAGACACAATGGATGTCCAAAGCAGAGGCTCAAATGGGCTGTAACCAACCCCCTTCTGTGGAACCTCTCTGTAGGCAAAGAGAAGTCAGGACAAAAGTATGTTCCATCTGCGCCTAAACTTTTCTGGGAGACCTTTAATCATATCTTTTAGGGTGTTGTTGAACCTTTCAACTAACCCATTGCATTGTGGGTGATAAGGGGTGGTACATTTGTAATTTACTCCACACTCCTTCCACATAGCTGTTAAGTAACTAGACAAAGTTTGCAACTCTGTCTGATACTACCTCCTTAGGGAATCCCACTCTGGAAGAGATTTCAAGTAGGGCCCTTGCCACCACAGGAGCTCTAGTGGTCTAAGAGGAATGGCTTCTGGGTACCTAGTGGCATGGTCCTCCACCACCACCGGTATAAACCTGTGCCCAGATGCTGTCTGAGGATCCATGGGACCAACTATGTCAATCCCAACCCTCTCAAAAGGAACCCCCACCACAGGTAGTGGTATCAGGGGGACTTTGTTGTACCACCTGCATTACCACTGGCTTGACAGGTGACACAAGAGCAACAAAACCCCTTGGTGTCTTCAGACATGTATGGCCAATGAAAGTGAGGGACAATTCTGTCCCAAGTCTTGTTTTGGCCAAGGTGTCCTGCTAAGGGAATATCATGAGCTAGTGTTAATAGGAAGCCTCTGAACTTCAGAAGTATAACCAACCTCCTAGAGGCACCAGACTTGGGCGTCTCTACACTCTGAGTACAGGAGTCCATCATCCCAATATATCTTATGGGTTCCACTAGCATTCCCAGCAGCCTCATCAGCAGCTTGCTTTCTGAGGGGTTCAAGAGAAGGGCAGCTCAGCTGCTCCTGGCTCAGATCTGCCCTGGAAGGGCCCACTGTCCCCAAGAACTCAACCTGATCAGGTTCAAGCTCCTCTGGGACAGTTCCTTCTTCAGGACTGAGATCATCTCCCTCAAGAGACTGATCTGCTTCCTGAATCAGGGGGAAGACACTGCCTTACCCCTGCTGCTCCTTTTCTTGGGAGGCACCTGGTCCATTCTTCCAGGATCCAGGGCCCTTTCAGTTTTTGTCATTTTTGACTATGAGCTGGTCACAGCAAACACATGTGCAGGGATTCCCAACATTTCTGCATGTGTCCTGAGCTCTACTTCAGCCCAAGCTGAAGTATCCAAATCACTCCTAAGCAAGCATTCAACAGGGAGGTCTACACTTACCACAACTTTCTTAACCCTTTCAGCGCTCATGACGGAATGGTTCCGTCATGAGCACAAGTGCTGCTATGCTCATGACGGAACCATTCCGTCATGAGCACATGTTCAGAGAATCCCTCTGCTGCCCTCTGCTGCAGTCAGCAGAGGGATTTCCCATTTTCTTTTTTTTGCCTGGGGAGGTGGGGAAGAGCTCCCCCAACCTCCCCAGGCCTATTGTTGCCATTAAGTTAGCTCCTAAACCAGGCACCAAGGAAGAGGTGAAGTCTTTTTTAGGATTGTCAGAGTACTTTTCTAAGTTCATCAAAAATGTTGCAGATATTACTTATCCTTTGAGGAATTTACTGACAAAAGGAGTTAAGTTTTAGTGGGATGAACAGTGTTCTGAAGCATTTGGGAAACTGAAGCACCATATAGTCAATGCACCATTTTTGGGACGTTTTGATACCAGCAAGCGTACTATAGTTACAACTGATGCTAGCATGAACGGTATTGGAGCCACTCTCAGTCAAGTGTCACAAGGGGAAGAGAGGGTTGTGGCTTTCGCTTCTAGAGCCTTGACGGAAGCCAAATCTCACTATTCTTTTGTAGAAAGAGAGGCGCTTGCGTGCTATTGGGCAGTTTTGCATTTTCGCACATTTATATGGGGAATACCTTTCACAATAAGGACAGATCATAAGCCCTTCGTAAGTACGTTCTCCTCAAAGAACATAGAAAGAACTACACCTAGAATATCTAAATGGTTCCTAGGTCTGGAAGTGTACAATTTTAAGGTGGTATACATACCTGGAGAATTTAATCAGGCAGCGGATTGTTTGTCTAGATTACCCCTGGAAAATAATGAACCAGAAAGACATTTAAGTGATGAAGTAGTGGTGGTGAATGTATCTGAAGGGATAAGCAAACAGGAATGGGAGAAAGCCTTGTCCAGTGATGTCTTATTCCCTAGATGAGGCAACTTATATTGAGTGGATGGCCCACTAAGTCCTCTGAACTAAAGGATGGTGAGGATGTGTTCTGGGAAGTCAGGAATGAACTATACTTCCGTGAGCAGAACTTATACAGGGGGAGAAAACTAGTACCTCCTGAGAGTTTGAGAGAGAAAATTGTAAGTTTAGCTAACAAAGGCCACTTAGGATGCAGCATAACTAAGAGCAAGATTTGTCTACAGTACTGGTGGCCAATCATGGACACTATGGTTGAAAGGAAAGTAAGACAGTGTGTGCCATGTGCGGTAAGCGACAAAAGTAAGATTGTGAGTAAATGCTAAATTTCAGCAGTAGAAGTTCCATCTGTCCTTTGGAACAAAGTAGCTATGGATATTATTGGACCTTTAAATGTAAAGGGACTAAGGGGAAGATTCATACTTACACTGGTGGATTACCATTCTAAATGGATCATCATTAAGGTAGTAGATAGAATCACCAACAATACTGTAATTCTTTTCCTTCAAGAAGTTTTCCGGAATGAACGTGTACCACAAATCCTAGTAACGGACAATGGTGTCCAATTTACCTCTACACTAATGAAAGAGTTTTTACACCAATTCTCTGTTGACCATCAACAAACTGCCTTATATTGTCCAAGGACAAATGGGTTGGTGGAACGCATCAATTGCATGATTAATGATTGTATTCAACTTAATGTTTGCAGCGGAAATAATGTTGAAAAAGCACTTGACGAAATGGTCTGGTCCTATCTTGTCACTCCTCACGGGAGTGTCACCATTAAAGTCCCTCAATGGAAGGGAACCTGGCACCAAGTTATGCCCCATGTGGCTGGTTGGTAACAGGATGGAGGCGGCTAATAGAAACAAGATCATGGAGAAAATACATGCTCATCAAAAAAAATATGTGGAGAGGTACAATTGTAGAGTACAAAAACCTACAAAAACTTTAGAAGGAGATGTGGTAAGAATAAAACTGCCTAGATTTGAAGAGTCTGGTTGTTCGAAGTTGTCAGACAGGAAAGTGGTAAGAAAAGTATTCAAAAATGTTGTGCAATTAAATGGACAATATTGGAGTTTTGACAGGATTGTCCAAAACAACAGTGATGGTGTTCCTGATTAGAATTGTATTCTAAGAGACAATGTAAACAACAAAATCATCACTCCCAACACTAGGGGGTATTTGAGAAATGTTCACTCAAAACCATGTTGGCATAGAGACTACGTCATGTATTAACCTTTTTGCATAGTCTTTAAATTCTGTTGTTTTTCCCCTGGGAAAGGAGATGTGTTGTATCTTTCATTTTGCTCCCTTTTGGTTATTCCCTTACTCCTCCCTTATGGACTGTCCCTAGAATGTTCACAGAATTCTTACCTGCACTCCCTGTACCAACGGTCACTGACCAACGGTGTTTCCTCTCTGTGGTTATGGATGTCAGTTGTTAATGCTTAATCAATACATCGGATATTCGTATAGGTCTACTTAATTATTTCACACACCAAGGATAATGCTAATTGCCTCCTTCTCTTCTGTGTTATTAATTGCTTGTGTGAATTCATCTTGAGTAATCTTTTCCATGTAAATGTTTAAGGTTTCCACATAATGGACCTCTGATATGGCTTCAATACTAATTTGTGAGAAGCCAAGTGGGATGCCCGACAACTAAATGTAAAATGTAGATCCAGCAATTGCAATCTTGAAATCAAAGGTTTGTTATCACTTTCAACTCTTGAGTATACACTCATGTCAACAATAGCATGTCAAGCCTCAGGTTAATTAAGTATTCAATTACGCTGCTCCAATTAGTCACATTGTAAAGTTTAGGGTCCGGAGAACACAGGATGCCATTGATATGGTGGAAGAAAGGCCTTCTTTAGTATTCCTAAGGTCATCAATTACAAGTTAAGTAATATCCAAAGCATAAACAAAATCTGGCTCAAGCATCATTTTACGCAGTCTTGTATTAAAATAACCAGAGACTGGCCAATTCCTTTTTTTGTATATATTTCCTAATTGATGTTACTACGCCCAATTTTATGTAATATTCCTCAATAGATGTATTTGGTGGTTTCTAGATCTTCTACAACTACTGTTGTTTGACCAGGAGGTAGGCATTCAAAATTCCTATTTTCCAAGTCTCATTTTCAAACATAGTTGTGAGAATGCCGCTCAGAGGGCCACAGGGCAAGCAAGAGCCATTGGGTCCAACTGTGGGGGTTAAGGCCTTTTACTTCTGGTGTCTCTGTGGCCGAACTAATATGGATCCTCAGCAACTGGGCCAAATATCCCTTTCAGCACTAGACTCTCAGTGGTATTGCACGTCCAGCAGTACAAGGCTTCTCAGGGGGAGGTAGTCACAGGGATGTGAACACAGGCTCACAATTCAAAGTACATTCAGCAGCAACAGTAAATGATTATCCAGTCAAATACTTGCTTTTATGAAATAATGGATATTTATATGAGAACGCAAAGTAAAATACGACATTCACAAACAATACGTACAGTCCCCTGCGGTCAGGTCTCTAGCATTTTATACGCAAATCCCGAGTCCTACTCCCCTCTCCTACCAGTAGTGGTTATTCCCCATTCACTATAGGCAACATTCAGGTTAAGTCGCACTAGTAGTCTGAGTCTTTTATAAAGTCAAAAGTGTTTCAGTGCCAAGCGACTTTTGATAGGTAAGTTCCCGTCAATCAGTATCTCTCGCACCAGCAGATCCGTGAGACTGGAGTCTTGGAGTGTGCCCCCTTTGTGGACACTGAAGCTGCAGCCAGAACAGTAACCTCTGGTAAGTCTTTCACACGTGACCCAGGTAGGGCTGTGGTCAGGTGTCCGTGAGATCCCCACATGCAGTCTTGCAGTATCAGCAACCGAGGGTCACAATGCTAGTTAGAGGCTTGTAAGTTTCTTGATATCCTCTTCACGGGGGCGTGCGGAGCACCTGGCATGGTCCTCATTCATTACTTGTGCCTGTTTGGGTCACCTAGGCCACCTCCCTTCTCTGAATACTGGCTCTGCCAGACCATGCTCCTTGCCTTGTCCTGGTGCCACCACCAGAAAACGGGGTCACCATTCCTCCTTTGCGTATGGGCTACGGCCTGATCGGCACAGCACCAATTATCATGATGGGCCCAACCTGGCGGCCTGTTACCTGCACACTGGCCATCAGTGCAGTCAAGGCTCAATTCATGGAGTGCCTCCTCTAGCATACAAGAATCATCAGCTTTTTCCTGAATACGAGCAACAACCCAATCAATGCTGCAGCTCCCCTTGCGATGGGGATGCAATTAGCCGGATAGTACCCCCACAGGACCTTAATCCCTCCAATCCTCTCCTTTGCCCCACAGTGTTGCAGGGATTCTGCACATATACAGAACTATATGCACAAAACAGCACCTCGGTGTATAGGGGCTGAGCCTTCCTACCACCTCAGTACCCAAAATCCCAAAACCGACTAGCTATACTGTCTCATTCGTTCTCCTATACAATCACAAAGCTACAAATGATTAGACAACCCAGAACACAACACTCCCCACTCTCTCAAGAATCGCAGTAGCAAGACATACTCTTTCGCTCACTCACTCATACTTGTCCACAATAAGAATTGACAGTCATTGTTATAGTTCAACATGTTTATTTTAACTATAGTGCTCTATAATACAGTATACAAGCCACTACCAGCAGCATAACACATGAACGTAAAAAAGTTCATGTTGTTGCAATTCCATAGATTAAAAAGGGGGATGTCATCGTATACAGACAGTGGATAAAGGTCTATAAGGCCTAACCACTCTCCCCTTGGTAGAATAAGTTATATTATATTGAGAGAAGACCTCTGGGATTTGTCAGCAGACCCCATACCTCAGTGCCTAGATGGTATTTCAACATGATAGGAACAGCATAGCTCTTCTCCCTGGAAAAGTCCCTCTCCAAGTGTGTGTTAGAACAACATGCATTCCCATAATATCAAAGCACGAGTTTCCAGCAATAGCAGCTGTGTTAGCATGTTTTGTCTATGTACTAGGGACTGACCAGAACAGAATAACACAGGGCATTGTTTATCGACCTTGCACATGGTGTTCAGACTAAACTCAATGAACAGGCAGAGAACGCAGAAAGCAGACAGTTCTCATGTGAAAGGCACAGAGTCTTGCAAAATAAAGACATGTAGTATTGTGTGCAAAAGCAGCATCATGGCAGCAGAGCTCATGCTAACGTAGCAATGTTGACAATTACCCTAATGGCCATATGACACCCTCCCTTTGGTAAGGTTGTAGTATATAGACAAAAGACCCAAACAGAGTTCAATT
Organism: Triturus cristatus; assembly: GCF_964204655.1. NCBI lineage: Eukaryota > Metazoa > Chordata > Amphibia > Caudata > Salamandridae > Triturus > Triturus cristatus. The sequence goes on from NC_140588.1 coordinate 598,744,293, forward strand.
TCAAGCAGTCTAAAAGCATTTAATAAGACCAAATTAGAAAATTAACAAAAAAAATGTGTTTGTATTATCGTCATTCATTATGAATGAGATTAGTTTGGAGTTGGAAATTCCATCATAATATGTGAACTTAAGAATGCTATTTGCTCCAAAAGGTCATTCCTGTCGTTCGTAGCAAAAAGGTATGCCATCCAATCTAGTAGCTGAAAGGAACACACGTGCTCCTCATAATCCAATGCTTCCAAAAGCATATCCGGGCAACTCGCATGATATTCGATGAAACTTTGTTGCAAGAGGTTCTGTGCCACCGCACATATTCCACTCAGCCAATGCTCCAAGTGCAGCCACACGCGCCATATGGCCGCCCCGAGAGCAGGCCTGGTCATGGGCTGTTAATGGACCCATCAACCGTTCATAATCTGGGTCAGTGCATGACGTATTGGAGAGGCATAAATTCAATGACCAAGAGAAAGTACACAGCTGACAGTAGCACAAACTAGACCCGAGAAAATCCGTTATCAGAGCACTTTACATGAGCACCAGTTTTGTTACAAAAGGACACATTCATTTGTGTTAGGCACGGGGAGATTAAGTGTTTTGCCTAGAATCACAGGATGTTTTAGCGTCGTTGCCGAGACTCAAACCCGGTTCCCCAGCTTCGAGGGTCGACCGCTCTAGCCGTAAGGTTACATCCTCTCCAATCTAGTAGCTGAAAGGAACACACGTGTTCCTAATAATCCAATGCTTCCAAAAGCATATCCGGGCAACTTGCATGATATTCGATGAAACTTTGTTGCAAGATGTTCTGTGCCATCGCACAGATATTCCACTCAGCCAATGCTCCAAGTGCAGCCACACGTGTCATATGGCCACCCCGAGAGCAGGCCTGGTCATGGGCTGTTAATGGACCCATCAACCGTTCATAATCTGGGTCAGTGCATGACGTATTGGAGAGGCATAAATTCAATGCCCAAGAGAAAGTACACAGCTGACAGTAGCTCAAACTAGACCCGAGAAAATCAGGTATCAGAGCACTTTACATGAGCACCAGTTTCGTTACAAAAGGACACATTCATTTTTGTTAGGCACGGGGAGATTAAGTGTTTTGCCTAGAATCACAGGATGTTTTAGCGTCGTTGCCGAGACTCAAACCCGGTTCCCAAGCTTTGAGGGTCGACCGCTCTAGCCGTAAGGTTACATCCTCTCCAAACAAAGCAGAAGTGTTCAAATAATCCCATGGTACTTTTCCCATTTTGAGAGTTTGTAACGTCCATGCAAATTGCATCAGATCACAATTGATTCTGACCATGGTAAAACACAGATACTTCACTTTGAACAATATCAATAATAGATGAAACAATGTTATCTAAGGTGTTAAAGTGGGAAGACAATGTATTTATGCTATTGTCGACAACTGCAAGAACCTCTGCTTGGTCAATTAAGCGTAGGCGGAGCACTGCCTCCATCTGTGAAAGTTTCCAAAATTCATTCTAAGCCGCATAGATAAACTTTTTTGACCGTAGGGAATTAGGACCCAAAATAAAATCAGCCAAATTAATATCGCTCGACAAGAGGGACAGGTGTTGTTTCACTGACTGTGAGAAGTTGGCCTGGTATATGCTGTCTACTAGTTATAGTGGGTACCTTGTACCAGTCCAAACAACCCTTATTGATGAATAGGTTTAAAGACCAACTTTATTGAAAGTATCCTTGTAGTAGCTATGGAGAGCAGTCTTCAGGCTAAGTTTTAAAGGAGTGTAAAGCAGCTTGGTTTGCCAGATTATAACCTCTTGAATTACTAAATGAAAGGAGAACCGCACAAGGTATATATAAAATATATGTATTTATTTCCAAACCCGCTCTACTAATCTCTTTATGAGATTAGAGTCCAAGATACACAATAATACAGTTCTAAAACGACAGTAAATAGCACAATATACAATGGGCCCCAGGGGGGACCAAACCATATACTAAGAAAGTGGTATAAGAACCACGACTTGACTAGACACAGTGACTAGAGCATGTAGAATCGCTGGGACCCCAAGGAACCACCCAAGGTAGTGACACAGGAGACCCACGGGGGACACGTGCAGTGTGAGAACACAGGCGCGAGCCCCGTACTATTCTGTTGGAAAGTCGCGGTTGGAATTTTAGAAGTTAGGGACACTTAGGAGAGGACTTTGAGCAAACCCCTTTAGACGTAGGGGGTTCTAGGGCCAACACCCACGGGAGCACTGGAGTACTCGAGTTACCTCACCCAGGGAAGCCGGGTGTATAGGTGTCAAATGGTGTCAGAAATCGTTGTTGATTTCAATGGCAATCTGCTGCAAAGTGCTGCTGCCGGGAAGAAGAAAAGTGTCCAGTGTGATTCAAGCCTGGATGGAAGATCAGAAGAACCTGAAAGCAGAGGGGACAGAGTCTGGGCCACTTGCCAGTGACCAGGGGCACGATAGACGAATGCCCACTGATGTCGGGTGTTTCGGGTGCAAAGAGGTGGAGCTTGACTCTGCAGCCACGAGGACCAGGAGGCATCGACGACAACCAGTAGCTGGATTCAAGCTGTCCCACAAAGGCTGTCGAGTGTTGCGGTATCGGTGCTCGGATTAAACCCAACAAGCCTTGGCAACCGCAACCCACGCAGGAAGAGAAAATATGCTTTGGTGCGGACCAGCAAGGTCCTGGGGACTCCCCAAGTGATGGAGAGTCAGGCACGTCTGGAGCAACGAGGTAAGCCCAATTAAAGTTAGAGTTGCCTTCACAGGGACCCACCAGTCGACGGACCAGGGATCGCGAAGGCACCTCGAGAGGAATCACACAATACCAGCCCACGGGACACTCAGTGAGTATAGGCCAGTAATCTTCGGTGGAGACACTGCTCATGGTGTGTACTAAAAGTAGCCCAAAGCACAGCCTCAAGGATCGACGAGAAGCATATGCACTTGCAAATGTGCACGGTGTCCAGGGGTTCCAGTTCCATGGTCCCCACGAGGGCTACGGGTCTCAGCTTTGCTGGGAGCTCGGGTCAGCCTCTGAGAAGTCTGGGAACCCACCTCCTGTGTTGCAAATTCTTCTGAGTCCGGCGGGAGCTTCGGAGATGCAAACCGGTCAAATGAGTCTTAGGTGCCTGCCTTGCAGAGGAGTAACTCCTTTACTCCAAGGGAGATTTTTCAGTCATCTAGCGCCTTGTAGATCGTCGAAGTTTCAGGATTATGTACCAGAGTTTAGTCCAGGTAAATCTAAAGTCCTGTAGCCAGGGGTTCCTATCTTATACCCAAGTAAGGGGTGGGACAAACTCTAGGGAACCACCTATGGGAGGGTCAGGAAAGAGGGGTGGCTACACCCATTTCCTTTGTCCAGTTTCATGCCAGAGCAGGGGCTGGCAGCCCCTGCAGCCGGTTTGAGTTGGACTATGCACAGGGACACCAAATGTGCCCCCAGTGCAGACTTCAAAGCACTCTTGGAGTTCACCCAGCCAGCCCCAATACACTAAAGCATGTCTGGGAGGTGGTGACACCTCCCTGTGACAAGAAACCTATTGTCCAGGACTCCCCTGCTGGAGTTTCGTCCAGAAACAGGAGGGCAGACTCGTGTCTGTGGCTGGCAGCATCCATTTTGTGATGCCAGGGTCTGTTAAGCTGGAACCGGGTATACCGGTGCAGTCAAGGTTCTACCTCTAGAAGGGTGGGATCATACTCCCACACCAGTTACTGGTATGGGGGTATGATTCCAAGGTGTTTGACACCACACACAACATGTTTACATGCAGCCATCAGAAAGTTATCATTTACCGCGAGGTTGTAATGCACTTAAGAGTATATGGTTTGGCTGCATCACAAACAACCCCGGAATAAAGGTTCCGAAAGCTGCAGAGGGGTTCTGCTCATGCATGGGCACCCTCTCACATGAAACCCAGCACCCTGCCTTCAGGATTGTTAAGGCCTGCCAGAGGGGTGACTGAAAGGTTTACATGTGCAGTGATATGGAGAGATATAGGTAACCTATATCTCAGTAAGGGGTACATACAGCACCTTACCCAGGCTGCAGTAGCAGACCTGTGGTGTCATTTTGGAAGGCTTCCCAGTGGTGGCACAATACATGCTGCAGCCCCTGGTAGGCCTCTGGGGTACCTATGCCCTGGGTACATAGTATAACATATACTAGGGAACCCCAGAATCCAATCTGGAGTGAACCTGAAGTACTGGTAATCAATTTAGAGAGGAAGCAGCTAGGCTGGGGTCCTGGTTAGCAGGGCTCAAGTCAGACTAAAGTCGAAAAACTGTGAAACATCAGCAAAAAGTGGGGGTAACTATCAGGAGCATATCCTACTCTCCTACACAACCCCCACCCCCAAACGTAAGGACATTAAACTAACCTTGACAAGTTGAGTCTTTATGTTCTAAGTGGAAATATCTGGAGAGTCCATCTGCATTGACATGGTTACTCCCAGATCAAGAAAGCAATATCATCTAGATTGGCTGCACTATAGGCTTCCAGGCCTGTAAGGACTTTATTCACCAACCTTTGAAAAGTAGCAGGTGCATTTTTCAAACCAAAGGGCATCACCACAAATTGGTAGTGCCCACTAGGGGTAGAAAATGCTGTCTTTGGCTTTGCATCATCAGCTAGTCTGATCTGCCAGTAGCCAGCTGTCAGGTCAAATGTGCTCAGAAACTTGGCTGAGGCCAAAGTGTCTATAGGCTCATCTGCCCTAGGGGTTGGATGGGCATCGTCTTAGTGACTGCATTGAGACCCCTGTAGTCTACACAAAACCTCATTTCTCTCTTGCCATCTTTGGTGTGAGGTGTGGGCACTAAGACTTCTGGACTAGCCCAAGGACTATCTGAGGGTTCAATGACTCCCAAATCCCACATCTTCTGGACTTCAGTCCTGATACAGTCCCAGACATGGTCAGGTTGCCTATAAATCTTATTTTTAACAGGCAGACTGTCCCCAGTGTCCACTTCATGAGTGCACCAGGTGGTCTGACTTGAAGTCAGAGAAAATATGTCTAAACTGGCTGAGAACTTTTCTGCAGTTGTTGCTGGAAAATGAGGCTGCCTGACAAGGCTACACCATCTACTGATCCATCTTCATGGTTCTGAGAGAGCAGGTCAGGGAGTGGATCACTTACGTCCTCCTGTCCCTCATCAGTAGCCATGAGCAAGCCCATGTCATCCCCGTCAACAGATGGTTTTAGTCTGTTGACATGGAGCACCCTGTGGGGGGCTCCTGGGAGTTCCAAGGTCTACCAAGTAGGTAACCTCTCCCTTTTGTTCAATTATGGTATGGGGGCCACTCCACTTATCTTTGAGGGTTGCTGGGGCCACAGGCCCCAACACCCATACTTTCTGCTACCCTGGCTGGTAAACAGTCAGCACAGCCTTTTGGTCATGCCAGTCCTTTTGTAATTCCAGGCTAGCCTCAAGGTTTTTAGTTGCCTTCTTCATGTACTCAGCCATCCTGGAGCAGAGACCAAGTACATAGTCCACAATATCCTGTTTAGGGGGTTTGAGAGGTAACTCCCATCCCTCCTTCACTAGACACAATGGACCCCTAACTGGATGTCCAAAGCAGAAGCTCAAATGGGCTGTAACCAACCCCCTTCTGTGGAACCTCTATGTAGGCAAAGAGAAGTCAGGGCAAAAGTATGTTCCATCTGCGCCTAAACTTTTCTGGGAGACCTTTAATCATGCCTTTTAGGGTGTTGTTGAACCTTTCAACGAACCCATTGCATTGTGGGTGATAAGGGGTGGTACATTTGTAATTTACTCCACACTCCTTCCACATAGCTGTTAAGTAACTAGAGAAAGTTTGCAACTCTGTCGGATACTACCTCCTTAGGGAATCGCACTCTGGAAGAGATTTCAAGTAGGGCCCTTGCCACCACAGGAGCTCTAGTGGTCTAAGGGGAATGGCTTCTGGGTACCTAGTGGCATGGTCCTCCACCACCACCAGTATAAACCTGTGCCCAGATGCTGTTTGAGGATCCATGGAACCAACTATGTCAATCCCAACCCTCTCAAAAGGAACCCCCACCACAGGTAGTGGTATCAGGGGGACTTTGTTGTACCACCTGCATTACCACTGGCTTGACAGGTGACACAGGAGCGACAAAACCCCTTGGTGTCTTCAGACATGTGTGGCCAATGAAAGTGAGGGACAATTCTGTCCCAAGTCTTGTTTTGGCCAAGGTGTCCTGCTAAGGGAATATCTTGAGCTAGTGTTAATAGGAAGCCTCTGAACTTCAGAGGTATAGCCAACCTCCTGGAGGCACCAGACTTGGGCGTCTCTACACTCTGAGTACAGGAGTCCATCATCCCAATATATCTTATAGGTTCCACTAGCATTCCCAGCAGCCTCATCAGCAGCTTGCTTTCTGAGGGGTTCAAGAGAAGGGCAGCTCAGCTGCTCCTGGCTCAGATCTGCCCTGGAAGGGCCCACTGTCCCCAAGAACTCAACCTGATCAGGTTCAAGCTCCTCTGGGACAGTTCCTTCTTCAGGACTGAGATCATCTCCCTCAAGAGACTGATCTGCTTCCTGAATCAGGGGGAAGACACTGCCTTACCCCTGCTGCTCCTTTTCTTGGGAGGCACCTGGTCCATTCTTCCAGGATCCAGGGCCTTTTCAGTTGTTGTCATTTTTGACTATGACCTGGTCACAGCAAACACATGTGCAGGGATTCCCAACATTTCTGCATGTGTCCTGAGCTCTACTTCAGCCCAAGCTGAAGTTTCCAAATCACTGTCAAGCAAGCATTCAACAGGGAGGTCTACACTTACCACAACTTTCTTAAGCCTTTCAGTGCTCATGACGGAATGGTTCCGTCATGAGCACAAGTGCTGCTATGCTCATGACGGAACCATTCCGTTATAATTACATGTTCAGAGAATCCCTCTGCTGCAGGCAGCAGAGGGATTTCCCATTTTCTTTTTTTTGCCTGGGGAGGTGGGGAAGAGCTCCCCCAACCTCCCCAGGCCTATTTTTAGTTTTCGTTGCAATGACGATTGCGCGCATGGTGAGCTATCGTCATAGAAACAAAAACAAAACAGTTTCAGTGCTCATGGGGCTATCTCAGCCCCCAAGCACCAAAACACTTGGGAGAGGTATCGTTGGAAAGGGGAGAATCTCCCCTTTTTAATGATATCCTTCCCTAGTGGATCCCTGCTTGGGGATCACCCCAGGAGGGCGATCCCCAAGCAGGCATCCACCCACTAGCACCAGGGAGGGGTTAGCGGCCCCTTGGGCAAGGGCCTTTTTCTCCCCCCAATGTTTTTTGGGCAGTAGCCCCCAATCAGCCCCCCGGGAGAACAGGAAGCCCACTAGAAGCCAGAGATTTTTGCCCCCCACTGGGGGGGCAAAAAGCCAACTAGATGCCAGGTATTTTTTGGGGCAAATTTGAATTAGGGTGGGGGCTGCCCAAAACCGGCATGCCCATGCCCCCATGCCCCCACCCCCTCCCCCACAAAAATTACAGCCTTCCTGCCCCCCTGGGGGGGCAGATGGGGCAGTAGCCCCCAATCTGCCCTCCCAGAAGTGCAAAACGCCCACTAGACGCCAGGGATTTTTTTGGCAAATTTTAATCAGGGTGGGGGCATTGGCATGCCCGTTTTGGGCAGCCAGCACCCTAATTAAAATTTACCCAAAAGAATCCCTGGCGTCTAGTGGGCTTTATGCCCCCCAGGGGGCAGATGGGGGCATTAGCCCCCCCCGGGGGACAAAAAGCCCACTAGATGCCAGGGATTGTTTTGGGGCAAATTTGAATTAGGGTGGGGGCTGCCCAAAACGGGCATGCCCATGCCCCTACGCCCTCTCCCGCAAAAATGACAGCCTTTCTGCCCCCCTGGGGGGCAGATGGGGCAGTAGCCCCCAATCTACTCCCCCCGAGGGTGAAGAAAGCCCACTAGATACCAGGGATTTTTTTGGGCAAATTTTAATTAGGGTTGGGGCTGCCCAAAATGGGCATGCCAATGCCCCCACCCTCCTGCGAAAATTACAGCCTTCCTGCCCCATGTGGGGGGGCGTATGGGGCAGTAGCCCCCAATCTGCCCCCCCCGGGGGCGGCAAAAAGCCCACTAGACGCCAACAATTACACTGGCTTTTTTATGCGTGGGGGTGGGGGCTGCCCAGAATGGGCATACCAATGCCCCCACCCCCTCAAAAAATTAGCCACAGTGTTTCTGCCCCCTTGGGGGCATACCGGGGCAACCCCATCCCCCGATACTCCCCCCAGTGCGGCAGAAATTCGACTAGGCACTGACATGTTTTGGATTTTGGGCCCTTGCGCAGCCGGCACATAGGGAAACCTAGCAAACCTGTACATTTTTTAAAACTAGACACACAGGGGAATCAATGATGGGTTGACTAGACTGGCTCTCACCAGGTTCTGTTACCCAGAATCCCTTGCAAACCTAATTTTTTTTCTAAAAAAACACATTTTCCTCACATTTCTGTGGTGGAAAGTTCTGGAATCTGCGTGGATCCACAAATTTCCACCCACCCCGTATTCCCCAAAGTCTTTCGAGAAAAATGGTACCTCACTTAAGTGGGTAGGTATAGTGCCCGTGACAGGAAACGCCCCAAAACGCAACATGGACACACTCCATTTTCACAGTGAGAACTGACCCTTTCTTTGCAAAGTGCCTAGCTGTAGATTTTGAACCCTAGCTCTGCCGGCACCTAGGGAAACCTAGCAAACCTATACCTTTTTGAAAACTAGACACCCAGGGGAATCCAGGATGGGGTGACTTGACTGGCTCTCACCAGGTTCTGTTACCCAGAATCATTTGCAAACCTAAACATTTGTAAAAAAATAATAATTTAAACAAATGAAAGAGGGGGTGCACGAATGAGATAGTCCAATGAGCCAAAGCGTTGTAACTGAATGTCCTCTTTAATTCAAAATAAATTTGGGTTGATAAAGGAATGGTCAGCCGACGCGTTTCATTCCCTCAAGGGGAACTTCATCAGGGCTGTAACATGATAAAACATAGATATTACACATAAATCATAAGGCACAGGACTAACAACACAACAAAGATGACCATATAACATGAAAATTATAAAGACACATTTTTAGACAACATAAAAAAGTACCCATCTAAAATCACATGGATTGGATATGCAAAAGATTTTTTCAATATGTACATATTTACAAATGTTTGACTAACGAAAGATTTTCTCAATATGTACATTTTTACAAACAAATGTTTGACTGACGACGGCCTAATTATGGAAAAACTGTCCACCTAATAAATATTTCTAAACAGATGTTAAACTAACCGTAACCAACCTAAAGTTAGTGTACAACTGCTCACTTAATCTGCTGTCATCCAATGTAGGCAAAAAAAAAATTTTTTAAACCTGAGCAACAGCAGAAACTATATGTAGAAATAGCACAAAAAAGAAAAGTTAATAAAGGTGAAAAGAAAAAAGGAATATATGCAAGAGGGAGTGAATGTTTGGCGAAAAAACAATCCAAATCACAAAAGACAAGCATACCTTGAATGAATGTGTATGTTCTTAGAAATAAAACAGGTCTTGAAAGCTTGGTGAAGTATAGTGTATTTCACATGTACTTCCGATTTCTGTAAAAAAACACACAATATCCAAAATCATAATAAATGGCATTCTTAGCCAAGATTATACTGTTGTAACTATGAAAAATCTAGTATGGATCTTTCTGATAGCGTACACTATTTGATAAACATACAGCATAAATGTCACATACCAAATATTATCTCACTAATAGGGAAAAGGAACACAGCTGAGTACATAATGATACGTGTAACCAAGGTCCCCTTTGTAATCCAAAAGAGGGGGAAGCCGATAACATTGCACAAATGTAAGGCAGTGTTAGATAGAAATAAAAATTATCACACGCTATAGTATACAAAAAAGGAGAAATGTATCCGACAGCAAAAATGTGCTCCTGCCGGGGTTGTCATGGCAAAATAATACACTAGAAACGGAAGAAAGCCTAAACCGGTAGAAACTAGGACCCATGGAGTGCACACGACCCAACCCGGCGAGCACAAGGGACCAGCAATATGCCCCCAATCGAGAACAACATCGAGGCTCAGTCTGTGCATGCCAACATCGAGGCTTAGTCTGTGCATGCCACGTCACACACCAGGAAAACATAAAAACAGAAATAAAGGGCGTAGCTCAATGAGAAATACAAGTTAGCGTCACACGAGCTGTTAGCCCGGAACGGGAAAACCCACAATAATATATAGGAAAAACCACAACCACGGGCAATAAATACAAATCACCCCCACGGACATAGAGTACACGTTGTTCCTCACATATATCCTTACCGGCAGTCGCCTAAGCAGGATTCCTCGTATAGCGGCGTGTTCCTCGATAAAAGTAAAGAGAACCACCATGATGTATAAATGTACGGGACTCCACCCCCTCATGAGAAAATAGCCAATGGATGTGAGTGTGGACCAGGAATCATGGTCTACATACCGTATGAATAAGTCAGTCGCCATTTGTAAACGGGCAAATTAATCACGAATAAATTGTATTTAAAGGTATTTTGTTTAAAGTATAAGCCGCGAAACCTGCAAAAGTAAAGTCCAATCATGATCCCAGATTTGTAAAACTGAAAAACTGAAGTAGAAACGTACAGCGTTTATGGTTCACACCACCACCTAATTAAACTTGATCGTAAATGAAAGAAGGTGGTATCGTTTAAAACGTCTGAAACCAGAGCTACACCCCTAAATACGCTAGTATCTAATGTAAAATTTAAACCAAAAGCGATGATCATCAACGCGTTAAAATGGGTCGCCATTATTAAACGGGCAATATAACACGGTGAAAATTCATGTATCTATTAAGATAGAGCATTGAGCATGTGGAATGTTATAGTGAAGAAGAACATCTGAATATAATCATTTTTTGATCTCGAAAAAAATATATATACCATCAATTAAAACAATTAAGACTGAAACTCCACCGCTTGCAAGTTGATAGCCAGTGAGTGGAGATGTAGAACAGAATTGCCAGTTGAAATTAATCAGTTGCCATATTCGAATAGCCAAATGGAAATCGATATAATATAAATATGAATCTGTTTATTCTGAGCAAGAATTAAAATTGAAGTGTTTTAATCATCATGGTCAAAGTGGTAAATCATATTCGATAGACAATACATGAAACGTGGAGCGTTCTCTAGAAAAAATGATATGTGCACGTAAAATAAGATCCTTCCCACTAGTGCGTGGCGTCTTATATACAAATAGAAACCATTCAAGGTAGCCATAAAAGGGACTCGAATGTGTTTAGCGCATGAATAATATGTCATATTGCATCAACCAGATATGATGAAAATAACATATCCCACCTTCTAAAGAGCTACAATATCTGAAGAAACCGAGAGACATCATGATGAGAGCAAAAAAGACTCATTTCAGAATTGTATCACACCCAATAACAAGGCAAAGAGAGAGAAGCAAAGGGGTTTAGTAAGGAACAAGTGGTAGAATACATATCCCAGCCCAAACATCACAAACTTTCGCCAAGTGTTTTTAGAAAAACAGTGATAGAGAGAATAAAGGAAAGGGATCATTGGAGATGATAAGTCACCAATTTCTAAACATCAATGTGCAATTTTACCACAGTGTAATGTGCATATATAGTGTGTCCCACTATTAATGAAAGTTGCAAAAGCTAATGCATGACTATTGAAGCATGGATTTACATACATTAATCATTTTCAAGAAAGTAATGCATTTCATTGTCACTGTTAAATCCTTCAATGGCACTACGTAATCTACAAATCTATTTCGCCTCACACTGCCTGAGCTGAAGCTCACGATCACCTCCTCTCTCTACATTTTCCACATGTTCAATAGCGTGAAACCAGAAATTGGCATGACCCTCAAGTTCATTGATGAAGTGTTCCGTCATGGGATATCTGGAGTCGCGTTTGAGTATAGCCCTCCTGTGCTCCTGGATCCTGATTTTTAGGCTACGTTTGGTGCTGCCTACGTAAATGGTTCCACAAGGGCATCCAATCACGTAGAACAAACAAAGTATTACAGTTGATGAAATTATAGATGTTATAATTTCTAGAGCCATTGTATGAAAAATTCTTAGTTTTGTTAATCCCTAGTTCACAGATGTTACACATTGTGCAAGTGAAGAAGCCTTTTGGTTTAGATGGAATCCATGTTGTTTTCTTGTTGTTACATTTTTTAATATAACTAGGGCATAGGTCATTTCTTAGGGTTTTCCCGCGTCTATATTTGATTGATGGATTGGTATGAATCACTTTTTGTAGACCGGGTATCTCACACAGGAGATTCCAATGTCTCTTCAGCAGTTTGAAAATAGCACTGCTGTCTGAGGTATACTGGGTCATGAACCTAATGTTGTTATCACTGTTCTTAGTTCTGGCTATGCTCTGTTTTTTTATTAAAGTGGCCTCTCTGGTTAATGAACGCGCCCTGTTCTCTGCCCTGTCCACAATAATAATAATTTCCTCACATTTCGGTGGTGGAAAGTTTTGTAATCTGTGTGGATCCACAAAATTCCACCCACCCCGTGTACCCCAAAGCCTTCCGAAAAAAATGGCACCTCACTTGTGTGGGTAGGCCTAGTGCTCGCGACAAGCAAAGGCCTAAAACTTATTGAGGTGACATCAAAATTACCTATCACAAAACAACCTGGTTTTGCAAGGGGGTCACCTGGGTTTTTGGCCCCGGGTTCGGCCGCCATCTTGGGAAACTACCAAATCAACACATTTCTGAAAACTAGACACCAGGGGAAGTACAGCGAGGTATGCTTGCGTGGGTCCCCTAACATTTTCCTACCCAGAATCTCCTACAAACCTCAAATTTATCTTTAAAAAAAATCACTTTTTTCTCAAATTTCTGAGTGGGAAAGTTCTGGAATCTACGTGGATCCACAAATTTACTCCCACCCAGCATTCCCCCAGGGCTCCCGATAAAAATGATAACTCACTCGCTTGGGTGGGTGAAGTACCCGTGACAGGCAAGGGTCCAAAACCTATTGAGGTGACATCAAAATTACCTATCACAAAACAACCTGGTTTTGCAAAGGGGTCACCTGGGTTTTTGGCCCCGGGCTCGGCCGCCATCTTGGGAAACTACCAAACCGAAACATTTCTGAAAACTAGACACCTGGGGGAGTCCAGGGAGGTATGGCTTGCGTAACTGCAAACCTCAAATTTAGCTGAAAAAAACACTTTTTCCATACATTTTTGCATGGGATCACCGTGCTGGCACAAATGTCCTACCACCCAGAGTTCCCCTTTTTCTCCTGAGTAAAATGATACCTCACTTGTGTGGGTGGGCCAAAGGCCTGTGACTAGGAAGAACCCAAAACATAGGGATTTAGAGTATAGCACCGATAATTCTAAGCGCTACATTTTTTTAAAAATACGTTTTTAGCCAATTTTGCTTTGGACACCCACACAAGTGAGGAATCATTTTATTCGGGAGAACAAGGGGAACGCTGAGTGGTAGGACGTTTGTGCCAGCATGTTGATTCCACGCAAATATATGTGGAAAATATGTTTTTTTGAGCTAAATTTGAGGTTTGCAGGGGATTATGGGTAGGGAAACATTGGGGGATCCACGCAGGCCATACCTCATTGGACTCTGCAGGGTGTCTAGTTTTCAGAAACGTGTGGATTTGGTAGGTTTCCCTAGATGGCGGCGAGCCCGGGACCAAAAAACCAGGTGCCCCCCCTTCCCAAACCAGGTTGTTTTGGTATAGGTAACTTTAAAGTCTCCACAATACGATTTGAGCCATTTCGTGTTTCAGCCACTTTGTCGAACCACACAATGAGGTACTATTTTTTTTAATCGGGAGACCTGGGAGAACGTGAGCTAAATTTGAGGTTTGCAGGGGATTCTGGATAGGATAATGTTTGGGGACCCACACAAGCCATACCTGGCTGGAGTCCCCCGAGTGTCTAGTTTTCAGAAATGTGTGGGTTTGGTAGGTTTCCCAAGATGACCAACGAGCCCGGGGCCAAAAACCCAAGTGACTCCCCTTGCAAAGCCAGGTTGTTTTGGGATAGGTCATTTTGATGTCTCCGCAATACGTTTTGGGCCCTTGCCTGTCGCGGGTACTTGACCCACCCACGTGAGTGAGGTACCATTGTTATCGGGAGACCTGGGGCAACTCTGGGCGGTAGGAAATTTGTGGATCCACGCAGATTCCAGAACTTTCCCACACAGAAATTTGAGAAAAAAATTGTGATTTTTTTTGGCTAAATATGAGGGTTGCAGGGGATTCTGGGTAGGAAAATGTTGGGGGACCCACGCAAGCCATACCTTGCTAGACTCCCCAGTGTCTAGTTTTCAGAAATGTGTGGGTTTAGTAGGCATCCCTAGATGGCCACCGAGCCCGGGGCCAAAAACTCATGGGACCCTACAAAATCAGGTTGTTTTGTGATAGATAATTTTGATGTCACCTCAATAGGTTTTGGGTCGTTTTCGGTCACGGGCACTAGGGCTACCCACACAAGTTAGGTACCATTTTTTCGGAAGATTTTGGGAAATGCGGGGTGGGTGGAAATTTGTGGATCCACGCAGATTCCAGAACTTTCCACCACAGAAATGTGAGGAAAATTAGATTTTTTGGACACATTTTTAGGCTTGCAAGGGATCCTGGGTAACAGAACCTGGTGAGAGTCCGTCAAGTCACCTCATCCTGGATTCCCCTGGGTGTCTAGTTTTCAACAATGTATAGGTTTGCTAGGTTTCCCTAGGTGCCGGCAGAGCTAGGGTTCAAAACCTACAGCTAGGCACTTTGGGAAAAAATGGTCAGTTTTCACTCTGAAAATGTGGTGTGTCTAGTTGCGTTTTGGGCCGTTTCCTGTCGCGAGAACTAGGCCTACCCACACAAGTGAGGTACCATTTTTCTCAGAAGACATTAGGGAACGTGGGGTGGGTGGAAATTTGTGGATCCACACAGATTCCAGAACTTTCCACAACAGAAATGTGAGGAAAATGTGTTTTTTTGGACAAATGTTTAGGTTTGCAAGGGATTCTGGGTAACAGAACCTGGTGAGAGCCAGTCAAGTCACCCCATCCTGGATTCCCCTGGGTGTCTAGTTTTAAAAAATTTAGAGGTTTGCTGGGTTTCCCTAGGTGCCGGCAGAGCTAGGGTTCAAAATCTACAGCTAGGCACTTGGCAAAAAAAAGGGTCAGTTTTCACTGTAAAAATAAAAGTGTGTCCACGTTGCGTTTTGAGCCGTTTCCTGTAGCGGGCACTAGGCCTACCCACACAAGTGAGGTACCATTTTTATCGGGAGACTTAGGATAACACAGAATTGTAGAACAACTGTTATTACCTTTTGACTTTCGATGCATTTCTGCCTTCCAAATGAAAGACAATGTGGAAAAAAGAAGTCGTTTTGAAAAATGACCTATAATTCTCATGCTAGTATGGGTACTCACAATTACGGGAATGTGCAAATATCTACTGTTTCTAAACTCTATATTATGTTCCTATTTCATAAATACACAGGTGTCTTTCATACCGATTTTTCCATGTATATATTTTCCCAAATGAATTGCTCTATACCCGGCACATAATAAAAAAGCATTGCAAGACGCTGCTCAGTTATTGTCGTCGGGGCCTTGGTGAACCTACAAGTCCTATATATCCCCACAACCAGAAAGGTCCAGCGGATGTAACGGTATATTGCTTTTAAACAGATCACATAATTTGAATAACTTACAGGTGAAAACGTTGGCACAAATGGCTGCTTTTTTCAACTAATTTTCAATTTGTCCTATATTCAACTGTTAGTTTCTATAAAAAAACCTTGAAGGATCTACACAAATGACCTCTTGCTGAATTCAGAATTGTCTACTTTTCAAAAATGTATAGCTTTCCAGGATGCATTATTGCTTTCATTTCCATTTCTACCACTAACTGGAAGAAGGTTGAAAGCACAAAATATAGCAAAAATAGGCTATGTCCCAGATAAATGCCAAAACTGTGTAAAACATTTTGGTTTTCGGACAAAAGTCTGCTTGTCTCTGAAAGCTGAGAAGATGGTGATTAGGGCACCACAACCCTTTTTTTGATACCATTTGCAGGGAAAAAAAACAGACACTTATATCTGTAGCCCTTTTTTCCAAACAAGAAAGGAATATGCTACTTACCACTATGCATCTGTTCTTGGCATGTAGAGCTGCAGATCTACCCACTTTTGCATAGATCGCCATCTGGTGTTAGACCCGGATGTTTGCAGTTTGTTTTTCCTCTTGGAAAGTCTTTGGAAGTCACGAGGTCGGTGACTCCTCCTTTGGATCGTATTGCGCATGGGCTTCGGCTCCATCCTCAGATTGTTTTTCACCAGCAGGGAAAGATGGAGCGTAGTAACAACAGTGAAGAAACCCATGTGTGTTGTATCTAAATAAGATGGACTGGAACAGATACAGGTAGCCGGGGAGGCGGGTGGGCGTGTGTAGATCTGCAGCTCTACATGCCAAGAACAGATGCATACTGGTAAGTAGCATATTCCGTTCGAGGCATATGAGCTGCAGATTACACACTTTTGCATAGACTATATAGAAGTTCCCAACCTTAGCGGCGACCACCGGTATCTGTTGCAGTGGTTTGAAATAATGTTTTTAGTACAGCCTGGCCCACACTAGCTTGTTGCTTGGTTTGCACATCTACACAATAGTGTTTAGTGAAAGTGTGCGGTGTTGACCATGTAGCTGCTTTACACATATCATCTAATGGGATGTTCCCTAGAAAAGCCATGGAAGCCCCTATCTTCAGTGTAGACTGGGCTTTAGGGGGAACGGATAGCGTCCGTTTTGCCTTGTGGTAGCAAATCTGGATGCATTTTACAATCCACCTAGCTATCCCGGATTTTGAGATGGGGTTGCCCTTGTGTGGTGGAGAGACAAACAGTTGTTTGGTCTTTCTGAAAGGTTGTGTTCTTTGGATATAGTAAAGTAAGGCTCGTTTAACATCTAGCGTGTGTAGAGCCCTTTCTGCAACAGTCTAAGGTTGCGAGAAAAATACTGGTAATTCTACAGATTGGTTTAGATGAAAAGGGGAAATGACTTTAGGTAGGAATTTTGGGTTGGTACGGAGAACAACCTTGTTCTGGTGCATTTGAAGAAAAGGTTCTTGTATGGTAAGTGCTTGTATCTCACTGACCCTTCTAAGGGAAGTGATGGCTACAAGGAAAGCTGTTTTCCATGTGAGGAATTGCAGTTCGCATTTATGCAATGGTTCGAAGGGAGGCCCCATCAGCCTTGTGAGAACGATATTTAAGTTGCACACAGGTGAGGGTGGTACTCTGGGGGGAATTATTCTTTTGAGGCCTTCCATGAAGGCTTTAATGGCAGGTACTCTGAAAAGTGATAGGCGCTGCCTGTTTTGTAGGTAAGCTTCAATTGCTGCGAGGTGTAGCCGAATGGAGGTATGGGCTACATTACACCTTTGTAGGTGGAGTAAGTAGCATATGATGTGTTGTATAGACACGTCTAGAGGATTGATTGTGTTGTTATGGCAATAAACAACAAATCTTTTCCACTTGGCAGCGTAGCAGGCTCTAGTGGTAGGGCGTCTAGCTTCTCTGATGACGTTCATACAGTCAGGGGGAAGGTTTAGGTATCCGAATTCTAGGATTTCAGGAGCCAGATCGCAAGGTTGAGCTGAGCTGGGTCCGGGTGCCTGATCTCTCCATGGTTCTGGGTTAGGAGGCATGGTGAGAGGTATAGCTTTTGGTGTGGTACTACCGAGAGTTCCATCAGCGTGGTGTACCATGGTTGTCTGGCCCATGTTGGAGCTACTAGGATCAGTGTGAGGGAATGCTGTTGTAGCTTTCGCACCATTAATGGAATTAGTGGGAGAGGTGGAAAAGCGTACACAAATTTGCCTGACCAGTTCATCCATATCGCATTTCCTTTGGACAATGGGTGTGGGTATCTGATGGCGAAGCTTGGGCATTTTTTGTTTACATGGGTGGCGAAGAGGTCTATCTGTGGATGCCCCCACATTTGAAAGAACGGGTGAAGAACCTGCGGGTGAAGTTCCCACTCGTGGATCTGTTGCGTCTGTTTGCTGAGCAGATCTGCCATGGTGTTTTGGACTCCTGGGACATGTTGGGCTAGGAGAAAGAATTTGTGTGGGATTGCCCGTCTCCATATGCTCTGTGCTAATTGAGAGAGCTGTGGAGAGTGTGTGCCGCCTTGTTTTTGAATATAATACATGGCCGTCATGTTGTCTGTGCGAATGAGTACTGTCTTGCCTGAAATCCGTGGTTGAAAGGATTTTAGGGCTAGAAAGATTGCTAGTAACTCCAGATGGTTGATATGGAGTAACTTTTGTTGAGGCGTCCATGTGCCCTGCACTGTGAGGTGTAATAGGTGAGCTCCCCAGCCGGAGAGCGATGCGTCCATTGTTAGTATTATCTGGGGAACCGGGTCCAGGAACGGTCGACCTTTGGAAAGGTTTGTGGTGTTCCACCACTGCAGAGAGCGATGGGTACGACCGTCTACCAACACCAGATCTGTCAGTTGCCCCTGGGCCTGGTTCCATTGGTGCGCTAAGCACTCTTGGAGTGGACGCATCTGGAGTCTTGCGTGAGGCACTATGAAAATGCAAGAGGCCATCATCCCTATCAGTTGCATAAACACTCGTGCTGGAAGGGAGTGTTGAAGTACGAATTTTTGTTGCAGCGCCTGAATGCTTGCAATCCTGGCCGGATTGGGGTAGGCTATTGCTTTTGAGGTGCACCGAGGTATTGTTTTATGTGGGATGGTGTTAGCTGAGACTTTTGGTGGTTCACCGTGAAGCCTAGTTGGTGAAGTAGTTGGATTGTAGTGGCGGTGTGGTGTACACATTGGTTGTATGAAGTGGCTTTTATCAGCCAGTCGTCCAAGTATGGGAAGACGTGAATGTGCTGTCTTCTGAGGTGTGCCGCCACTACCGCTAGGCACTTGGTGAATACCCGTGGTGCTGTTGTGACTCCGAATGGGAGCACCTTGAACTGGTAGTGTTGTCCGTCCACTACAAATCTGAGGTACTTTCTGTGAGCATGGTGTACTGGAATGTGGAAGTATGCGTCTTTCAAGTCCAGTGTCGTTCTGGGAGAGGAGCGGAAGCACCTGCTGAAGCGTTACCATGTGAAAATGGTCTGAGTGTATGTATGTGTTTAGGGGCCGGAGATCTAGAATAGGTCGTAGGGTCTCGTCCCTTTTTGGTATTAGAAATTATAGGGAGTAGACCCCTAAATTTTGCTGATTGACGGGAACGAGTTCTATTGCCTGTTTTTGCAGGAGGGAGATTACCTCCTGCTTTAGTAATGTGGAATGTTCTTGTGACATTGGGCGTTGCCTGGGTGGAATGTTTGGGGGGGTAGATGTTAATTCCAGGCAGTATCCTGACCGAATAATTTGGGTCACCCATTTGTCTGAGGTGATGGTCTCCCAGACATGAAGGAAATTTTGATGTCTGCCCCCGCCCGGAGTGGGATGGTCTGGAGGGAGAGGGGGGAAGTCATTGGGTAGGCGGTGTGGCAGAGCAGGCGGTATTTGTTTTGCCTCTGCTTTTATTATTGTTGGCCCTATAGCCGCCTCTTTGATAACCCCTTGTGAAGGTGGACTGAGTGGGGGATTTGTAGGAAGTGGACGCGTTATCTGAGGAGTAGCCTCTAGATGTACTCCGAAAGGAAGAGCGGCGAAAAGAGCGCCTAGGAGGGTGTGACTGTAGGGCTCCCATGGACTTCGCCGTATCCGTGTCCATCTTCATTTTTTCGAGGGCCTCATCTACCTTTGGGCCGAATAGGTGTTCCTGGTCAAAGGGATGATTAAGGATGGAGGCTTGTACCTCTGGTTTAAATCCTGATATTCTTAGCCAAGCATGGCGACGGAGGAGGACGCTAGTAT
Organism: Triturus cristatus; assembly: GCF_964204655.1. Lineage (NCBI taxonomy): Eukaryota > Metazoa > Chordata > Amphibia > Caudata > Salamandridae > Triturus > Triturus cristatus. The sequence goes on from NC_140588.1 coordinate 598,764,191, forward strand.
TAATGGCCCTGGAGGCTGTGTCTGCTGCATCTAAGGCACAGCGTATAGAGGTGTTAGTGATTGTCTTACCCTCTTGAATTAGTTCATTGGCCCTAGCTTTATATTTTTCAGGGAGGTGGTGCATTATGTTTTCCAATTCATCATAATGTGCCCGATCATATCTGGCCAATAGCGCTTGGGTGTTGACGATACGCCATATATTGGCTGCCTGTGACGCAGTGCGCTTTCCTGATGCGTCCAGTAGCTTTGACTCTTTGTCAGGTGGTGGTGCTTCGCCTGACGCCTGGGAATTTGTTCTTTTTCGTGCAGTGGAAACCACTAGGGGATCTAGGGGAGCTGGCCCTTTGATATAGGCGGGATCTGTGGGGGCAGCTTTGTATTTTTTTTTTTCCTATGCGTGGGTTAATGACCCTGGCCCGAACGGGGTCTTTAAAAACCTCTGGCGCATGCTTTACCACCCCCTTAAGCATAGGTAGTATGGAGGTAGACCTATGTGTGGTATCAAATGTGTCGAGGAGGAAATCCTCCTCCACTGGGTCAGTGTGCAACTCTACCCTGTGATAGTGTGCCGCCCTTTGAAGTAGATGGTGGAACCCTAATGAGTCTTCCGGTGGAGATGGCCTGGAAGGGTAAAGGTCATCTTGTGGGACGTCGGGGATATCTGGGTTATTATAGTCGTCCCATGGGTGTGGGGATCCTGTAGGGGTGGGGTCTTGGGGCACATCCCCTATATCGTGATATGGGTCCCCCTGATCATCATCATCTGGAGACGGGGGTCGGAGAGCGATGAGGTGGGGGGGAGGAGAGGGGTGAGGCGGAGAGGGTGGAGGAGGTGGGGAAGGTATTCTGAAAGGAGAGGTAGCAGAGTCCTTCCTCTTTGGAGGTGGAGGCGGAGCTTGTTTGTCCGAATGTCTCTTTTTGGAAGAGAGTGCCAAATGTCCAGTTTTTGGATCCTTGGTGAGAGTCTTTTGCAAGGGATCCGGTGTAAATAGTTCCTGTGAAAGTGTTTGGTCCGTCGGCGTCGAAGACGTCGGGGCCGATGTCTTTTTAGGCTTTTCCGTGCTTAGCACCGGATTTGGGAACCTCCGATTTCTTGGTCGGCGCCGAGATGGACTTCGGCTTGGAAGTGTCGGTGCCGAGGGCCTTATGGGGTTTGGTCGGTACTGAAGATGGCGTCGGTACGGAAGAGCTAGGTTTCGACCCCGAAGGCTTCGGTGCGGAGCTCGGTATTGAGGTAGAGGTTGGTTTCTTTTTCGGTGCCGAAGTGTGTTTCTCGGCACCGCTGGTAGGCTGGCTCGAGCCCGAGCCGCCGGAAGGCTTACTTGGCTTCTTCACTGGGCCCGAAGGTGGGGTGTGTGAAGCAGTATCTCTGGTCTTGCTTAGGCCCGGAGGCGAAGGCGTGACCGAAGACTTTTTGGGTGTGGGCGCGGGTGTGGGGGGGTATAGTACTCACGACCCTCTGCGCTGGAGTGATGTCTTCCACATCGGATTCGTCGGCCTCGGAAGCACTGACGAGGTCGTCTTCGGTGCGCTGCTGCCCTGGATCTTCGATGTCGTCTCCGAAGATATCGACTGGAACGGAGGTCGAGGAGTGTGCCATGTTCCTTCTGGCTCTTCGGTCTCGAATAGTCTTTTTCGATCGGAAAGACTTACAGGCCGGACAGTCTCGAGCCTCGTGTTCAGGGGAGAGGCAGAGGTTGCATACCTCATGAAGATCGGTGTCAGGGAATTTGGACCCACATCGAGGGCACTTCTTGAATGGAGTTCTTTCCATCAGCCGGGACCGGAGCTTGGGTAGGCCCGAAGGCCGCCATCGACGGCTGGAACCGAAGATTTGTCAATGAGAAGGTGCGTTGATTGAGGAGATCGCGATCAAAACAATTTGGGGTGAGGATTCCGCTTCGATCGTCGAACTGGAAAATGTTCGGAACCGGAGCGCGAAGATTACATCCGAGCCCGATGGCGGAAAAAAACAATCTGAGGATGGAGCCGAAGCCCATGCACAATACGATCCAAAGGAGGAGTCACCGACCTCGTGACTTCCAAAGACTTTCCAAGAGGAAAAACAAACTGCAAACATCCGGGCCCAACACCAGATGGCGATCTATGCAAAAGTGTGTAATCTGCAGCTCATATGCCTCGAACACAATATTTTGCTGTATTTTGGCTAATTTCCGAGTCCCCACCAGGGGAATCCACAAACCCTGGGTACCTTTAGAATCCTCATGATGTTGGAATAAAAGGACGCAAATTTGAAGTGGATACCTTATGTTGTCAAAAAGTTACAGGGGCCTGAGCGCAAACTCCCCCAAATAGCCAAAAAAGGGTTTAGCACGGTGGGGGGGGGGGGTGCTAGCAGTGAAGGGGTGAAGGCCAGTTACCCCTCCCCAGGAGAAATGAACAACTGTCAAGGAATGGTCTGTCCTGACATTGCTAACATTGGTCACTTGGTACATTTCACCAAGTATGATCTGCTCAGGAGCCACAAGATCTTTTGTCACCATTGTGACACTTGCTCCTGTGTCCCTTAATGCCAAAGCCTCTTTTCCATTAATCAAGGGCTGCTGTCTGTATTTCCCCAGATTACTGGGACTCACAAAGGAGGACATATCCATGCCTCCATCACAGATCAGTACAGCCTGAGTTGGAACTCTGACTAGGCCAGAGTCCATCTCAGAACCCACGGTTAATCCTACTACACCCTTATTCTGAGTACCACCATTTGGTGCTGAACTAGTGGGAACAGTTGCCTTAGGGGCAATAGTGGCTGCATTTGAGTCTTTGGACTTGGTACATTCACTTGTCCAATGGGTTTTCTGTTTACCGATTTTACACCATGGTTTCTTTTGGCCTTTTCCTTTGTTAGATTGGGACTCCCCACCAGATGCAGATTTTTGGGGCACTTGAGAAGACTTCTGGTCTTTACCCTTGTCCCCACCCTTATCAGAGTTTTTGTAAGCTTGCTTCTTGGAGTCACCACCTTGGTTCTGAACCTTCTGCCTCACCCTGATTCTGACCCATTTATCTGCCTTCTGACCCAATTCTTGGGGAGAGGTCGGATCAAAGTCCACCAGGTACTGATGCAACAGCTGATTTTGACAATTATTAAGGATTTGCTCCCTCATAATCAAATTGTACAATCCTTTAAAATCACACACTTTACTGCCAAGTAACCAGCCCTCCAGAGCCTGAGTAGCACAATCTACAAAGTCAACCCAGTCTTGAGTCTGTGCCTTTTGGGTATCTCTGAACTTCAACCTGTACTGTTCAATGGTTAGGCCAAACCCATCTATCAGTGCACTCTTCAAGACTTTGTAATTGTCAGCATTCTCTTCTCTAACAGTGAGGAGCTTGTCTCTACCTTTGTCTGCAAACGAGAGCCACAAGTTTGCTGCCCACTGCTCCTGAGGGACCCTCAGTACTTTACAGGCCCTTTCCAGTGCAGTTATCCATTTGTGGATGTCATCCCCACTCTTGTAGTGAGATACAATCTTGTTCAGGGTCCTATGGTCAGGAGTATGATCTCTACCTCTAGGGGCACTGATGCTGCCACCATGGGGCTCTAGTCCCCATCTTTGTGAAGCTCTCTGGAGCTCTAGGGATTCCTTATCTAATGCCAACTGCTCTCTCTTGATCCTAAGCTTAGCTTTCTCAAACTCAGTCTGCATTTTCTCTCATAAGAGGACTCCCTTCTCTGAGAAGTGGAGGTCCTATGAGAGACATAGGCCCCTAGAGATGTACCAGAATGATTAGACTCCAGAGAAGGAGATCTTGATCTTCTTGGCACACCACCAACCCTTCCAGGTGGGGTATAGAGAGGGCCACTGAGGCCTTCTCCCTCGCCTTCAGGATGGATTGGATTTTCCAGGTTAGAATCATCTTGATCCTCCTGGTCAGCTTCAGATTCTAGGTCATAGGTGTTGTCTCCTCTTCTGCTGCCCCACTCAACCTGCCTGCCTCATCATACCCTGGGGTCTTTCTGAGATCATCTAATAGCAGAGCCTCCATGAGGCGTTGAGTGTTTGCACTCCTCCCTGTCTTCAACTTCCTGGCTGTATACATATTTCTCAATTCCACGAATGTGAGATGGTCATACTTGGATGAGAAGGAGCCACTGGCTTCAGGTCTTGAAGACATACTACTGTAGTGAGGTGTTGCACCTACCTAACCTAGTAGGAGCTACTAGACTCTTGAGTTGGGGAAAAGGGGTGTGCTGGTCCCTTTGCTAACCCAGCTCCAAGTTCAGTAGACCTTACTTTATTCTAGACTTGATTTATATGTACCTATAGTGGTTTTCAGTTAGTCACTCAAAGAGATTATCTGGTAAAGCAATAGCAAGCTTGAATCCAACCGCTGCACACCAATGTGAGAAGTTGGCCTAGTATATGCTGTCCACTAGTTCTTGTGATACCAAAGGGGATGATGGACGGAGCGTTTGAGCAAATGAAACACTCACCCCAGTCAACTGATCTGGGTTTAATCCATCATCATTCTTTAGCTCACTCCACCACCCCAGTTCAGACATGGCCATATGCAAATCAGTCTGACCCTGTGCCTCATGGGAACAGTACAGCCCGAACTGCCAAGCCATGTCTTCCCTGGACCGGAAACAAGCATCCTGGGACCGGTTTCGGGTTCATAAACCTCATCAGCCAGGCTATCTTGAGTCCAGTGGCAAAGTGAGCAAGGGACCCACGTCTGAGCATACCCTGCCAATTTAGGACGAACAAAGCGATACCAAAGGGGATGATGGACGGAGCGTTTGAGCAAATCAAACACTCACCCCCAGTCAACTGATCTGGGTTTAATCCATCATCATTCTTTAGTTCACTCCACCACCCCAGTTCAGACATGGCCATATGCAAATCAGTCGGACCCTGTGCCTCATGGGAACAGTCCAGCCCGAACAAGGGTTATGAACCCGAAACCGGTCCCAGGATGCTTGTTTCCGGTCCAGGGAAGACATGGCTTGGCAGTTCGGGCTGGACTGTTCCCATGAGGCACAGGGTCAGACTGATTTGCATATGGCCATGTCTGAACTGGGTCTGGGTCAACAGGTCTATGTACTACTGTAAATTCCATTCTCTGTAGGGAGAGGGACCTCCTCAAACGTTTTGGATTTTCCCCTTTAATTTGCATTACTCATCTGAAAGGTCTGTGGTCAGTTTGAACTAGGAAGTGAGTACCAAACAGGTATCGTGTACGGTTCTTCAGGGACCAAACCACAGCAAAGGATCCCTCTCAATGGCACTCCAACGCTGCTCTCTGGGGAGTAGCCTTCGGATTATGAAAGCAGCAGGTTGGTCTTGTCCATCATCATTGGTCTGGGATAGGACTGCTCTATCCCTAGCTCAGAGGCATCAGTCTGCACAATGAACTGCTCGGAGTAATCTGGAGGAGCCTTGAGAACAGGTGCTGAGCAATTTGCCTCTTAAGGCGTCAAAAGCCTTTTGACAGCGAACTGTCCAGTTCACTTTCTTGGGCATCTTTTTGGAAGGGAGTTTTGTGAGGGGTGTCACAATGGATCTCCATTAGTACCAGTCAAGCCAAGGACTGCCCTGACTTCGGTCTGGGTGGTTGGAGCTTTCCAATACAGATTTGTCTGGATTTGGGGTTGCAGTGGTTGAACTTGGCCTCCACCTACAAGGTGGCCCAAGTACACCACAGTTCCCCCTGCCCTATCGGGCATTTGGCTGTCTTGATAGTTAGGCATGCAGTTTGCAAGGCCTGTAAAACCTTCCCCAGGTGGACCAGGTGATCCTGCCAGGAAGAGCTAAACACAGCATACCATCCAGATAAGCTGCACTGAAGCCTTCCAACCCAGCAAGGGCTTGATTCATCAACCTTTGGAAGATGGCAGGGGTATTCTATAGACCAAAGGGCACCACAGTAAACTGGAGGTGCCCATCAGGTGTGGAGAATGTCGTCTTTTCTTTTGCTCCAGGGGCCATGCCAATCTGCCAGTACCCTGCAATCAAGTCAAAGATACTGAGAAAATTGTCAGCCTCTAACTTATCTATCAATTCATCAGCTCTGGGGATGGGGTGTGCATCTGTCTAGGTGACAGTTTTGAGGCCTCAAACCTCAATTCTCTCTTTCCACCCTGTGGATGCGGCTTGGGAACTAGGACCACTGAGCAGGCCCAGGGACTCTCAGAAGGCTCAAAGATCCCCAACTCCAGAATCTTGTTGACCTCAGCCGCCTTGATACTTTCCTTAACTTGGTCAGACTGCCAATAGATTTTGGTTTGTCCACATCATGGCTACATCAATGTGTCTGACCAGGGACTATGACCTGTGCATTCAGCTGCAAGACCTGCCTGCATCAGCCTGCTGTTGAGCAGTGAGGGTAAATGAATAGCCAACTCCATCCACTGACCCATCTTGGGGCTGTAAGAGATGAGTCAGGGAGAGGTTCACTCTCGGCCTCCTGATCTTCATCAGTAACCATCAACATGGTTATATCAGCCCTTTCACAAAAGTGTTTCAGGTGGTTCACACGTATCATCCTTTTCGGGGACCTGGTAGTGCCCAGGTCTACCAAGTAACTCTTCTAGAATAGGGTAAGGGCCACTTCATTTGTCCTGGAGACCTCTTGGTGCCACTGGCTCTAAAACCCACACCTGTTGCCCTGGTTGGAATTCCACCAGTGCAGCTTTCTGGTAATACCAGAGCTTCAGGAGCTCCTGGCTGGCCTCAAGATTTTTGGATTCTTTCTGCATGTACTCTACCATCCTGGAACGAAAGCCTAGTACATAGTCCACCACATCTTGCTTTGGTATATGATGGGGTTTCTCCCATCCTTCCCTCACAAGGGAGAGTGGTCTCCTTACAGGGGGGCCAAACAAAAGGTCAAAGGGGGAAAACCCTACTCCCTTCTGAGGCACCTCTCTGTAGGCAAAAAGCAGGCAGGATAACAGGACATCCCATCTCCTTTTGAGTTTTTCAGGAACACCCATTATCATGCCTTTCAATGTCTTGTTGAATCTTTCAACAAGACCATTGGTTTGTGGGCGATAAGGTTTTGTGAACTTGGACCACTCCACACTCATCCCACATGAGTGTCAAGTATGCAGACATGAAGTTTGACACTCAGGCTGATACAACCTCCTTAGGAAACCCTACCCTGGTGCAGACACCGATGAGGGCTTTGGCTACTACAAGGGCTGTAGTAGACCTAAAGATAATGGCTGCAGGATACCTGGTAACGTGATCCACTACTACTGGTATACAAGTGTTTTCTGCGGCTGTGGGAGGTTCAAGTGGGCCCTCTATAGCCACAACTAGCCTCTCAAAGGGAACCCCAACCACTGGTAGGGGAGTTAGGGACTCCTTTGGGTGACCAGCTGCTTTGCCACCGGCTTGACAGGAGCTTACAAACTCCTTCATGTTTTGGGACATCAAATAAAAAGTAGTTGACAAGTCTTCCTCAAGTTTTTTTCTGGCCCAGATGTCCAGCTGAGAGGGGGGGGGGGGCAGGGGGGGGGGGGTGTTGTCATGGTCCAGTGCTCCAATGCGAACAGAAACTCTATACAACCGAGGAACTACCACCCTCCTAGTGGCACCAGGTTTGGGGTCTCTGGCCTCAGTGTACAGGAGTCCCTCCTCCCAATAGACCCTGTGGGAGCCAATGACATCCGTGTGCTCCTGTGCAGCAGCTTGCTGCCTCAGGGCTTTAAGAGGGGGGCAGACCTGCTGCCCAAGGCACATCTGTTCCCTAGAGGGCCCAGGAGCTCCACCTTGTAAGGTTCAAGTTACAGGGGTTCCGTTCACTCTAGGGCTATCATTTCAAGATCTAACTCTCCCTTTTCACCCTTTGCTAGGCATTGTGCTCTTGTTTTCACACACACTATTTGAGGGATGTTTAGCATTGCTGCATGTGCACTCCTCTCTACCTCAACCCATGCTGAGATTTCCAGCTCGTTTCCAAGCAGACAGGCGGCTGGTAGCTTTGGAGAGACCACTACCTCTTTCAGACCAGTAACCATCCCCCCACCTTACCACCTAGTCTATCACCATGGCCGCGGCATGGTTAGTAGTGACACTGTCAGCATTGATGACTGGATAGATTTTTCTAGTCAGGTACTGCTCTGAGGAAACCAGTGCATCTCTCACCATCGCGATACTGGCACCTGTATCCCTCAGGCCTTCTATCTGGGTTCCATTCACTAGGCGGTACTCTATGTACTTTGTCAAGTTAGGGGGCAAGATAGCTAGGGTTGCCACATCTACCCCACCCATGGAGACTAGGGTAGCTTCTATGTGCACTCTGGTATGCTCAGGGCACACCATTGAACCCATCGGGAGATTTGCCATTCCAAGGTTAGCTGGAGGGGGACTAGGGACTGGTTTGTTGGGACAGGCAAGATCTAGATGTTGTTGTCCCATCTTGTTACAGTGGAAACACCAAACCTTAGCAGGATTACCGTTTTCCCCTTCTGCCCACCAGTGGGTCATAATGGGTGTTCCAATGAGAGCCTGAAGATCGGCAAACCAGGGCTGGAACACTGTAAGCCCTGGTTTAATCCAACATTACTGTAGAGGTTGGCACATGTACACTTAGCGCATATTTCCGTGAAAAGTGCCCGGCTTTTGGACCCACACTGGTACAAGCATCATATATTGAAAGCACACCAGGCAGAACAATTTTTTTAAATTCGGAGTCTAATATTACAATAGTAATTATAAAATCCACATGCTGATTCTGAAGAAAATTGGGCGGGTGCACCCCCTTTGCCCAAAGCAATAAACAGCCACTGGAGAATAGGCCTGAGTTACAAAAGGTAACTAACACTTTTCAGTAAATGCACTACTTTTTTGGTATTCATAAACTCCAAATAAAGTTACTACTACTAAAAAAAAAAAAACAACAGTCCAGCACTAGACATGACCAACCATTGGAACTGCACCATCTATACATCACTTTTATAATTATTAATACACACTGACAACGTGTTTTACGTTGGATGTATTTTTCAATTTAAACTTCTGAAATTCTTTTTTTTAGTAGTAACTTACACTGTGTGCCCTCTGAATTTGTTAATACTGAAAAGTATTAAACTAACACAACAGTGTTAATTTACTCAAAAGTCTAAGTTACCTTTCGCCCAATATGTCCATGTGAGATGTTTTGTAAAAAATAAGCATTTGATGAAAAATACAAGCTGATTCTTCAACCACTTATTTACTAAAATTGAAAACTGGTATTTGAGGGTCAAATTAGTTTTTGTTTTTTTCCAGAAAGTTTTTATGTGGGGAAAATTTGTTTACCCAGATGAAAAGTAGTAAACACAGAAGTGGGTTTCTAGAATCTGATTCACCGACGTTTAAAGACAAAATGGTTGCATGTCCCAAAAATGTTAAAAGCTGATATTTGAATGCAAATTTATGCTGAGTTGAGAGGTGTTTGCTGTGGTTATGCCCTTTTTGCGCATATGCACTTGTTGCTAGGGCTGTTAGTTAGAAGAGTTTTAATATTAATAAAGCTGTTCTTGGCATTAATATTGGAGTAGTCAGTCATAGATACTACTGGTAAAGTACACGGGGCAGTCACGATAGTAACGAATGCCTAAAGGACTATTTTAATAGTGATGAATTCAATACAATTTTTAGTAGCTCAGGATGATTTTCCTTGACCAGAAGTAGCTCTCCTCATGTAAATGGTAAGAGGTTCCTGATTCAAAGTATTCAGAGTATAATTTAAAAGCGGCTTAGCTGACAAGAGTATCATTTCTAGAAAACGTGAAAACTGCTTAAAACATTTCTCCAGACTAGTAACTATTTTAAAAGTATAATTCAAATGGGTCATACAAGGCAATAAAACGAACTGTGTAAAGTGTGTTCTGAAGATTCCTCTTTGTGTTACACTTTTTGCTCCTAATTCTTCATATACTATGTTGGCAAATTAAAAGGGTACAAAAGCAAGAAGCCCTGAATTGTGTTGGACGTATAAAAACATCAATGTGCACAGTACACTGGTTCATGTGAAATGCAAGCAAAAAGAAACATCTTGAATGCAAAAAAACACTTTATTATTGCAAAACAAAAAAAAACACAAAAGAAACAAGTGGCTACACTTAAACTGAATGAATCTTTTTGGGATTTTTCCCAAAATGTTTTGCCATGAATTATTAAACATAACTTCAAAAGAGAGGTAATAAGAACTAATCAAATGCAATTCGAAAGCTGCGCTCCTGGTCTTTGCGCCTGTTATCGCAGACTTTTGTTACTTCCTCCACCTTTCTCTGCAACAGTGCTGTAGGATAGAAACATAAATAGCAGTTTATAGAGGGAAAATAAATAAAATAAAATCGGTGTTTCATTTTATCTTTTTGTTTACTAGTCAAAAAGACAAAAACTAATAACAGTAATATGGCAATCAATGCAAATCTTATAAATAGGATTTAAAGGGAGGACTGAGAAAATATTTTCCCAAACATTTTGCACGTGAACAAATGTGCAAAAATAATCTAAACTGTGCTCTATGTGTGTGAGTAAACTACATTGTGAACACGCATCATCCTTCGACACAATATGCAGACAAATTGCATCGAATTCCATATTCTGAGGGATGCACGGAAATCAGTGACGGGCCCACCTCCTGTCCCCCAACAGCAGTTCAGATCTACTGCAGGGATGCCGCACAGGTAGCTGCACCTCATGTGGGATAGAAATATCTTTTAATCCATGCACAGTGCTGGACAGGTTATGAAATCACAACAGAAGTAAATCGCATTTCTATGCCTAACTCTTTAGGTTGAAACATGGGAATTTCTATTGACAAATTTGGCCCTTTTATACTGTACATGTCAAAACAATCCAGTGTGTGATCTAGGTGAAGAGAAAGTCGTCTGCTCACATCAGCAGGACACAATCTGACTACATGCCAAAATACTAGGGCAAAAGGCAGATTTTGTTTGACAGAGGTGCATGGCTAAGCTATTTGTGCCTCTACAACGCTACCCGAACTACTAACGCGTCTTAACGTTGCCCCCTACCCTGAGCTCGATAAACAATCCCTACCCCCCTCCAGCCCTAAAAACAACTCCAACTCCTCCCGAGCCCTAAAAACAACCCCAACTCCCCCTGAGCCCTAGAAACAACCTCAACCCCCCAGCCCTAAGAACAACTCCGACCCCCCCCCCCCCCGAGCCCTAGAAACAACCCTGACTCAAGCCTTAAAAACAACCATGACCCCCGAAGAGAGCCCTGAAAATAACACCAACCGTCCAGAGCCCTAAAAACTACCCCCACTCCTAAACCCCCCCAAAAAAACTTACCCGCAGACCCACTTGCCAGCTCCTTCCATCTCCAGATCTATCCTCTTCCTGTACCCGCCCAGCCATGAATCTAGACCGTGCACTGCCTTAACCATGCATATGCCTGGTTAAGGCATGTGAACCAACCATACAGTACATGCAGGAACGGCTGTGGCTATATAAAAGAGCATTGAGGGCAGAAGGAAGAGCCAGTGGCAGTACAACCATACATGCCAACTGACCCGATCCAGGCAGGAGACTACCGATGTTTTTAAGCACAAAGAGCTTTATTTTATATGTCCCCCGACTAAAGTTTCCTCTGTCACAATGTAAGTCAATGGGGAAAATCAATTCCCCGGGTTTTTCTCCCCCCAAAAATCTCCCTCTTACCTAGTTCCAAATTTTGGCAAGGAAGGTACATTGGATGGGGACATGGACTTGGATTAGAGAGGGCAGGAGGTAGATGGGCAGGGGCACCAAAATAACCTTACAGGGCAAGCATCAGGGGTTGCAGCAGCAAAATATACCACACAGGGCAAGCGGGAAGGCAGTGCAGCACAACAGACCATGTAAAGTAAAAACGGAGGGGACAGGTCCATCCACATGGACAAGAGACAGCAGAGGGACAGGGGCAAGGGCAGCAAACTGACCCTATCAGATAACAGACCATGAAGGGCAGACAGGAGGGGTCAGGGAAACGACAGAGGACCAGACAACGCAGGAGGGAGGAGACAGCGGTCTGCACATGGAAAGCGGAGGGCAGGCGGCAGGAGAAGTAAGCCGATCATGGAGGGTAGGCGGGATGTGCACTGGAAGCACAACACACAATGGAGAGCAACATCGAGACTGTAATGGCATACACACAGACAACAGGTGGGAGGTGGTCAGATGGAGCAAGCTGACAACACAGGGCAGGTGGGAAGGGCTGTGGCAGCACAGAAGACCATGCATGGCAAGCTGGAGGGTTAGGGGCAGCACAACGGCCATCGTGGGCAAGAAGGAGGGGACATGGGCTTGCACAAAGGACCATGGAAGACAGAAGGGAGGGTTTGGGGCTGGACACAGACAAAAGAGGGCAGGGTAAGGGGTTTCACGACAGACTACGCAGTGCATACAGGAGGAACAAAAGCAGCACAACAAAGCATTAAGGGCAGAAGGGAGTGTCAGCAAAATGGACCATGGAGGGCAGGAGGGAGGCGATATGGGCATGAAACTAGGGCAGGCAGAATGGAGGGCAATGTGGGGCATAGAATTGGGTAACAAAGGGCAGGTTCACTGTTTAGGGAAGGTGGGGAGGGCAGAACAACAGCCACACACAGTTGTAATGAGGGAGCAGTGCGCCATGGGCTAGGACAATACATGGCAAGCAGGAGGAGGGACAGGAGCAGCAAGCTTGGGTGGGGCAGCACAATGAAAGGTCAAGCCCTGTGCTCAATCCCCCCCCCCTCCTTACTGTGCATTGCGATGGGCATCTTACTTAACATTAAAAAACCTTAGAGATTCACTGAACAAAAAAACAAAGGTTACAGGGACATTATAGTTGGGCTCAGATTTCACTCATACAAAACTAGTAAAATTCAGCAGTCAGTTACATGAGATAACAATAACGTAAGCCCCTACAATGCACTACTTATGACCTTACATATTACATCACACATGACATGGTCAGATACATCACTGTTGACATCATCCAGTGATTGGATGTTCTAAACATTTATGAGTGTTAAACATATATACTAAACTCTGAGTGACCATCAGTGAGTGAGTGCGTGCATGAGTGGCTGTAGGGGTGAGTGGGTTTCTGACCAGCTCTGTGGGTGTGTGATTGGGTGTCTGAGTGGTTGCATGGGTGTGTGAGTAGTTTTGTGGATGTTTGAGTGGTAGTGGTTTGAGTAGCTATGTGGGTAAATGAGTGGTCACTTGAGTAGCTGTGTGGGAGTGGTAGGATGGGTGTGTCAGTGGCTGGATGGGTGAGTGGCTGTTTGGATGGGTGTGTGAGTGAACTGTACGGGTGAGTGAGTGGGTGGCTGTATGAATGAAGGAATGGATGTGTAAGTAGGTGTGTGGGTAAGTGAGTGGCTGGTTGATTAAGTGAGTAGCTGTTTGATTAAGTGAGTTGGTGTGTGAGTGGCTGTATTGGACGAGTGTGTGTGAATAGCTGTATGGGTGAGTGAGTGGATATGGGAGTGCTTGTATGGATGTGGGAATGGGTGTGTAAGTGGTTATGTGGGTGTGTGAGTGAGTGTGTAATCCTTGTATGGTTGAATGAGTGGCTGTGTTGAGAGGCTGTAAGGGTGGGTATATAGGTGAATGAGTGTGTGAGTAGATGTATTGGTGAGTGACTGGTTGAATGAGTAGCTATGCGAGTGAATGAGTGGCTGTATGAGTGAGTGGATGTGTGAATGGCTCTATGGATGAATGAGTTGTCGTGTGAGAACTTGTATGGGTCTGTGAATGGGTATGCGAGTGGTTATGTGAGTCAGTGTATAAGCGGTTGTATAAAGGTGTGAGGGGTGTGTGAGTGATTCTGTGAATAATGTAATCCGTGATGTCATGAGATGTCTTCCGTGATGTCATTTGAGATGTCATCATTTCATCAGTGATGTAATATGTGAGGTCCTAAGCAGTGCATTGTGGGGGCGTACAATTTAGTTAGCTCAGGTAACTATAACTGCTGAATTTCACTGGTTTTGTACTATTGAAATCTAAGCCAAACTATTCAGTGAATTTCTTGGTTAAAAAAAAAAATTCCATTTGCCAACTATAACATTCCTGTAACATTTGTTTTTTCCCAGTGAATCTGTACGGTTATTTAAATATTATTTCCTAAATATAACGAACCCTGTAACCTTTGGATTTGAATTGGTCTGTGAGAGTGTCTCAGTGGTTCTGTGAGCGGGTACATGAGGGCTTCCATCCCTGTGTCGCATGTGTATGTTCTAAAATACACCTTATGTGGTTAGCCTGTTTACTGTAAGTAGTAATGAATCAAACTTGTTAACTTTCCTAAGGGACCTTCCTCTGAGCCAACCGAAGATGATATAGCTTTTGAAGAAGAGAAAACTGTGATAATGCATAGATTAAACAAAACACGCTGTTAGAAATGGAGGTCTCTAGTTGGCTGAGGCAGGTACCTTAGACCAAATAGGGACCCTTGCTTCTAGTCAGGGTAAGGGGGATACACGCTTGTCGATAACCCCTGCTCACCCCCTTGGTAGCCTGGCTCGAGCAGACAGGCTTATTTTCAAAGGCAATGCGTAAAGCATTTGTACCAACACTCACAGTAATACAGTGATAACACCACAAACGGACTCCACACTGGTTTAGAAAAATAAATTATCTTTACTAAACGCAAACAAGACCAAAACGACTAAATGTTCCACATATAAGATTACTCGATGAAATGTCTTTAGATAGATCGTTGCAAATATGAAAAGTAAGTTGTAGAAATCAGATAGCACCCACAGGACTATCTCAGCGTCAGGACACAGCAAAGTCCAAAGTACAACACTGCCTGTGAGGATCGCAGCAGCAGGTACGGAGTCACCCAGACTCCAGAACAACAGTACCTCGGACAGGGAGGTCGATGATGGTGCACGGCGTCGGCGAAGAATGATGTCGTCTCCAGGCGAAGTTGCGACGTCGGCGGTTCTTATGGATCAGAAACAAATTCTTCTCTTGCACTTGCACAGCTCCCGATAGTAGAAAGGCCTCACACTCAGTTTCGGGCCCTCCTAACGACTGGAACTCCCAGCAAGGAAGTTCCCGGAGGCTGGCGGCGAAGTCCTTTTGTTCCTGGGACTTCGGAAACAGGAGGCCAGCTCTACTCAGGCCCTTAAAGACTTATTCCTTCAGAGGGACACAGCACTCAGCAAAGTCCGTCTTCAAGTAGGGGGACACAGCACACAGCAAAGTCATATTGTCCTCTCCTCAGTGGAAACAGCAAAGTGCAGGCCAACCCTGGACACAGAGCAAGGGCAGTCTTCTCCTGAGTCTATTCAGCTAATCTTCGGCGGGGATTCCTCTCGATCATGAAGGCGTCTAAAGTTCAGGGGTTTTGGCTGTAGTATTTATACGCCAAAAGTGTTTGTTCTCAATGTGTGAGGGGTCCTGGACCCAGTTCGAACCAGTTCGGGAAGCCTTCGGCCAGGTCACATCTTCCTTTGTGACTGTGGGCCAGGGTCTTCAGACGCACCACAGGAGGTGGAGCCAGCTTTATGGAAGGTAGGCACAGCCCTATTCAGGTCCAGGTGCTATTCCTCCCACCACTAAGTGTCGATCGGCCTATTCAGCCTAGCACTGACTCATCCTGCCCTCCCAGGGATCATGCACACCTCACAAGACCCTGTCACTCACAACCCAAACGGCCAATTCATAAATAGGCAGAGGCACACAGAAAGGTTGAACACGAGAACGGACACTTTCTAAAAGTGCCATTCTCAAACACAGAATCCAAAAACCATCTGTCCTAAATGATGCGTTATCAAATTCTGAGTTCAGGGGTACCAGACTTCCATTCTGTTATTTCGCTCCTATGGGAAGATAGGCATGTAACCATGATACGCAGACGTTCCCCATTCTGTCCTATCGGGCAAGATAGTCCCACAATAGTGAAAGACTAATTTGGCGGTATTTCACTCCAGGACATATCACCCACACTAGTACATGTCCTGCCTTTTACATACACTGCACCCTGCCCAGGGGGTACCTCGGGCCTACTATAGGGAAGGCTAACATGTATGAGAAGGAAAGGGTAAGGCCTGGCAGGTGTGGACACCGGCCAGGTCGACGGTGCAGTTAACGAACTGAGCGCAGGCACGGCGATGGCCGGCCTGAGTTATTGTTTCAGCGCTACTCGCGTGGGAGGGACAATCAGTGCTGCGAGCCCACTACTAGCATTTGAGTTACCAGCCCTGGCACAAGCAGTGCACTTTACTAGGGACCTACGGGCAACACAAATATACCAATCATGGATATCCAATTACAACACAATTTTTCCAGGGAGCACTCGCACTTTGGCACTGATCAGCAGTGGCAAAGTGCCCGCAATGTCTAAAACCAGCAAAACGTATTCCAGCACAGTGTCAAAAAAATACAGGCGGAAGAGGCAAAAAGTTAGGGGTAACCACGCCAAAGATGCCAAGTCTAACACTTGCACAGCTGCAAAAAAAGGTAGATGGGATTAAGAGAGAAAACGTTCTGGTGGCTCAGAGAAAGGTACCAGAAGAAAGTGAACAAGTTCGATTCATTACTACTTGCAGTAAACAGGTTAACAACACAAGGGGTATTTTGAACAAATATTGCTGTGTACTTCATAATATTTTCAAGTATGTGCCTATGAAACCTAGCATAACTTTCAGAAGTCAGAATCTGAAGGACATGCTGTACAGAAACATGGGTTACCAAAACTCGTAATACAATTAACCGGATACACATACCTGGTTTTGTACCATGTTTCAACTGTAAAGTATGTAAATCCAGTAAGAAGGTACAGTCTTTCACTATATCAGACACTAGGAAAAAATTCTAAATTCAGAAAGGGCGGTCATGGAGCTTTGATTTCCGTGTTTATGCACTAAGGAACAAGTTACTTACCTTCAGTAACGATGTATCTGTAAGAGACATATGTAGTTATAGATTCCTTACCTTAGAATTACCCCCAGGCATCAGACTGGATCCGGAGAATTCTTTTCGTAGCAGTTCCCCTGCGTGTCGGTCAAACCTGCGTCCTTCGCGGCGTGGCCGCCTGGATGACATCGCAATGTCTACTTAGATGTCACCCCTGCGCACTGACGTCCGTTCTGACATGACTTTCCATGCCAGAAGCGCTAAGCAATGCAAGACAAGGACCACTGGTGCACATAACTATGGCACTAGAAGGGAGTCCCTAGCCCTAGAAGTCAGTTCGCAGAAAGGGGAGGGTGGGTGGGATGGTAAGGAATCTATAACTACATACGTCTCTTACAGATACATTATTACGGAAGGTAAGTAACTTGTTCATCTGAAAGAGACTGTAGTTATAGATTACTTACCTTGGAATAGATACCCCAGCAATACCAACCCGGTGGTGAGTCTGCAAACTAAGTTCATACCAGAAAGTCCTGGAGAACAGAACGGCCAAAGAAGCTGTCTCTCCGGACTTGGCTGTCCTGGCAGTAATGTTTAATCAACATGTGCAGGGATGCCCACGTGGCTGCTTGGCAGATGTCAACCAGCAGAACTCAACATCCCAAAGCATTAGTGGCTGCCATCGCCCTGGTAGAATAAGCGCGCAGTCCTACTGGAAGTTCCTTTTTTGCCAAAGAATAACAGATCTTGATGCATAGGACAACCCATCGAGAGATGGTATGTTTGTGCACGCCCCTACCTTTCTTGGCACACGCATAACCCACAAAGCGTTAATCGTCTATTCGGAATTTTTTATTGCGGTCAGGGTGGAAGAACAGCACACGTTTTGGGTCCAGACAGTGCAGTCTCACCTCCTCTTTGGAAGGGTGCGGAGGCGAGAAGAAGGTGGGCAATGTGATGGTCTGACCTATGTGGAAAGAGGTAACCACTTAGGGCAGAAAAGAGGGCCTAGTGCGAGGGACACTTTTTCCAGATGAAGAGTAAGATAAGGAGGCTTGGAAGACAGAGCCTGAAGCTCACTCACCCTGATGCAGAGGTGATGGCAAGCAGGAAAGCAGTCTTTAATGCAAGAAGACATTTATGTAGTGGCTCAAAAGAGAGCACACATAAGATAAGTAAGTACAAGTTTCAAGTCCCACTGGTGCATTACGAAAGGAGGAGGAAAGAGATGAGTAATGCTGTTCAGAAATCTGTTTACAATAGGGGACTTGAAAAGAGAAGACTATTCAGGATGGCAAAGGAAGGCTGAAAGATAGCCTTTAAGGGTGCCCAGAGCAGAGCCCTGCTGGACCAAAGAGAGAATGAGGAAGAGAACCTCTGAAAGAGGGGCAGAAAGGGGATCCACAGCCTTTGCTGGGCACCATGCCACAAATATGTTCAATCTACAGGGATATACCAATTTAATGGAGGCATGCCTGGCTGGCAAGATGACATTACAGACTTCAGGAGGAAGGTCATAAGCGGTCAACTGTCGCCGCTCAATCTCCACACAGGAGGTGGAGGCTGGAGAGGTTTGGCGGGAGGACTGTCCCCTGCTGCGGCTGTGACAGAAGATACTCCCGAAGAGGCAGTCTGTTCGGAGGATTGATGGCCATGCTCAAGAGCTCGGGGTACCAGACTCTTTGTGCCCATTCCGGAGCCACAAGAAGGACTTGGGCCCAGTCGTGTTTGATTTTCTTCAGCACTCTGGGTAGAAGTGGTACAGGCGGAAAGGCGTACAGGATGCTGCATTTCCACTCCCAATGAAAGGCATCACCGAGCGAGTACCGCCTTGGCAACTCCAACACGCAGAACTGCTGACATTGTGCGTTCTCTTTGGTGGCGAATAGATCTAACCAAGGCTCTCCCAACTGCTGAAAGAGACCTTGCACCACCTCTGAGTTAAGACGCCATTCGTAATCCATCATGCACCGGCGGCTGAGTTCGTCCACCCTGGCATTCAGGGAACCTGCCAGGTGTTGAACCACCAGGGATCTACAACTCTGATGTTCCAGCCATGTCCAAAAGGAAAGGTCCTCTTGACATTGGGTCCCCGACCCCACCCCGCCCTGTTTGTTGCAGTACCACATGGTGGTGGTGTTGTCCGTGAACACCTGCACTATCCTTCCTTTGACAGAAGGAAGGAATGCCTTTGGTGCGAGATGGATCGCCCAAAGCTACAAAAGGTTAATATGGAGCCTAGACTCCACCGGAGACCAGAGGCCTCTGATCTACGACTCTCCCATGTGGCCGACCCATCCCGGGAGTGACGCATCTGTCACCACGGTGAACTCTGATTGGGGAAGGGGGAGGGATCTGCCGTTGACCTAATCCTGGTTCGTGAGCCAGCACTGCAACTGGCGTGCAGTTCCTTCCGAGATCTGGACGAAATCGGAAAGATTCCCCAGATGCTGCGCCCACTGGAACTTCAGGTCCCACTGCAGAGCCCGCCTATGCCATCTGGCGTGATCAACAAGCAGGATGCAGGAGGCCGTGAGGCCCAGCAGCCTCAGGGTCATTCTCACCGAAATCTGGGATAGAGGCTGAAAAATCAGTACCATAGCCATAATATCCCGGACTTGCTGCTCGGGAGGATAGGCCCGAAACTGCACTTTATTCAGAACTGCTCCATGAAAAGGAGCTTTTGAGAGGGAATCAGGTGTGACTTCGGCATGTTGATTGTGATCCCCAGCGAATGCAGGAGGTTCACCGTGGTCTGGAGGTGGGAGACGACAGCCTGGGGCGAGCCCGCCTTCAACAGTCAGTGGTCGAGATAGGGGAAGACGGGAACCCCTGCTCTGCACAGATGAGCTGCGACCACCGCCATCACTTTTGTGAACACCCGAGGGATGCTGGTGAGGCAAAGGGGAGCAAGGTAAACTGAAAATGCTCGTGGCCTACTGTGAACCGTAGGTAACGCCTGTGGGCTGGTACGACGAAGATGCGAAAATAAGCATCCTGCAAGTCCAACGCAGCCATGCAGTCTCCAGGGTCGATGGCAGACAAGACCTGGGCCAATGTTAACATTTTGAGCTTCTCCTTCTGGAGGAAGCAGTTGACGGCCCTGAGGTTTAAGATAGGACGGAGGCCTTTGTCCTTCTTGGGTACCAGAAAGTAGTGGGGTAGCAACCACGACCTACTTCTGGAAAAGGGACTGGTTCAAAAGCTCCCTTGGCCAAGAGAGCCGTAATTTCCTGGTGAAGAAGGGCCAAGTGATCCTACGACATGCGATGGAGTGCTGCTGGCATGGAGGGAGGGGTAGTCTCGAAGGGGAGGGAGTAGCCCCTTCGGACTGTCTATAAAACCCACCTGTCCGACGTGATGTGTTACCAGTGGGGAAGTTGATGGTGATTCCTGCCACCCACTGGCCTCTGGTGGCCCTGAACGGTCAGACTAGGAAGGTTTGGAGGCTGCTGCGGGGGTATGGGTGGACTGGCCCACCCGCTGTACCCCAGACCCACGTGGCTGGGTCCCACGTCCACAGCCACGCATAGACTGGGTAGCTTGCATGGCCCTGTGTCTCGATTGGATGGAACGTGGTGGGGCACTCCTTCTGTAGCCACAAAAGGGACGAAAGCAGCCTGCATGGGGTGAGAGGTTGCTGCGAGGCCCAAGGATCTGGCCGTAGCCCTAGAATCCTTGAAGCACTTGAGCGCTGAGTCCGCCTTGTCACCAAACAGGCGATGGCCATCACCGGGCACGTCCAAAAGGGTAGATTGGACATCCCCAGAAAAACCAGATGTCCTCAACCAGGCGTAGCGCCTCACGGCTACCGATGTGGAAATCGTTCTACCCAGAGAGTTGGCGGTTTTCAGCCCACACCAAATGGTGAACTTAACTGCGTCTCTACCCTCAGCAACTGCGCGAGTGAGCATGACCCAGGCCTAATCCGGACACTGTGGCAGCACTTGCGACTGTGTCACACACTGTATGGGTATAATGGCTCAAGAGGCATGCGGTGTTCACCGTCCGCAGCCCTAAGCTAGCGGAAGAAAACAGCATCTTCCCAAGGCAGTCCAGCTTCTTGGATTCTCTATCTGGGGGAGCAGTAGGGAACAAGCCTTTAGAAGATGAGGTTTGGACCACCAAGCTCTGGGGGTCCAGTGTTGGGAGAGGAAAAGTGTAGCCCCTCAGGGCCAGGCTATGAAGTCGGGCAATCATTCTGTCCACAGGAGCCCCTGTGCAGGGTTTGGACCAAGTGCCCAGAAGGATGTCTGTGTGGGCTTCAATAAAAGGCAGCAGGGGCTCAGAAGAGGCTGCAGCCGGTTGAAGCACCTCTGTCAGGAGGTTAGTCCTGACTGCCACCATAGGAAGCTCGAGGCCCAAGGCCTCAGCCGCCCAACACAACACCACAGCATCGGAAGCTCCCTCCTCCATAGCCACGATAGGGGAAGAAAGCACACCAAGGTCTGGGGAAGGAACCAGATCACGGGCATCACCCAACTCCTCTCGCCAGTCCGGCTCTCCAAGTTGGTCAGCTAGAAAGTCAACAGACCCCTCCCAGTCCTCCTCACCCTCCTCTGGCTGCCACTCAGGGTCCCAGGGAATGTCGGGGATGAACAGCGGTATAAAAGTATTCTCCGACGCCGGTACAGACGTCGGTCTGGCACCCGGTCCAAGTCGGGGGTGAGGCTGGGGTTCACGCCAGTTTGGGGCACAACCGGCGTCGGGGCGTCATCACTGGAATCAGCACCGGGGAAGATACTGTGAGGTCAACCGGTGCCAATCCGGATCCAAGCCTGGATCCCTGGGGGCCCGTGGGGCCTGGGCCGGAGCCGCTGGCTTCGAAGGCCCAGGGCCCCCAGCCCAGTCCATGGGGCCTAAAGGCGGGCCTGTGGATCAGGCTGCCTAAAAGTGCTGTGCAGCGCTTCGTAAAATGAACGAAGCTGGACAGGGGATGCTCCGGGAAAAGGAGGAAGGGCAGAGCCGTCCCAGCGGGCTCTGAAGATTGAGAGCGACGAAGCTCCGGATCCCGCGTCGCGTCAGCCGACGGATGGTGAGAAGGCGAAGAGCAAAGATGCTTCTTCGCCTTCTTCTTGTGCTTCGACTTACCAGAGTGCGAAGACTTCGAGGACGAGTAGTGGTGACTCCGCGACCGGTCGCGCGACTTTCCTCGTGACCGGGACCTCGAACGACACGGAGCGGACTGCCGGGCCTCCCGGCAGCGGGAGCACAACTACGGGTCGTGGTCACGCTCCAGAAACCAGTGGCACACGAGATGCGGATCAGTGACTGACATCAGCTTGTGACAGGAGTCACAAGGCTTGAAGCCGGTCTGACGATGGGACATCCCTCGTGCACCAGGAATCGAAGACTCAAAGAAGATGTCGACAAAAGTCAAAAAAGTTTAGTCAAAGAATGACTAAGCGGCACGCTCTCTCCGGATCTGCGCTGGCTGGTGCAAACAAAAAAGTATGAACTGATGTCAGCGCGCAGGGGAGGCATCCAAGTAGAAACCGCAACGCCATCCCAGCGACCATGACGCCGACAACGGAGTCGACCAACGCCAACTACTGACGCGCAGGGGTACTGCTACGAAAAAAAAATCTTCAGATCTAGTCTGATGACTGTGGGTAATTCTGAGGCGAGGAATCTATAACTACAGTCTCTTTTAGATATGTCTGTGTAAGTAGTTTTATATTGGCAGTACCATACACATGGCCAAGAAGAGTGTTCTATAACACACAAGGCCATTACTCATCAAGATAAACAATATCTCGTTGCCAGGCATTTTAAAGAATATCACTCTAGCAAAAGTAACCTCTTGCAATTTTTTGTGTTCGAACAAGTTCCCTCTAACATTCAGAGGAGGCGGGGTGTGACAGTGTTGTCACTACACAAGTTGGAATCGCGATACATTTTCAGGTTCAACACATTAAATATGGACGAGAAGTTGGCTGTCCTTTTAGGTTAAACTATGTAATTATTCGTTTTCTCGGCTAGTAATCTCTAATATTTTGGTATACTGTGTCAGATACTAAAGGTCTTTATCATTCTTCAATGGGTGGCATTGGGGATGACTGCGGAGATGCAACTGATCATAAGTGCTAAGCATGCCGCCTTGCTTATTTGTGAGTTAATTTTGAACGAATGTGTTTATTAATTCATTCGAGGAAATGTATTATGATGTGTGCATGGATTTGATATACTGTGCTACAGTATGGCCTATTATATTTTCTTGTGCTGCCCTTTCGTTATGCCTTTTGCGTTTGGTTAGGGATTTAAACTATACAATAGAACCTGTGGCTTTAGCCCACTTGGGCTCCTTTCTTGGTACTATCTCCCACTGAGGCACTGACAATGGGGTTTTGAGTTATACAAATGTCCAAGATGTTTTTGCATGACTTTGATTTCTCTTAGGAATGTATTATTTGGTTATTTGATTGAGACAAGTACAATTTATGGGATATGTTGCATGCATGATTCACAAGATATGTTTATGATGATGCGTCCTCCATGGATCTATTATACATATCAGATCCGCCCCCCTCTGTCTTTAGTGTACAGTCTGCTACAAGGAATCGGCTAATTACCTTTTACTGGATGTAACATTTGATGAATGGACTTGATCTCTTAGTTTGTAGGCATGCATTTAGCTATACATAATTGTGTTTATTAACTCATTTCGTTATCCAAACTACACTCCAAGATGGAACCCACAGTCACTTTCAGTTTATTGTCCTTTGAGTTTATGCATCATGGTTGTTATATAATGTCTGTTGTCACTTTTGATTTTCACTTGTGATCGAGACACTGTGTCAAAACGCGTTGTGTGTTGCCAAATAAACCTCATTTGGATGCTCTATGTGCATCTTTTCTCCGGACTTTGGAGCATATATATATGGTAAATGAGGGAATGAGGGACCTGATGTCACCTCCATGGAGTGGAAATGCATTTCACTACCTATAAAAGAAGAATGAAAAACATTTATGGAAATGGGCAGCAGATTCGTCAATAAATCAAAAAGCAGTACCCGTTAACACAGGCAGCTTATCAGAGGATCACAAGAAGCAGCTTATCAGAGGATCACAAGAAGCAATCTAAAAACCAATAAATTTAAAAAAAAGAAAATACCCAATATTGTGCAAAGTGCAAGCATGTCTGGTGACATAGATGATTCCTTGCATACACCTCAAGATATTGTCATCCGAGGGTCAGTATCTTTACACAAACACTTGCGGATATTGTGTCATGGGCAGTACTAATTCCATTTTCAGGGAGGACGAGGAGAAAGAAAACTGCCAAAATGGTGGAGATCTTCATGGGGAGTCTACAGGAAGGGGATCGTCTCCATGAAGAGAGGGAAGCAGGTACAAAAAGACTTAAGAATCCAATTTGCATGTTCAGAAAACCTGCTAACCCTAGAGGAGGGCTCAGAATGCCTAGAAAGAAAGAAAAACAACACTCAGCCTCATGGCGGACTTCTGGGCTCCCTTAAAGGGACTGGTTGTATAATGCTACAACTGCGGACAGTCATAGTGTGAATCATACAGAAGCCTGCAACAGAAACCCTATAGAGTCCCAGGGGCCCTCGCGGCCATCTCACAACAGGCCGTGCACTAACTGAGAAAAATTTTTGTTGACAAAGGGTCAAGACATAACTTAATTGCCTCCCTGCCTGTTAATGTGTATCTGTAATATAGGACAAGCACTCGGCCAAAAGAATTCCTTAATTTGCAAACAGCCACACCCTCCCATGCAAATACGCCAACATCCACTTTACACTCGCAAGGTATTAACTTGAAATGCACGCAATACAGATGGGACTGCGCAAGCATCTGTAATGATAAAGGCCTATTGAGCACAAAAAACAGGCACACATTCAGGCGCTCCTGAGACTCTTCAAAATATGGTTGCAATGTTGTACAGAAACTATGAAAATCTTCTGGAAATCAGGATCTGTACAAATTATACAAATCTAAAATCCTTTGTAATCTATTGAATCTTTTACAAGGAACTTCTGCCACCCTGTCCCTGAGTGTCTGTTCATGAGAGTTGGAGAAAATGTGGTTATTATCGTGTCGTCCCGCAGAAACATCTCTACATAAACAATGGCCTTCCAATGTAGATTCCATGTATTTTCAGTACAGGAACATCAGGCATGTATGGGATTTTCGTTGGTAAACAATGCCCCGCAGGCCTCCAGCATCACATTTGTGCAAAAAGAGATGCCGGAGGCTGATTTCAGAGGAAGTTTACCAAACATTCTGGTTTGTTGCTCCTGTCTTTTGGATGTAGATAAGAATGCAATGTCTGTACAGAAACACAAAATCTTTCAGCATCTGCATACCTTAAGGAATCTGTGAATGGATGGCTGTTTAGAAAAGACACTGCATAAAATCTGAAAATAAGCATTTTTGGAACAAACATTTGCAAACGATGACACTTTCTTTCAGCTTCGTTAACACAGAAGTATTGCCACACCCAAGATCAATCAACATATATGTTCCATCATGTCTCCTGGGTTTATGAATACCAACCGTATACGAGTTTTGCTTGGATTTGTGGTTCCTAAAAGGCTATTCCAGATGAAGTGCACAATCTCCTAATTTAATTCAGTCAAGAAAAACGGCTATAACTTAACTGTCAACTAACAATACTTTGTTCCCTCAGGAAACCCGTCAAAACCATGTTGTTTTATTATCTTCACCACTGGCTAAATCTTTGATTGAAGATGCACATACTGTGCACTCTACTGCCATTTAGTATTGAGTTTGGAACATTACAGGTTGTCTTCCTTTGAAGAAAGAGTTTCACTGTCAGGATGACTCATGATACCTTCATTGAAACCCACAGCGCGCGTGGACAAAGACTTTGCCTCATGTTGTATTTCCGCATCCACCCTAGCCCCAATACCGCTGGCCCCTCCATCCAATTCCCCAGAGGCAAAGCATTACATGGCCTGGGAAAAAAATATTAAAGTGACCTAAATGGTTTCCTGTCACCTCAGGGATGAGGGTATGGTGCATGTGAATCAACCTTAATAAAGGCTGCAAGAAAGAAAAGGTACTAACCTTTGGTAATTATATTATACAATCGTCCTGGAAAACCCTCACCTCATGAATACTCCTATCAAGCCTAAGGCTGGTTTAGAAAAGTTTTTCTAGCATTGACCTTCCAATACCACTATACAGGACATCACCGAAGTGTATAAGGTGCCAGCATCCTAGTGTCAATTCAGATATTCATTCTGCTCTCCTTGAAGGCATACGAAGAGGAACAGAGAGAGTGACAAATACTGCTCATCACATGGTTGTATACCATGGGAGCTTATTACACCTGGCACTAGCTCACTAGGAAGGAAAGAGAGATGGGAGCAAATCTGTAGGATGATTATGTATCAACCATCAAGAGTATTGTTACAAAAGTAATGGTTTCTTCTGATGGATACATCTTCCCGTAGATTCCTCATCTTATTAAAAAAAGACCCAAAACACTTCCTACCTGGAAGGTGGGACTGAGTAGTGGTGTTTAACTAAGAAAATCATGCAACACTGCTTGGGCAATGTACCCTTCAATGCTTGCTTGAGATATGAAGTAGAGCTTGATAAAAGTATACAAAGATGGCAAGTAGCTGCCTAACAGATGTCAGAAACTGGGGTGCCTCTGGAGATAATAGGTGCAGAGAGCTATGGCTCAAGTGCATTGGGCACAGGTGCCCACTGGAGAGTCTCTTTCGGCTAGGACATAGAAAATTTTGAAACTGAGGACGACTCCACGTGAAATGGTGCACTTGATCACCGCCAAGCCCTTTTAAGCTCCAGCAGAGCAGATAAGAGGTGATCATCTATCCTGTTCTGACAGGTGCGGTCGATATCATAAAACACCATATGTCCAGCAGATTCCTCACATTATGAATGAGGCAAATGCAGTACCTATTAGTACGGTGAGATCGATGAAACACAGTTTGGCAAAGTACCAGTCACTGTGTGATGAGATTTGAGACAGTAGCGCTTAGCAAACATATGCAAAATGACTTTGTAGCTGCCTGACAAAGCAGTAAATGAGTCTCAACTGGAGAGAAACGTGGAGGCAGCTATGGCTCAAGTGCTTTGGCCTCCGGAGAGTCTTTCTGGTCGAGGGTACAGCAGATTTTGATACAGAGGATAACTAGTGTGAAATGGTGGGCATGGTCAACTCTCAACTCCTTACCCTTTTAAGCTTCAGCAAATCCCACAGAGTTAATCATCTACCCTGTCCTGACATGTGCAGTCAATAAGACACCCCATGTGTGGGGTCCAGTCTATGCAGCTTCTCCTCTTTGTTCGTTACATGTGGAAGAGGGATGAAAGATGGAAACGTAATAGACTGCGCCATTTGGAATGCAGAGACCAAGTTGGGTAAAAGCATGAAGAACAAATTTATGCAGGCAGAAACTGTTAAGGGTGAGTGAACCGTAAGGGACAGAGCAAATCAGAAAATGCTGCAAAGGCAACATTTGAAATAATTGATGCTCTCAAACTAATACAAATAACGAAACTTAGTGCAGTGGCCCGGTTTTGTAGCAGGCTTCCTAGATGCCAAGATAACGTCTGCAAAGTAATTGGGAAAACAAAAGGACCCTAACTAGAACCGCTTAATCTTCATGCATGCAGCATCTAGAGACTGGGTTGGACGATCTGACCAAGGCTAAAACTTTTGCCTCCAGGATGGAGGCATAAGACGATAAGCACTCTCTGAAGGTAAGAGAGCATGTCTGGCATGAGGATACGATGGGAAAGGCATGGCCTTGGTGGATCAGCTGAACAAGCCAGAAATCTGTCATGGTCAGCTCCCACAGAATGATACAATGGAAGACCAGCCCCCACTCTACCCCATCAGAAAATGATGCAGTGGGTTGGGGGGCAAATTAGAGTATGTTTGGAGGTGCCCGGGCCCGCAAAGGATAGTAGGGACTGAATATGTTGCTGCTAATGCCTCCTAGATCCACACCTGCCTAGAAAAGAATGTACATTTGCGGTGGCATTTGGATGGGTTGATACGGCTACTACTGATGGGTATGCACAGCCCTAAAATAACCACAGAACTTCTGAAAGAATTTGTGGAATTGCTACGCTGGGGAGGAGACGCTTAGGGAATGGGCCGAAGACTAGCTGTTCTTAGAATGTTACAAGAAGTGAGTAGCCTTCTTCCCAAAGAGCTGTAAACCATCAAAGGGGATGTCCATGAGCGTAGACAAGATACCACCTGAACATCCGGTGAAATGCATCCAAGGTTATCAACAACCATATCCATATATCAAGTAAAAGTTCATGACCTGTTTTGATGCACCTAGACCATCATTCACTATCTCCGAAAATGGCAAATGGCTTCTACATATATTTTGGCATATCAGCTGTACAGTTTGTCACTTCTCATAATTCTTGTATATATCGGCCCAAATGGCAAGTGGCATTAGCCATACAGAGAGCCAAACTGGCTGAGGGAAAAAACAGGGTAAGACTATCAGTGCAGCAGGAGAAACTAAAACGCAAAGCCACAGCTGATGAAAGTAAATGGAAGGAAAGACAATGAAGGACTACGTTTCATTTCACAGGTTTAATCTGGAGAGAAAAAACACAAGTGCTTCCCATCAACACCTAACTGCTAGCGGATAGATATTCTCTAAATGTTTTTGCATTACATATCCAAAACATCTTACAAGTCTTTCAAACAGCTCATACCTGAATTTTGATCAATCCACTGTAGCGAGTCCATATGTGCATTTAAAATCTTGCAGATCTGTTGAAGCTTAAAAAAAAGAAAAACAACTGTTTATCTTTTGACAGAATTGATGTCTAAAACCATCAATTACATACGCATGTATTCAATTACAATAAAATGTTCCTAATTTACATATTATTCTCAAAAGACGAACTGAAGGAAAACTTCCTAATGACAAAATCAGTCTAAATTCAAATGGCAATTAAAAAAAAAAAATTTTTACTTGCAAACATAATTCATTATTTATCAACACTAGACAGCACAACATATGCTTGGGATCCTAAAACATTTTACAATAGAAAACACTCTTTTTTAACATATGCCTAACCAAAAACACATTTTGCTCCTTATTTTAAGAAACACGTTGGTCAAGACAATAATTTGCACCCGATAAATCTATCAGCTTTACTAATACTTTTTTTAATGTTCTGCAGTGCCTGTCAGCTATCTTAGAACTGTAAAGTGAGAATAGACAAAGAAAGTATTAACAAGAAAAGAAAACTAACAGGGTGGCCACTATGTATGTGTGCACTCTACAGCCACTATAGAATGTTTTCTTTTTTTAAGCAAAACAGTTCATTCAAATATATACGCTGTGCTCCAATATTTACACCGTGCTCCAATATATATGCTGTGCCTGTACATTAGCAGTTTACCTCTTGGAATAGTTATTCTAATGTTTTTAGAAAAATCATTCCAAGATTTCTGTAGTATCTGTGCACACTACGCAGATGCCACCTTTTAATTTGTTTTGCTTTCATTCTTGAATTACAATTTAAGATGGTGATCTGCCATCTTTGAATGGTAAATAGAAAAAAAAAAACATGCGAGCATGTTGCCACAATGGTGAAAATTAGAGGCCCAGTAGCAGAGTACAACTGCGAAAAGCAGGGAAAGGGCAGGATGGGGGAACTGGAGGAAAGCTGACATGCACAAGGGCACAAAAGAACAGCAGTGCAAGGCTGCCAGGCCCTCCGAAAAATATATATTTTAAAACAAACGAAACCAAATGAAAAAATGAGGGGATGGGAGGCGGGTGAAGATGTGATGAAGTGGGGCCGAAAGAGAGAGGCCTGTAGCAGTGTGTACAACTGCTCCACACTAGCAAAAGCATTAAAAACACACAATTCATTAATAAGTCAAATTGAGCGGGGGACAGGGATTAGAGCGAAGAATGTGATGCACTACGAAGGAGCGCAGCAAACAAAATAAAAAAGTAGTCCTCTTTTCGTCATCAATGGAAGTCAAATCAGCTAATCAAAATAATGGTAAAGAAGATATGAAGAACAACAGAATATGGAGGGAAGCTTTGAATAAGGAGCAGGGAACTGAGACGAACAAGAAAACTATCCAAATATGAGCATTGGTCTGGCCCAAAGCGGACTATGTGGCTCGAGATCTAAAAAGGGTGACAAACAAAACGTTCATAGTTCCTCTGACAGTAGCCAAAAACAAATTTAAGGCTTTCTATAAAAACAACAACAAAATAAATGCAAACAAGCAACATCGCTTTGCTAAGTGAACATCTGCACTCTCTCTTTACGTCAACGAGGCTGACCTCTCAGGGCACTACCGACTTGGTTATAGAAAAGTAACGTTGGGCACCTGCAATTCCAATTATACATAATTTGTCATTTTTAGGGGCTCTCTACTGAACTCCATGACTTTGAGAATCCAGCATCAATGGAAAGGAGCGTGCATCCCTGAAGAGAAGCACATCCGACTGAAACAAGACATCAAATCGGAGTAAATCAAAAATTCGTTAAAATATCACACCTGTACATCATTTCACATCCACAGGTATGACATGATATGTGTGAAATATGCTTATTTTTTCAATAAAGAAGCTCTTCTAGTACAATGAAAAGAGCCGAAATTCAATATGCAGCATACATGCCGACGGTTCAAGTGTAATATGCTATTTATTAGTGTTATTGAATGTAGGTAGGGGACAAACATTCTCAAAAGCAAAGCACTGAGTGTGCCATGATGTCGGTCCATCCCTAAGCAATGGTAGTAACAAATGTATTACTCTCAGGGATCTGCATATACTGTTCATGCTATGGTAACTTTGCATGTGTACAAGTCATGAACAAACATTTTTAACTAGAGCACAGGGTATACATGCCATGCAAAGTCTTTCTAAAAGCAACAGCACACTCCCTGAAGGAGCGTTAAGAAACCACTGTAAATAAGCTTGCAGTGAATACGATTTGCCCTACTGCTGTACGGTTGCGCATAATGAGCGAGGTGAGAAGTTGAAGTGCATTAAAGATTGCAACCTCCCCCACATCACAGCATTTTAAAGGCCAAAACGTCAAATATCCTACTGGTTTGAAAGGGTTAAGTGCCCTAAGCCCTATTCATACTCCTAAAGGCTCTCAATGGCGCATGCCTTAGTCCAGTCAGTAGTATGCATTAGCGGATACATGTATTCTTCACTTGCATGGCATACATGATATGCATCTATATCACAGCGTTGTCGATAGTGGTCTCAATTGTGATGTTCCATAATACTCATCACACCCGTAAGCCTTCTGGAGGAAGGGGTGTTGCATTTCCTTTTTAATCGCCCCCTACTAAAACACAGGGCGGGGAAGGGACACACTGTATTTCATATCTTCCCTGGCATGCCAAAGGGACAAAGGCATTGTCCATGCCCACCCCTTTGCCTGGCAAGGGGGGGGAGGGGGTGGGGGGGTGGGGGGAAGAGTCTGCCTTAACAATAATGATAATAATACTAAAAATATTAATAAATACTGGGGCAGCTAGTAGTCACCTTTGTGTCCTGTTTGGAATTTCTAGCCAACACATTAAGGATCCGCCAAGAATATAAGAACAAAAATAAACTGTGACAAATTTAAATGGCGATATCCAACAAGGGAATAAGGGATTTCTCAACAGGCCCACTTTTGGACAAGTGTCCAAGAAACATAGATAGGTCATAGCTTGTTGTTTAAAATTGTTTTGATATTAAGAAACAATGCAAGCTTCTCCTCACACACCCTTTTGAAGAATTATCAGCAAGAGGATGTAGGAGATGCCTAAGAGAAATACTTTTTCTATGAATTTATTGCGCCCCTCTCTACTTCCGTATTAAAAAGGAAACCTCAAAACTGCATGTTAGGTGAAATCAGCCTCTTCTGAAATAGTGACAAATTTGGAAGAACTTTTGGATTAAGATTGATCTCTATTAGACCAAATTGAAGGTATCGACAAAGCTTGTGTTTTCATTTGAAAAACTGGCACCATTTCCTACCCTTTTTATCATCTTCAAAGGCTAATGGAAGACAACGCTCTTGTCCACTCACATTTAGTCATTTGCGGTCTGGTTTGGCTTACCAGACTATGCTATAACCAAGCCGAGTCATAATCAAAATGAGTCCTCTTTTATCTTAAAAGGTTTGATTCTGTCTCACCGATATGCAGAGTTACAATGGTTTTGTGTGTGATGTGCACTGGATTTTCCACCCTACTTTTCTGCCCTTTTTAGCTATCTCCTATCTTTGACCAACCTTCCAGCAAAATCCCTGATTCTCTTTTCCATGACCAAGTTTAGGTAAGCAGATTGGGTGGTAGATCTTTTGGGGTCCAATGCGAAAGTTTGGAACTCCCTTGCCTAACAGCTGAAAACTATCTAATCTGCCCACTTTGCATTGGAACCTAAAGACAAAGCATTTCTAAGCACCGATTATTAGTCAATGCCTTCTCATGCTGTGCTCTTGCCCTATTTTTAGGTCTTGCCTATGCAGCGCGCAAGCGCTACTTTAGAGTGAGCTTTTGGAATCACTCCGTACTTTTTTGGAAACTCGTGAATGTACTGCACTGTTTCCAATGAGCCCTCGTGCATGGCTGGCGTTTACCTTGCAGGACAGAGCAGCGGCGCCATCTGTTTGCAATTATCGCGCCCGCCGCTGCTCGCTCCCGTAAGGTAAATGCTGTAGATGGACTTTAACTTTCACGGCCGAGGGGCTGCGCTTGTCTTTTAGCGCTTGTTTTAATTGCAAGTCTGTAACTCCTTAAAGGCGACATAAGAATACTGGAGGGTAGGTTCACGTGTTCCTGTAAGAAATTAAATTGCATTTATGCTTTTTCATTAGCACCAAAATGATAGCCAGCTGCTTTTAATGCCGAAGCTTATGCAAACTCGCCTCTGAGTTTATAAGTCCATGTAGCCCTCAGATGCCATTACCATTTGTCAGACTTGCTCGGCTTTATGCGTCCCGCGGGCCCAGCTGTGAAAACTATTGCCTTGAGCTGCAGATTTTTCTCTTTTCTTATAATGGGAATAAGATGCTCCGCAAGCTATAAACTAAAGTGAATGCGAAAAAGTGTGCTCCTGAAACTAGAGTGTGCTAAATGCAAAAGAAGCAAAGTTACAAAGGAATTAGAACATTCTAGAAGTTGTGCGTAAAAGCATCATGAAACCCTATAAGCGCTGTATGCCATTTCAAATTGTTGGCTAGTGGAAGACATCACCGACGAGTGATGGCAGTCATGCTTCAACGTTTTGCACAGCATAAATAACACACAATCTCACGGGAACGCGTCACACATTAGAAAAAGAAAATGCAAAGGCGTTTCTATGTATATCACAGCTGTATACACCATGAGGCAAATGTAAGGCTTCGGTGACTTAGTCAGTTTAAACAGGTCTTTTTATAGAGATTAAAGTATTTAGATAAATATCCTTTTAGAGGTTTGTCTACAGTAAAGGGCTGCAGCTTATCCACTGCTTTCCTGTTGCCGTCATGGGCCAGGGAGTGAGTATCTAACTCTGGTGCAGATCTCAGTTTGGTAATCTGGCTGACTGAGTGAGGAAGTGGACACATCTGCAAGGTTGTGTTGGTGAAGCGAGTGTACCTTTAAAAGTAGAACTCACATTTGGAATGGATGGAGCAGCACCCAGACGGCATGGTCTGATGAGTCCTTCCACCACACATTTTAGTAACCAAATGTGCAGGAGGCAAAAAACATCTCCCAACTACAGTGAGTGCCTGTGTAAAGAACCAGAGGAAGGTAAAGAATCAGAAGACCAACCATTCCCAAATCTTGCTCCTGTTATGTCGGTGTCCTACAGAGGGTAACCCTGGGAGTATTACAACATCAAGTAAGAAAAAGACAGATTAATACTATCCATCACCTTCTCAGCTCATGAAATCCCTACTCCAGTCGTGCATGTCTTAAATGTCTGTCCATGTTATCAGATGTCTGCAGTGAGCTGCACCCAGAGATTCAGTGCATCAGAAGCATCTTGTAGTGTATCAGATTAGGTAAAGATTAAATACTGCCAAGTAGCTTTTTCAGACCACAATATGAACTGCAAGAAGGAATGGAGATATTCCAAGGTGCGTGCAGAAAGAGTGTGCATATGATGAGTAAAATGTGCGTGAATGTGGCTTCTGAATACACAAGCTGAAGTGGGATACTATTTTGCTGATTGAAGTGTTTCGAAGTAGGCATGTTGTGTAGTATTCCCACATTTGTGCTGACCCAGTATTGCCACACTTGTGTACATAACAAGTTACAAGAGTCCACAGCCTCACATTACAAGTGTCCACAGCCCCTCAAAAACGAAGTGACTTAATCTGACGCCTGTGTGCAGAATGTAGCAAAAACAAAGGGTTGGGCCTATACAACCCTTTAGAGCTTAGGCTATAAGCTACAACAGTATACAAAGGAGAATAGCTCTAGCAGGATAAATGAAGAGAAAGAATACTAAAATACTAAAAGCGTTTTTTGACTTGTCTTATTGTGCATGTAATATTTGGTGGTGATCCGTCAAGCAGGGGCTTAAAACACAAGCATTGGCATAGCCAATAGGTCTCGCTTTTGGGACCTTATAAGTATTTAGTTAGGCAGCACAATATCCTTGGTGCAACATTAACTGTTGCATGGCCAAATACTTATAAGGTCCCAAAGGCGAGACCTATTGGCTATGCCAATGCTTGTTTACCAAGAGCTCTTATGTTGATTAATGTGGTGTATAATTAATGGCAATTTGATCACACTGCTCCTCACTCTTACTTCCCCTAATTTCTTGACCTGGGCCAGGAGAATTTCACAACCCTACAACCTCTCAACATGAATGTATGGTTCTAATTCACTCCTCCCAAATCATGCTTTAATTCTTAAGCTCCCTTCGCCTTCTATTACTCTCCTACGTCACTGGATTTCCTAGACAATTTTGACAACCACTAGCCTATATCTACACAACTCGCATACCTCATCACTCTATTTCTCCTTCCTGAGACATCTATTACACAAACCATCTTCGCCTCAAATCATCCAACCTTCTTAGATCTATGTCAAACACTACAACAAACCTCCTTTGGCACCAATGCTACCTCTATTAATCTAACAAACACTCACTCAATACGCAATAAATCAGAACAGATTACTGAACACATTGATACCCATCTTAACCCCTATGCACATTACAGCAAATACTAAAACTGTGAATAATTAAATACCATACCAGAGACTCTTCATACTGAATGTTATACCTTTTCACATCTGCATAAGCAACTGAAAATGTGAAAAGTATAGTACTTCCACTTCAACAGTACTCACACTTAACAATGTAATCACAACCATACCAAACCATTCCCACTCTTCTATCTCTAGCAACCTCTTTTTAAATACCATTTCATCAAAATTACCCCTCATTTGTAATACCCAGCTAGTCACCATTTATCACCTACCTGGAGACATTGGGGTATTCCTTGACAACCTTGTGTCCAACAAGAGTCACTATCACACAGCAAACTCTCTCATCACTGTTGTAACTAACTAACTAACCTAAAAAGCCAAGCAAATCCAATTGTCTTACAATCATAGAAAGGAGGCTAACTTAACATAGACGTGTAGTAAGATCTCGCATGTAAGGTTTTTCTGATCACAAATATGTTTAAAGCATCACAAACAATGCCTTAATGAATAACTTACTTACCTTCGGTAACAACTTATATGGTAGAGACTTTATCCAGCCCCAGATTAGTTAACTCAGAATATTCCCCAGGCATCAGACTTGACCTGGAAAATCTACAGCAGGACCTCTGTGAGCCGGGAGGTGGCGTTGAACGGCTCCAAATCATTGGGGCCGTCCGTGTTAGATGTGACATGCGCAGTTTTGGATCTGGTGGAATGAGCCTGTAAACCCTTGGGGAGGTGCTTCTAGGCCTGTGTAGCAGATATTAATACAGAGCATAATTCAACTGGAGATGGTGCGTTTCTGGACAGTTTTTCCTTTTTTCCTAACGAAGAGTTGACAGTCTACTTGATGTTCTTTGATGTGATCAATGTAGAACGACAACATACTTTTTGGAGCCTGTTGATGGAGTCTATCCTCTTCTATAGAAGGGGGAGGTCGCTCAAAGAAGATCATCAGCATGATGCTGTAGCCGATGTGGAGAGATGTCACCACCTGTAGTAGGAAAGAGGCATGGGTACGAAGAACCAGTTGGGGGAAGAAGCTGGTGTATGGAAAGTGCACAGAGAGCCTGAAGCTCACCAACCCTCCTAGACTATGTAATGGGTACTAAGAAAACATTTCTTAATGAAAATGTATGGGTTCTTAAGTTAAGGTACTTAATATTTAGGCTAACATAATGGCTTTTAGGCCTCAAAATCAAAGTTGTTAATCAGCGTCTTTTGGTATCTTTTTATAGGACGGAACTGCAGTATTGAGGGCTTAAAAGCCATCATGCCCATAGCACTCACAACGCAATTTATTATGGTAAGTTTATCAGACCAAAAACAATTGCAATGATGATCCTAAATATAAGTAATAGGCTGAGAAGATGAAAGCAAGGTTTTCAAACCAATGATATTTTAGCAATAAACTGGTAGAAGCTAGACATCTTTTAACTAAACAAGTAAAGTCAGATATTTAGATCAGATAGTTTACAAGGTATTTGCATCAAAGTGGGAAATTGTGCGATATTCTAAATATTCACTGGTATCTCTTACAAACTGACAATACATGAAACAACCCTGTACCGTAGAGCCTGGTATTATATTTTTGAGCAAAAAATATTAGATCTATAGAGTGACTAGTAGCCAATTAATAACAAATGCATCAGGGAAAATGCATTGATTGATTAATTTATGTTTTTATTGTTGTGGAGACTGTAGTTGTAGCGAGTTATTGATGAAGAAATGTAAGCAGATTAAGAGTAACAACAGGAAGGAATTTAGTATAAGATCATTCATCAACTGTAGGAACAGTTATGTTGAGGATATGATCAGTTGCCCCTGTCACATGTAATATATAGGTAGCACAATTAGAAAGGTGAAAGTGGATAATGGAAGATGTTTGGGCCGGTTGTGTAGTTCCTATAAATCTATATAGAATCTGCGTGTTTACACTACATAAACTAAGGGACTGGTGTCCAGACTGATTCCAGACCTCACCAGAGGATATGCTAGTCTGTAGACCAGCTAGCTCACAGTGCCACTATGAGCTCCCCAAACTTACCAAGGAGCGAATAGTTTCTGGCAAATATCGAACATGACAAGCCTGACGCCACAGGGATCGTGGAAACAGTACAGTACTTTTCGCTCAGTCACTCATGCTCACTCGCTCTCAGAGAGATATACAGAATAAACGTTGGGGACGTTTTCTATAAACATTTATTGAACCATTGTAATTCTACAATAAAATATATGTGTTGTAACAACCATTAGGCAGAAACAGATATATACAATTACAAGCACCAACAGAGTAAATGAAAGGTAGAATTCTACCTTGGTGCTAAAACAGTGACTATATGCAGGCATATAGATAAATGGCAGTAATCATGAGTACTCCTAGAATGCAAACCCTAACTAGATGTACTTAAGTGTACCCAGCTTGTATATAGGTGTATAGCCTAGAATCCCCCTAGGAAAGAACCAACCTGATATGAGAGAACTATGGACCCCCTCTTGGTCTATATGTGGAGATCCCACGAGGGATGTCAGACCACTGCGTGCTGGAGGGCCTGCGTGCAGGGACTTCAGCATCATGCGTCAGCATTAAAGCTTTTTCTCCTTTGGTTTGCCTAGCGAAGATGTGGTACTTACGTTCCACAAAGGTACCCCCAGAGGTTTTTTGCCTAGATGTGTCATGGTACTGTGGGCATGTCAGCCAAGGATGACGATAGTGGTAACCCTTATACAGAGTTATTATGCAGAAGATGGTAATGCTGATGTCATACTGAGAATCCTCATGCATTATAAATGAGGCTAGTTTTCATAGAATACTACACAACATTTATTCAGCACCTAACTGGCTAGAAGGTAAGCGCCAGAACAGTTATGTAGAGCAAGGTCTGACAAATGTAGGTAAAAGGCTGTGCAACTACCTAGGCCTATATTGGGGGTACATTGGGGTTCACAAAAGACCATTAGGAAGGGTGATAGAAATACTGTATTTACAAACGATTTAAAATCTAATTGCCTTATATTTGTGAAGTATATCATCTGAAAAAACCCGGAAGGTGTAGGAATCAAGAGTTAAACCTATGCCAAGTGGAACCAAAAGTGTTACTTTATGCACTTTAATGCCTGGTGGCTTAAATTAAGATGAAAGGTTGTGCTGCTTTCTTATTCCACGATTGCCTGTTTTCACAAATGCCTGACTTTTCTTCATGAATTCAGACATATATATATATATATATATATATCCAAAAGCACTCTTCTCCCCCGTGTATTTTCACAGCCACGATAGACAGAGCACGGACCACAGGATTCTTGTCAAATACCCATCTGTTTATTCAGGATAGGTTTCACAGACAAACGGCAGCCATAACGCGTTTCATCCCGACCTGGGGACTTGATCACATGACGCGGTTCTATCAATGGTATTTCTTTTTAAAGGTTACACTTTTTTTCCCATTCATATTTTATCATTGATTGTGATTGGACAAATGTGTATCACATGATTATTGTCCAAATGGTGCTAGGTGCTTGTTAAAATAAGCTGTTTAAAATACATTTCAACATCCATAAATTACAATCTTGGTAGCTTCTTTATCCCGGGATAATCCCCGCAGTAAAAATCGGTACTTAATCCACCTATTGACCCTATGTGCAAATTAAGCTATTTAAATACATTTTGTGGGAGACCAGATAGGGCTTTGCTGTTTCTATATCGAGATAGTTGGTCCAACTATTACTTTACAATTGATATTTGATGTTGGGATACAATTAATTCAAAATAAATAAATATATAAATATACATACATATATATCCATGCGCAAAGCTGTATAAATATAAATAAAAATATAACCACATATATACATACATAAATGAACATCAGTATATATCCAATAAAAATATAAATATATTTATAAAATCCCCATAAATATATAGATAAATACTTGAATAGGTAGTGTTGTGTTGTGCAAAATTGCATCTAAAATATATATATATGCACACATCTCACAACACACCACAGAGCCCAAGACCTCACCACTTTGTCTAGAATATTGGGATAAATCCCTTTTATTCTATTTACAATTCATTATTGACTGTCTGATCTTCTCGTTTGGACCCTTGGGGTTACCTAATTACCAATGTTTATCTTATTTACTCACTATCAATTAGTCTTTATCAATTAATCTTTTGCCCTAATTTGTATCTGGTTCGGCCAAACTTATATCTGTATTGTAGTAAATCTTAACCAACATTAGATGATCTCACTATTAATGGATGTATTTGTGCAAACAGAGCTTGTGAAAAAAACAAAAAAACGAAGAAGAAAAAAAGGGTGTGCAAGTTGTACCAAATTATAAGAAATGGTTGTGTTTTAAAAAAAGAGAGACTATAGGGGGAATCTTTCTTTTATATACTGTACACATACTTCAGGCGGCTTTTAATTCTTATTCATGTTTATATGAGATCTTAACTGATATCATGCATGATTTAACTTTCAAAGATTTTCTTTAAAAAGTTTTGTTGCTGATAGAGGAAACTAACTGACCAAATTAAACCGAAACAAACACCCTGACTTTTCACAAACTTGCATGTAATTCCTCCGAACTGTTCAGCCCATTGGGATACTTACTGTCTAAGTTTAAGATGTAATGCATCTCTAATAATCTAAGGGATTTTTCCCTGTCACCTCCTCTTTTGTTTCTCGGAACTGAATCAATGAGGAAATATCTAAGATCTTTAGGGTTACCTTCATGTTTTTCCTGAAAGTGGCATGCTACAGGATATGACTGATCATGATTTTTGATGGCTCGTATGTGTTGGAGCACCCGTTTGTGCCCCGGTAAGATGGTACTCCCAATGTATCTTAGTTTGCACGGGCACTCCAACACATATTCCACATGATCTGTCTTGCAGTTTAAGGCCTTAGTGATTTCATTGTTTGGTCCACCAAAAGGTGTAGAATAGTTAGTAGTGGACACCCCATGTTGGCAGGCTTTACAGACCTTACATTTAAAGGATCCATGTCTTTGTGCCAACCAAGATCCCTTGGCTGTCACGCCACATGGGTCATTGTCCACTAACATATCTTTCATGGATGCAACTCTCCTGTATGTTATAGATGGATGTTTGGGGACTATTTTTCCTATTATAGGGTCCTGTTTTATGAGATACCAATTTTTGTTGATAATTTTTCTCACTGCTCCCTCCTGCCGATTGTAATCCAGAATAAATCTAAAATCACTTGAAGTTTCATTGGGGGTAATGTGTTCAAGTTTTTCATCCATTAACATTCCCCTGTCAACCAGATTGCATTTGGTTAGAGCTTTTCCTAGACATTTGTTACTATAACCTCGAACTTTAAACCTACTGATAAATTCCTGTTGTGTTGACTCTAAGGCTTCGCTGTTGCTGCATATTCGTTTTATGCACAGTAGCTCGCCGTAAGGAATGCTTTGGATTAGGTGATTGGGATGTGCACTACTGGCATGTAAAATTGCATTTCCTGCCGTAGGTTTTCTATGTAATTTGGTCTCCACATTCCCTTAATCTATGTACACCTCAACGTCCAAGAATACTACATTGGTCTTACTCATACTGGCAGTAAAGTTTAGATTCAAGTCATTTATGTTAAGTGCATCAATGAACTCACTTGCTTCCTTTTCCGTGCCACGCCACACCAAAAACAGGTCATCGATGAACCTCCACCAGCATTTTACATGATTTTTTAGTGTTTCTGTGTATTTTGCCATAAGAACCAGCTCCTCCCACCAGCCCATGTGTAAACACGCGTAGCTGGGGGAGAAGCTGGCCCCCATCGCCACCCCACGTAGTTGTTGATACAATACATCCTGAAACATGAATATGTTATTTGTTAAACACAATTCAACCATGTTGATAATCATTTTGTTGTGTTCTGCATATGGGGGTACTCTCCTTGCCAAGTAGTACTTCAGGGCGCGTAGTCCGTCATTATGCTTGATGGAAGTATAAAGTGAGGTTACGTCCAGGGCAATTAAAAGATAGTCATCATGCCATTGGAGATTTTTTATTTTGGCCAGAAAGTCCCCTGTATCCTTGATATAAGAGGCCAGTTTTTGAACAT
The DNA here is from genome assembly GCF_964204655.1 of Triturus cristatus. Classification (NCBI taxonomy): domain Eukaryota; kingdom Metazoa; phylum Chordata; class Amphibia; order Caudata; family Salamandridae; genus Triturus; species Triturus cristatus. The sequence goes on from NC_140588.1 coordinate 598,805,283, forward strand.
GTTCTTGTAAAAAGAAGTCCACATATCTAGAAGTATTTTCAGATATACTGTTTTTGGCTGATATAATCGGCCTTCCTGGTGGATTTATTCTGTCCTTATGCACTTTTGGTATAAAGTACAATATAGGAATTGATGGATTTGGTGTCCACAGATATTTATATTCATCCGTTGTTAACAGGCCCATTTCTCACCAGGCCATCAGTTTTACACGAAATGATGATTGTACTACACTCCAGGTCATTTTGTTGCTGTTTCCATAGCAGGATTTGTCCTCTAAGTGGTTTATTGCTTCCTTGAGATAGCTTTCTGTTTTCCACAAAACCACGTTTCCGCCTTTGTCGGCGTTTCTTACTACTACTTCTTTGTTGTTCTTGATTTTAACCATTAATTGGTGATATTGTAGTTCTTTTGTGTTCTTCCTGGCTTTTGTTGTCACTTTGTGTACAGATTTGTTAAGGTTTTTTTAAATCAGTGATGACTTGGTCTTGAAACATATCAATTGTGTCCTTCATTAATAGAGGGTAAAATGCGGATGGTGGTTTAAAGGGTGTTTGGCATGTCTTACATGGCACAATTACATTGCTCTGTGTGCTTTCAACCAAGGTTTCACTGGCCTGATTGCCCTCTTGTAATAGATCATAGAGAGTATTTACCAATTCTTGTGACTCCTGATTTGTATTCGAGTCCATCTCCTTCTTTTCTTGCATTGATAAATTGCTTGCTGTGGAAGATGTTTCAGTATTTGTTGCTTTTCTAGACTGCGCATGAAATTTCTTCAGCTTCAGTTTCCTGACGCTTTTATAGATGTCGACCCTGGATTTCGAATAGTTGAAGGAGCTTCCCGGGCAAAAGGAGAGTCCTAAAGCTAGTAGTTGCGATTCTGCAGTGTTGAGAGTCATGTCCGTCAAATCCATCACTGTCGCTTCACTAGATTCTTTTATATTGGTGTAGTCTATTTTTTCCAATATTTCTTCTGTTGTTTCTTTTGTTGTTTTTTGTTGGTTCCTTCTCCTATTGGCTTTTCTTCTCTCTCTCCGTTTTTTGATCCCCCTCGCTTTCCGCTGGCCTGTTGTTTCCTCGGCCTGAGCGATTGGGGGTGCTCCATGCATAAAAAAAATCGACTTCTTTAGTTAAAGAGCGTCTGCGGGATGTTGACGATTTTGTTTTGTTGCGGGCCTCTATTTCTGGCTCGCTTTCCACGGCTGAACTTCCCTCAGATGCTGATGTCAAATCTGGGTGTTGGCTTCCATTCTTAGCTCCTTGCTTTGCTCCCTTATTGTCGGCTTTCAATGCATCAAATTTTCGGGCAAATGTAAAAATTCTACCATACTCAATCACAACGATCTCTGTGAAACTTATACGCTTTACGCTCTCTTATCACATCCTCCTCTTTCTTCAATCGTTTTTTCATGTCAGATTTTAGTTTCTCAATTTCCTCTTGCTGTTCCATAGTTTCAAGTTCTTTAGTCACTATGTCAATATACTCCGCCAGTTTAATGCAATCTTTCTCAGCATACTTAACAAGGATAAACAGTAACTTTCGTGAAGACTCCAAGTTTGTCTCTGCCCATTCGCGCATCATTTCGCGATCGGGCGCTTCATAGCTTGGAGCAATAAGTATTCTCAAACCGCGGGGAACCCTCCCCACGTCTATATATCGTTGCAGCGATTTGGCTTCCCACCATCGTTTCTGCTCCGTTCTCATTAATTTTTCCAACTGTTTGAATTTGTCCTTTATCCCTGCATTTTTACCTATTGCTGTTGATTTCTGGGTAATAGAGTCTCTTGCAGATATATATATATATATATATATATATATATATATATATATTATTTTTTTTTTTTAACGGTCATTTCTTTTATGATTCATTAGGTCCATGGGTTTTTTAGTCTCCCTTTTTATATGTACCCTCATTTTATTCTTGTAGCTTTGTAAATATTGTTTATTTATTAGTATTTGTAATCATATAAGCCATGATATACATCTCTGCAGTTCTCTTTAACATTTACACACAGACACACACATTTGCACACAAACTAAAAACAAATGTTAAAGTTGTGTTATAGTTAGGTAGTCAAATTACACCAGAATGTATGTTTATAAAAATAAAAAAATAGAAAACACTGAAATTCGCAACTTAACGGTTTGGGAACGAACTATAACTTTCGTACACCTGATACACTGCTTATGACCTTGCATCACTCATGCCATGTTAAGTGATATCGCTGCAGGTCATAGCTACTTCACTAAACTATAACTAGTGAATTTCAGTGACTTTTTGGTTTTTATATATAGGTTCTGGTGTCATTTCAACACTGAACTATAACTTTAGGTTTTGTTCAGTGAACTGTGGTTGTGAGATGATATTCCAAATTATGCATATGCCTAACTCCCTTGGACAACATGTGGCCAACCAGGCCCTGCAACTATATCCCCACTGTCATCCAAACCCTATGCAAGACAGTAGGCCCTGCATAAAAAGGGTTGTCCAACCAAAGCCCTGCAGGCGCCCAACTGTCCTGCTGCACACAACTGGACAGGCCCTGCACCAAACCCCAGCAGATGGCCTTCAGCCGTGTGTAGTGAGTGATTGGTCCTGCACCCTGACCTGATCCTTGTATTTTTTTCTTTATATTTTCGTACTGTAATAGCACAAAGGAGCGTAAAATACTCTCACAACCAATCAGAAGTGACTATTTTTTGTTGTTGATATTGCAGAAGTAACCTGTTCATGCCCATTCCAAGCTCCTCTTTAAATTCGAGGGGCTTGATTTAGAGATTTGTTGGACAGATTATTCCATCACAAACATAACGTCTATCTCATCTGTCAACTAGAAGTGCCAAAGAATACAATACACTTGTAAAAAGTCAGATGGGATATCAATCACGTTTAAGACTACGTAACCTGCCGCCACATTCTAAAGGCCTTATTACGATTTTGGCGGTCCTACAGTAGATGGTGTCAAGCGCAGTCCGCTGTAGGCCCGCCAGAGCTTTGGTGCTGCAGCCCTCCAAATTAGGACTTTAATCCTGGTCTGGTGGGCTGTCTGTAAGGCTCACAGAAGAACCTAACTCGAAATATGACCAGCAGTGCCACTAGGGCACCACCAGCATATTTCAGCCTGGATCTCTGGCAGTTGCAGCGGTCTTGTGGCGGTCCGACCACCCCAGTCGAAACACTGAGAGCGGGCCGGCAGTGTGGCAGTGGTCGGGCCACCACCACAGGTTTGGCAGTTCTAAGGACCATCAAACTCATAATTAGGTCCCTGGTCAGGAGCTAACTTCTCAAAAATGGCTAAACAGATTTACAACAAATTACAAAAAGGACCCGGTGTAATTCCATTCAACCGTTATTCTGTACCAGAGAGAAAACTTTCCAATGGGTATTAAAATGTGAAATCAAACTTTTGGAATCCCATCCCCGTCTTTTTATGGACCCTAACTCACAGATCAGCTCTAAATGTTTAATCAAGGAGCCAATGTAGATTAACATTTTATTTTGGAAAGTTTCATGCAAATTCATCAAACAATGCCAAGCTTTTAAAGAAATAAAAATGTCTTTCCTGTGGAAAATATGACCCAACTATAACTACACTGACTCTAGGACTATTACGTGTAATATACGTTTCACCATTTGTGGATGATATATTTACTATGAATTGTTATTTTATCATGTATGGTATCATGTCTAAAGTGCTTTGTTCAATTACTTTTATTCGTGACTTTGCACTAAATAGAGTAATTGGTTAAGTTCAGTGTTTTGTTTAAAATGTATTAATGTATATATATATATATGTATATATATTCACTGACAAAACCATAGGTTTCACACATGTTATAGTTAGCTGGACATTTCACTCGTAAAAACCAAATGAAATTCCCCCGTTATAGTTACTGCAGGCAACTATAACTCACGCGACCGCAATCCTCTGCTGATGACGTCATATATTACATCACTGTATTTAGACACTTATTTACCCATGTCGTCTTCCATTAATCTTTAGCTATACATATATTACAAATATTTATTTTTCAGAAAGACATATATGTCATCAGTGATGTAACATCTGACGTCATCAGCAGAGGATTGCGGTCGCGTGAGTTATAGTTGCCTGCAGTAACTATAACGGGGGAATTTCATTGTTTTTTTACGAGTGAAATGTCCAGCTAACTATAACATGTGTGAAACCTATGGTTTTTTAAGTGAATTTGCAAGGTTTTTTAAATGCTAATTCATAGCTATAACGTGTGTGAAACCTATGATTTTTTCAGTGAATTTGTACGGTTTTTTAAATGCGAAGTTATGTTTGTTTTTTTTGTTTTCAGGTTTTACACCGTGCGCGCACCGTGCGCGCTCTGTGGGCACTCGGTCCGCTTCGCGCACCGAGCACCCACGGTTCGCAGTGCGCGCAGGGTGCACGCACCTCGCGATTTAAAAAAAAAAAAAAATTGTTTTTTTTATCCCTTGGGGGTTCTTCTGTGACCCCCTGACCAAGGCTAGGCGGTCAGAAACTGTCCACTCTGCCCCCTTTTCACGTTCTCCACCTTTGTTTTTCACCCCCTCAGACTGCGAGAGACAAAATGGCGGGCGACACTTCCTGGTTTCGACCGATTCGAATGTTTACCGACATCTAACAACCAACCAGAATAGCGCTCGCGCACGGCAGGGTGCGCGCGTATAGATATTGATATGCTTTTAAATGCTATTTTCTCAGGAAATACAGAACAGATTTACACCAGACCTGCAAAAGGCACTTCCTTGACCTTATGGCTACCTCTCTGCCAAATTTCAAGTAATTCTGTTCAGCCGTTTGGGCTGTAGCTGTGTCTAAAGGTCCTATGGAAAAATGCATGGGGAAAACGCGTTTTGGGACCCCCCTTTTTTCTCGGCCCCTGCGTGACGAATCACCCCGAAACTTTCAGGGTAGGAGCTGAACGGAGCGCCCCATTAGTTCTGAAAATTTCGCGAGGATTCGTCAACCGGCGCCAAAGTTATTCAAAATACAATTTTGAGATTTCCTATGGATACTAGGTTGTAACTATAACCATCTACGTGCGACCGCCAGTAGATAATATATATATATATATATATATATATATATACATATATATACACATACATACATACACACACACTTTTTTAAAGCCCAGCACGTTAAAAATGTTATGTAACACTCATACGGTAGCTTGGCGCTCCTTTTGCACTACTAAAAAGTTTCCCAATATACAAAGTGATGCAAAAAAAAGATCACTTTAGGGGTAGAAGAGAGGCACATTTTGACAGACTTGGGCAATGATCATAAAGTGATTTATGGACCAAAGAGACGGCTTGAACTTTCTTCTTTTATTTTTATTTTTTTTTAACTGAAAGCTAGTGTAGTTTTTCTAGTGCTGGAGATATTAACTCACATTTTCTGTGCCTACACACATGCCTGGCTGCAACATTTTGGACAAGCTATAATTCATTAAAATTTCTTAGGAAGATATCGATCGACTGTGTGACAATAGTCCAATCTGGCTGAGATGAAGGCATTCATAATTTGGATTTTATACAAAATAGAAGAATGATCCTTAATGTAGAAGACACTGGTCTTTGCTATGGACTTGGTTTGCTTATTCAACTTAAAACCTCAGCCAAATTTTACACCTACAATTCTCACAATTTTAACTGGTACACGTTTTTAGCCAGCAATGATGACCAAAATGAATAGTTCCACATTGTGGTGGAATAGAAAGGAGGAAAGTTTTTCGCCATTATATTTTAGTTGATTTTGAATCATTGATAAATAAGCTCTTATCAAACTGCCGCACAGATTTTCATCTTGGCTCTGGTGTCTCAATCAACTGTAAAGAGGATCTCAGGATCATCGAAATACATGAATAGCGAGAGTCCATATGACTGAATTAACTGAGCCAGTGGGACCAAGTATAAAGTGAAAAACAGGGGGGATAATACTAACCCCATTGGTCAAAACTCTGGCTTCAGATAAATAGGAGTATTCTCCAACTTGGATAATCTAATTTGACAAAAATATTTTCATACACGTAAGGACTGGGACGCTGATACGAACACCATCCAAGCCATCTTAAATCACTTGATTAACAGTGTGAAAAGCCGCTGATAGATATTGTAGGATCAACGCTGCTTGAATGCCTTTGTAAACACAATGTCATAGGTTATGTATAAATGCTGTCACAACCATTCAGTGGTACAACCCACTCAGAATCCACTGTGGAGCAAATTCTGTGATGCAACAAACTATGGGGCATATGCATCAACCAAACTAATACCGATTCCTTAATAGCGAAAAATAAGGAATCGCCATTAAGGAATCGGTAATTGGCATGCATCAACAGATTCGGTGAAATTTAGCGATTCCTTAAAAATCGCTAAATTTACCGATTCCTTAATAGCGGGGCACGCAAACGGCCTCACTAGCAAATAGCGAGTTCGGTAATACCGATTTGGCCAATAGCGAGTTCGGTAATACCGAATTAGCTATTACCGAATCGGTAATAGCGAAATCGCAAATTGCCGCGTCGCTCCGGGAACAGGCTGATGACATCACCAACCAGGAAATACTGCTGCCCCACCCACATAGCCTCGACAGAGGAGCAGACAGGAGCTGGAAAGAAGGACAGGCTGTGCAGAGTGAGGCCACACAGATTCTGCCATTCACATCACACATCCATCATGTCGCAGGAAGTGCCATCCAGCGCAGAATCTGCACGCAAGCGCAAGAAGAAGTTTTCGGACAGGGAGCTGGAGTACCTCATCGAGGGAGTGTCCAGCAAACACGACCGCCTCTTTGGCAAGCTGTCCCTCAAGGTGCCTGAGACCGAGAAGCGGCGCATCTGGCAGCGCATCCGTGAGAGGGTCAATGCGGTTGGCGTCACTAGCCGCAGCATCGACGACCTTAAAAAACGGTGGTATGACCTGCGGAAGCGCGCAAAAGAGAGGATTGCTGAGAGGCTCCGGGAGGCAAGAAGGACTGGAGGCGGAACAACCACTGCACCATCCAACACAGCCCTGGAGGACCTTGTGGAAGGGACGATAGAGCGGGAAGACGTCGTGGGGGTGATCCAGATGGACACGTCCGGCGCAGCCACAAGTGCCCAAGGTAATATGCATGCCTGTGCCACACCCAGCATAGCATAAATCCATACCCATGCCCCCAGCCCAATCTCACTGTGTCTGCAGCTCTGGCACAGACAGCTCCACACATGACACTACTGCATCTTGGGAGTTGTAGTCTAGTCAGCCCAGAGTGCAGGTACAGGCGTAAATCCTCTGAGCACACACCACATATTTTGTACATGGCTGTAGACTGTTCATTTGTTGGACCACAGAGGGACATTAATGGGTACAACACTATGTAGGTGTAATCATCCCACTAATCATGCACTGTTTCACACACAGATGCATCACCTGGGGACTCTGACGACAGCGACCAGCTGATCATTTCGGAGACACCCGTGGAGTCAGACCAGGAGACTGCGCAGGATGCGCACGCACCGCCAACACCTGCCACCCCACCAGCACCACCTCCACCAGCGCCACAATCAACGGCACCAGCACCAGTGCCACAAGCCAAGGCACCAGCACCTGCGCCACAAGCCAAGGCACCAGCACCTGCGCCACAAGCAACGGCACCAGCAAGACAGCCTGCAGCTAGTACAGCCACAATACCGCAGAGGCACAGGCACCAAGTTGCGCCCTTGCAGGAGATGGCAACCCCCCCCGCAATTGGCACCCACGCAGCGCACATCCACACCACCTGCTGCACCACCTGGAGGCTCAAGACACGCACGGCATCACAGGGCCCGTCGCAGTTCCGTCTCCTCAGCAGACCAGGATGTCCCAACAACCTCTGCAATCGAGGAGAGGATGCTGCGTACACAGAACCTGCAGGGAAGACATGTGGCTAGCATCAGCTGCAATATCGTGCGCCTAGCGAGGGAGATGCGCGCCATGACTGCAGCAGTCACCGACATGGGCTCCGCGGTCAGGGACATGGGCACGGCGGTCAGGGACCAGACCACTGCGGTTGCTGATGGCAATGCTCAGCTCAGGGAGGAGGTACGTGAGCTCACCCGTGCCATCAGGGAGGGCCATGAGTCCCAGAGGAGGAGTAACCGGCAGCTAATGTTGCGTTCTGCCGCTGCTACCAAGGCCATACAACGGCACAGCAACTGCACCGCTGTGTTGGCACGCCGCACAGTCTCCCTGCAGGTGGACCATGGGCACTTCTGCGGTGATGTGGCCAAGTCACTGGGACACATCACCACTGCTGTGGAACAACTTCAGAGCAGCACATGCAGTGCTGCAGCATTGGGAGGGGATGACACCAGTGAGGCTGCCTCCAGTGTCAGCAGCGTGTCACTGGCAGAGGCCAGCACCAGGCGCCGAAGTTCGCGTGCCTCCACGGGGACAGGCCGTGGTGAGGCTTTGGATGCACCTGAGCGGAGGCTTGGTGTACGTGGCAAGCGCCACTAGAAATTTGGACATGCTGCAGGTCCATGGTGGAGCAACCATGGCCATCCAATTATTGTGTTTGCACAGGCCTGACTTTAAGGAACCTTTTATTTACATTTATGCAATCGGAGCATGATTCACAATGCTAGTTCTGTTGCACAATCCTCAGTGCTACTGTGCATTAAACAGTTGCACCCAACACCAACTTGTAATGTCTCATTTTACCCAGGGTCAAAAATGATTTTGCATTATGTCTGTCCGCCTCCTATGGCCCTCTGCTGTGTTTGGGATGTGTGCCGGTCGTCGTTGGGCGGGTGGTTGGTCAGCCTGGGGGTCGTCATCCCTGTCCACCTCCATGGGTATCCCCCTTCTGGTGGCAATGTTGTGCAGCATTGCACATACAGCAATTATTCGACAGCATGTGTCTGGTTGGTATAGCATGGCGCCGCCAGTCTTGTGGAGGATACGGAAGCGGCTCTTGAGAATCCCAAAAGTCCGCTCTATCACATTCCTCGTGCTGATGTGTGCAGCGTTGTAGCGATGTTCCTGCGGGGTTGCTGGATTTAGGTATGGGGTGAGTATGTATTCCCGCAGGGCGTAAGCACTGTCACCTAGAAGATAGAAGCATAGACTTAGCATTGGTGATGTACATACATGTGTGGTGTTGGTGTGGGGAAGCGTAGTTCTACGTACCTAACAGGAGTCCCTCTCCAAATTCTCCATTGAGTAGTCGCCTGTGCATTCCACTGTTGCGGAAGATGTATGAGTCGTGTGTGCTCCCTGGGAATTGTGCCACTAGGTCCGTTATGATGTTGTTGGCATCGCACACAACCTGCACGTTGATCGAGTGGTATGACTTGCGGTTCCTGAAAAGGTACTCATTTGCTGACGGAGGACATATGGGGATATGCGTGCAGTCGATGCATCCAATCACATGTGGAAATTGTGCCACCTGGTAGAATGCCTGTTTGGTGCGGTCCAACTGCTGTGGGGTTGTGGGGAAGCTGATGTGTGTGTGGAGCATTGTCAGCATGGCATCTAGGAATTTCTTGAAGAAGCGTGACAGTGCGCTTTGCGAAACACCTCCGGCAACCGCAATTACCCCCTGGAAACTCCCTGAGGCCAGTAGGTGCAGGCTGCATAGGACCTGAACGTGCGCAGGGATAGCATTTGTCCTGTGTGTCTGGTGCTGCAGTAATGGTTCCAGGTCTGCAATCAGGCGCATGATCATAGCGCGATTGAGGCGATACTTCTGGTACACCTCGTCCTCATTCTGGCCGAGCAAGGTTATGCGCAGTCTGAACACTCGCTCCTGGACCCTTCTCCTGCGCTGTCCTGCTGCATTGATCCGCATCCTCCTTGCAAGCACGTAGAGGGCAGCCATTTTGTGGGAGCCAACAGGGTCTCCTGGGCCACATTTAAGGGTTTAGTGATTGCCTCAATCATTTGCACATGTAGGAAGATTTTTTTTTTTTTTTTTTTGTGACTTTACCTCCAGGTTTTGATTCCCCTTATTTAGCTCTGGCAAAATAGCGATTTTTGGGATTTACGTTATTAGCGAGTTTTGTTGCATTGGGGTGCGATTCGTTATTTGCTATTGGCAATTTCCGGGAGCTAATAGTGATTTCGGTAATTGCGAATTCGGTATTTAGCGATTCGGTAAATTAGCATTTTGGGTATTAGCGATTCGGTATGTTCGAGGTTATTTATTTAGCGATTCGTTATTTGCTCGGGTTTTGGGTTGATGCATTGGGATTGGGTATTTTTCACACAATACCGGGAGCTATTAACGAATCGGTATTTTACCAACTGGATTTTGGCTTGATGCATAAGGGTGTAAGATAGCTGGTTGAAGACCACTCACTCTAAAAGTTTGGTTAAATATGGATACTGGGAGAGCGGTCTAAAATTCTCTACAAGGTCAGGGTTTAAAGTATATTTTTTCCAGGAATGGAATAATTCATACTCTTTTTTGATTTATCTGGAGCACGGTCTGAGATCAAGGGTTAAATAAATTCACCTTGGACAGGGTCTAGGATTTTGAGAGAAGACCTTCATGAATTCTGGTGGGTAGAATGTCTGAACCTGATCCTGAACGCCTACTTTTCTTAGGTCGTGTGTTAGCCAAGACCTTTTGCTGAAAATATATATCTGTCATTTGGTTCTTTTAGCATTCTGCCAGTAAAATTATTCTTGAAATTATTCATACATTTTGCCTTTTTACTAGGAGCACATCCGCACAATACAAGGTAGGACCCTCCTATAATGTGAGCACAACTCGAGAGGTGCTCTGGCTCGACCCACATGTAGGGGACCAGGAGAACATGTTTGACTGGGTACACATTGTGTGCTTACACAAAAAAAACTGTTTGTCCTCCATGCAGCTGGGATCATTTTGCTTATTTATCCAGCTATGCAAGTTTGACTTTCAGTGGCACACACTGCTTTACATGCCATTAAAGTGTCTTAGATAACTAGATAATTTGTACTGTTTTTCTCTGACAGCAGCACAGATGGGAGGAGGGCAGTCATTAACCTACATGGATTGTAAGGTCCGCCTTCACAGTACAAATGCCACCTGATATTTGAAACAACACTAATATTATTCTACAGTTCTTTGCCGCCAATCAAAAACATATCTATTCCCATGCTATTTAGTTGTAAGGCTTCACATTACCATACAACAATCCCTTAACGCCAGCCCTATTGGCATTGCCAAAGCTCACTGTTTTTTTTTTTTATTATTACTTTAGTGTAGTCTTTGTGTGTAGAGCCAAATGTGAAAGAGACTTTCTACCAAATATGAGCACAGACTACATTTCAGCTTTATCAGTTCCTGACAAAACTGTTGTACATTCCTTTTGGAGTGGGTTTTGTTTGTCTGACTGTCGTTATTTTACAGCATAACAGATTTAATAATTTCTTACCTTTTTTCCTTTCTTTCTTTCTCTCTATACTTATCATTATTTTTCTTTTCTTTTTTACCTTTTTTCATTCGCTCATGCTTTCCTTCATTCTTTTCTATCTTTGTCTTGCATGGTTTCTTTCCTTCTTTCTCTTTTGTTCTTTCATTCCTCCTTTCTTGCCTACTTCTCTCATTTTTACTGCCTTCTACCTTTCATTCTTTCTTGACTTCTTTCTTTTCATCCATTACATGCTTTCTTTCCTTTCTTTCATGCTCTCGTTCCGTCCTCCTTTCATTCATTTTCTTTTAGTTCTTTCTCTTTGTTTCTTTTTCCTATGTTTCTGGCTTGCTTTCTTTCCTCCTTTTAGTATTTCTTTCCTCTTTCTCCTGCCTTCTATTTTTTTTTTCCACCTTTGTTTCCTTCTCTTTCTCTCATTCTTGTTCTGCCTTCTTTGTGTTCTTCCATCTCTTTCCTTTCTTCTCTCTTTCCTTTTTTTTCCACGGCAAGAGGCTGGCAACTGAAGTCAGACAGATTGGCTTTTTCTGTGTTACCCAAGACCTTTTGATTTAACTAAACTTATGTGTACAACATAGTTACAGTTACTCATAGGAGTTTTCAGCCATACTTCATCCATTAGTCTGTGGTTGTCATTAAATTGTTTCTTCCACCAGACCAGCATGCATCAAGGGACAATTCAAAAGCCCACTTTCAGAACATTGGCTGATCTTACTATGAGTTACAGCATGCTGCCGTTTCACAAAGAGAACATCCACACACAAAGTAACTGCCATCAGTGCCAGGGAGTACTGTGGTAATGTGTGAATTTTGAGACCAAACAACATTTTTGCCTTTAAGTCATTTTTTTTTTTTTTTGGAATGATGAGGGTTTTATTTTTTAATGAGGAGGGCCTGGCAACTTTTCGAATAAAGTTCTACAAAAACTATGACAAAACAAAAATTGCCAAAAGGCTGGTGGCCAACACCAGACCTACTGGCTTTCCCAATGCCTATTTTATTAATACGATGCAGTCATCAGCTGTTAGTAAAGAAACTCGACTAAAAATATGAGTCGAAATTAAAGCAAGCTGAAAAATGCTCTCAGATATAATGGCATGTGAAGACTCCAAATTTTATTTTTAAATTGACTGGGAAAAATTGATAATTGATTGGATTTTAAATCTGAACTCATTAATAACTGAACACTTCTTTTGAAGTATTTGGTGCTGTAGAAAATTCTCCAGGTGTTATGTGTCCGAGTTAAGCCCATGTAGCAATGTTGCACTTTTTTTTATATTACCCTCTTTCTGCACAATAACATTTTACGGTAACCTTTTGCACATATTCACGTCCGTGACAATGTTGGATTAGTTTCTCTGAAACTGCTTTCCTTACACATTTCTCTTTGCGCAACATTATCATGATGCCTTGAACACAGAGTACAAGGCCGTGCACGCTGTACAATTTTGTTCCATCTTCATCCACGGAGGACTGGGATACCTGCAAACCCATAACAATACTAATTTGTATATACATCACAAGGATGCTTTTTATTATAAATAAATAAACATTTCTGCTGACATCGAGAGGTTCCTGCATGCTGATGCATCGCCAGGCAGCTGCCTAACATCTCCGTGAGGGAAGTCCAGTGTGTGACCAAGACGGGGTCCTACATTCTGTCCCGCCAGGTAATGGGATTGGAAAATCCCGTGGGTGGATTCTTGGCTATACAGCTGCACCTACAAACAAGTAGGATAGAGATTGCATAACAGGAGTACGTCTAATTACTATATTGGTTTATATGCCTGCTTATATACACGGTTCTTAGCACAATGGTGAAACTTTAACTGCTATTTACTATTTTGGTGCTTGTAATCCATTTCATATGTTTCTCCTCCAGGAATCAGACGTTTTATGATTTCGCCAGCATGCAAACACTGTCATCCTTCGCTTCAGCTAAGTCTCAGTTAAGTATAAGCCTCAGTTAAGCATCAAAGGTCCATCCCTTTCTTTAAAATAAAGTCAGTGATATTATAACATTTTTTAACTGCTGAAGGGTTTAACTTGGATGCAATAAATAACTTTTTGGCAGGGGGGCAATAGGTGGTTGAAGTATACAGTTAGTGTAGAATTACCCAATCTTGCATACAGGTCACCAACAGAACGAATAGTTTCTTACCGGTCTAGTTTTGCAGCTTGATGGATTTTCTGGATTCACATGCTGTGCATTATTCCGTGATCTTGTGGTTGGGTCTGGAATTTAAGTATTTCTTTCCTTATTTAGGTCTCGCCTACGCAGCGCGCATGCGCTGCATAGGAGGGCCTTTAGCCGTCGCTCTTCACTTTTTCAAGCACTGCACGCGTGCTTGTGGTGGCATCCACCTTGCAGAAGTGCGCAGCGCCACGCCACAAGCACGAGTGCAGTGCTTGAAAAGTGAAGCCGGCTCTTCTAGACGCGCGCCTCTCTCCTCGCCCACACGTCCCGGGCCACTCACTCGCTCCGCCCTCTTCGTCTCCTGTTTTTGCTCCTTTATTAAAGTTAACAACACTGCTTGGAAGGCTACGCACGTTTTGTGGGCATTGCTCAGTCTGTGTTTGGGGGTTAGTCGTTTTCCTGCAGAGGTTTCACTACCTCCAGCTCTTCGTCCCTGGCCTCACTGCCCCTAACGAGGACGTGCCCTTCACCGAAGCGGACTTCGAGGAGTAAATCTTGTTCTCTATCTCTCTCTAAAGCCTTGCCGATTTGAACTGGTTTGTTTTTCCTTGAATCCAGTTTTGCATGCAGTGTTTAATATGATTGATATGAAGCTACTCACGGGCTTAAGCAAACTGCAAGTATCTCTTAGACGCTCAGCTGGTGTCTGGACAAGCCGTATATGCAGCAGGCACAGAGTTGTAAAGAATGTGCAAGCCTTGAGTATTTTAACCCTTCCACGCAGTTGGGATTTGAAGGGGTTTTCCTCCAATGCTTTCTGGTAATTGAGGCTGGCTCTCCGCCGTGGCCTCTTGTTTATCTTTGCAACGGTGACAAGAATCGGGTTGACACAATGACAAGAGCCAAATGACAACTCGCAGTAGTCTTTTGTTGCTATTCAGTAATTGCAAATGACCAGTGGATTAAATCCATTGCGACCTGCCCGTGCATGCGAAGGTCCCCCATGCTGATGGAGCACAATGGAATGAAGGGTATAACTACTAGAAGAACTGTTTGGTATGCTTTTTTAATTAAGAGAAATGTACCCTTTAGTTTTATTAGTTTACTGCGGGTTGTCAAAACATCTCTGGTGCTGTTCATGTATGTATTCATACACTCTCACTACTCTGCATCCATTCTGCCACACCTGTAAATGCGTGCTCCCTGACATTTGTATGTATGCACACTTCCTAATGTATGTATGCACCCTTTCCTGTTATTTACGACCACTGCCCTTTTGCATGCACCATGTCTTCTTGTACATATAGCTACAGTGTAGTGTATGCGTACACTCTGTACACTTTTCTCTGAGTATGACGCTTGAATTATATATAGAGCATTCCCTGTGGATGAATATGCCAGACCTTATATATTTATATGTATGCGCATACTCTGTATGTACGCGTTCATCATCCCTTATTGTACCCTTGCCTGCGCAGTACCCAGTGGTACAGTACTCCGCCTTTGTATTATTTTTCTTGATCAGAAGTTTAAAAAAAATATAATAATTTAGCATTCAAATTGATTTCTGTCCGCTCACACTGGGGGAGTGAACACATGTCTATAAAGGCAGTGTGTGTTGCAGTGGATCATCCACCATTCTATTAGTATCTCAAAGTAAAATGGCCTAATTTTCCTGAAATAGCATAAGCATTGACCTTTACTCCGTGTGAATGGGAATTAGTCAGAAGAAGCAACATTGATGCAGAGAGCTAGAAGAGTGAATTGGAGAACAAACTTGAAAATGAACAACACACCAGGGTGGAAACCTCACTGCTATCACGGAAAAAAAGAATACCAACATAAATACACACCAAATATAAAAGAAAGGACTCTTTAGAAGAAGTAAAATATTTCTTCTTTAATCTGCACGCTCCTTGGGGTCTGGGATTATGCCCCTTTGTACTTTTGAGACTCGGCTGAAAAGCCTTAGGAGGGTCCCTGCAGGATTGCTGTGATGTGCTGAAGGGACAGGGCGGCTAAACCAGGGTCGGATTGGTAACGCAGGCTCTCAGGAAATGGCCGAAGGGCCGGTAGCCGAGTTTTAGCTGTGGGCTGTTTTTTGGGCAGCCTGGGGGCTGTCTGTGCTGTTAGGATGCTGCCAGCAGCCCAGTGGGTGCCTGAGTGGCCTTTCTAGAGGCAGATGAGCGGAGGTATCACTGCCTTTCTCTCGCTGGGCCTGCCCATTAATGTATGCTGATTGAGTGGGGGCAGGGGGCCTGAGCAGAAGTGGCACCACATCTGCACAAGCACACCACCACCTTAGCACCACCTCAGTATCACTTAAACCACTTCAGCACCAATTCAGCATCACCCCAGTGCAGCATCACCTCCTTATCAGCACAGCACTATCTCAGCATCAGCACAGCACCACCACCAGTGCAGCACCACTGCAGC
The DNA here is from genome assembly GCF_964204655.1 of Triturus cristatus. NCBI lineage: Eukaryota > Metazoa > Chordata > Amphibia > Caudata > Salamandridae > Triturus > Triturus cristatus. Next base: position 598,821,254 of record NC_140588.1, read on the forward strand.
CCCACCTCAGCATCAGCACAGCACCATCTCAGCATCAGCACAGCACCATCTCAGCATCAGCACTGCACCACCTCTGCATCAGTGCACCTCCACCAGTGCAGTCCCACCTCAGCACGAGTGCAGCCCCACCTCAGCAGCAGTTCAGCACCAACGCAGCACTACTTCAGTATCAGCTCAGCTCCATTTCAGCATCAGTGCAGCACCACCTCACCAGCACCACCTCACCATCAGCACAGCACAGCACCACCTCAGCAAACAAGCATTAGAACAGGCTGGAAGAAATGGTCAGCACTGCAAGGACAAACTAGAATACATTTTGTATGTTAATTCTTTTTTTAATAGGGTCGTTCAGTTGTACATAATGTCTCCTTGGTTATATATAACGTAAAAAAATGCTTAACACTTTTTTATTATAACTTTTCAACATGCTGTACAACAGCCACGCTGATCTGCAACATAACTTAAAGACATTGGCAAAATCAATAGCTCTGGCTACACACTTTTAAGGTCCCAATGGCGAGACCTATTGGCAAAGCCAATGCTCGTTTTTGTTGTTGGTGGTGGGCGTCAGCATACCACCATTTGGTGTCCTCCTGGGACGTCGACGGGATTCCTCCGGAAGCTCCCACTTTTGGTCACCATCTTCTGACTGTCTTTTTTTTTTCTTTTCTCCTCCTATTCTCATTCTTCCCGGCCGAGGAGGGTGGGTTCGCTAGTGAATCCAGAAAATTCTTCAAGCTGCAAAACTACACCGACAGGTAAACTATTTGTTTTGCAGTGTAAATCTTTTCTGGATTCACATGCTGTGCATAGACTTTGTAGCGGTTTGCTATTCTTGTAGTGGCTGGGTGGAAGATGAGCTTTAGATTGTGAATAGATGTTGTAAGACCATTTGTCCTACTTGTGCTTCTTTATTCATTTGAATGTCCACACAGTAATGTCTTGTGAATGTGTGCACTGAAGACCATGTTGCAGCCATGCAGATGTCCTGAATTGGAGTATTAGCTAGAAAGGCAATAGTTGCTCCTTTCTTTCTTGTAGAGTGTGCCCGCGAGGCACCTTGTAAGGCCTGTCCTGCTTGCCTATGGCATAACTGTATGGCTTGCGCTATCCATCTTGCAATGGTGTTTTTGGTTACTGTCTTCCTAGAAAACTGTTTGCAATGGATACAAAGAACTGTTTCATTTTCCTGTATTCCTTGGTTCTTTCAATGCAGTACATGACTGCCCTTCTTGCGCCAAGTGTGTGCAAAGCTCTTTCTGCTTTTGGTTTTGAAAGAAACTTGGTATTTGTATACTCTGATTGATGTGGAATCTTGATACCACTTTTGGTATGAATTGAGGATCTGTCCTCATGACAATCCTGTTATTATGTATTTGGAAGTACGGTTCCTGTAGTGTTAGCGCCTGTAGCTCAATAACTCAACGTAAGGATGTTATTACCACTAAAAACGGTCCAAAAGCGAAGACAATTGTCGTAGCCTTCAAGTGCACTACTATGAGGCACTCCAGTGGAGTAAATCTCATGTTACTTCCAAAAGTAATCTGATATCACTAGTACATACAAATTATTAGAGCACAAATATGAACCTAAAATATTAACTGTAAATAAAGTAAAACCAGAAGAATAATTGATGGCTCAAAAAAAAAATCTTTTATTGAGCAAATGTTATCAGTCTCATGAGGGGAGTTAAAATCAGTTGTGAAGTATGAAAGTTAACAGTGTTTCACAGATGGTGGGTGAGTCCCAATACATTTCTGGCATTAACAACTGCCCTTCTTCAGGGGTATCTGGAAATACTGTTGCTGCACTGCCAAAACGGCAATGCCAAAGTTATTCCTGTTGCACATGAGAAAAGCGCAGGATTGACTGTTAGCAGAATAATTAAAGCAGGCTGTCGAAAAAAATCACCAGTTCCATGTGACCGGAAAGTAGTACTAGACTACACCGAAATAAGACAGAGGTAGAAGAGTTGATCGCAGCTCTTCAACTAGACATGTTATTTTGCAAAGAATTTTCACATCTGAGTTAACCATCTTAAGTGACGGATAGGCTGCTAGATCCATTATATCCCCACCTGGCTTTGACAACATGCAGATATCCCCCTCTTTCATGGTCTGAGGTAGTATCCCTATCTCCCTTGCTTCCAAGAAGACCTCTAGAAGCCCCTGCGTGAGGGCAGCAAAGTAGTCCTGATAACATTCTGCCAGGAAATCATCCTCCCTTGGAGCCTCATTTTTAGGCAGCATCCGCAGTGCCACCCTCAACTTGTCAGGAGTAAGGTAAGCGTCCAAGTCAGTAAGCACCTCCACACCCACCTTCTTGAGTCGCTCAAGGAAAGCCTGGATCCTTTCATCCGTAATATTCAGATTCCCCCTGTACACTCCTTCCAAATGTTGCCAAAAGGTAGCCACAACAACAGCCTCAGGGGCGTCAGGCAGGGAAGGAGACACCTGAGCCTTGTGCACCCGTTCAACCACAAATAAATCTGCGAGGCCCTGCGGTCGAAGCTGCTGCCTCACCCATCGTTCCTGCAACATCTCCACAGAAACGTCCTCAACTCTATCCAGGAACTGCGGCACTCTAATGCTATTGCAGCATGAGTGCCCTTCCGCAACCTCCACCTTAAATTCCAGCTTCGGGTTAACTAGTCATTTTAGCCATTTGTAGTTTTAGTGCAGAACCACCCCCTACACACTCAATGTTACTCTCTGCCGCCGTCACCTTGTCAGTCACTTTCCGCAGGGGAGCCCTAAGAAAATTGACATAAATAGAAACTTCCTCAATTCTATTTTCCAGTATCACCCTGGATCACCGTCGGCAATTTGTACGTGAAGGTTCCCCCTTTGGCTTCGCGGCCCAAGCACAATGCATCCCGGTGTGCCCCTCCTGCTCAGGGGCACAGCAACCGCCAGGAGCCCCAGTTCCGAGGACCAATCCTTTATACTTGTGGCCAGGGCCCCGTATCAACCTCAGGGTGCCAGACCCGCAGCGCCGTAGGCGCTCTGCCTGTCAAGTCAGGTTGCCTTGCCCCCCAGCTCTATGAAGGCTCTCATCCTAGTCTGAATGCACAAGCTATTCAGGCCGCCATCCACTCTGATACTCTCCCTGCCTCCACATAAGACAGCTTCCGGTCCTCCTCCTCCGCATGTCACTGCCTCCGTAAGAGCTAGGTAGGTGGGACCTAGCAGTTGCATCCATGGGCCAATCAAGCGCACCGCGCACATCAGGGGTCGACCACCACTCTCCACTCGGGTCCCAACAAGGGGCATGGGGTCACGGAGCGTCTCAAGAACTAGGGTGCGTCCTCCTTCCATGTGGTTCGGCAAGGTGGCACCAGAACTCAGCAAGGCCACACCAGCGACAGCCTGCACACAATACAACATGCCGACCACCCGGAGCACAAGAGACTTCGACCCACTGTTAAATAGCAGCGGAAAGATTCCATAGAATTAGATAGGACAAGTAGGGGGCCGAAGTCGACTACGTCCTGTCAGCCGTTTTGCCAGGCCACACCCTGGGTTCTTTAAATTTAGTGACTGGATGAAATCAACTGCTCAAAGTGACAGCATGCAACATGGAAAACGTAGAATAATTGTACTGGCATCTAGACATGCTATAGTGAATTTCTGCCCTGCAAAAAACACACATTTTCTATTTTAGACCTGTATCCCTGAAGTTATGCAGCGCCCTAATAAGCAGGCAAAAAAGGATTACTCATGCTAAGTCTCTTTATTAATTACTAAAAAATGTATGGTCTACATTTTCTTGCAAGTTATTGTAATATCTTTTGTTGGGAGGGAACCAGTGCAAATCAATTCAATAAAACATTATACTTACAGGGTCACTTGTATCTGCAGGCCCGCCAGACGTGTTAAGATGTTCAATGATGTCCTTAAGATCCTGGGCCATTCGCTTTAGCTGAGCATCAATGTTTTCCGCTAATTTATAGCTGTATAAAAGAGCATTTTGTTAAAATGGCTTCAGTACCATTAATGATATCACAGTGTACTCCCGAATGGCTGCCATAAATGCAGGTGATTAGCATTTTGTCAGCTACCACAGTGGACTCAAGATGTCATACACTACACAACCACTAAAGAGACCTTTAAGAAGAACAATCTATGAAGGGCATGAATGGTAAATTTGTAAATAATCTTTGATCATTTAAATATCCAAGATGTTTAAAGATTTTGTGGATATAAGGCAGCTCATTCTTGGAGATGTCATAATGTGGAGGTTCAGCGGTACACATAATGCACATTTTTAACTGGTGACAACCACTGCAACTCACGTGGAAAACAAATACTACATAGTGGAACATTAATCTAAGATTACAGACTACAACGTTAAATGTGACCATTTATAGGAGTATTCACTTTTGCCTAAAATTTACCAGATTTAGTAATAAATCAGTTTAATGTAATTGGTGGCACCAATTCAGGGTAGGGATAATTTTCATAAATCTCTAGTTCTAAAATAGGTAACCAAAATTACTTATAGCTTTTAGTTTATAACCAAGGAGACAAAAGTTGAGTAGAGAGTGATACAGAGGGTAATATGACAGCAACTTTGTTACTGCTATCAAAAGAGTAACTAAATTGTTCCTCGGACACAACAATATTACCTTTTAAACCATATGTAACAAATGAGTGGTTTGAAGGTGCTTGAGAGCAAGTTACTTCTATTTCAGAAGGAGCTCTTTAATGATTCAATACGAGGTCTACCGAGCATATCATTTTAAACAAGGATGGCTGCATGGATGAAAGCAAACTGTTTCATCCCTTGAAGTGAATTTACTAAACTCACTGCACCAAGGAATTTCTAGATCTTTGCTTACGTTTTCTCGCGCTCCTCATCAGCATGCTGAAGGTAGATTGTCCCACTTTGCTCTTTAACGGACTCCTCTAGGGGAGTTAGAAGGTCCTCCAGCTCTTTCTGCTGTGAAAGAATAAAATCTAGCTCCTGGTCCAACCTAAAAATAAAAATCACCAATGGAACACAAATTAAACTGTTTTTGGAGAAACTGCGTAACACCACGGTGATTGAAAATATCAAAATGTTTTGAGTAATCAAAATGAAAGTACCAGTATTACAATTCATCACATAAAAATGCTGCTTAGAAAGAGATAGTAATAAGCCAATTGAGTCAATAGCTTGAGCAGCTTTCTTCAAGCTCAGCTAGGAGAGTTCATTCACGGTCTTCATAAGACTACAATGAAGTTCATATGCTCACTTGATCAGTAGTCACAGGTTTGTTTCCATTCACTCGTTAATGTCCATACATTTAAAGGCAAGTTTACAGAAGACCACACTAGCTCACATCATGCAGGTGTAGCATTGCGGTCCGCAGTACATCTGAGACTGCAACATTTAAAAATGTTGGATATAGACATGCTCAAGACACTTATCAAAGTAATCTCAATGACGTAGTCCAAAAATTACAAATACCAGACATGTGAGAAATATGGACTACTTACTTCTTTTGTTGATCTCCTTGAAGAAAGGAAGGGCTAAAAGGTCTATCCATCTCATTATCTAAAATTACTGACTCACCAAAATCATGACAGTACACAAATCGATCAGAACTCAGATTGATTACACCCTGAGAATCATATGGCAACAAGGCAGAACCTAGATCACGTGCACTGAGAAGAAAAACTACATCCAAAACACTTTTAACTGTACCTCTTTTGATCAAGCTTCACCTTTTCAACCTCCCTGTGTAAAGTGGTAATCTGAAAAAGTATGAAGGTTTAACAGTCAGTGGCTTGGAAAAGTGTTAAAGAGTACATTTTGTTCTTTGACTCTACACAGTTTCAAAGTCAAGCAAGTTGCTAAACAAAACTTGTGCAAGTCAGAATATGATAGAGCCATCAATAGATTACACAGCAGGGGAGCCTTTAACCCGGCCCCTGACCAACATTCAAAAACTCTTGCCAGTGGCACTTATTCACCTTTTCTCCGTTCTCGATTAGCGTCCTGTCCCAAGCATTGACCTGGGTGGCCTGGTGTAGAAAATGTTTCTCCTGGTCCTCCAGTTCCAAGCTCCACTTATTAATAAGACTTTCAAGCTGGGCATATGTCATCACAGGAGGAGTGCTAGATAACAAAGAAGTAACCCGTCACAATGCTAAAAGATACTAACATCAAGGCACAACTTTATAACTTCGTGGAGCAGATCAACTCTTTTATACCAAGCAAATGCATATACCACAAATCCATTTAAAACTTTTAGCACAAGAAATAATGTCACTTTTGCACATACTTTAAAGATTTGTCGTTCTGGGATATACATGAAGCTTTGATAAGTAACAGACATGATAATTATGTTTTCTTCCAGATTGTACTTAGTTTGCAACCTGATATGTCGGATCCTAACTAAAAGAAATATCAAACTATCTATGTTCAAAATAGGGTGTCAATGCAGCCATTTAATAGAGAAAGGAGTACGTACTAGAAAACAGTATGGCAAAACATTCTGCATTCTTTGTCAGAAACAGAGGCGCAGATTATGCTTTCTCTTTCTGTCTTACTTAACACACCCTAGCCAAGACAGTACTGTTCAGATAACAACCAACAACCCTTGGGGAAAGGAACTACAAAACATATTCCCAATGCCAGAAATCCTGCATCATCCAGGCCAAAATGTCCAAATCATTCTCCATTTTGTTTACCAAAAATAGTGAAAAATAAGAACGGAAATCAGGAACTAAAAGGAAATAATTAAGGACTTGTCTCTCCCACAGCAAACTAACTGCCCCTCCCTCCTTCCATTCAATTCTTGACTACTCACAAAATGGTGTACATTTTAATCAGTGTCTGCAAATCCTTCGAGTCCTTCAAATGAAAATGGCAGCACTCAATATTCAGCCAGGATGACGCTTGCCGGTCCTCTGCGGCAAGAGGCCTCCATTCACCTCCTATTGCATGAAGGCTTCTGCAACATGCAGTTTCATCTCCAAGCTACAGTGCTTTTCTCTCAGATTAACTATATTGCTCTGTTATCACTTACCAGATCATTCAGCCTTTATGGAGTTTCCTGTCTGTGGTGGCGCACTGGATAAATAAGAACTCTTTAAAGTAAAAATCTGATAGAAAATGGGTCCTGGATGATAGCCCATCTACCTTGTAAGTAAGTTGCTGACTCTGATCTTACCACAGTCCAAAACTTAGGCTTCCTTTTCCAGCAAAGCTTGACTCTCTGCCATCATATCAGGCCAGTCTCTTCCAATTCTTTCTATTGTGTTAAAAAAATCTGTTTCTTCCTACGGATGTCTGGTTCATAATGACCCAGTCAGTTTAGTTTTGTCATGTGCCCGAGTTAGGCATGGTAGGAAATCGTGCCATTTTACATGTACACGTTTCTTTCCTAAAGTTGCCTTCATTTTGCCACCTCGACTTTTGCCACACATGCATTTGTGACATTTGGATTTGTTCCTTGTGTAGGAGAGTAGGATCTGCTTCACATGTTTACCCCCACTTTTTGCTGGTGTTTCACTGTTTATCGACTTTAGTCTGGCTGGGACCCTGCTATTCAGCCTAGCTGCTTCCTCTCTAAAATGATTCCATGTACTTTAGGTACAGTTCAGATTGGATCTGAGGTGCCATTATAAGTCCCTAGTATATGGTATACTATGTACTCAGGGCATAGGTACCCCAGAGGCCTACCAGGGGCTGAAGCATGTATTATGCCACCCCTGGAAAGCCACCCAAAATGACACCACAGGTCTGGTACTGCAGCCTGGGTAAGGTGGTGCATGCACCCCTTACTGAGATATAGGTTCACTATATCTCACCATATACTGCACATACAAACCTATCAGTCACCCCTATGGCAAGCCTTATCAATCCTGAAGGCAGGGTGCTTGGTTATCTGTGAGGGGGTGCCCAGGCATGAGCTGAACCCTCTGCAGCCTTTGGAATCTCTTCTCCGGGGTTGTCAGTAGTGCAGCCTGACCATATACTCTTAAGTGCATTATAACCAAACGGTAAATGCTAACTTTGGACTGGCTGCACGGAAACATGTAGTGTACCTTGGAATCATACCCCTACACCAGTAACTGGTGAGGGAGTATGATCCCACCCTTCTAGAGGGAGAGACATGGCAGCACTGGTATACCCGGTAGAAACTTAATAGAGCCCTGGCGTCCCAAATTGGATGCTGCAGCCACAGACACACGTCTGGCCTCCTACTGCTGACCGAAACTCCGGCAGGGGAGGCCTGGACAATAGGTTTCCTGTCACAGGGAGGTGTAACCACCTCCCATATAGGATTATGTGTATTGGGGCTGGGTGGGAGCACTCTCTGAGTGCTTTGAAGTCCTGCACTGGGGGCACATTTGGTGTCCCTGTGCGTAGTCCAGCTCAGACTAGTTCAGGGGCTTCCAGCCCCTGCTCTGGCGCGAAACTGGACACAGGAAATGGGTGTAGCCACCCCTCTTTCCAAACCCCCCCCCAATAGGTGGGTCCCCAGAGCTAGTCCAACCCCTTCCTTAGGTATAAGTAAGGACCCTCTGTAACCAGAACTTTAGATTACATTGGACGAAACTCTGAAGCCGAATCCTGGACCTTCGACGCTCTGCTAAAGACCAGAGGACTGAAGAAATCTCCCTTGGGGTCAAGGAGTGACTCCCCTGCTTGGCAGGCACCAACAAAGCAATTTGCCGTTCTGCCTTTCCGAAGCTCCCGCCGGACTCCGAAGTATTTGCAGCCCAGGAAGAGGATTTCCAGACATCTCAGAGGCCGACCCGAGTCCCCAGCAAGGCCGAGTCCCCAGCAAGGCTGAGACCCGCAGCCCTCGTGAGTATCGTGGAACCGGAACGCCTGGTCACCGTGTACTTTTGCAAGTGCATTGACTTCTCGACGTCTCCTGAAGTCGTGCTTGGGCTGACTTGCAGCCTCGAGCACTGAATCCACCGAAGATTGTCAGCCTCTTCATTCCGAGTGACCCGTTGACCCGCCATTTTGTGTTTCATCTCGAGGTCCCTTCGTGATCCCTGGTCCGTTGACTGGTGGGTCCCTGAGGGGGCAAATTTGAATTTCCTTGGGCTTCCCTGGTTTGCTCCAGATGTGCCCCGACTCCCTATGAAGTGGTGAGTCCCACAGACCTTGCTGGTCTGCACCGAAGCATCTTTCTCGTTTCTGCGTGGGTTGCTGGTGCCAAGGCTTGTTGTGTCCAATCCGGGCACCGACGACGCAGCGCTCGACATCCTTCATGGGACAGCTCGAATCCAGCTCCTGGTCGTCCGACGCCTCCTGGTCCTCGTGGCTGATGAGTCGAGCTTCACCTCTTTCACCTGAAATCACCCGACATCGGTGGGCATCTGTTCATCGCCTTCCTGGTCACTGACTAGTGACCCAGGCTCTGTCCCCTCTGCTTTCAGGTTCTTCTCATCTTCGATCTTCAGACACTTCGCATCTTCACGGCAGCAGCACTTTTTCGCCAGCTCCCACAGAAATCGACGATGCAACCCGACACCAAAAGACACCTATGCACCCGGCTTCCCTGGGTGAGGTAACACGATTACACCGGTGCTCCTGTGGGTGCTAGCCCTAGAACTTCCTAAGTCCAAAAGGGTTTGGTCCTGACTCATTTCTATGTGTCCCTAATCTTTAAAAATCTAACCGCGACTTTCCCCATAGAAGCTAGCTGGAGCTCGCGGCTGTGTTCACACACTGCACACGGCCCCCCGTGGGTCCCCTGTGTCACTACCTTGGGTGGTTCCTTGGGGTCCCAGCGATTCTACAGGCTCTAGGCCTTGTGTCTAGTTAAGTCATGGTTCTTACACCACTATTTTAGTATATGGTTTGGCTCGCCCCTAGGGCCTCATGTGTATTTGTGCTATTTTACTGTGATTATTGAAGTGTAACTTATATGTTTTGACCTCTAGTCTCATAAAGAGACTAGGAAGGAGTTTTTAGTAATAAATACATACATTTTATATATATATACCTGGTGTGGATATCTCATTTAGTGACTCGAGAGATTACAGACTGGTAAAACAAGCTGCTTTACATTCCTTCAAGACTTAGCCTGAAGGCTGCTCTCCACAGCTGCCACTAGGATAGCTTTCAATAAAGGTTGTCTTTAACCTATAACCAATAAGGGGTTGTTTGGACTGATACAAGGTGCCCACTATAACTAGTGGACAGCATATATCAGGCCAACTTCTCACACCTTGGAAACACCAACCTTGTTAACATGGATAACTTCATGAGAACGCTATCACATTGCCTTGGCATTGTGTGCAAGGCACTCAAGTGTGATGTACAAATGTGTTTGTATTCCATAGACAGCTGTGTCACCATATGGACGAAATAAATAATGGCTAGCCTAATCACAATTTCGGCCCAAGGCCTTTTTTAGGTCTCGCCTGAGCCAGCGCTTTAGTGCTGCTCTGGCGAGAGTTTTAGTAAGCGGGTTTTGGAAGTGTAAGCTAGTGTCTTTTCAGGCCTCCAGCTACAGTGCATGTGCGCCGGGCGCGCGCACCATTTGTCAGCCTGTGTGATCACTTTAGCGGCCGCTTTGATGTTCTCAGTGAGCCGCGCGGCCACTGAGAACATCAAAGCGGCCGCCAAAGTGCACACCATTTGCAAGCCTGCATGCCTCTCTCCGCCTTAGTGCGCGCGACGTGCCCTACCCCCCCCTTCCTTATCCCACTTCCTGCTTGTTATTAAAAGTGCTAGCTCATATTTATGCAGTGGGAATGTGAGGGGCTGCGCGCCTTTCTTTCCGTCAGCCAACTGCTGGCACGAGGCGCTATGACTGGTCATCACTTATATAAGTTCTGCAAAACAACATCTTAATATCTAATACACTTCAACATCTAATACCTGGTTTTTACCCAGCGCGTTAAAACCAAAATGCCACTTTTCCAAAGGCAAGAAAGTTCATGTCATGAAAATGTGAAGTTGGTTTCTTTTGTACAACGTTGCTTATACCTCACCCCCACCCCATAAAAAGTTTTCTGCAGGAGCTTTTTTCCTACGAAATGTGTTTGTGAGAGAATTTTACCAAAGCTTACAAACTAACATTTCAACAGCTATTTTTATACATTGCGGTAACTTTTCAATATGACTTACTTATAAAACTTTACCAAGTTGTCAACTTTGTAACCTTGTCCTGAAGAGAGGGCGCCTGCAGCCAAGTGTCAGTAACAAGAGCCAATTTACTCCGGGGCTTGAAAGATTTAGGACACAATTAGCAGGAAAGGTGCGCCGGAATAAACAATTTTAACTTTGTTCCAATATTGTCTTAAAATGCTCTTTCTCGACTTAAACAGACCACCAGGCGTGGTTTATGCCTGGTCTATGACGGTCTCGAGACTTTTCCTCCAACTTGAGACAGTTTGCAAACATTTTTCCAAAATGTCATGTAGTAATCAGTGCAGTATAACCTGGAGTAGCCACGATGTAAGAGTGTCTTCGGTCTGGAACATTACTTGGTGACTTGGGCCCTGCCTAAGTAATGCCATCTATACAGAGCATTGCAGAGCACGCTGCCCCTAGGTGGCACTTTGGTGGTGCAATTACCACATTTCCCTGCTAAATGCTCGTCCACTGCCACCTGGCTTTTCATGATCAGAACCCACGTGACCACGAGGGCGCGAGCTTCTTATAACTCCATTAGACACTATAGTCCACCAGTTCCAATTGTTTTCTGCTCCATCCGACTGCTGTGGTCTGTGTAGTGCACATGTACTCAGAAGAAGCTTCTAAGCACTTTTTAAACAAGCATTGGCATAGCCAAAAGGTCTCACCTTTGGGACCTTATAAGTGTTTAGCCATGCAACAGTTGATGTTGTTGCACCAAGGATATTGTGCTGCATAACTAAACACTTATAAGGTCCCAAAGGCGAGACCTATTGGCTATGCCAATGCTTGTCTGTATATAACCTTTAGTTTTCAAGTATAATCAGAGAGACTTCTGCTGACTTCAAGGGTTCCCTACATGCCAGTTTGGGACCAAGATATGGTGCTAAACACTGAACCAACAGGTAATGGGGTTAGATCATCCAGAAGGGTGTTTCTTGGAAAAACATACATTTTCACCCTAAACATGTATGTCAGGGTTTGCAACGTAGGAGTACGCTAGATTGGTAGAATAGTGTATATGCTTATATATATAAAAGTTGTCTCAGCAAGATGGTGGAACTCTCTTTTTTATTCACTGTCTTGACACTCATAACTTTCGTCTGCTTCTGACTACTGATCATTGCAGCACATTTTCTATGTAAATATCACTTTGGTTTATTAAATATTGAAAAACGTCCCTTTGTGTATTCTTTATATAGGTCTCTGAGCGAAAAAGAGCACAAGTGACTGAGCGAAAGGTTCTAGGTCTGTCACCACGGTTCCAGAGGGAACAGGGTTGTCATGTTGAGTTTGGGCAGAACTGTTTGCTCTTCGTCTAGGTTTAGGGGGGGGGGGGGGGGCTAATGGTGGCAATGTGAGTTAGCTGGTCCAAGGGAAAACATACCCTGCGGGGTGCATGGAATCAGTCAAGCACCATCTTAAGTTTATGCCATCCAAAAACACAGAGTTCCCACTGATTAGTGGAAACTACACAATTGTTTTCCATCTCAATTACTAGGACACTTTATATATAAGGCTTTATCTCTAATCGATTACCTCAAACTGCTTCAGAACTGCTGGTAGACTACTACTTAGTCTGATATGGTGGGTTTCTATATGTGAACATCTAACGAGTCCTCACTATATACATGTAGCAAAATGGACTTCCTTTAAGAGGCTAAATAGAGTCTCCACCAGATAAGGCATTATCAAAAGTGAGTAACTGGTTCACCTTAGCAGTATTATTTTGTGAACATGTGCAAGCAAGCCCACGTTGCTGCCTGGTAGATGTCTAGGACCGGGACTCATTGTACTAATGCAGTCTTGGCTCTGGTGGAATGAGCACGCAAGCCCTCAGGGGGTTGCTTCTTGGCCAATACATAGCAGATCTTAATGTAGATCACGATCCATCGAGAGATGGTCCACTTCTGCACAGCATTTCCCTTCTTTGCTCAAAAATACCCCACAAAGAGATGGTCGTCCTCCAGTCAAGGTAGAACGACAATGCTTTTTTGGGGTCCAGACGAGGAAGTTGCTTTACTTCCTTAGAAAGATATGGCAGAGCTTAAAAAGTAGGCAAAGTGATGGACTGGCCTACATGAAAGGGAGTGACTATTTCAGCAGAAAGGAACCTCTAGGCTGGGATGGCAAAGGCTGAAGCTTACTGATCGTCCTGTCAGATGGTATTGCCATCAGGAAGGACGTCTTGATGGCAAGGAGTCTGAAAGGACACTTTTGGAAGAGCTCAAAGGGAGCGCTCATCAGGAACAAGATTAAGATCCCACTGAGGCAACATATATTGCTAACCTTTCAAGAACCTATGTACAATAGGAGATTTCAAGAGGAATGGCTAGTCAGGCAGATATAGCAGAAAGAGAACACTTTAAGGTGCCCAGAGCAGAGCCCAGCTGGGTAAGGAAAAGAATAATGAGAAAAACCTGAAAAAGGGGAGCAGAAAGGGGGTCATCCTGCTTGTCGGTACACCATGCCATAAACGTGCCCCAACAGCAGGCATATACCGTCTTGGTGAAGGGACACCTGACTGTAAAAATAACATTGTAAATTTTGGGCTGAAGATCGAAAGTTGTCAACTGTCACTGCTCAATCTCCATTCAAGAAGGCAGAGCGTTGACAGGTTTGGGTGAAGAACCTTCTGCTGCTATGACAGAATATCCTTCCAAAGGGGCAACCTGATCACTCCTCGGGACACCAGCTCGGGATACCAAACTCACCAAGCCCAGTCCAGAGCCACAAGGATGACTTGGGCTTGGTCGTTACACATCTTCTTGTCACTCTGAGCAGAAGTGGTATGGGCGGAAAGGCGTACAGGATCCCTGAGCTCCACTCGAGAAAAAAACATCTCAGTGAGACAGATGGTTTGGGAACTCCAGCACGCAGAACTGCTGACATTGCGTCAGAGTGTGGGAGTAGTGGCCCAAAAGACACACAGTATTTACAGACCTCAGTGCCAGGTTGTATGGAAGAAAATATATTTTTACTCAATGTGTCCAGCCTCTTGGATTTTCTATCTGGGGGTGCTGTAGTGAATGAGCCATGGGAGGTAGAAGCGTGGACTATCAAGCTCTCTGGGGTAGGGTTCTGTGTGAGGAAGTTGGGGTCCCCTGGAGTGGGACAGTGGGCAAGCGTCCTGTTCACAGGAGCCCCTGTTCTCGGCTTCGAAGAAGCGGCTGGGAAGGAGACAATTCCAGCAGAAGCACCTCCGTCAAGACGTTCGTCTTGACTGCCACTGAGGGCAGGCTAAGGTCCAGGACCTCCGTCGCTCTACTCATCGTCACTGCTAATCATGTTCCCTCCTCCATAGCCATCACAGGGGGAGAAAACATGCCAGTATCTGGCGCACTGGCCTCTGACAAGCCGTCACACCAGTCTATCTGGGGATCTAAGGCTGGTATTTCTAAGAGTCCAGCGACCCCTCCCAATCCTCCCAGAGTCCTAGCCCATATAGATAGGGCTTAGGCTTCGGCCTGGAAGGCATGGTTTCAGTCAGCGTCAGACGACACCCTCCTGCTCTGTGTCGGGGAACACTATGGGGACTGTGCAGGGAACGTTAGTATCGGGACTGGCGCCAGGTTAAGTCTAAGTGGTACGAGCAGTGCCGGCCCGGATGCATCTGTGGACTCAATTGGCCCGACTGATGCTGGGGCTGGAGCCGCAGGCATGGAACCGCTAGAGTCGCCTCCGGGAACCCGCTTGGCCCTAAGGCACGTCATGTCGGTGGGTGTAGGTCACTCACATATGAGGCGCATGGCCTCATAACATTTGTGGAGTTGAGCAGGAGTCACTCGGCTCCCGGAAACCCAGGGAAGCGCAGAGCCGACCCAGGCGCTGGCTTAATCATGGAGCCAGGCTCGAATGTTGACACTCCCTCATCTCATTGGCTGAAGGACAAGGTAAAGTTAAAGATCTCTTCGACTTTCTGATTTTTTTCTTTTTGTGGGACTTACCCGAGTGGCCCAACGACTTGGGAGTGTGACGAGGATGGTGGACTTTGCAACCAATCTCGGTAACTTCCTCTCAAGCAAGATAGAGAGTGTCGTGGCATTGCTCATTGTGTGGCAAAGAGCTTGAAGGATCGCACATTCAAGGCTTTGGGGTGCATGGCGCGGCAATCAGCACTAGTCTTTATTGTGTTCCAAGCATCAGAGGCATACAAGATGCGGGTCCGTTACTAACATCTGTCGGTGACAGGTGCTGCAAGACAGTCTTCCTAGTGGACATCCCTGCCACACCAGGAGAAGATACTCTCAAGCAAGCATTGCCAAAGCCAATAGGTTTCGCTTCAGAGTGATCTATTAGTTTGGTCTTTTTTTTAATAGGCATGTTGCATAGCGACATGGGTTACTGCGCAACATGGCTGAAAGCAACCAAAGTAAATAGAGCTATTAGATGGTCATCGGTGAAAACAAGAATAGAAAAGCAATGCGTTGGCAAAAACGCACAAGAAAATGGTTTGTGTGAGATTGGTTTGGATTACAAAACTGCTAATGCTTAGAAGTAGATTGCAGAACTGCAATACAGTGCTGTTTTATAGTGGCGACAGAGTACCTCTGCATGTGTACAAAATTAGATGAAATCAATTCACCTGTCAAGCTAAAGTGGGATTGTTTGCCCAAGTTTTGGCAACTTGAAGCACTAGCACTTTATCATGTCTTATTTCTTATTCATTTTAAAGATGGCCTGAATAGGCAAACCGAAGTTCAACGCTCCTTGTCCAGGACTTATATATTTAGAATGACAGTATTGATAATGGAGCTGGGACTCCTGTTTATAGTATAACATCAACAAGCTAATCTGGAAGTGTGAATTTTAATCACCAATGTATAAAGAGAGACAAGACGGATTTATGTATTTTAATGTTAGAATGTTTTAAATCGTGAATTTTAAATTGTGAGTTTTAATTAACTGTACAATAAAGATTACTGTATTTGATTACTGTCAAGAACTTTAGATTGTTTTCTACCTCCTGCGCTATTTGTTGAAAAACATCATACTCTAGTAGTGATGCAGTTTTAAAATCGGCGATATTGGAGTACAAACCACAAGTCCTTCTGCCATTTCAACATACAAAGGCCCTCTGTGGAGCACGACAAAGTGATTGATTCACAACTGATTCACAACTGATTCACGAGCCAGTCATTTTTATTACAGGATTAAAATATGCACTGGGGAAAAACAAACACCAACATTCAGGTACGGATCCTTAGAAAATTCACAAACCTTTATCAGAGAACAGCAAATCATGGTAAAAAGTAAAATGCACGGCCAGGCAATTCAACTTTCCCTGAGCGGATGATGTTCAGAGTAAGCAACTACAGAGAAGCGCCCCTTGGGGAAGTATGTGCACAGACAACTAAGACAAAAGGGAGCTAAGTAGACAAGAGGTGGCAGCAAATACAAGGTTTACAAATATGCTAATGTAGAACTGACAAATGAGAGAATGAACAGATAAGAATTAGTTTGCAGGAAGAGACCACCGAAGGTGGTTTAATAAATGAAACAGCAATTCCTTTTCGGAATTTTACATTACAGGCATGAAAGAATCCAAAAACTTTTCCATATCTTTTAACCCTTTACTTAGTGCTCTAACCAGCATACAATCAGCACCAGCCACACATTACTGCAGAAAGCATATCAAAATACATGTTTCCCTTTATGAGGAAAACTTAAAACACCCGAGCGGTATATGACTCAAGCAAATGTTTTCATTTTGTCTTCTTTCTCCCATGTTTAATCAAAGTTCGGGGAGGAGGGCAAGAGGGTGAAGGAGCAGCAACAACAAGCTGAGAGGAAAGAAGATGGCCTGCAGATGCACTCGCATAGAGTGGTTGACAGAAAATGTAAACCAAGCATTGGAAATGCATTCGGTCTCGTATTTGCAGGCATTAGAGCTTTTGGCATTGTAAATGACAATGTCTTTTAACCATTTGTTATGAAGTGTATGTATGTGGTTGCTAGACCTGGCATTTCTTGGCGTGATTACCCCTGACATTTTGCCTCTACCTACTATATTTTTGACTGACTTAGATGCTTTGGGCACTTTGCCACTGCTGATCAGTATCAAAGTGCCAGTGCTCCCTGTATAAAGTGTAATGGTAATTGGTTGTCCATGATTGGTATGTTCGCCTTGCTAGTAAAGTCCCTATTAAAGTGCACTGTGTGTGCAAGGGCTGGTGATGCAAATGCTACTAGTGGGCCTGCAGCACTATTTGTGCCACCCACACAGGTAGCCTTAAAAAGGGAACTCAGGCCTGCCATTGCAGTGCCTGCGTGCAGTTTGTTAAACTGCCATGTTGTTCTGACAAGTGCACTCACTTGCCAGACCTTAACCTTCCCTTTCTATGCACATCAGACACCCCTATGGGAGGTCTAGGGTACCCCCTGGGCAGGGTGCAGTGCATGTGAACGGTAGGACATGTACTAAGGTGTGTGCCATGTCCTGACAGTGAAATAATCTCCATTTTGTTTTTCACTGTGAAAAGGCCATCTTGCCCATAGGACAGAATGGGGAGGCTGTGTAATATGTTTTCCAGACTATCTTCCCAAAGGCTTAAGAAGGAAAGTTGAAGTTTCGTATGCCTGAACTCACAATGTAATAACACATCTTTTTATGTAGGTGGTCTTTGCATTGTGTGTTTAGAAGCCACTCTTCTAGAAGTGGCTGGGTTTTTGTGCTCTAACATTTCTGTGCGTCTCTGCCTGGCTGTGGACTGACTGTCTGAATTTGAAAGCAATAGGATCTGGGGAATGTCTTGACCCACGGGAGGAGGTGAGACAGCAACAGGCTGACCTGCATCTGGAGTGTAGGGGGAGGAGAAGCCCCTAGAGGTGAAGAGGCCTGGATTGCTGCTATAAAACAATTGTCCCATCTCCTGCTGAGTGATTGAGAATCCAGACCCCACTAATCAAAGGACGAAGGTGTCACTGGCAGGGATGCACCCAGAACTGGTTTGAACAGGGGTCAGTGCCTCCTGCACACAAAGACTTCAAAGCCATTGAGGGGTATAACTGAGAGCTGAAGCCCCTGAACTTTGGAGAATGGCCTGACCAAGTGTGAATAAGACTGGAGCTACTTTGTGGTAAAGAGGACGTTTGCCAAGGAAGAAACAACTGAAGAGACTGAAGGATAGGACTGGCCCTTGCTGTGTGTTCTGGGGCTGGCCTGCAGTTTGCTGTTTTAACCAAGGAAAGGCTAAAGGGACTGCTGTGTGCTGTGTTCCCCTGCTTGAAAGGACTTTGCTGTGTGCTGTGTCCCGAAGCAACTTATCCCCAAGGGCCTGAGGTGAGCTGGCTCCCTGTTGCGGAAACACAGGAACACAAAAGTTTCCATGAGAGTCTCAGCGGCGCTGTGTGTGCGTGCCTATTGCAGCCTGAGACCCTCGTAAGGTGTGCCCTGTGATTGTGGGCACCTGGAGTCCAAGCAAGGATCAGCGACGCGGTGTGCGTGTGCTTTTTACAACCTGAACCCCTTTGTAAGGATTGTCCAGTTATCGTGTGCACCGGAATCCAAGTGAGTCTCATCGACGCTGTGGGCGTTGTGCACCATGAGACCTTCGTGAGGATTTGCCTTGTTATCATGTGCACCGGAGTTAAAGTGAGTCTCAGCTACGCTGTGCGCGTGATCTTCGTCCAGCCTGAGACCTTCGTGTGCAGTGCCCAGTGATCGTGCACCCGAAGCTCAAGGAAGTCTCAGCGATGCTGTGTGCCCTGTGGCAGCCTGAATTCTTCGTAACTGTAGCGGCCAAGACCGGCAGCCCCGGAGGAGCTGAGCCTCCGGCCCGAGCCCGCCGTTGCCAACTGAAAAAGATTGCATTAGAGGCCCAGCGGCTGGATGAGGAGAGAAGAGTGAGTTTGCGCCCCCCAGGTAACGCAGGGTGCAGGCTCGGAGAAAGACGCTCTCGGCATCTCTCTCGTTCTGGCAGCGCGAGCCTCTGCTTCGGCTCATATCGCGGCCCGTATTGCCAAGGGAGTGGCAGTACAGGGGCCGGAGTGCGGAGCTGCACTTTTTGATTGCACAGTACCCGTGTTGGGGGCAACTGTTGTGAGGCTGACTGCAAGTCAAAAGGAGAGGTGGAGAGTCCGCCTGAGGCACAGTGACCGGTGCCTGAGTGTATTACGCATTATTCAATTTCTGCATAACGGAGTACCTGACTATTGTTATTACGCATTGCATTATTCCTGCATAACGAACTACCTGATAAATGTATGACACATGACATTATTTCTGCATAACGAACTAGCTGATTGTTGAATGACGCATTGCATTGTTTCTGCATAACGAACTACCTGATAAGTGTATTACGCATTGCATTGTTTCTGCATAACCTACCTGAGTAGTGTATTACGCATTGCCTTATTTCTGCATAACGACGTATCTGGTGGTTGTATTACGCATCGCATTATTTTTACCTTGCAAAGTGCCTGATTGTTGCGTTACGTATTGCATTCTTTTTACATTGCAGTGTCTGATTGCTGCGTTACAACTTACAGTATTTTTACATTACAAAAGAGCCCGATTCTAGCATTACGAACAGTATAACATGATATTAGGATTACGGGAGAATGTTTAGAAGTGCTCATTAATACCGCCAGAACTTACAAGGGCTGGCTGGCCTAACAACCGGCTAGGAGAAATAGTACACAAACTCATATGTTGGATTTATATTGTGTGGTCTGATCGTGTATCTTTTTATATAAAGTTTATACTCGTTTTTATAAAACTCGTGTGGAGCCTATTTGTGGTGTCATCATTGGGTTGTTGTGAGCGTGGTTGCAAATACTTTACGCATTTGCCTTGAAGATAAGCCTGGCTGCTCGTGCCAAACTACCTAGGGGTAAGCGGGGCTATCGGGGTGAGCGGGGCTATCTCAGAAGGTGGCCTTTCTTTCCCGGACGTTGGAACGTGGGTCCCTATTTGGCCTAAGGTACCTACCTCAGCCAACCTGGGATCCCGGATCTAACAGTGGTGTGCAGTGGAACAATGTGGGTTGTATTGGAATTGTTAGTTATAGAATTGTGAGGTATGGAGTGGATTAGTATAGTGGAATTATTTAGCATGGTGTACAGTGGAAATATGTAGATAGTAATTATGTGGTGTACTGGAATTATGTGAAGTGGGTTTGTGTGTATGGAGTGTAATTATGTGCAATGTTTTTTTTATGTTGTGGAGTGGTATGTAGTGGAGTTTATGTGGTGTGCTGTTGAATTTTGTGGCATGATGTGGAATCTTGTGGTGTGGATTGAATGTATGTGGTATGTTGGGTAATTGTGCTGGTGAGTTGAAGTATGTGGTTTGGAGTTGAATTGTGTGGGGTGGATTGGAAATGTGGGGTTGAATTGTGTGGCATGGGACTGTGCAGATACTTGCTTTTTTTGTCACCAAAAAGGCAAAGCTAAGTAGGAGCTAAGCTGCAGATCTGTGTCTTTGGGTATAACAAAAAAGAAAAATTGATGTCAGGATACATAACTGGAGCCTTTATGGAGCTCACTGTCATCATGTTCGATGGCAGGATGGAGTAGCAACAGAGGCGAAAGGTGTCACCCTACCAGAGGAGAGAAGGTACTGCAAACGTTACCACAGAAAGAAAGAGGCAGATGGTCCCACCTACCAGAGGAAAGAAGCTACTGCAAGAGTTACCACAGAAAGAAAGAGGCAGATGGTGCAACCTACCAGAGGATAGAAGCTATTGCAAGAAGGCCGCCACAGAAAGAAAGAGGCAGATGGTCCCACCTACCAGAGAAGAGATGCTATTGCAAGAAGGCCGCCACAGAAAGAAGGAGGCAGATGGTCTCACCTACCAGAGAAGAGATGCTATTGCAAGAAGGCTGCCATGGAAAGAAAAAGGCGGATGGTCCCACCTACCAGAGGAGAGAAGCTATAGCAAGAAGGCTGCCACAGAATGAAAGAGGCAGATGGTCCCACCTACCAGAGGAGAGAAGCTATTGCAAGAGTTACCTCAGAAAGAAGCAGATGGTCCACCTACCAGAGAAGAGAAGCTATTGCAAAAAGGCTGCCACAGAAAGAAAGAGGCAGGTCACATCTACCATAGGAGAAAAGCTATTGCAAGAAGGCTGCACCAGAAAGAAAGAGGCAGATTGTCCCACGTACCAGATCAGAAAAGCTATTGCAATAAGGCTGCCACAGAAAGGCTGGTGCCTGTGCAGATTCACAGCAATTTCACCAAAAGCCAGAGTTAAAGACTGCAGCAAAATGGTATCATGTGCAAATCAAATAGCATCTACATGGCAGCCCACTCTACACCAAATTACACCCTAAAGGTTCGTGGAGGGTGGGGGACTGTGGCACAGCATGTGTCAAAGGGGTAGAAACAAGGAACCTCTGCTACCATTGTTGAAAAATAACAGTGCATTAAATGGACCAGTACTGTGGCAGCAAATTGTTGATCGGGACAGTGGGAAGAGGCACTTGTAGATACCACTGCAACCACTAAACGAGAACTTGTCAGGATGCGCGGTCATTGAGTGATTAACGTGAAGAAACTGTGCGTCACACCCAAGAACTGAAACTAAAGTCAGGAGAGCGGGACAACAGAAACATAAGAACAAGCGCATTCCTTGACATGTCAGTGGCAAGTGCTTAACTTAATGGCTATTGTGCAAAATGGCAAATCCTTAATGATATGTGGTGGTCCCATCTGTAACCCAGAGGGTGCTAGAATATCTGTCCTTGGTTTTCCTTATATTAACTACTTTGCCTTTCATGTATGGAAATAAAGACTCCCAGCTCTTTAAAAACTAATAGCTGAGTGGGTACTGACTTTATTGTGTACGATTACTCTAGTTTCATAGTGTATCCGACTTCCAAACCCACTACTGATGCCTCATTTATTTGTAAGTAACTTGTTTTGGCGATTTGAGTGCAATAGTACCTGAGATCCTTGTATAACAATGAAAGTTGACCATACTCGCACCCAACATTACCCTAAGACTGAGAAAAAGAGTTGCACAAAATACATGAATAAAAACATTATCACAAATGATGACAACTTCCAGCGTACATTACACATTGTGAGGTGTCCCTTTCTAGTTTTAATAGTGAGTGTTACCATCCAACTGAGAGTAATCAATTGATCACCAGGGAAGGATAAACAATCTGAATGGAATGTGAATTAAGTAAACCTAAATCTCTAGAGAAAATGTATTAAAGCGCTGGACTACATGATCTGGGAGAAACCCAGATAGGCCGAAAATGAGCATTTACGTATTTCAATCTTAACCTGTGAACGATCGAAGCTGCTTACTCATGAAACAGACTGTAAAAACAGTAAACCTGATTGATCTCAGCTTTTCCGCATGACCAATATTGTAAGATCTTAGGCAAATATTTCACTGAGCCATTTTTACTTCATTATCACATATGAGAGCACCTTCAAATATGTGAGTTTAGTGATTGCGCTGCACCAAAATGTATTTTATGTGCAATATGATGCTCTATGTATAATAGGAATCTAGGCCAGGTATTGAGTGTACATGACAACTGACACGCCTCTTAGTGCACTAATGGAATTGCTGAAGGGGGAGTGCCTGAATTTTTCCAAAGAGCACATGTTTAAAAACTAGCATTTTAATAAAAAGTCACTGAATGCAGTGCAAGAAACTGATTTACTAAGGTGAAACGCTGTGGCATGTTAAAAAAAATGTAAGGAATATGCTACTTACCAGTATGCATCTGTTCATGGCATGTAGAGCTGCAGATCTACATACTTGTGCATAGATCGCCATCTGGTGTTGGGCCCGGATGTTTGCAGTTGTTTTTCCTCTTGGAAAGTCTTTGGAAGTCACGAGGTCGGTGACTCCTCCTTTGGATCGTATTGCGCATGGGCTTCGGCTCCATCCTCAGATTGTTTTTCGCCAGCAGGGAAATGATGGAGCGTAGTAATAACCAGTGAAGATGCCCTGTGTGTTGTATCTAAATAAGATAAACTGGCACAGATAAAGGTAGCCGGGGAGGCGTGTGTAGATCTGCAGCTCTACATGCCAAGAACAAATGCATACTGGTAAGTAGCATATTCCGTTCAAGGCATATGAGCTGCAGATTACACACTTGTGCAAAGATTATATAGCAGTACCCACCATTAGCGGCGACCACCCGTATCTGTTGCAGTGGTTTAAAATAATGTTTTGAGTACAGCCTGGCCCACACTAGCTTGTTGCTTAGTTGGCACATCTACTCAATAGTGTTTAGTGAGATTGTGCGGTGTTGACCATGTAGCTGCTTTGCAGATATCATCTAATGGGATGTTTCCTAGAAAAGCCATTGAAGCCCCTATTTTACGTGTAGAATGGGCTTTAGGGGGAACGGATAGTGTTCGTTTTGCTTTGTGGTAGCAAATCTGAATGCATTTGACAGTCCACCTAGCTATCCCCGACTTGGAGATGAGGTTGCCCTGGTGTGGTGGAGAGAAAGAGACAAACAGTTGTTTGGTCTTACGGAAAGGTTGTGTTCTCTCGATGTAGTATAGTAAGGCTCGTTTGACATCTAGTGTGTGTAGAGCTCTTTCTGCAACAGTTTGTGGTTGCAAGAAGAATACTGGTAGTTCTACAGATTGGTTTAGGTGAAATGGAGAAATGACTTTGGAGAGGAATTTTGGGTTGGTACGGAGAACCACCTTATTATGGTGCATTTGTAGAAAAGGTTCTTGAATAGTATGTGCCTGGATCTCACTGACTCTTCTGAGGGAAGTGATGGCTACAAGAAAAGCGGTTTTCCATGTTAAGAAATGAAGTTCAAATTTGTGTAGTGGTTCAAAAGGAGGTCCCATTAGTCTGGTGAGAACGATATTTAGGTTCCACACAGGTGAGGGTGGCACTCTGGGGGGAATTATTCTTTTAAGGCCTTCCATGAAGGCTTTAATGGCAGGTACTCTAAAGAGTGAGAGATGTTGCCTGTTTTGTAGGTAAGCTGCTATGGCTGCGAGGTGTAGTCGAATGGACGTATAGGCTAAATTGCACCTTTGTAGGTGGAGTAAGTAGCCTATGATGTGTTGAATGGACACATCTAGGGGATCTATGGTGTTGTTATGACAAAAGACAACAAAACGTTTCCACTTGGCGGCGTAGCACGCTCTAGTGGTAGGGCGCCTAGCTTCTTTGATGACGTTCATACAGTCGGGGGAAAGATTTAGGTACCCGAATTCTAGGATTTCAGGAGCCAGATCGCAAGGTTGAGCTGAGCTGGGTCCAGGTGTCTGATCTCTCCATGGTTCTGGGTTAAGAGGTGTGGAGAGAGGTGTAATTTTTGATGTGGTACTACCGATAGTTCCAGCAGTGTGTGTGTACCACGGTGGTCTGGCCCAAGTTGGCGCTACTAATATTAGTATGAGGGAGTGCTGTTGTAGTTTGCGCACCACTAGTGGAATGAGTGGGAGAGGCGGAAAAGCATACGCAAATCCACCTGACCAGTTCATCCATATCGCATTGCCTTTGGACAATGGGTGTGGGTATCTGGCAGCGAAGCTTGGGCATTTTGTGTTTTCGTGGGTGGCGAAGAGGTCTATCTGTGGATGCCCCCACATTTGAAAGTACGGGTGAAGAACTTGCAGATGAAGTTCCCACTCGTGGATTTGTTGTGTTTGTCTGCTGAGCAGATCTGCCATAGTGTTTTGGACTCCTGGGACATGTTGGGCTAGAAGAAAGATTTTCTGGGGTATGGCCCATCTCCATATGCTCTGTGCTAATTGAGAGGGCTGTGGAGAGTGTGTGCCGCCTTGTTTTTTAATAGAATACATGGCTGTCATGTTGTCTGTGCGGATTAGGACTGCTTTGCCTGAAATCTGTGTTTGAAAAGATTTTAGGGCTAGGAAGATTGCTAGTAATTCCAGATGGTTGATATGGAGTAGCTTCTGTTGAGGTGTCAATTTGCCTTGCATGGTGAGATGTAATAGATAAGCTCCCCAGCCGGAGAGCGATGCGTCTGTAGTTAGTACTATCTGGGGAACCGGGTCCAGGAACGGTCGACATTTGGAAAGGTTTGTGGTGGTCCACCACTGCAGAGAGCGATGGGTACGACCGTCTACCAACACCAGATTTGTTAATTGATCCTGGGCCTGGTTCCATTGGTGCGCTAAGCACTCTTGGAGAGGACGCATCTGGAGTCTTGCGTGAGGTACTATGAAGATGCAAGAGGCCATCATCCCTATTAGTTGCATGAACACCCGAGCTGGAAGGGAGTGTTGTGCTATGAATTTTGCGCGTAGAGCTTGAATGCTTGCAATCCTGGCAGGATTGGGGTAGGCGAGCGCCTTTGAGGTGTCTATAGTGGCACCTAGATATTGTTTTATGTGGGATGGTTGTAGATGGGACTTTGTGTGGTTTACATTGAAGCCTAGCTGGTGAAGTAGCTGGATGGTGGTGTGTGTGTGTTGTACACACTGATTGTATGAACTGGCTTTTATCAACCAGTCGTCTAGGTATGGGAAGACATGAATGTGTTGTCTTCGCAGATGTGCTGCCACCACTGCTAGGCACTTGGTGAATACTCGTGGTGCGGTTGTGACTCCGAACGGGAGCACTTTGAATTGGTAGTGTTGGCCGTCCACTACAAATCTGAGGTACTTCCTGTGAGTGTTGTGCACTGGAATGTGGAAATAAGCATCTTTTAGGTCCAAAGTCGTGAGGAAGTCGTTTTGGGAAAGCAGCGGAAGTACCTGCTGAAGCGTCACCATATGAAAATGGTCTGTGTGTATGTATTTGTTTAGGGGCCGAAGGCGAGGATGGGCCGTAGAGTCTCGTCCCTTTTTGGTATGAGAAAATATAGGGAGTAGACCCCCATATTTTGTTGGTTGGTAGGAACGTGTTCTATTGCCTTTTTGTCTAGGAGGGAGATTACCTCCTGCTTGAGTAGCAGTAGATGTTCTGGTGGCATTGGGCGTTGTCTGGGTGGAATGTTTGGGGGGGGTAGATATTAGTTCTAGGCAGTAGCCTGACTGAATTATTTGTGTTACCCATTTGTCTGAGGTGATGGTAGTCCAGACCGGAAGGAAATGTTGGAGTCTGCCTCCGACCAGAGTGGGATGGTCTGGGGGAAGTGGAGGGAAGTCATTGGGTAGGCGCGGTGGCAGAGCGGGCGGTGTTTGTTTTGCCTCTGCCTTTGTTATTGTTGCCCCTGTAGCCGCCTCTTTGGTAACCCCTTGTAAAGGTGGACTGAGTAGGGGATTTGTATGAAGTGGAAGCGGTGTCTGAGGAGTAGCCTCTGGATGTGCTCCGAAAGGAAGAGCGGCGAAAGGAGCGTCTGGGAGGGTGAGATTGTAAGGCTCTCATGGATTTTGCCGTGTCAGTGTCCTTTTTCATTTTCTCAAGGGCGTCATCCACTTTTGGGCCAAACAAATGTTCCTGGTCAAAGGGATGGTTGAGGATGGAGGCTTGTACCTCCGGTTTAAAACCGGATATCCTTAGCCAGGCATGGCGACGGAGGAGGACACTAGTATTGATGGCCCTAGAGGCTGTGTCTGCTGCATCTAAGGCACAACGTATGGAGGTATTAGTAATTGTTTTGCCCTCCTGAATTAGCTCATTGGCCCTAGCTTTGTATTTATCAGGGAGATGGTGCATTATGGCTTCTAACTCGTCATAATGGGCCCTGTCATACCTTGCTAGTAGTGCTTGTGTATTGGCGATACTCCATATATTGGCCGCTTGAGATGCAGTACGCTTGACTGATGCGTCCAAGAGTTTAGACTCTTTGTCAGGTGGTGGTGCATCGCCTGACACCTGGGAGTTGGCCTTTTTCAGTGCTGTCGATATTACCAGGGAATCTAGTGGCGCTGGCCATCTGATGTAGGAGGGATCTGTTGGGGCGGCTTTATATTTCTTTTCAATGCGCGGGTTAATGACCCTGGCCCTGAGTGGGTCCTTAAAGATCTCTGGCGCATGTTTTATAAGACCTTTAAGCATAGGCAATATGGAGGTGGTCCTATGTGTGGTGTCAAATGTATCTAGGAGGAAATCCTCCTCTACTGGGTCGGTATATAAATCTACCCCGTGGTAGTGTGCCGCCCTTTGCAGTAAATGGTTGAACCCCAAGGAGTCTTCTGGTGGAGAAGGTCTGGAATGGTAAAGATCGTCTTGTGGGACGTTAGGGATATCAGGGATATTAATCGTCCCATGGGTCTGGGGATCCTGTGGAAGTGGGGTCCCCTGTAGGTAAATCTTGGAGCACATCCCCTATGTCATCATATGGATCCCCTTGATCATCATCCGGGGATGGGGTCGGGGAATGATGAGGTGGGGGTGGAGGAGGTGGAGTAGGGGAAGGTGGAGGAGGTGGTGGAGGTGGGGAAGGTAGTCTGAAAGGGGAGGTAGCAGAGTCCTTCCTTTTTGGAGGCGGAGCAGGTTTCTCTTACTGTCTCTTTTTGATAGAGAGCATCAAATGTCCAGTTTTGGGATCCTTAGTTAGTGTTTTCTGTAAGGGATACGGTGTGAATAGTTCTGGATCCGTCGACGCCGAAGGCATTAGGGCCGTTGGTTTCTTAGGTTGATCGGTGTTGGTTTGTTGTTTGGAACCATGCCTGGAAAGCTCCGATTGTTTAGTAGGCGCCGAGATGGATTTCGGCTTCGAAGTGTCAGTGGCCTTGTGTGCTTTTGTCGGTACCGAAGATGGGGTCGGTGCCGAGGAGCTGGGTCTCGACCCCGAGTGTTTCGGTGTGGAGCTCGGTGTCGAGATTGAGGCCGGCTTCTTTTTTGGTGCCGAAGAGTGTTTATCGGCTCCGACGGTGGGCTGGCTCGAGCCCGAGCCACCCGAAGGCTTATTTGTCTTCTTTATCGGTCCCGAAGGTGCGGTGTGGGAAGCAATGTCTTTGGTCTTGCTTAGGCCCGAAGGCGTGACCGAAGCCTTTTTCGGTGCCGATGAGGGTGTGTGTGTGTGTGTGTGTGTGTGTGGGGGGGGGGGGGGGGTAGTTTAGTACTCCCGACCCTCTGTCCCGGAGTGTTGTCCTCCACATCTGAATCGTCGGCTTCGGAGGTGCTGACGAGTCCCTCGTCGGGGTGTTGTTCTGGAGCGTCGACGCCTTCCCCGAAGATGTCGTCCGGGATTGCCGTCGAAGAGTGTGCCATGGTTCTTCTGGCTCTTTGGTCCCGAATAGTTTTCTTGGACAGGAAGGATTTACACGCGGGACAGTCTCGAGCCTCGTGTTCAGGGGAGAGGCAGAGATTGCATACCTCATGGAGATCGGTGTGGGGGAATTTGGACCCACATCGAGGGCACTTTTTAAATGGAGTCCTTTCCATTAGCCAGGACCAGAGCTTGGGTAGGCCCGAAGGCCGCCGTCGATGACTGGAACCGAAGGTCTTGCCGATGAGAGGTGCATCGAGTGGGGAGATCGCGATCTAAACAATACCGCAAATTGGGGTGAGGATTGCGCGTTGATCGTCTAACTGGAAGCTGTTCGGAACCGGAGCGCGAACATTACATCCGAGCCCGATGGCGGAATAAAACAAATCTGAGGATGGAGCCGAAGCCCATGCGCAATACGAACCAAAGGAGGAGTCACCGACCTCGTGACTTCCAAAGACTTTCCAAGAGGAAAAACAACTGCAAACATCCGAGCCCAGCACCAGATGGCGATCTATGCACAAGTGTGTAATCTGCAGCTCATATGCCTCGAACATGCACTTTTTTGAATTTTGAAGAGACTACACCATGTGTGTTGCAAGATTTACATCGCACTGAATTTTTATTGGATTTATATAGTTGTTACTACCCCTGAAGTTGAATGGCTTTAGAGATTCACAGAGAATAAATATGAGCCCATAGATTTTTGTCTAAAGACTGCCTGCCACGGGAAGATAAACTGCCCATCAACTGTTCATGTAGTATCCTCGGCCACCGCTAGGTTAGTCAGAGAGACGAAAGACACATTTCACTTTGATAAGGATTTACTGGCCATGATCATTACGAAGATTGAAAGGCAGCTGCCTCTTCATAGCCATTATTATTTTGTTTCCATCGACTATCTAAAAAGAAGGAAATGTGCTTCGAGACTGGCAGATATTTTTTTTGTTTAAAATAAGATACTCTCTGGTAAGGTGTTCTGTGATTTCACACATAGGCTGAGTGATTCAGTTTTCATGAAAATTATTGACCATCACACACTGAAGGATGAGCAGCAGCTTAAGCACCTAAAAAAAAAAAACCCAAACTACAACATCATACAATACTTAACCACATCTATGCAGATGCAGTAGAAGCTGTGATAAAAAAGCAGCAATGATACTATTGTGCGCCATCTGAGGCCTTACCCACCCATTTTGAGCATAAATAACATTTATTTTAATTACAATTTACACTTTTAAAAAACATATTACCAATTGGTACGTTGCTCAGCCAAAATATATATTACCTAAATTGCTTACTTAATACATTTAAAATTAAAGTGATATTTTCGTGTCCCCGAACTTACCACCATGTGTCACTACTAAGTATTTATATTTTAATTAAATCACTTTTAGTTTCATTGATTTAAATTAATGGAACCTTGTGCGAACCGTAAAGGTAACCCTAAAACGTACCATATTTTTAAAAATAATATTTCATTTAAATAAAAAATGCATTAATTTAATTGAAATACATGAAATGTTATTGCATTTGTACGGTCTACGGAACCCTTGATCTAATGATATACTTAACAGTCTCCTAGTGCCCTAAACCCACCAAAGTGATTTTATTCTTAATTCCTTTCAAAGAGTTCCTTGTAGGGTATACATAGGAGAGTGCCATTACATTGGATATTCCTGTGGTTAAAATATAGGTTTTCTTTCTGGAAAGACCTTTTCTGAGCCAGCAGTGGTGATGTGTAGATGTTGCGCACTGCGAGAGTCTTAGCTCGCTACGGTGAAGTGTGCACCATACATAGAACCGAAGAGCAAGAAGGAGACTGACATACACAAGCATGTCAGACAGGCATGGCTGGGTGATGTGAAGATATTATAGAGCGAGTGCATTAAAGCAGGACATTACAGTGTGCAGACACAAACACTATCAGGGAGGGATGGCAGAGTCATAGTAAGACACTGTACTGAGAGTATGAATCAAACATACACGCACACTTGTAAAACAGTCACTGCCAGAATTGGTCCTGTCCTGGCTCTATGCACAAGTCATGGTGATATGTGGACACTGTGAAACCATCACAAGTCATTCTGTGCACAAGTTATGGGCAAGATGGTCACGGCATGGGGCAACAATGTTAAAGAAAAGTACAAAGTAATTATTAGCAAGGGTGTACTGTGCTACCCGCCGCTGGCAGTGGACCCTCGTAGGCACACTGACACAGACCCTGTTGCAGTAATGTGCACACAGATATGTACCTTCTTCCCCTCAAATAGAGACCAAATGGAACCGTCTGGTGTTGAATGACTAAAGTCTCCCATTAATAGCAGCTCAATGCAGAGTCCTTCTTCTGAACTAATATCTGCCAGTAGCACCCCCCCCCCCCCCTTTCCGGTTTTAGTCCTCCCGTTCCCCGGCTCCTACATAGTGAGCTTTATGAAACATGTTTCTGCGTGAGAAACCGAATGCATTAAAAAACGACAATAATTATCGTTAATAATGACTATGGCGGATTCCAGGAATTGGACGGTTGTATGAGGGGTATCCAGGAAGATATCGTTGGGGGACATTTCTTAAACAGCCCCCCTGAAAGATACCTAAATCGAGCTAGTCACAGAGCAGGTTAGGGGAAAAGGGATAGTAGTTTTTCTCCAGGCTGCCGTCTCCAATATAATGCTTTTCTGCTATATATTCCTCCTCGAGGATTCCTCGCGCCTCCTCCGCTATTCATCCTAGGATATTTTCAGGTGCCAAAAGGCACCAGTAAATGTATATTTATTACAAGTTCAAATGCAGGCAGGAATATTGTCGCACATCTAGATTAGGTTAGCAGTAACACAACTTTTACCTCCTATGGTTACAATTTGCACTTCAAAAATTAAGGCAACAAGTCACTCTAAAAACCTGAAAGAAGGCACATTGGAATGGATGCCTGCTTGTACCCCGGGGAGACCGTACAGTGTGCGCTGACACGGGTGCACTCTAGTTGGTCCCACCTTGTGCCCCAGAGGCACTGTAAAATTCACGCTCCATCTGAGCGAAGGAATGCAGGATGACACGCTAAATCATCCTATCTCTGTAGCGCTGACCATACGGCAATAAGAGCAGCTGCGGGGGGCCATGATGATCAAATAAAAGGAACACAATTGCTAAACATGAAAGAACACTCAAGATGACAAGGCAGGAAGAGCAGTTGTACCTTAGGAGAGCCTTCCCATGCTACCCACCTGGAGAAGAAGAAAAAAATAGTGCACCATACCTAACCCAAATGGACTGGAGGGGAGTACTACATGTAATAGGGCCAGTAGCAGTGGGAGGGATCCAAACACCAAAAAGAGGAACAAATACAGTCAATGCACTAATGAAAAGCCAGGTTTTCAGAAGGGCACATAAAAGAACGAATCAAAAACGAATGGACTTGCTCAAACCCCACACAGTAGATACAGCATGTCTCAAAGATACAGCATGTCTCGAAGAGACAGCTCATGCACTGCCTAGTCGAGACCTTGGAAAAAAAAAAATGGAAAAAAAAGTAAAAGTAAAAAGCACACTGGTCATGGAGTGTTCTTTGTGAAGCTATGAATAGGAAACAGATCATCCTGTTCTAAGAGGGAAAGAGAAGGATGGGAGTGAGGGAAGGGATCTTTTGAAGCGAGCTGTATTGTTAATCTGAGCTACCACCGAGAAGCTGTGTGTAAAGCACAAGGCGCGCGAGGAGGAACAGCAATGGAGAGAGGGGTGAACGAGCAGCGACATCAAGCTGGAAGGAGAGAAGACGGCTTGCCCAGGGCTCGAAAAATCAACAACAAAAAAATCTAGATCTGCAGGTTTGGTAACTTAAAAAATCTACTCAAGCTCACTGTAATGCACTTGACCTCTGTCTCTAAAAGCTGAGCAAATGTGATATGTTAACAAGATTTAAAGGCATTTTTATTGCTCATTCATTTTGTGAGCAATTAAGATGCCTTTAAACCTTGCAATCTTGTCACATTTGCTCTGCTTTCAGAGACAGTGGTCAAAAGTCAGTTTGTCTTCCTACTCGCCAGAAAAGGTGAGTAGGACCAAAAAATAGCTTGTCTTAATTAAAACTGTCTCGCAAATGCAAGCAGGCGAATGGATTTTTCAAGCCCAGCTGCAGATGCACTCACAGAGTGCTCAATAGGGAAAGTAAAGAAAAAAAAAAATCAAAAAATCTTGGTGGTGGTCAGTGGAAGGGCACTGGCCAGTTGCCAGGAAGCTGTACCTGGGCCAGATCCATGTCACGGTATGGCCAGGCAAGCAAAGCAGGAACAGCCAAGGTGCTGACCGTTCAGAAACGTGTAAATTAGAGAGATGTAGGAATAAACGAATGGTAAGTTCAGGTGAGTATTAGGCAGGTTTTATGCACCTTTTAAGATTTTTTTTTTTTTTTTAATACAAGAGATTTTGCTAGTTCAGCATAAGTGATGTGCTTGCAAATTGTTAAAAGGTTCGACAAAACGTTGGAAAAGTACAGAACAAAGTGACTGAAGGGGTAGCTTTGTTCAGATCTGCGCTGATTTGCACGGAAAAAAAAGAATGGATGCCAGAGAGCTGTAGTGGCACCTCTATAAGCACCACACATGTCACAACCGGAGTGGGCGATGCAGACGACACCACGCAGAGCCGATTTACGCTATTTACCGGCCCACAGGAATACTGCTCACAAAAACATTTGTGGATCCAATCTGACACCTGGGGATAATTCAAAGATAAGGAATCTGCAGCTAGAAGTCTAGATCAGATAATAAGTCGAAATAAATTCCATATTTCTATCAATATCCCATGATAGAAGAAATATTGAGAATAATGTGCTGGCATCATAAGAAGGATCTTTAACGGCATTTATACGGTCAATGGACTTAAATAAAACAACTTTGCTAAATGAAATTCAGATAAAGAAATTCCTATGTCCAATTAGTCTTCAGAATCCTTGTGAAGGTACATCTGGAAAAAAGCCTTGGCAAATCCAACAGGCATCACCTTTGGGACCTATTGGCTTGGGTTATGGTTTTTAGCTCTGCTTTACAGCACCCCAATGCATGGCTACATTTTTTTTGTAAACTTGGCATCATTCTGCAGGTGCACACACAGACGAAATGAAGTGGACATTTGTTTCTACTTGCTTATCCACATCGTACCGCAAATAAACAAACGTGCAAAAGAGTTGTTTTTTAAAAGCGGTTAGGCTGGAAGTAATATGGTGGGGGTAAAACAAATTAGGGTGGACAAGGGCAGGTAGACGCAGAAGTTATACGAGGTGGCCGGTGGAGGCTGAAGCAACACAGAGCGCTTGGTGGTAGGGGGAGCAAACGGGCGAGAATGAGTGCAGCATGGAATGTGGTGGGGAAAAGCATTCGGGGGGAGATGGGGGAGAGAGAGACAGAGAGAGAGAGAGAGAGAGACAGAGAGAGAGACAGAGACAGAGAGACAGAGACAGAGACAGAGACAGAGAGAGAGAGAGAGAGAGAGAGAGAGAGAGAGAGAGAGAGAGAGAAATGTGCGTGGAGAACACCCATGGGCAACTACATCATGGAGGAGTGTGGGGTAGAAACACAGGGGCGACGGAGCAGAGAGGGGAAGAGAATCGCACAAGGAGACAACTGGAAAACACCTGCATTCTTGAGAGTACTGCTGTAGTAGAAGGGGTGCCTGAAAAAGCAATCGGGGTAAGGACACATGCTAACAAATAAGAAGCAAGCAAGTGAGGGTGATAATGAAGCCAGCCAGTGGCAAGAAAAGAGCAGGTTCAAAGCCCACTGTAAATTAACAATATATCTCACAATAGGCAGCGAGACCTAAAAAGCCTCTGCCACACAAACATGGAGAACAGCTTATCCATACAAACAGGGAACAATTTCTAAAGATTTGTACAGTATCCAAGTATATAAATTGTTGTGTTAAGAACATCATGTGTGTTTATAACTCAAAGGGATGTCTAGGTTATCTTAATACCACAATTTAATATAGTCAACTTATAAATATGGGGTTATCCTTACCACTAAGGCTCTTTCGCACACAAAACAACCAGCATAAGACAGAGAAAGCCATGGTGAGATGCAGAGTGAGATTTTTACAAGTGTTGGATGGAAGGTCTCACAGATGGCTCTGGGGAGAATGTACTCGTGCATTATTTTGTTTCAGAAGCTATGATATATATTTTGTTTTTTTACCTCAAGAAATTTGAAAATCAAGCAAGCAAGCTTCATGTTGGGCCTCCCTATTACATGTACAAATTCCCTACAGCAGTGCACCTAAAGTGCCCACCTTTGAGAGAGTGGCCATTGGTCTCTCTCTACCCAGGTTCTAAGAGACAAGCATGGTGGATTTATAGTGAAAGGACTGGCCTTTTCGCCAGTCTCCTTTAGGGAAAGTTGCCGGTCATGACTGTCAGGTCTTCATTAAATGGGAACTTAAGTTACCTCTGTGTGAGCTAGGAGTGAAAGGGACTCGCATACTGAGTGCATCATACAGGAACAGGGTGAAGCACAGCTGGATCACCTCATGATAAGCAGTGCTAAACCTGCTGAAAGATAGAAGGCACTCTACAGAAAGGAGCCGGTTTCGAAGGAGATCAACAACCCAGCTTTCTGAAAGCCTTTGTAGGTGGTGTGAGGTACGCATCACGAGGA
Organism: Triturus cristatus; assembly: GCF_964204655.1. Classification (NCBI taxonomy): domain Eukaryota; kingdom Metazoa; phylum Chordata; class Amphibia; order Caudata; family Salamandridae; genus Triturus; species Triturus cristatus. The sequence goes on from NC_140588.1 coordinate 598,856,063, forward strand.
CAAGAGGTCACCCAGTTGCTGTGGAGGAGGAAGATGAATTTTGTGAGGTCCAAGGAGAAGTGATTTTTGGCGAGTTGTCCTTCGCTCCTCGACATAGCCAATACCTGAAAGACTGCCTTAATCTCACCCCTTGGCCTCAAGAAGTTGAAGCAGTAACTAGGTGAGGCTTCACTGATTCCAACATGGTAAGAGCGTCAAAATCTATTACACAGTTGCAGATTCACCATCATCTGAAACCCCAATGGGATCTACCACCTCCCAAGCTGGGAACGTCCAGCCACAACCAGTGGTTTCTGAGGTAGGACACTTTTTCCTGAAAATGTATCAAAAGCTCTGAGGTAATCTTTGTTTCCCTTAAATTGTGTACGTTGCTAGGCTGTGCCGTCCACGGCACTGGGCAATGGACATTTGTCTCTTCATTACAAACTTCCATTTTTTTTTAGTCCAAGCAGCACTGTCAAGTCAGGGCTAACTCTTTTAGCCATTTTGGCATGTGGGCATTGGGTTCAGGCATGAGTGACTTGAAGTGGTGTGCAATCCCTCAATTCAGTGAACCTCCTGGATCATTTTTCCCAGAAAAGTATCAACTGGAGCAGGCAGCCACTGAACTTTATCTGATGAGGAATGAGCTTACGCAATGCACTTTTAGCTGCTGGGTCCTACTCATCATCTGGAGCAGCAACTACTCATCTCCTTCTTTGTCAACATGCACACAAAAGCCATTATCACAACGTGACCACGTTTTCCTACAGCCAATGGATGCAACAGACTCAAACTTATCGCACTAGATTTGAACAGAACAGAGTTCTGAACAGAGGGAGAGCAATTCCATATCTAGATTTCCAAAGTCTTTAATGGATTAATACACCTCAAGATGCCCACAAACCTGAAACATCGACCAGAGACTTCATGGTGGTTCAATGGAAAAAAAAAGAGAAAGACAACTGCGGATAGAAATGGAGCTACCGCCCTACTACTGCTGGACCTAACTGAGGCAAAAGGAACTTAGCATGCACAGACCCATCCATGGATCTCCTCCTACTTTTCATCACAGATCACCTTACAACCCTCATTTTTATCAGTTACTTTCCATACAGATTCTTATTGACTACAAGGGATGTACCTAATGCCACGTCACAACTACTCATGATGGGACACAGATCATCCTGAAGCTGGAAACTCCAACAACGTAGGGCTAGGCCACTGCCTACCAGTGGTAGTCCAGTGGATGCAGATTAGCCACCTAAAACTTAGCTCATCCAAAACAGAGATCCTAAACTGGAGAGAATGTAAGAACGACTAGCTCACAACTATCACTCACCTCCCAGGTAAACAAAGTGACAATCAGAGTCTTCTACATCATGTGAACTCTTGGTCACGCTTTCCCACATACAGGCTTTGTGCTGATAGTTTTGGTCCACCCACCATACGTAAACTGACATCTGGTTAGAAGCACCTCTCCTCCTACTGGAAAGACTTAATGGAATCCAAAATGCAGTAACCAGTTATGTATGTGTGACCATATCATCCAACTCTGAGCACGGCATTGAATACCCGGAATCAGGCGGTCCTCTTATCAACCCAGTCCATATTTTCCACAGGGCCATCTATAGCACTGATCCAATCATCATGCACATAAAACTCCAAACGAAACTTGCATAAAAGAACCCACCGTTCTGCAATGGCAGTGCTATGCAATATACAGACATACAAGAAGTCATATCGGTGGAGTCTCCTTCTCCCGACAGGCGGAAAAACTACAAAGCTTTCTTGCAACAAGGACAAGAAAAGCCCTAGGCTAACTGGAAATCAGGAAAGTGGTAAAGACGTAGCTCTTACTCAAATGATGAGGAAATATCATATTTGCTCAAAAAAGTCTTCCACACAAGAATGGTAGGTATAACTAGGTTTGTAGCATTCTCCAATTTCCCTTCGCTCCAGTCTTATGGTGTTGATGCAGTTGTGTAGCTGCAATTATTATATGGCAAAGCTTCTGCTCATCATGTAGAGCAACAAAACACTTTAGCAAAGGCCACACGCGCAAACCATACTTTCATATCATGCCTTTTCCAACTATTCACTATTTATGCTTAAGCATTCTGTTCCACCTCTCTTCTTTGCTTCAGTACACTACACACACCTCAAACATAGCTGCCTGTGACACAGTAAGAGCACCAAAATGGTCATGCAAAACACCAAAACACTTAAAACAAAAGCCACATTACAAAACCACACCCCTCCAACAGGGAACACACTGTGGTGCTGTATGCTATCCATTCCATGAATGTGGTTTGGCCCTCATGGTCAGTATACAAACTCTATAAAGAGAACTACAATAAAACATATTCATTATACAGATCAACAACAAAATTCCAAATCTATGTAGAATGGTTTATTATCCATGTAGTCTTTCCCTATAACCTCAAAAGAATCTTCAGGAAAGAATCGGATCCCCAGAATAAATCCTCTTTCCAATAATTTGATACACTAAGAGGCAATAACACTTTCACTTACCTAGTTACATTTGATATTGTGGTGGTAGTAGTAGCAGCACCAACCGTGCTTGACGTGCCCATCGAGGTTAGTGGTTTAAGGCCCAAAGTGAAGCCAGTACTGGGGATACCGCTGGTGCCTGTGAGAAAATATATTACATTATTGTACAGTTCTCTCCACTGTATTCTGCACATTTACTTACTACATCCCTCTCCATGCAGATATAACCAAGCCAGGCCCCAAGTTCTTCCTTTGCACGAAGAATCTATGACTTTCCATTCAATAGCTCCTCCATGACATGCTTTTGATCAAGCAATAAAGATAAGTGAAACCGATGTGTTTTTTCATCAGCACAGTAGTCTCTGAAATTCAGCCACTAAACTAATCAGGAGTAGGTGACTTACAAGATTTGGGAAAGTGAAGAGCTGTGAAATTGTGCAAGGGTTGACTCAGCTTAAACTAAAAAAACAGACATCAAAATAATATGAAGACGATTGTAAGTCAATTCCACGTATTCATTGTCATACTCATTTTCAAAAACTTTACAACACACTCTCACTTGTGCTCATAAACATACGCAAAATGTCAGAACGTTACTTCAGCAAACGTACTTAAGAAAGGACCGCAAATAACCCACATATCTCTCCAACAACACTTGTAATCTACATCCTTTCTGTGAAGCGCTTGCAATACAGAGGTGTAAACCACTTTTCCTGCAGAATTACATGAGAAGCCTATCCTACAGATAATGCAAAACTATTGTATCGCTACTCACTGGTAGTACTGACAGCAGCAGCAGTCGTGGCTGTTCCAAGAGGCTTATAGCCAAATCCAATTCCAGTTGTTGCAATTCCAAGTCCAGTTGAGGTTGTACCGACTGCATAAATACAAAACATGTAAGCATCTTACTTCCTGCATGAGATGGCAGCTCCCTTCAGAATTACCCACCGGCCAATGAAAGTTGGAATGAATTTTACATGTAATTAATGTATAAACGCAGTCACAGTTCAATGGCCTACTAACGTATGTCGAAAGCACCGCGCTGTGCTTGTACTGCCTCTTTCTTGGAATCCCCGTCTCTTGTGCTGCAGAGCCTTGAGTGAGTGAATTATACAGCACACTGACTCAGAGAAAAGTTGTGGGGAAAGAGTTGTGACATTTAGCAGAGGAAGATACTAGTTTGGCAGGGAGGAGTGAACAGTGAGTGAGGCAGATGGGACACTTCGGGAGACAGACGTTGCAGAGAAAAACAGATGGGGCATGACAAAAATAAATATGATACAGCAATAGCAGAGACTGGAGACAAAGAAGAACAAAGAGCAGGACAGAGGAAGAGAGATGGACAGAAAAAAGACAGACACGGTGGCACCTGAACACTCTTAGTTAAAGGTGGTGAGTAAATGAAGATGCAGGTTTTCTTCATTATAAGAGGTTGGCAGATGGCTGCATTTAACAGCATACCTATTTTGCCTCGAAAAAAATGCTGGTTTTAAAGAAATGAATTTTTTTTTGAAAATTAATGGGAAGACCCGACCCTGACAACCCACCTTGCCAAAAGGTTGAATGCTTTGAGTCCCTAAATCACCTCCCCCCTTCATTTAGTTAAAAGAAAGGGGACGGAGTCTATACATCACAACCATCACTCTGCCCAAGGACGCATGAGTGTTTTTCACTCTCTCAAGGTTTGACAACATTCCGAAAAATGAAGGGAAAAAAAGTTAGGCTTAATCATAATAACCAGTCTTACGTAAAGAGAGGGAACATTAGATACCTTGCACTAGGGCATGTCAGATTATTTTGGGGCAAACGTCAACTTTGCCAAAGGCTGAGGTAGTATGTGTAATGTTGCTTATACTTCCACCCCAGTCTAACCCAAGGGAATACCTTTCACTTTTGGACTAGGCACACTTCAACTAGGCGTGGAGGTAGTGTATGGAGCAACTCCCCCCTCCCCCTTCACCTTTTTTACTTGAGGGCAAAGGGATTATACCCATTTCCAAACATCTCTATAGCTGGAGTATGTTATTGTAACCCTTCACTTTGCCCAAACAGCTTCATTTTTGGACTGCTTTTGCCTTGCAAAAGGGTAGACTATTGTGTGCAACTACTGCTCCACCTTGGTCTCCTCCTGCCTTCTCTATGGATCAAGAGGCAAGCAAAACTAACTCTGTGTGATCAAACAAATTATCTCTGTTTAACTTTCAAGATTCATTATTGTAGCGTAAATTGCAATATTAAAATAAACATTCAATGGCAACACTTTGTGACTGCTGACTGATGCCTTCTGGACGTTCTCTGCAATCCCCTCGTTGCTCGTTGGCCAACAGCTTTGGGCATGTATTTTCCCTCACAACCATTTTCTTACCCCATGCACCTTGGCATGGAAAGGAAACTATGTTCTAAATCCTCAGTCGCCCTAGAGCAAAGTGATGCAAAAGAGGCCAATAATTACCCCCCCTCCCACACCCTTAGGCAAGGCAGAGTGAGCGCAATGATTAATCCCTTCTCACCCCCACTCCAATGGAGACAGCAGGGTAAAAACACCAGAGCAGCTGTGAGCAGCCATATCCTAAGCATATTTTACCCACTTTGTCCAGGGGCCTTAGGCAAGGCTGGGAATGCAAGAAAATCAACTACTATCCTTTAATAAGGTGGGGTTCTATATCCATAAAAAAACAGGGTCACATGTGCCTGCATAGGAAATCCTATTTTGTTCACCTGCCTGCAAAGGTCTGGGACCTGAGTCCAAGGGCTTATCTTTAATGCCTCGGGCACAATCTGCTGACTGATCGTACTACTTTAATTTTTTCTTCTCCTCCCAATATGTGTGCACAATGGGTGGGTGAGAGATTCCGCTTTAACAATTATGATCCTTTTGGCCAATCCGCACAAAATCTGGCATGTTCAATGTTTGTTTAGTGAAAGCTGCTACCCATGTTGCAAATGGTGCACCAGTGTACTGAGAGTTTTTGCGCCTGCCATTATTCCTGATATTCACACATATATAGATTATAATTTTTTTTAATATAAGTGTAAATATGAATCTCCTTATATTCTGCTAATAGTTTACCAAGTCAGAACACTTTTATACAGCAAAATTAAAAAGATTGGTACTGAAAATGTAATGATGAAATTAAAATAAACAGTGGCAAATGCAATAGGTCTCACTCTCTGCGATGGCAATTATTATCATTTTTTTTAAAGGTAAATGCAAACCGGTCACAAAATTAAATATAAAATGCTGCCTAAATGTAACAGCCAGATGTTTGCACTAAAAAAATTAAAACGTTCAAACAAATTAACCATACTATACATTTTTAATACACAGCTGCTTTCTAGCAAGCTGGCACATTTAGAACATGTATAGAAACCGGTTTTAGATTAAAAATACATCACAGGTAAATAAGAATGTTTTTGCTGCAAACAGGTCCTATTGTGTTTGAATTACTGAAACCTGCAGAGATGGTATAAAACTCACAAGGATGACCATAGGAATTTTTACAGAAGTCCCAGGGCAATCAGGCCTAACTGGGCTCCAATTGCAACTATGAGATACTTTTACCAGTGGTGTCCTGGGTATACCTGTACTACAGAACAGAAAACGGAGTACAAGTATATACTTTAGTCGAGTAGCACAAGTCTTACCCAAACAGATGGTATGGGGGAAGAACCTCAGAACTCAATAAGTAATCTTATACCTATCAATAAATCATTGTCCAGCCAGTCCTTAAGGAAAGAGATTATTTTATTCTGACACACAAATAAATACTACTAATGAAATGTAGAGGGCAGAAAAGCATCAAAGCGCTTAGTAATCACCAGGGGATTAATTCTGTTTAGGGAGTTGACCCCAGAACCTTCACACAAAGCAGGGTAGAAAATGAGTGAACAATATAACTGAGTGGCTTAGGCTGATGGAAACAATCTTCCCCATCTTCCTACTTTTTCTGTTAACGTTAAAGCAAGGGAGGTATGGTCCCATATTTATACCAGGTTGACAGTTTGTGTACAAGTTTCAGACTGTTCCCGAGTTTTACATATTAGTTTCAACCTGATCAAGAAACAGCTTTTGTCCTCCGGTGTCAGCGGAGTTGGGCTTGGAGCTCCCCGCCAGGTAAGACCCAAAACAAAGGCACAAAAGAGGGAGAAGCTTCTTCACTTAACTGTCTCTAAACCTTTTGATGGAAATACTGCTGAGGCAGAAAAGATCAAGATAGTGGCAAGGATCACCGATGCACTATACAGGGACCTTCGGTCTTGCATGTTCTACACCACAGAATATGGTCCACGACAAACGACACAAAGAAGCCTTACAATTCACATTACCTGAAGGAAGGTTGTCTCCAAGTTTCACCCTATCTTCAGGAAATCAAAATACATAATGGATGTTCCATTCAAATTGAGTACGCACACTCCAAGCACATTCTACTCTACATACAGACAGTAACCCATACCTGTAACATCTTTGACTGATATGTATGAGCTAGGGGCACGGTAGCAGGAGACAGGCGCACTAATCTGTGAAAAATAAAGACCAGGAGACAACTCTCCCTGGGAGATGACAGGTTTCTGCCACCATTAGTAGTCCTCCACTGCCTGGTGAGTTACCACTGGCAGTCCTCCACTGCCTTGTGAGTTGACGGAAGTCACGGTCAGTAAAAGATGGCACAAGTGTCGTGTACCTCCAAACTACAGAGCTCAGTTCTGGGTTACAATCTGTGTCCGAGTTGTCCCCAGTGTAGACGCTCGACTTCCATGATGAATTGGCCAAAACATAATAAATCAACAAGCATTTGCAAAACAATAGGTCTTGCATTACTGATAGTTTGAGGTATTTGCGTTGCAAATAATACAACGCCAATAGCTCATACTTTCAGTAATGCGAGACCTAGTGTATTGCAAATGCTTGCGCAGTGAGCCATGAACCAGCATTGTATGTCCCAGTGCAGAACAGCAAGCTGCCCCTAGAGGTCTCTAGCGAGCAAGGCACCAGCCCTACGGACCTCTTTTGGTCACATATAGTACTGCACCCTGCAGAAGATATGGTAAATCCATCCTACCTATAATGCATTGCATGCAAGACAGTATTATGAGTACATTCAAATAGCTATGTCTCTATATACAATTAGTAGTTTTGAAATGTGACTAAAGTATTACTACATTAATTTCGGATTAGGTTGTACTCTGTGTGGAGCTGATGAAGGGAAATGTATAGATGGTCTCATAAATGTGAGATGTTCTAGTGAGCTAAGTAACTACTACCAGCCTAGCTTAGGACCAAGAGGGTTTCTTGCCTGAAGCCTTTTAAGAAAATAGTGCCTTGACGCTGTAATTAAAACCTAGGGAGTAACCACACATGTAACAGGGGGTGTCCTCATGGGAGGTTACAAGAAGAGACAAGGCGGTACTAAGGAGGGACTACTAAGCCTATTGACCAAGGAAAAGCCACCATTTACAAAGGACAGGAGCCAATTAAAAAGATGGGCAGAAAGTGGGTGGAGCTTTATGCACATATCCTGAATACAGCATGTCTGGAAGAGACAGCGTAAGCGCTGCCTAGGCGAGATCTAAAAAGTAATCGGAAACTCGCTATGGGAAAAGCAGGGCAGGGGTGCACGTTTATCAAGCTATTCAGGTGAGCTTTTCCATACGAACAAGGACAAAAAACAAAGGATAAAAAAATTAAATAAAAAGCACTGTCAAAATAAATTATTAGGTCAACAGCCCTACCATAAAAACACATTACATTTTATGCGATATGCACGTAATCAGGCAAAATACTATCAAGCACAGTGCAAGAGAGACAACAGGTGAAGTGGATTAACCCACTTTCCCACAGATTAATTTAGGGTGGCGAGGCACCTAAAGCGGACGCTGTGCCAGAGCTAAATAATAAATATCCAGACACTATCTCTTTTGAGGGGTCAAGCGCCCCATTAGGCACAAAGTTATTCATTTTAGACATGGGATCTAACTGCAAAGTTTTGCAGTTAGGACAATCCTGTGCACACATACAGTTAATCAAATCAATGTTGACAAGGGTAAATACAAAATGAAAAAAGAAGCATCCGCAAATGAACAGGTGGTTCTGTTTAATTAGTATAGCCAGCCAACACGTGTTTCGTCATGGAAAGTGTAGACCACGACTCTTCAGGGCTGTAGCCTTAGCCTGAATGAAGTAGAAGCCCGCAGCCGGTGATAATTCCAACCCGGCTGGGTAAGCAAACAATTGATGAAGACGGTTGGTAACTCAAGCAAAACAATTCTGTAACAATCTCTTAATTTGAGCAAAAGTAGTCATGAAAGTACTCGTACACCTAATGGATGCCGCCAGGACGTGTTGACTCGCTTTCAATATTGATTTTTTCACTGATACGTACTCGTGCTGAAACCTTTGGCTAATTACTCACTTGTCAGAATCAAGACCTCTCAAACACGTTTTTAACACGGATGACTGGATTTTGAGATACTGGCGGTATATACTTTCATGACTACTTTTGCTCGAACTAAGAGATTTTTACAGAATTGTTTTGCTTGAGTTACCAACCGTCTTCATCAATTGTTTGCTTACCCAGCCGGGTTGGAATTATCACCGGCTGCGGGCTTCTACTGCATTCAGGCTAAGGCTACAGCCCTGAAGAGTCGTGGTCTACACTTTCCATGACGAAACACGTGTCGGCTGGCTATACTAATTAAACAGAACCACCTGTTCATTTGCGGATGCTTCTTTTTTCATTTTGTATTTACCCTTGTCAACATTGATTTGATTAACTGTATGTGTGCACAGGATTGTCCTAACTGTTTGGCTGTAGGTTTTTCCTACACGGTTTGAGGGGTTTGTAGGGTTTCCCCTCCCTGTTTGCACCATTACATTGATTTAGTTCACACTATTTATGTTTACCTGCAGAGCGCCAACAACTTCCTAACTGTCAAATACCCTTTTCAGACTTTCTGCAAAGTTTCGCACCCCTCTAAATATCTACTTCAACATGACAGTCAAAGGTAGAAAAGGCCTTTGATTGGCAGCATCTTGCAATAAATATAAAACATTTTTGTCTGATAGACCCAGCATGGAAAATGGCATCTTTGCAACACTCCTAATAATTGTGAAAAATAAAAACAAGACACAAAATTCTAACAGGAAGGAGGACTTACGTGACAACCCAGTAGAGGTACTGGAAGGTCCTACTGTGGCAGTAGGTGCAGCTGTGGAGCTAGCGATTGAGGAGAACAGAGAAGGCCCTGAAGATGCAAGGAGGGAAGATAGTGCTGTGGCTGGTGCAGTCGTTGATGCAGCTGCCATTGTAGATGCAGGTGTTGCAGCTGGAGAGAGCAGAAACAAAATACACACCATGATTTATTCCACGGATGGTCATCATCCCACAATACTCTGGACTATTCAATCTACTTTGACACAGAATCAACTGAAAGGTCATAGTATATATTACAGATTTTGTAAGCCTGCACTTATCTGCTAGTCCAGCAGATCACGCAGACTACTGGTACAGCTGAGGTGGCAGCTTTTATTAAGAATGAAGGTCTACTGGAAAGGCAAGACCTATAGATCTGTTGTCATTTCAGGATCCAGAGTACAGGGAAGTTGACTGTGAAACTCAAAAGTGAGTAGTTCAGTAATCTACAGTACATACTTGTAATTACATCCAACCCGGATTTATTAACTTTACAGCCATATATAAAACTAAGGCTTTTGCTTTCTCAGTAGAAACAACTATAGAAAGTGACACATTAGAAATCTGGAGAATACTTTAAAAGAACTCTAATGTGTTTTCTTTTTCTAGGAACACGATATCGCCACCAATGACGTTTAACAACCTATGTCCACAAAGAGCTCATCTTCGACATTATTTTCACAATCTAGAGTAGCGGTTCTTAAGCTGTGGTCCCCAGACACCTGGGGGGCTGTGACGCCTATTCAGGGAGTCTGCAACTGTTTCCAATCTTAAATAGTATTTGTAGATTTAAAAATAACATATACCTAGAAAGCTACATTGAAAAAAAAAAGAAATTTTATAATGCTCTGTAAATGTGAAGAAATTTGTCGCAAAAAGTTAAGTTGGTATCCTTATCTTTTTCGTGAGACCTGCACAAGTACTCCCAACAGAATCTAGCATGGATGATTGTTGGCCTCAACTGAAGCAGTCATATGCACTGACAAAAACAAAGCATGCATTTGGAGCAAAAAAGGTAAAGAGATATGCTAGCATCTAGAATATCGCTTTGTCTATTTGAAATATAACTACACTGGTATGGCTTGGCAACCGCTGATGAAGATCCGCAGTGGCTGAAAGGGGCGGCGCAGCCTAACCAGAGTTATGTTTCACAGCCTGTCATAAAAAGATGGGGGAATTGCTGCTGAACATTTCGCTTGCGTTTGAGGACATTTCCTGCCATCCAAGGATGTTTTCTGTCACTTCAATGGAAGTCGCACAGAGAAAATTTTTTACATTCCCCATTTGGAATCATCTCTCACTGAGGGATTTACAGGCTGCTCACACCAGTATAGTGGCAATGTTTCTTCTTAACATTCTTCAAAATCCAGAAAGCTTTTTCAGTCTAATAAATATTTGTTTACGTCGTGAAGCATAGGAAGCGTTATACTTAATATCCTATTTATTTATCCTCAAGACATTACTACAGCTGTGTTGAGGGCATCACATTCCTTATGCTTTTTCACTATTCATTTTCTCTACAAGACGATGTTACATCAGTCTTCCTGCCATTACTCACTATGTAAAATACTATAAACATATTCCTAGTTCCCTCACCTGTACTTGACTAGTACTTACTATTTACGGTATATGGGCTGGACAAAAAGTTCACGATTATAGTACAATATCTGCCCTTCCTTGCATGTACTTTCCCGTATCCCACACTGCAATAGGATGGAGCCCTTGGTAGACTCATAATCAAAACACCATGGCGCTACCAATTTGTCATCTACTTTCAGTGGTCTGTCTAGTACTTTGACTGGTGCTAAAGCAGAGGGGGAGACGCTACTTCATTTCTCACTTCAGAGCAAAAGAGGGGTCTACATGGAGCTCTTACTGGATGCAATAAGAAAATGTAAACTATTTCCGGAGGAAACAAAGAATTGTCTTCAAAGACTTGATGATAAATGGTCACAATCAACAACAAAGTCACTGAGGTGGAATGCAGAGTTGGTGAATTGCAATATAATACTCAAGAGTTCACGCAATTCTAACCTAAAGTTACTCAACTTGAAGAACATGCTGAAGATCTTGAAAATCACAATTGCAGAAACAACCTTCGTATTTATGGGTTGGCAGAGAATGTGGAAGGCTTAATCCTATTGCGTTTTTTCAATCCTTTCTTCTGAAACTTCTGGATGTACCTCCTACTCCCTCCCTCAATAAACAGAGCTCATCGACTAGGTTGTAGTACTCATGCTTCCTCACAAACCCAGTGAAGTTATAATTTATTCCCTAGAATATAGAGATTTATTGAAAGTTATCAAAGTGGCTAAAGCTAATGGTCAAACTACTTGGCCTGGTTACAACTTATATTTTTCTCACGATTTGGCTAAATCCATAGCAGGTCGCTGGAAACTATTTCTGGCAATTAGCTCGCTTTGGACTGTTTCATTCATACTTATTCAAACTAATGTATAAAATAATACTTCCATCAATGAAGATCCAGATGTAGTGCAGAAATGTTTAGATAATTGTAGAGATGTTCAAATGAATACATCAAGACTTTCTGCAACTTGAAATCTCACCTTTCATATGTGGTTCTGGATAGGTTTTATTTATAAAATATTCTCCATTATTAGTTTGTTCTTTAACCAATGAGTTGTCATAACTTTTAAATTTGTTTCAAGAATTTGTTTTTGTCTTCCTTTAGTTATTATCTTACATGTCATATCCCTACCCATTCCTTGTTGTTTTGAACTAATGCCTCCAGATGCCTCCCTGGACCCCGATGGTGTTGACCTCCTCGGGTGGTTTCATCGTCCCCATTTATTTTTCTGTTCGTAGGTATGTTTCACTTGTTGTTCTGTTTTTTCCTGGTCTTTTTTGATCTGTATTTATTATTTTAATATATTTGTTTATTCTACACCGTTACTCCTACTGGTTTTCTTTCTACTTTTCTTCTTCTCCAAGATTTTTTCTTCATATTCTTCTATCGTTATTTAAAAGCAATGTACTTTGTGTTGGCCAGTTACAGTTCTTTATTTATTATTCATGAAGAATGATGATGATATTCAGCAACATATTTACAGACTTAGGTCTTTACGTGTAACGTCTTGGAATGGTGGGTTCTCCTATTAAAAGACAAAAGGTTTTAACACACCTGGCTAAATTACAAATTGATGTGGCATTGTAACAGAAAACTGATCTGGTACAAACTGAAGCTAATAAACTTGCTCGGGATTGGGTGGAACAAGTGTTCTCATGCCCTGGCTCAGGAAAGAAGAATGGAGTGGGTATTTTATGTAAAATATCTATTGATATTTGTTGGAGATTCTCCACTCCCACACCTGAAGAGGTTGGTGGTAACGGGGTCTCTCCAGACATACACAGTGGTAGCTTGGCTCGAGTGGTCAGGAATCAGGCACCGTGCTAAGCATACGTCATACCCATACAATAACCATGCGTGCATCCGTTCCAAAAACGACTCTACACCGTAAAAATTATGAAAATATCTCTGTTTATCTTCTTTTTCTCTTAGTTGCTGATTAAATAAATAATAACACAATCACCATATACAAGGCTTTTTCTGTGGAAGGGTACGTCAAATATATACTGTCTTAATGATTCAATAAATAGGGGAGATCATAAATAATTAAGGCATAAATATAAGTGCATTACATACAGGCAATTAAATATTATGAGGCAATAAATACTGCAAGCCAATAAATATTGTGCGACAATAAATACTGTGGAACAATAAATACAGTGAAGCAATAAATAGGTTAAATACAATAAATACAGTGCTCTCAATAAATAATTAAAAGCTGACAGTGACACTTATAGAATCAGATCACATTTAGATTTCTATGGGCTGATTTGGCCCAGTCACAGCTTGTGGTTAGATGGATGGCTTGAGGGTGTCTACTCCCTGGCTTGGACAAGGCTGAGGCCTAAACTGAGGTAGATCAAGGGGGGAATACTAGAGACCTGGCTCTCTCACTCTACACAACCCCTCTGAATCAGTCTCAGCTCACCCCTGGCACAATCAAGCTGGTTCCAGCACTTCTCTAGCCCCTAGGGTAGTCTCTCAGGATTCCACAGGGCCTTAGGCGCCCTCTATTCCACTTACTGCCCTTTTTCTGAAGCTCCGACGCCGCTGGAGTCGTGTCGACGCCGTGAGGCGGTTCCGGTTCGATGTCGGCGGCCTCGGCGCAATGTCAGTTCTTGACGACGCCGGTAGGCGGTTCCGGTTCGATGTCGGCGGCCTCGGCTCGATCTCGTCCTCCGGTTCGATGACGTCGGGCAGTCTTGGCTCGATGTCGACTTCGGGCGGCTCCGGTCCGATGGCGATCTCAGGTTCGATGACGTCGGCCGGCCTTGGCTCGATGTCGTCTTCCGGCGGCTCCGGAGTGCGATCCCCACTCCCGACCTCCGGTGCTCCTCTCCTCAGGTTCCGGCGACTCCGGAGTGCGACCTCACTCCCGACCTCCGGTGCTCCTCTCCTCAGGTTCCGGCGACTCCGGAGTGCGACCTCCACTCCCGACCTCCGGCACGCTTCACCTCAGTCTCCGGCGACTCCGGAGGGCGGACTTCACTCCCCCGTCGACGCCGCTCACTCGACCTCGGGTGACTTCCTCCTCGACCTCTGGTACTCTCTACGACCTCCGTCGGCGCCCTCTCTCGACCTCCGGCGGCTCCGGGTACGACGTCTGCTTTTCCAGTCAGCGCCGCTTCTCCACCTCGGGCTCCGGGTCTCTAGGCTTCTCGACGTCAGACTCCAGGAAAACCAATAATCAGGTCAGGACTTTTGCTGTTCTTTGCTTCTAAGGCCTGTTCCTGCTGTCCAGGTCCTTAAGATGGTTTTTCTTGCTTCTTCCCACACAGGGCTCCAGGCTGGGCTCAGTCAGTAGGGACTAGTATCAAGGGTGGGTTTATGGACCCCACTCCAGGCACAAGTTTCCACCCCTGCTGCCTCACTCCTTCCTCCTTCAGGTTTCTGCTGCTCTCTCTTCACCAGTCAGGTGCCAACTGCCCGCTCCAACTGTCGACTCTCTGTCTTAGCTTCCCAACATTCTAAACCGCCTCCAACTGTCACAGGGCTCCAGAATGTTGCAGAAGGTTCTAGTAGGTTCCAGTGGGCTCTGATGATGTCACAGGTGGCCACCGTTTTGTGCTCCGGGCCCTCAGACAGAAGTTCCAGGGGTAGATAAAATGGCTCCCTGAATCTGCATCAATACTAAAAAGTCTGGTGGTTCCCAAAAAGGAAAAAATACTAACAGGGTTTGAGGCAAAAGTGGGACAAAATAAATAATGGAGAGGAGGGACCACCCAAAGGGCTGACAGGTCTAACAATATTTATTTATTAACTCAGGAATGTGTTGTGGACGGGAGATGGCTTTTAGTTAAATCGATCAATGATAAAAATCCCTTTCTCTAACCTTAATGTATATGATCCTACACAGCCAGGCAAAAGGTTTGGGCCTGAAATTACTTGTAAAGAAATGTCTATCTCAGAAGATTACATTTTTTAGGCGGGGATTGCAAATTGGTTGTGGATCCTTTTATTCTAAAGTTACATTTGTTCCCCCTTTATTCACAAACCATTCCGCTCTACTATCACTCCACGGTCTTTGGTGGATGACTGGAGATTAGGTCATCCAACATTACGGGAAGATATCTTCTTTCCCCTGTATGTGCTTCCCAATCCAGATTAGACCACATACTTCATCTTCAATCTTTTTCCTCATATCTTTTACACTCAGAAATTGGTTCAATCCTAAAATCTGATCATGCACCCATTAATGTGGATTTAGAATTAGTACCCGTCCCTCAAGTTAATAAATGATGGCGTTTTAATAATTTCCTCTTATTGGATATCCAATTTACGCAAGGTTTCAAGGCCTTCTCACAAGAATTCTTTCAATTTAACAATACCTCAGATCTCTCCCTAAATTTTATGAGATTCATCTAAAGTTTTGGCAAGGGACTTTATAATTTTGAAATTAAATCTTCAAAAATTAACTGAAATTGTACATATTAAAAAAAATTGGAACATACCTATTTTACTACTAAATCTACAACTTGTCTTGATGAATGAATTAAAAGCTAAATTCCAATTTAATAAACATTCTACTGAAGATGCAGCATCTTATTTACAGTGACGGCTGGTGATATACCAAAGTGATGGAGCATAAAAGTTGTGGGTGAGTTTGATGCACAAGTGAACCTGATTGACATGCATACTGAAGATACAGCTCAAATAATGAAACTTGGGCTTTGGGGTATGTGACAATACCAAAGAACTGCAGAAGTATGAGGTGATAGGAAATGTTTGAATGCTCCCATGATTTTTAGCAAGATATCTCTTGCTTTCTGGTGCACAAATACTCAAAGAGCTCTTTACTTGTCTATGTAGTGTTAGGTGTTCAAAAATTCTTATTCTTTTTGTTGTACAGTTATGAGTCCTTGATATTTGATGGAACACAGCATTGCAAGTACCATAAAATAGATCAGAAATACCAGGGGTGTGTTGATACTGCCACCCAGAAAATGGAAATATAAGAATAAAAAAAACTAAAAACGCTAGTCATAAAGCTCTTCATCCAGGATTGCTAGGCAATTTAACTGCAGCAGAGTTAAGATTTTTTTTTTCCATTCTGAGATTGAGGGCGAAAAGGAAGAGCTCGATAGGGACCCGTCTCGGCACCTGCTTTTAAGAACTGTCGGATCCGGCCCACTTAAAGCCCTGGGGTAACAGCCAAATAAATAAACAGTGGGTGCCGCAGGATGGAACCTCACGGGCAGCCAAAAAAGTACAACAGAAAGGGTGACGGGAGGGGGGCAGGTAGAAGACAACATGGACAACAGGAGGGGGGCTGGAGAAAAGGGAATGTGGACAACGGGAGGGGGTGGGAGCAAAGTAAAACACAACAGGGAATTAAACAAGCCACCAGAAAATGAGGTCCCTGTGTATTTGTTTCTTCGTTCTCTCCCTGCGTTCAAGGCTGCTGTGAAAGCCTGTACTGAGAGTCAACAAGGTTGGTACTGTAAACCGGCACCCCTCCCTAGCCCCTACTCCTCTTTGCACCTACAGAATGCAAATCACCCTTTTCTAAACGTACTGGCTCATTACAGCATTTTTGTTTGAGACGCTCCTGCTTGCCTCTAGGAACATATAGCGCTGCCTCTGGCCTTGGTGTGCTGTGAAAGGGACGTGGTCATCACATACTAACGGGTCAGTGCAACTAGTGTGTGCAGCCTGGTGCTTTTGTAGTCGTACAGACAGTTAGGACTGGACAAAACTAGTTGGGCTAGTTACACGCAAGTGGTCATTCGGCACATGTGTTTGCAAGTAGGGACTTTGGTTCATGAAAACAAAGCGTGGGTCCTGCCCGGAGCTACACGTGCTCAAGTGCCAGCCAGTGTTCATTCAAAGGGGTTAATTATCTCATTCCTCGCAGCAGCTTCCACTCTGCAGGAGCATATGCAACCGTGGAGGCTCGACCTAATGGTGCTGTCAGTGGCCCACTCGGGCCACTGACAGCACCGCACCACGGTACCACAGCATCCAGGATCACTCACTTGCCCGTACCAGGGTAGCACGGGGAGTCGAGGCCAGACTAATGTGGTATAAGCGCAGAAAAGAAGCCAGTGCCTCATTTCCAGAGAAGACCCAAATCCCGCAGCCATTCTTAAAGTGACAGCACTGTATGGGGAGTTTTTACCCCCCAAAAAATCATTTGATTACTAAAAAAAAACAATGGCTTGTGAATTTCATAAAGTGCCCCATGTGGTGCTTACACTTTAATGGCGACCACGCCCCTTTCTTCAGACGCCGCTCACTGTGAGCTGAATACGACGAGTAGCGTTTAAAGAAAAGGGTGTGGCCACCATTAAAGTGAAAGCACCCTATGGGGCGCTTTCACCCAACTTTAGTAAAAAATAAAAAATAAAGTTTCATAGCCCGGCGATCGCTAAAGTTAAAGTGGACCTGGCTGTTATATTAAATAAATAAAGAGGCAGGCCACTAGAATTAAAGCAGACCGGCGAGGCAGCCTTCTAGGGAAAGCACGTCCTGGATGGAATAGGGGTAAATCATTAAACAAAATAGTGCTCACAGCAAAGATAAAGCAGACCGTGTAGCAAGACAAGTAAAAGGTCCAGTCATTTTGGGAGGTAACAAATGCAGACAAGGCGGTACCAAGGAGAGACTAAGAGGCCTAATAATGAATCTGAAGCCAGCCTTTACGAAGGACAATGACACAAGCCAAATACAAATATGGGTGGGGAGTGGGCGGGCTTCAAAGCCATATTCCACTACTGCGTGCTTCGCAGCAGCCCATGCGCTACCCAGGCTCAACCTACTAATAATAACTCCAGTAGCGGGCAACCAGTGGAAGGATAGTGGCCGTGACAGAACGTAATGCTCCATGGAAGGGACAAACACACGAAGGGAAAGTGAAACCGGTCTCTGCCGACTAATGAGAAACAAGAAAACAAGAGTGACGATAAAGCCAACAAATGGTAAGTTAATAGGGGGGTTCAAGCCCCTTGTTTGCAAACAAAATGTTTCTCAAGCGACAGTGCATGCACGATCTCCGAGGAGACCTAAAAACCATGACAAGATCAGCCCACCAACCACTTCACAAGACATGGGTTATGAAAACCGAGCAGGCAAATGAGAGTAAGCAGATTTAGGTGGAATGTGTTTCAGTTCTAGCTAGCAATTAATTGGTAATTAAGAGTAATAAAAGAAAAACATCAAATCAATATCCGAACAAGAATACTGGCTTTTATAGATCTGTTGTTTCACCCCATCTTAGTGCTAAAGAAAACATATACACTTGCAGAGGATCACTTGAGACATTCTGGCCTAGCAAAAAAAGTCTTTAAAAGTGTCTTAGAACCGCTATCTGATCGTATCCTTCATCATTTCAAGATATATACACTTCGTACCACCTATTCCAACCAAGCTTTCATTGCTCCTCCACCTCCCCGCTTCCAGCTTTTCACAGAAGCCCTCATACAATTTCCTTTCAGACATAAATTGGAGTAAATTAAAGCAGAATAAACTGCTGCTAGGGTCAAGAGTCCTACAAAAACATTACTGTACCTGAAGGTGTTGCGCCAAACGTCAAGCCTGGTCCTTGGCCGGGGTAGGCTGGCAGTGCTCCTGAAGGAGCTGCAGCACCTTGTAATACTGCTGAGGGTTGCATGCCAAATCCTAACCCAAAGACAAAAAAGTATTAAGGGTAATTTTTGTGTTACATACAACAGAAAAACAGTAATATATCCCAACAACAGGACTTTCAAAAGTGAAAAAATGCATGAATGGGTAGGAGTGTGTCAGGGAACTTTGTATGTCACGAGGGACATATTAACATTTAACTGGTGTATTTTACAAACAAATATTTAACATGTCCAACGTCCTGTCTGAACTCATAATGAAGTTATAATATCAAAACTCAATAGGTCTAGGGATATCACTTAGCTGGTCTTCAAATTCCTTGTGGACATTTACGATGCCAAGATAGACAAATACACTCTAAAAATGCTTCAGGTCGAAGCCAGAAATAAACAAATATCCCGTTATCAAGGTTACAAAATTGTTTCATTGATGTAGGCTGTGCAGGAAGCTATATCGAACCAGTTAGCAATACACGATTACACCGGAATACAAATGCCTACCCTAACGTAGCTTATTTACATCATTTCAATTTTGCGACTTACATATTAAACACCTACGCTTTGCATTTCATCAGGTCACTAGAAACATCTGAGCTTCCATGGAGTCCAGAACTAACTGCCAGTGAGTTTCACTTTGAAATGTATCAACTGAAGCAAATCTTTGTGCATAATGTTTTAAAACGTTTAGGGCCTGATGTACATACCTTTGGTGTTAGCAAGTCTTTGTGATTCGCTATTAGGTATTCGCAAACAGTGATGTACTAGAGTATGTTGTACACTGTTTACGATTTCCATTTCCAGTGGGTTGCAAATAGACCTACCTCATTAATCTTGATGAGGTAGGTCGCAATTTACAGCCCATTGGGAACAGCTAAAATCACAGGGAAGGTGGCTAGCTGGGGTCAGCTGACCACCATGTGTCTGTGATTGCTTTTAAATAAAGTAATGTTTTTTTCTTTTACTGGAGTAGGTTTTCCCTAAAGGAAAACAGGATGTATTTCAAAAACAAAAATGTAAAGTTTTCTTTTCATTTTTTCTTTAAAGAGTGGCCAGTGGTCGGACCACTGCCTTCTTTTAAAAAATATTTTTACAATCATTCACAAAGGACCCCTTTACCATGTGTGAATGGTTACCACCTACTTGAAGTAGGCAGTAAAATGTAAATGGTCTACGACCACATTTCAATTGCAAAACATTCCCACATACCACTGCGCGCCACTATTAGCAAGGCATATCCTTAACACGCCCCTTCCTAATGCCGAATTGCTAGCCCATTTTACGATTCAGTAATAGGTTACCAAATTGCAATATAGGGTTCTGTACATATGAAAATCCTTTTTTGCAGTAGCAAACAGTCCGATTCTGCTAATCGGGTCGTTTACGGCTAAAAGTTACACCAATGGTACGAATATCAAAATTTGAAATATACACTTTCGGATCTTGTAACCTGGAAATCAGAGCTCGAATCCTGGCATTTGGCCTAAATGTACCTTGCAGCCCAGGACAAATCATTTCATATCTCTTTTTATTGAGTTATAAATATGTAAAACCAGTAAATATGGTGCTGACCTGTACTGCTTCAATTACACAGCTATTTTAGGTCTGGCCTAAAGACAGCTTTAGCTGTCTGGCTAGGCTCATGCTTGTCAAAACAATCATGCAAAAATACATACATATATAGGGTCTTCCAACCAACACCCTTTCATCATTGGTCGGTTGACATGCCACTCAAATTATACTCCCGTCCACCCCAGCAGAAGGTATAGATTAACAGACCAGCCACTGGATGCTTTCACTTTGAGTGATTCCATTTAGCCCTTGCACATCTACATATACACCCCAAAACAAATTCCTCAACAACAGAACTTGTTGGACACTTGCACTTCCAGGGATTGATCATCTTGAGATATAGATACAGACAATCTTGAGATATAGATACATATCTCATCCAGCCAACCTCACGCTGGGCACTGCCTTCGGCCGTGTGCAGTGGAGGGTTGGCCACAAGGCCTGGCCTGCAGCTAGGCCTGTGGTCAACCCCCATAAAGGCAGACAACCCTGCACTGTGCAGGGTCTCCAATCAAGCACAGCGGGGGGTTGGTCACTGGCAGCCAAGCCACCGCATGCAGCTCCTCCACTGACCACAGCCTTTGGACGTGTGCCTACACTCCCTAAAGGCACCATAAACCCACATTGTCTTCAACATCATCCTGCAGGCCTTTGTTTTTTTTTTAATTTTTATTAAAAAGGTAAAGGGGGCTGCGCGGCGCCCCCTCCTCAAGCCTCTTTAACCACTGTGGACCCCATCCCCCAGGACCGTACATATGAGTTAAAAGGGGACTGGGGCCAGGCGGCACCTGTGGGGACTGCGAGAGTCTCAGAACAGAGCAGGCCAGTATCCACGGGAGCGAAGAGGATGTCTCCCCTTTCCCCAGAGACCACGCACCCCAGCTGAGGTAACAGCTAAAGAGGTACGCAATATCAGAGAAAATGGGAAGACCGGAATGAGCCACCAGGAAGGCTCGAGTGGCGTCTGTGATGCGGATGATCAAGGGAACAGGAAAACCTGCAGAGGGAAATACAACAGATACAAAGCATAGGTTAACACTATGACTCTTCTTTGTCTAGCGGGTAATCGCTAAAATGCAATTGTGTGTACTTTCTCACTTACACATAGGTTCACGAGGGAGATTGATGATTCAGACCAATATGAAGTTTGTTCTGAGTGTAGTACAATTAGTAACTGAAGTGCCTGGTTAAATATCACTATATTCAGGAACCCGGGACACCCAAAAAGAAAAGAAGGCAATGTCCCAAAGCTTTCACTGGCTTGAGTCTGACTGACCAAAGTTCACAAGTGCAAACACCAATGATTCCCCAGCCCCTGAGGTATACTTGCGATTTAGTTGACAGTCAGTGGGGAGCGCTTCCCAGCGCGAAAGGAACTGACACGTTGACTCTGTTCGTAGAGTTCTCCGACGATACTCAACAGTAAACACAAACTCCGGACAATCCAGATGGTTTGGCCGGGTAGCGTCACTTCGCGCGGGCCGTTTAAACTTCAGAGGTTGAGGGTCTTGGTTTCCGAGGCCAATCCTTACAGGCAGGAGATAGACAACCCCAGCAGGTCCTTGCGTCTTAACGTCCTTAACAGGCACCAGTTGGGGCACCTAATGTTCAGCGCAACTTTGCGCTCGAGTTTTCAATAAAGTTCAGCAAAAAAGAAAACGAAAGAAACAAATAGCGCGACCAGCGCTTCCACTCAGTTTTGAGTATGGGAAATGAAGGAAACAAATAGCGCGACCAGCGCTTCCACTCCAGTTTCGAATATAACCAAAAAAGGGTCCTGGCACTTGACAACTAAGATCCAGAACCTTCAGGTCCAAAAGCAGGTCACCGGGAAATGTAACGGAAAAACGTCCACTTCTAACAGCTACAGGATCCAGGTGTGGCTCACGCTCCAAACAACAAAGCCAAGCACCTGGGAGTCGTTCCGGCTTGCTTATAAGCAGGCTCCAATCAGCTGCTACCTCTCAATGTATTGTGGGAAAGTACACACCCTTGCTGCCCCTACTGCATTATGGGACCTGTAGTATGTAGTGAGATCTAACAGTACCCCCCCCCTAATGCTCCTACTTAGGACGAGGTTCATCGGGGTTTTTTGTGTGAAACCTTCTGATCAATCGAGGGGCATGGATATTGTGCGCGGGCTCCCATGTTCTGTCTTCAGGGGCATATCCAGTCCAATCAATGAGGTATTGCAGTTGACCTCTTTGAAAGCGGGAATCAAGGATGTCTTTTACTTCGTATTCTAGTTCTCCCTCTATAGGAATGGGAGGGGGTGGAGGCTCAGGGAAGGAGGGAGGAAGGTAGGGTTTGAGTAGCGAAGCATGAAAGACAGGGTGTATCTGTAGGTCGGGGGAGAGCTCTAATCTGACAGTCACAGGATTGAGAACCTTTGAAATGGGGAATGGCCCAATGTATCGAGGGTGCAATTTTTTGGGACCGGGCAATCTGAGATTTTTTGTGGAAAGCCAAACTTGATCCCCTTCTTTATATTCGGGGGAAAGACGCCTGTGTTTGTCTGCTTGTGTCTTCATGGCCTTTTTGGACTCATTTAAATGTATTTTAGCCTGTTCCCAAATGGATTGCATATGTGCATAATGATCAGAGACTGCAGGAGTATTCGTGAAGGGGAGGGACAGTGGTAAAAATCGTGGGTGGTGACCAGTGATAAAGTAAAACGGAGAAACCTTAGAGGCGGAATGCGTGGCATTATTGTACGCAAACTCTGCCAATGGCAATGCTCGGAGCCAGTCCGTGTTAGTGGAGCTTATCAAACACCGGAGATATTGTTCAAGGGTCTGATTAGTCCTCTCTGTCTGCCCGTCTGTTTGGGGGTGATATGCTGAAGAGAGTCGGTGATCAATTTGCAGAACTTTGCACAATCCCTGCCAGAATTTAGACACAAATTGGGGACCTCTATCGGATATTATGACTGACGGTAATCCATGTAACCGGACTATATTGGCAATAAAAATGTCTGTGAGACCTATGGCTGTTGGTACTTTGAGAGGGATGAAATGAGCCATTTTGGACAGCATGTCTACTACTACCAGGATAGTGGTGAACCCTTGAATGGCGGGTAAGTCAGTAATAAAATCCATGCTAATGGATGACCAGAGTGTATCAGGAACAGGTAAAGGCTGTATGAGGCCGGCTGGGGCACAATGGGACGTCTTTTGTCTAGCACACGTGGCACAAGCATTAACAAATGCCTCAATCTCTTGAGTCATATTTTTCCACCAAAACCACCTTTTACAAAGGGACACCGTTTTTTCCCCCCCAGGGTGCCCAACCAGAGGTAACGCATGACACCACTTCATAATAATGGCCCGAGTTTCAGGAGAGGGGATGAACAGACGACCCTGGTGAAAAAACAGGTCCTTAATTATAGTATTGTCTTTTTCAGTTAGCCATTGCTCTCTATCCATAGATGCATAGGCACGAGAGACTTGTTCCATGAAAGACTCCATTTTCTCCATTGTGGCTAGTATCTTATGTGCAGGGATGATGAGTAGGGGTTCTTCCTCTACTTGTTTCTGTTCTTTGCCTAAACGTGACAATGCGTCCGCCTTTCCTTGCTGAGAGCCTGGGCGGAATGTAATTACAAAATCATATTCTGAGAAGAACGAAACCCATCTCATCTGGCGAGGTGTAAGAGCTCTTGCTGACCTATAAAATTGAAGGTTTCTATGGTCAGAGTAGATTGTGATGGTATGTGGTGACCCCAACAGGTAGTGTCTCCACTCCTGAAAGGCCATTTTAATGGCCAATAGTTCACGTTCTCCGATGGTGTAGTTTTGCTCAGCCTGGGCTAAGGTTTTTGAAAAGTAAGCTACCGGATGGAGAGCACCGGTTTGTGAATCTCGCTGGGACAAAACCCCTCCTACTGCGAACTGGGAGGCATCAGCCTCCACATAATACGGTTGTGTTTCATCTGCATGTCGTATTATGGGTGCTGAAATGAATTTATGCTTTAGGTGACGAAATGCTTCTTCCGCAGCCTCAGTCCACTCAAAGACTACTCCTTTCTTCAGCAGTCGTGTTATAGGGGCTACGACTTGAGAGAAGTGATCAATAAACCGCCTATAGAAATTGGCAAAGCCCAGAAATGATTGTACCTCTCTGACTGTCTGGGGACTCTTCCAATTGGTGATGGCGGTAACTTTCTTGGGGTCCATATGTATCCCTTCTGGGGAAATCACAAACCCCAAGAAATCCACCTTTTCGACGTGAAAGAAGCATTTATCTGCTTTAGCAAAAAGATGGTTGTCTTGCAAACGCTGCAGAATTAACTTCACATGAGTCACGTGATCTTGAGTGTTTTGGGAATAAATCAAAATATCATCAATGTAGACGATAACAAAAACATCCAGGTATTCTCTTAAGATATCGTTGACAAAAAACTGAAAAGCTGCAGGGGCATTACAGAGCCCGAACGGCATCACACAATATTCGAAGAGTCCGAACTTTGTGCGGAAGGCCGTCTTCCACTCATCTCCTTCCCTAACCCGGATCAAATGATAAGCCCCCCGGAGATCTAATTTGGTGAAAATCTTAGCTTTCCTCACCTGATCCAAGAGGGAAGAGATGAGAGGAAGAGGGTATTTGTTTTTAACGGTAACCTTGTTCAGGGCTCTGTAATCCAAACAAGCTCTCAAACCCCCTTCACGTTTCGGAATAAAAAAAATGGGGGATGAAACTGGGGAGGTGGAGTGTCTGATGAAACCCTTTTGTAACATGTCTTGTAAGTATTCAGACAGATAAGCGGTTTCAGGTTCTGTCAGTGCATATACTCTACTGACCGGGAGTTGTGCCCCTGGTATCAAATCGATCCTACAGTCATAGGATCTATGCGGAGGTAAAGCTACCGCTTGTACCTCATCAAAAACTTTTGCAAACTCTACATATTCTGGAGGCAATCGTACTTGTTCCGTGGAAGATATAGCACAACAGATCGGAGTGTGCCAACTTGCCACATCTCTATAGCAATGGGTCAAACAATAAGAAGATCTTAGTGTGACTGTTCTGGCTGACCAATCAATGAGAGGGTTATGCAGTTGTAACCAGGGTACTCCCAAGATGGCACCAAAGTTAGGCGCATCAATCAAATCAAACGAAAGAACTTCTGTATGCCCGTTATCAAAGATAACCAAAAGGCCTGGGGTTTCGTACTTAATTGAACCAGACGAAAGTTCCGTACCATCTACGGCGCTTACTTTTTCAGGTTGAGCTTTAGGGATGAATTCAATTCCTAAGGATCTTGCTAAAGAGATGTCGAGAAAGTTGCCCGTAGCTCCGGAGTCAATCATAATGGCCAAGGCCTTTCTTATCTGTGAATCCAAAACCACTACCACCGGGATGGTAAAATGTTTAGGGACAATAGAGACTGTATTAGCCAAAAAATGTGAGACCTTTATTTGTGAAGGACTTGAACCGACGATCTCAAAACCGTTCAAGTCAGTTAGTTTTCCGACTGGGATACGGCTGCACTTCTGGGGGTTACACTCTTTCCGGGCAACTTAGGTTTCACCAAACATTCCTTAGCAAAATGGCCACTCTTTCCACAATATAAGCATAAATTTAATCGCCTGCGTCTGTCACGTTCCTCCATAGACAGAGGGCCTCTAATTCCTCCTATCTGCATAGGTTCGATGGTTTCTTTTATGTCTTTTTTCTCGTTTTTACTGAGAAAAAGTCGTGTCAAGTCTCCCTTGGTTTTCTCACCTTTCCTCTCAGATAAACGGTGATCGAGTTTTACCACTAGATCAATAAAAGAGGCGCAATCCTCCGGGGGATCAACTATTTGTGATAAGATGTCTTTCAAGTCGTCCTTGAGGCCTCGGTAGAACAAGGAAGTTCTCTTTTCTTCCGGCCATTGTGTTTCAGTTACTAAGCGATTAAATGTAGTGATGTATGTCAACAGATCTTTTGACCCTTGCTTGAGATTTAGCAATTCATTATCGCTTGCCTGCATATATGAGTGACGATCAAAGAGACTTCTCATCTTTTCTTTAAATCTATGGAGGTCATATAGTATAGGATCGTCCGTGTCCACCAAGTGCACCGCCCATAACGCAGCATTGCCACTAAGGTATGAAATGATGAACGCCACTTTGGCAGCGTCATCGGGAAAGGCAGCGGGACGACACAAGAATTGGAGATGGCACTGATTCATAAATACCCCATACTTGCTAGTGTCCCCATTGAATCGTTCCGGCATTGCTAAAGGCGTAGGAATTGGGGATACTACGGTGACATTAACCGGGGTTGTGGCAGGTGTCCCGCTATTCATATCAGAGGTGGAAGAATGGGGCTGGAATTGAGCAGGGTGAATGGGATGTTTCTTTACCTTGGGAATAGTGTCAGTATTTACCGCGTCCATCTGTCTCTGAGTTTTTATCACCGCCAGTTCCGTTACAAGGCGATGATTTTCACCTCTTAAAACGCTAATCTCAGCTTGTAAATTAGAGACTATTGTCAATAAGTCGGACAGGGAAGGTTGAGAGGCATCTAGAGCAGCTGCCTCATCCATCTTCGCTCAGGGGATATTATAAACGTGGGCTTGGCTTTTCTGTGGGGACTGCGAGTCTCAGAACAGAGCAGGCCAGTATCCACGGGAGCGAAGAGGATGTCTCCCCTTTCCCCAGAGACCACGCACCCCAGCTGAGGTAACAGCTAAAGAGGTACGCAATATCAGAGAAAATGGGAAGACCGGAATGAGCCACCAGGAAGGCTCGAGTGGCGTCTGTGATGCGGATGATCAAGGGAACAGGAAAACCTGCAGAGGGAAATACAACAGATACAAAGCATAGGTTAACACTATGACTCTTCATTGTCTAGCGGGTAATCGCTAAAATGCAATTGTGTGTACTTTCTCACTTACACATAGGTTCACGAGGGAGATTGATGATTCAGACCAATATGAAGTTTGTTCTGAGTGTAGTACAATTAGTAACTGAAGTGCCTGGTTAAATATCACTATATTCAGGAACCCGGGACACCCAAAAAGAAAAGAAGGCAATGTTCCAAAGCTTTCACTGGCTTGAGTCTGACTGACCAAAGTTCACAAGTGCAAACACCAATGATTCCCCAGCCCCTGAGGTATACTTGCGATTTAGTTGACAGTCAGTGGGGAGCGCTTCCCAGCGCGAAAGGAACGGACACGTTGACTCTGTTCGTAGAGTTCTCCGACGATACTCAACAGTAAACACAAACTCCGGACAATCCAGATGGTTTGGCCGGGTAGCGTCGCTTCGCGCGGGCCGTTTAAACTTCAGAGGTTGAGGGTCTTGGTTTCCGAGGCCAATCCTTACAGGCAGGAGATAGACAACCCCAGCAGGTCCTTGCGTCTTAACGTCCTTAACAGGCACCAGTTGGGGCACCTAATGTTCAGCGCAACTTTGCGCTCGAGTTTTCAATAAAGTTCAGCAAAAAAGAAAACGAAAGAAACAAATAGCGCAACCAGCGCTTCCACTCAGTTTTGAGTATGGGAAATGAAGGAAACAAATAGCGCGACCAGCGCTTCCACTCCAGTTTCGAATATAACCAAAAAAGGGTCCTGGCACTTGACAACTAAGATCCAGAACCTTCAGGTCCAAAAGCAGGTCACCGGGAAATGTAACGGAAAAACGTCCACTTCTAACAGCTACAGGATCCAGGTGTGGCTCACGCTCCAAACAACAAAGCCAAGCACCTGGGAGTCGTTCCGGCTTGCTTATAAGCAGGCTCCAATCAGCTGCTACCTCTCAATGTATTGTGGGAAAGTACACACCCTTGCTGCCCCTACTGCATTATGGGACCTGTAGTATGTAGTGAGATCTAACAGCACCCCCCTCCCTTGGCAGTTATCGTCCCCAGGGACCCCATTCCCCGGAGCCACTTATTTAAATAAAGTGAGGGGGAGGGAGTTGCAGCCCTCCTCAGAGTCCTGTAAGGCCCTGGGGTCTGACATAAAAAAAAACAAGCATTTGCAATGCAACAGGTCTCGCATTTATAAGAGTTTGAGCTATTGGCATTGTAAAATTACAATGCCTTTTATTTATGTTTTGGTTTTAAAACAAATAAAAGGCATTGTCATTTACAATGTCAGTAGCATAAACTCGCATGAAAGCAGTGTGTGGAGTGCAGCAGTGTGCGGCGTGCAGCAGTGTGCGGCGTGCAGCACTGTGTGGCGTGCAGCGGCGCAGCAGTGTGCGGCATGCAGCAGTGTGCTGCATGCAGCAGTGTCGTGCAGCATGCAGCAGTGTCGTGCAGCATGCAGCAGTGAGTAATGCAGCAGTGTGCCGCAGTGTGTGACGTGCAGCAGTGTGCGGTGTGCAGCAGTGTGTGCCGTGCAGCAGTGTGTGGTGTGCAGCAGTGTTTCGTGTAGCAGTGTGCGGCGTGCAGCGGTGTGCGGCAGTGTGTGGCGTGCAGCAGTGTGTGGCGTGCAGCAGTGTGCGGTGTGCAGCAGTGTGCGGCGTGCAGCAGTGTGAGGCGTGCAGCAGTGTGAGGCGTGCAGCAGTGTGAGGCGTGCAGCAGTGTTTCGTGTAGCAGTGTGAGGCGTGCAGCAGTGTGCGGCGTGCAGCAGTGTGCGTAGCAGTGTGTGACGTGCGGTAGTGTGCAGCGTGCAGCAGTGTGTGGCGTGCAGCAGTGTGTGGCGTGGTTTGTAGACAACAAGAAAAGCGGACATCAAAGGAAGGGTGGGAGGGAACGAGCATATGGGGTGTGAGTTATAACGAAAGTTAATTGTTGTAAGAGGGGATGCAGGAAGTGAGGCCGAGCGCGCGCTGGCGAAAGCAGTCTGCTGCTTTCAAGTCCGATGCCAGATGCCAGCTTCGCGCTTGAATGCCTCACATGCACTGGCCATAAACCTCATTCCTAAGGTCTTGTGCCCCTTACTAAATCTCTCTGAATGCGTGAGGCGGCGCACGCGCAGGAAGTAGCTGGTGGCAGATGGAATGCATGTGGTTGTGCGCGTAACCGCCACCCGATCCGCCTGGGAAGCCTTTGGGAGCATTTTCTGAAGCCCCTACATAAGTCTCGCTGAGCGATCGCTTACGCGATAGCCAGGCGAGACCTAATAAAGGGTAAGGGAGCCCCGGGGACCTCATTCCCCATGGCAACTTATTTAAAAGGGTAGATGGGGGGGGGGGGGGGGGGGGGATTGTGCAGCCTCCCTCCCTGAACTTTGTTAGGCCCTGGGGACCCCATACCACAAGGCCCGCATTTCTAAAAGGTGGGTGCTCTGGTGACCACCCACCATACTCTCGTTGAGGGCGGCCCCGTGGTTCCAGTTGGCACCCCTTATGCAGCGGGAGTCGGCATTGCTCCCATCCAGAGGGAGGAGCTACTAATGTTGCCCTCTTTGGGCAGAAGCAATATTTTGATCTGTTTCCCTGCCCACTCAGTCCTGCAGGGAAACAGATCAAAAGTCCACTCTCAGTGGGTGGAAGCATTTTCACAGCTCCAGCCCGCTGGAAGCGGACTTTGTGATTGCTCTATTTAGCAGGAAATTCAATAATGCTCCCACCAAGCGAGAGCGTGCGCTGGTGCCGGCAGGGAAACAGTTACGTTATGCAGTGGCCTCCTCAGGGCTCAGCTACTGAGCCGGCCCGGTTGATGGGGTCCCTGTGGCTCGGCGAGAGAAGCTGTGCGCCCTCCTCCCTTAAAGTGATCTGTCCTGGGGTTGGGCTCCCTGGGGCCTTTAATGCTTGGGGAGGGGCGCCGCATTGCCTCCCTCCACATTTAGTTACATTTTGACTGGTGTGGGCTCGCTGGGGCCTTTTGAGGCTGGTGGAGAGGGGCAGTGCAGCCCTCTCCCCTTTGGCTCCACGGGGCATAAACACAGTGAATGAGACTTGGCAGCCATGTCGTTTTTTCAATCCTGCGGGAGTCCTGAGGAATCGTAGCATTTTTGTGCTGTGTTTTTTTGTTTGCCTCAGAGGGGGGTCCCTCTGTGTCTAAATCATGGGGTTTAGGGGTTGAGGGCATCCCTACCCTGCCCCCTTATATTATCCTTTTTTTGTTTTTTTTTGTTTTACTTCAGCGTAGGGGACTTAGTCCTAGAGGTCTTGTAATGGCTGCAAGGGAACATTTTTCTCATATTGCTGGCCCAAGAGAAATAAAGCACCTTAGGCCAATCAGTAGGCTCTATTTTTAAGTTGCTGCCGCCGCAAGAGTCTCTCAAGACTCACGAGGACTCAACCGTCCGGATATACAATTGTTTTTTACCCTTAAGTTCTCAAAAGCTATAGAATGGATTTACACCAAACCACAAAAATCACAATCTATGGACCAAAATCTAGCTTCCTGCCAAATTTGGTGTCATTCCAATAAGTAGTTTTCGCTGTTGCCCTGCCTAAATAAGTATACGGAAAAAGCATGGGGAGTTTGAGTTTTGGGACCTCTCATTTTCCTCACCCCAGCCCTGATGAATCACCCCGAAGCTTTCCATGTAGAAAAGTTTTGGAAAGCTTCATGGAGATTCATCAAATGGGGCCAAAGTTATCAGCAACACAAAACAATGTATGCTATAGAACAACTAACCTAACCTAACTATAACTTCCTAGTGCTAGTATATCCTTCACCAAATATCGATACCTTTCCATTTTGCAGTTAATAGAATAAGGCAGTGGGCATTTTACTGGGGCACAAATGTACTTCCACTAAAAAAAAATTTACAAGAAAACAACGCTTTCCAACACTACTGTTGAAAGTACTTTACTCAACCAGTGACTGCTAGTCCCTATATATACTAGGTTGTCTTCATAAGTGTTCCATAGTAATCAAGACACTTACTGAAAGTTTCAATACTGATGTATCAGCACATACCAGCATTAGCATATTTTCTTATCCTATTGATATCAAGCACAATTTATCAGAGTAGCTAAAGTAGATGTGTACATTTTTATTTTGAAGCATCACCCCCTCTACTTTGTGAAGGACATTTGAAGCAGTTGCACCTTTCTCCAGAGGTACATTAGGTAACAAAGTTAATTATTGCAGCTTTGTGACAGAGTGTTTAAGCAGTTTCTTCTGGCTTGATAGGGACAGCAGTCTTGTTAAAGATTTCACACTGATTCTTGAGACTCAAGAAGGTCATCTAGTAATTATTTGAGGTACTATAGGTATGTGAAAGGCCAAACCGATTGCTTTTGCAAATGCTCCTTTTAAGGTGCGACTATATTTAACTGTTTGGCTGACCTCATGTCATAGTCTCTAAAAATTGAACTGTATCTTTTACACAGAGAGTAACCGCTGCATATAGGAAAATATAAATCACACCTCAAACACCATGCCTTGTAGATAGGTAAATAAAGTGTTCTTTCCTCGTCACACCAGCTTGCACAGTAAGTGGGGTTCTATTGCCTAGCAACAGCTCCATCTAGCCTCTTAGAAGGCACAGTACTAAATGAAGCTTGCTGCAAAACCCACCAAAGCCATAACTATTGTGCACCATCCATATTGTCAGAGGAGAAAAAAGCCTACAAAACCTTGAAGACCTATTCATGTCAATTAACTGGTGGTAAACAGTGTTCAGCTCTACTTCACTTTGCATATGAATAGTCACACACAAAAAAGACTTAGGCTACTATTCCACCACAAAGAAAGCAAATGCCAGGCTAGAACATTTCTGCATTCAAGAGACTCACAGAGATAGGGTTATGCACACAGGCATAGAGAACATCACCCTGCTGGACAACTTGTGGTAAATATTTTCTCCTTTACCGGGACTGAATTTGATACAGGAACATAGTAAAATAGCTCAATAAAATGAGAGGCAGAATCCGTGGTATTAGAGGTTCGGAATGGGCTTTATTCCATTAATTCGATTATAATCGGTTGCTCCCAATGTTCCGTCACCACGAAGGTTCAGGAAGTGAAGCACACACTTTATTGACAAGAAATGACTTTTATAGTACATACATGACAATGAAGTAAATGCAGTAGGCGTAACAATTGATAAGGAAAATGACGAGTTGTTCTGTGTAACCAGAAATGGGTGTAATAAGGCGAAAAAAAGGAACATAATTGGTTGTGATGTCATGTATAGGTGGATCTATAAGATAATACTTGGCATGGATGCGCGCGCAGCAGTCTGACGTGTAATTGACGTGTAACTAGGGGGTGAAGGGGACTTGACATTTAGCTCTACGTGTGGAGACAAGAAGTCTGGGGGGTCAAGTCAACCGAATCCCAAATCATATCTAACATCCTATGTTTAAAGAACTATGTTATCCATAAAAGAAGGACTCTCGGACAGAATCTATTCTAAACTGACTGTGCGTGCATGTACAAGCGTCTAAGTGTCTACACTAAATGCGAGGGGGTAGGAATATTCCATGGTAACAGGGCTATGAATTACTTGCATGAGGACAGAGAAGCCGGCCTTTTGCTTGGTAACTGGAAGAATGTTTACTTAAACTACTAGGCAGGAATGCATCGGCTGAGGGGGAAGCAGATAATTCGAAGGTGAAATACAGTTTTTGGCAGAGAATAGGCTGATGTCAGGCTTCGTGAGCCGCGCAGAGAATGAGACAAAGTTCATGGTCACAGATGCAGGCTCAGACTGGAGCTTTCAGAGGCAGAAGGCAAGAAGAGTTTGATGACAGAATCAGGGCCTACTTGCCTGGACTGTAAAATGGCATAAGTGAACCATATAAAGCCGGTGGCTTTTCATACTTAGGAATGGAATATCCGGCCTATTCATGGCGGATCTGACAGAGGACATGTTGACGGTGGACGCACATGTGTTTGCGTCTTTATAACTGGAACTGGAGGGAACATACATGTACATGTGACATGTACATAGAACCGTTGGGGTCCAAGATAGGGGACATAACTGACCAGAAAAATCCATATTTCCACATTCCCTCCTTGTCCCCTACTTGCCCGTTAAGAGATATCAATCTTCATTAATCCATTGATCTGTTCATATAGCATCATTTGTTCTTCTTTCTTCTTCCGGGATCTTGAATGAAAATCTTGATGTGGAATGCACGATGTGGCACACAGACCACAAATCGCTGGTCCACATTGTAGACATAGACAGCAACTGAATAGTAGGAGAAGGCCAATACCTAGGAAGGATAGAACTCTCCATCCCCAGGCTGATATCACATTCCAAAACCAACTGGACCAAGTCCAAGTGCCTGGGTTCTGGTGCATCTGGCTTACAATCTTGTGAAGGCGAGTTATAGCTTTATATACAGATGGCGAATTTTCTGGTATGAATACGCAGCAGCTTGATCCGATGACCCTACAAGCTCCGCCTCTATCAGCCAGGATGACGTCAAGGACAAGACGATTTTGAAGCACAACAATCCGCATAGCAGACTGCTCTTCTGTTAAATTGCCTAAGGCGGAAATAGTTTCATTCACTACTGCTTCAAGGGTTCTAGTTAATCTACGTATCAGCTTACTATTGGTAACTGTACCTATATAGGGAAAGATGCCTTTATTGAAATCTACATACTTGTCCCATGCCGTCTCAGTATAATCGACAATTGGGAGATCTCTCCGCTCTCTATTGTGTACTAAATGAATATTTCTATAATAATCAGGAGGAGCTAGGAAAACAGGTGGCAAAAGGAATGCTATGTAGCAGGTACCATCCCAATCTAGAGGTAGACGCATATATGCAGTCTGACCACATATAAAGTAGGAGTGGCGAGAAGCTCTGAATGAAGATTTGCCTTGATCACTGAATTCTACTGTAGTAGTGCATTTACTATGGCCCATATGTATGGAACCAACCTTTCTTACACACAATTCACCTTTTGCTGGGAATACGGACATGGTGGGTAAGACTAGCTCAACTTCGGATACGACATTTAGAATCATGAGATTAGGTGTAAAATTACCTAATCCATACACTTCATTTTCTAGATCAGTTCCTGTTCTTTTGGGGCGACCCTCCTTGTCAGGGTAGCAGACTTTGAGTAAAACTAGGTTCAGGTTTCCCCATATCCAATGATCTTGGTAAACTGCTGTGTCTGAGTCTATGGAATTGATTAAACTGAACCATGCTCCACAGGAGCCATTGTGTGTAAATGGGTGTGGAAAGAATGGCAGGACTCCTTCATAATTCTGATAGGGAGGGAGTCGGCCACACACCCAACAATTAGTAGCATTACTAGTCTGATGGGAATGATGTAACATACTAATGAAAGTGTTATTGCGCAGCGCAAGTCTATAGGACAATTCATGCGGGGGTAAGTCACTAAAAGAATGTTCTGCAGTAACATTGTGAACATTTCTGGCAATAGGGTAATATATGTGCAACAACATACTGGTAATAATTATTAAAAGACTTAAGGAAAACAAAATTAATAATGTCCCTATACAATGGCTACGCAGTGATTTACAATACGCCTGTCGTTTCATCATTTTTCGCGACTGTTCATGATTCAGGTCTAGAGGATACATGTCAGAGACAGATTCAACCGCTTCACCTAGGAGAGGACTTAAACAATCAAACCGTCTGACGTCCTAGGCCTTAACTTAACTTTGTAAAGTTCGCTTTCAGTTTTTTCCACCAAAGGAAGTTTTGAATCAGTCTGTGAGGGAGTGCAGGGCACAATGTCTATATCCGAGTATTGTCCATGATATTTCTTTATATGACTTGAATGAATCCAGCCCTTGCGGCCCTCGATCTTCACGGCTGTTCTTGTGGTCAGCAGAACCAACTTGGGTGTCTTCCACCTGGGCTCCAGCTGAGTCTTTCGGTCGAAATTTTTCACAAACACAAAATCCCCCGGAACTACGTCATGGGGTTTCACCTCAGTGTTGTCGGGAAATGCTGCAGCAACCTGTGAACGACAAGATTGTAGTGCAGACATCAAGGAAGCCAAGTAATCTGTCAGCATATTACAGTCAATATCAGTTATTTTGCGTGGTACAGGCGTCCCCCACATATTTGGTGGTCTACCAAAGATCACCTCATACGGGGATAGCCCTGTTCTAGAGTGTGCTACCATTCTCATGTAAAAGAGTGCAACTGGTAATGCTACTATCCAGTCGACCCCTTTCTCTCTGCATATTTTGGACAGTCTGATTTTCAGTATCTGATTATGTCTTTCCACGAGACCTGCTGCCTCGGGGTGTCGAACACAGTGGAATTTCCACTGATATCCTAGCAGAAGTGAAACATGTTTCATTAATTCGGATGAGAACGGCTGGCCGTTATCTGAGTAGACAACACGTGGTAAACCGTATCGTGGGAAGAATTCTCGAACCAACTGTTTGGCAGTAGTCGGGGCAGTGTAATCTGAAACCGGGTACGCCTCTGTCCAACGGGACAGAGCGCAGACAACTACGAGAACATATTTGAATCCTCGACATCGTTCCATCTGGATATAATCCATCTGTAGGACTTCAAAAGGGTGATCAGGAGGATGAAATCCACCCTGTTCTACGGGAACACTTTTTCCTGGGTTGAACTGGCAACAGATCATACAGGTACGGACCTTTTGTTTGGCTGCTGCTCGTAAATGTTTATTAAACCAAATGTGTTGAATGCTGTCTAGCATAGCTTTTTCTCCTAGATGTGCCGGACTATGTATAGTGTTAATTATAACTTGGACCATTGAATCAGGAAGGAACCATACAGACCTTTCCTTCATCATCCATCCTTGGTCCGTTTGGATCCCTCCTAATTCAGTCCATTTCTTTATTTCGTCTGGTGTAGCATGTGTCTGTATGTCAATTACGTCAAGAGTAGGATCTTTAACTGTCATACAATGTGTCGGCATCGGGACTATTGTCTTTGTCATGTCGGGAGTTTGAGTTTGAGCAGTCTGTTTAGCCGTTCTGTCGGCTAGATCATTGCCTTGGGAAATGATATCAGTAACTTTCGTATGAGCTTTACATTTCATAATTGATATTGCAGTAGGTAGATGTATTGCATCTAATAAGGCATGAATGAGGGGTCCGTGCTGAATGTGGGCACCGTGGGAAGTTAAATAACCTCTCTCTCGCCACAGCACGCCGAAGTCATGTACAACTCCGAATGCATAACGTGAATCAGTGTACATGTTGACTTTTTTATTCGTGGCTTGAATACAGGCTTGTGTCAGAGCGATGAGCTCTGCGGCTTGAGCTGACAAAGCATTTATACGATTAGTTTCAATGACTTCAGTATCTGTTGTGACTGCATAAGCGGCCACTAATTCTCCTGTACTTGTTCTCATACATGAACCATCAACATAAAATGTCAAGTCTGGATCTGACAATGGAACATCGGTCAAGTCTTGTCTGGGTTTTGTCGTTACAGTAATAACTTCAATACAGTCATGGGCTAGTGGGTCTGTTCCGGTTACTGGCAAAAGTGTGGCAGGATTCAATGTGTTACAGCGTCTTATTTCTATATGTGGCTGAAACAATGTAAGTTCATACCCTGTAAGTCGTGCTATGGTCAAGTGTTGTGTTTGTGTTCTATTTATAAGAACCTCTACTGCGTGTGGTACTTGAACTGTCAATGGATGTCCTAACACTATGGCATCGCTTTGTCTGATTGCTAAAGCTGTCGCTGCCACTGATTTCAGACATGCAGGCAAAGCCTGAGCTACGGGATCTAATGTACTAGAAAAATAAGCACATGGTTTGTGTGCTCCTGCTTGATCCTGTGTGAGTACTGACAAAGCAGTACCTTCGCGTTCTGTAACAAAGAGTGTAAACTGTTTTCTGTAACATGGTGTTGCTAAAACAGGTGCTTGACATAAAGTTTTCTTTAGGCTTTCAAAAGCTTGTGTATGTTCTTGAGTCCAAGGGAGAACAGTCGATGTGGCTGCCTCCTGGGTTGTCAACTGAATGAGTGGTTTTGCTAGAAATGCATATTGCGGGATCCACTGTCTACAGTATGAAGTGAGGCCTATGAAAGCCCGCACCTCCTTTTGTGTCTTGGGTATTGGCATGTTAGCTATTAACTGAATGCGGTCTGGTGTAAGCTGCCTTCCCTCCTTGGACAGCGAGTGTCCAAGATAAATAACTCGCTGGACACAGAATTGCAGCTTAGAAGGGGACACCTTGTGTCCTTTTTCGGCTAGAAATTGTAAAACTGTCAGTGATGCTTTTTCACATTCAGGTTCGCTTCGGGCGGTGATCAGTAGATCATCGACGTATTGAAGCAGAGCAGTGTTAACTGGCATGTGGATACTGTCAAGTTCTCGTTTCAGTGCTTGGCTATAGATGCTGGGGCTTTCTGTAAATCCTTGAGGTGCGCGTGAGAATTTAAAGCTACGTCCATTTAAACTAAATCCGAACAAATATTGGCTTTCCGGATCTATTGGGACGCTGAAAAAGGCATTCTTGAGATCGATTACAGTGAAGAATGTCGCTTCGGAATCAATAGCTGTCAGTAATGACGAGATATCTGGGACCACAGGGAATTGTGGCACAATGCATTTGTTTAACTCGCGCAGATCAATAACCAATCGATATACTGGCGGGGCCTTCGGATCTGTTCGTTTAAGAATCTGTATTATCGGTGAATTACATATATTGGAGTCTGTTTCCACAACTACTCCTTGGGCAATGAGCTCGTCAATGATTTGTAGTAAAGCCACTACAGCATCTGGTGGTAACTTGTATTGTCGCATTCGTGGTAGCACCACTCCTGCCTTTAATGTGACTCGATATGGTGTAATATTCATGCATCCAACATCAGTAGGGCCTTGTGCCCATAGACGTGTAGGTAAAGTCTGCAGTCGGGGATCCATGTCTCTAGATACATAGTGACCTTTAAAATCACGTAAAAACAATCTTACTCCTTCCGGAGAACAACATATTATAGCTCCTAGAGCTTTTAACGTTTTTATTCCTAATAGATTTTCTGGACATGATTTAGTTAGCAATAAATCTGTAGTTCGGGTCAAAGGTCCTATCGTAAGTGGCAGAGGTTGTGACACTTCATTAACAATAGGTTTCCCTGAAAAACCAAGGGAAATATTCTGTGAGCCTGAGAGGGGTGCCCCTGGAACTTCACTACGTTTTATGGTCGTTCGACTTGCCCCTGTATCGAGTAGAAATTTTCTATCTTGGCCTAATAATACACTATGTACATAAGGTCCTTCTTGGTCTACTGGGATTTCAATAAGGGGTAAGTCAACTTCCCTCTCTAGGCTTGTTCATGCGTAACGCTGATACTCGGGATATTCATACTGTGCGGTCTGATACATTTGTCGTGTTGTTGTTTGTGTGGCAGCAACAGGCAATGGGGGTGCAGCTGGCACAAACTGTATCGGCTGTTGTGCGGCTGGCATGGCCTGGGCATGCTGCATAGCTCCTTGTTCATTCTGATCTTGTCTGAGTGGCCGTGATCTTTCTTGTGTTTTACCTATGGCAATATTATGTTTTAAAACTGGACAATCGTGTACGTAATGGCCTGGCTTTTTACAATAATTGCATGTCCCTTTTACAGGTCCTGCTGAATCGGAATGTGTCATACCCCTTTTATGCCCTTCAGCTGGAACTGTCTGGGAAACTAACATTTTCATTTTCGTGTCTTTCATGCGTCTGTGTTCATGTTCTTGTTCCTCTCTAATTCTATTGTGATGGTACTGTAACATTTGTAACATTTGTGATGGAGTGTTACCTTGCCAGGTACTCTCGAATTTTAATACTCTATTCTTTACTGGGGGCAGGGCATTTTCTACTAATTTTGTTACAAACAGATGTGGGTATGATTCGCTACTTGCTTTTATGCCACTATTTATACCAAAACATTTTTCAAATCGGGCATAGTAATCACTAGTGTCTTCATCTTGCTTCTGCTTACAGGCTGAAATTGTACCCCAATCTTCCTTTTTCGTAGTTAATAAACGCGGCAGTACCTGTACTAGTAATCCTGGTAATGCCTTAGTTTTGTCCCCAAGCCCTGCTCCTGCAGTTCGGGCCCTTTCTTCAGCTTCTAACACTGACCATTCTATCTTTTGGTCTCCTACCTCCCACTCTTTTTCCTTGAGTTTTTCATAAATGCCAGCAGGCATCAATACCTTTAATATTGTCATAATGTCGGGGTAGGTATACTCTCCCATGAGTAACATGTCTTTAATTTCTCGGTGAAAACCCGCTGGGTCTTTGTCATGACTGGGTACCACTTTCTTCATTTGTAACAATTCTATTTTCGATATGGGCGTATATACAAATACGCGTTTAAACTGATTGTCCTCACCCTTTATTGGGTGCACTTCTCGTAAGGGATTC
Organism: Triturus cristatus; assembly: GCF_964204655.1. Lineage (NCBI taxonomy): Eukaryota > Metazoa > Chordata > Amphibia > Caudata > Salamandridae > Triturus > Triturus cristatus. The sequence continues at coordinate 598,895,662 of NC_140588.1, forward strand.
TGTCTATCTATGTGATACGTAGTTCTTTCCTTGACGGACAATGGAACATGTTCTGAACATACAAAAAGAATATACTGCTTTCTTGATTCTAGAATTTCTTTAATTAATTCAGTACCTGGACCTCTCCATTTATTCATAAGTAATTCAGTCAGTATGTCAGGCAAGGGACCAGGGTCCGAATGCTGACTCCGATATAGTATAATGAGTGGTTGAATCATGTAAATCCCAGCTAACCTTTGTTCATCTGGGGTAAGATTCAAAAATGTGCGTACTACTGTATCATCACTATATTTTCCGGGACTGTCCACCCAATGGACAGCTGCCCTGGCTAAATCTTGTTCATCCATAGAATCGAGGAAATGATAACCCCTTCGTTCTCGGAGTAGTTTGTCGGCGGTTTGGAACGAATGCTCGTTAGACCTTATTTTAATTATAGGTATTTGAAAATTCCTGTTATTATCTGGACATATCGGATGTATTGAGTCAGTATGATATCTAGTCTGATTCCTATTACAAGATCTTCCTCTACCTACATAGGCTATGGTGTCCGACTGTCCTGTGGGCAGTCCTGACCCTTCTCCCTCGTTTTGTTCGAACTCGTCTACCTCTAATCGCTCTTCGTGTAGGCGTTCTATTTCTTTACGGATCTTTCGGCACATGGCTATTATACAATTTTGTTTATCATGTCTCCCTTCTGATATATTCTGGCTCCATCTTGTAAGAATTTTCATTACTTCCGGGTCTACCCCCGGTCGGTCTTGATTTCTGATCACACAGTTTATGAGGAAACGTAACAGTTCCCCCTGTATCTCTACTTTCTGGTATTCCATAGCTCTGTAAATACATTCTGGATCTCGCCCTGTTTGGACAAAATGATATATATTATCTAGATGCGCAGTCATTCCTGGTAACTTCGCTAAATACACTGCGGCTCGTCTGATACGCAATGATGCTAGGGTCATTTCGTCCTCCTTTCCAGGCACCGGGTCATATCTACAATCTATAAGAAGTTCCTTAAGCGCACGGGCACTAAGGAGTTTGGGTGTACGTGAATGCGCTGACTCTTGAAAAGTAAGTTTATTTATTCTGGGTGGCGTAGAAAAGATATTGGTAGCTCCTCCCGCGGCCCCATCTGGGGCGTCGGGTGTAAAAGGATTCGTCGAACGTGACACAGCAACTACAGGTGTGGACACAGCCATAGAAGTAGCTGTAGGAGCGGATACAGAAACAGATGTGCTTGCCGGAACTTGTGACTCGATTTGTTGCTGTAGGGATACGGGCACTGGATCTTGGCGTTGAACCTCCCTGGTATGCGGTCTATGTGGGGCGGAATTAGCATACTCGGGAGCTGCGTCATCTAAATATGAGGAAAGAAAAACATCTTCTGCGGTTCTAGGATGCCCCTTAGGATGTACCTTTATTGGGAACAATGGGGTTGGCAAGTCTTTTGGTGTTTCTGGAGTAGCCTTAGGTAATCCTTCGGCCAGAAGGGGATACATACCATTCATAAGGGCATTTCTTTGTCTGTCTACTTGTTCTGTTTTCACTCGGATACCTTCCTCAATTAATAGATTCTCTCGAACTTTATTGGAATTCTCTTTACTCTTCTCTTCCTGTCTACGTGCTTTTTCTGTTCGTCTATGTGATTCTTTACGCCATAATTCAACGGCGTCTTTCTGTGACTGTCTGACTTTCCTTTTCCATAACTCTTCCTCGACTTTCATGATGCACTCTGCATCCCAGGTCCCCGCTGTGGGCCACCTCTGACTTTCTGGTAATCCCTTGGTATAGTCTACCCATAAATCAAGAAATAATATAGCGTCTAAGCCATGTTTGTGATACATAAAGTGCCCTGGAGTGTCCCTAGGAGGAATAGGGACGGCTTCTTTGAGAACCCCTTTTCTGGTAGTGATCTGTCTTAATTTCGAAAAGAGCGGCATATTGAGAACTGACCTTATACTTGATTTTGACCTGATACTTGAATTTGAACAGACTTAATACAATAAACACGATAATGAACAGTCATTCATACCACGATATACAGAACATACTTAAACACTTTAAACATTAAACATTAAACCTTTAACTGAAACAACAATGATGATCGTCTGCATAACTGATCACCAAGCTTAATTCTCGACAATAACTAGACAATAACTAGACACTTCGGAATACTTCGGAATACTTGATATACTGCTAAACAGTACAGATACACTGCTAAAACAGTGCAGACCGGATTTGTGTACCCAAACCCGTCTTGACCGGCACAACCTATGTGCACGTCAGAAATGCCTCCCCAGCAATGGTACTCACCGGGTAGCTTCGGAAACGGAAGGCCTCAGTAACTTGAACTTGAACCGGACTGGACTCGACTCGACTCGTCGGACACTGGGCTTGACTTCGGACTGGTGGGTCTCTGTATACCTCGGATCTTGCTCTCTCAGCTAGGCTCTGGTCGGGATACTTCGCACTTCTCACCGCCTCGTCTGGGTGTTGATCGCAGTCTCAGTCGCCCCCGCTTGACCGGAGGGAGATACAGGAAATCCTGCTGGTACGCGTTATTGTCCGTCCAGCTGTGGCAGGAGACCGGGCCTGCAACGCACCGCCGGCGCGTGAGATGAGAAAGTGTCCCTATTCGGGCGCCATCATGTGGTAAATATTTTCTCCTTTACCGGGACTGAATTTGATACAGGAACATAGTAAAATAGCTCAATAAAATGAGAGGCAGAATCCGTGGTATTAGAGGTTCGGAATGGGCTTTATTCCATTAATTCGATTATAATCGGTTGCTCCCAATGTTCCGTCACCACGAAGGTTCAGGAAGTGAAGCACACACTTTATTGACAAGAAATGACTTTTATAGTACATACATGACAATGAAGTAAATGCAGTAGGCGTAACAATTGATAAGGAAAATGACGAGTTGTTCTGTGTAACCAGAAATGGGTGTAATAAGGCGAAAAAAAGGAACATAATTGGTTGTGATGTCATGTATAGGTGGATCTATAAGATAATACTTGGCATGGATGCGCGCGCAGCAGTCTGACGTGTAATTGACGTGTAACTAGGGGGTGAAGGGGACTTGACGTTTAGCTCTACGTGTGGAGACAAGAAGTCTGGGGGGTCAAGTCAACCGAATCCCAAATCATATCTAACATCCTATGTTTAAAGAACTATGTTATCCATAAAAGAAGGACTCTCGGACAGAATCTATTCTATACTGACTGTGCGTGCATGTACAAGCGTCTAAGTGTCTACACTAAATGCGAGGGGGTAGGAATATTCCATGGTAACAGGGCTATGAATTACTTGCATGAGGACAGAGAAGCCGGCCTTTTGCTTGGTAACTGGAAGAATGTTTACTTAAACTACTAGGCAGGAATGCATCGGCTGAGGGGGAAGCAGATAATTCGAAGGTGAAATACAGTTTTTGGCAGAGAATAGGCTGATGTCAGGCTTCGTGAGCCGCGCAGAGAATGAGACAAAGTTCATGGTCACAGATGCAGGCTCAGACTGGAGCTTTCAGAGGCAGAAGGCAAGAAGAGTTTGATGACAGAATCAGGGCCTACTTGCCTGGACTGTAAAATGGCATAAGTGAACCATATAAAGCCGGTGGCTTTTCATACTTAGGAATGGAATATCCGGCCTATTCATGGCGGATCTGACAGAGGACATGTTGACGGTGGACGCACATGTGTTTGCGTCTTTATAACTGGAACTGGAGGGAACATACATGTACATGTGACATGTACATAGAACCGTTGGGGTCCAAGATAGGGGACATAACTGACCAGAAAAATCCATATTTCCACAAACTGTCCAATTCACATTAGACTAAATCTCAGCAACCCATCAGTTGTATGATGGCCAAGGAGGCAGGCCGATAATATGACAGACCAGAGTATAGCAGTAGACATACACAAAGGATAAGATAATTTCAGTAAAGATATTATGCCTATATAAGGGCAATGCAAATTGTGCCTATATAAGGGCTTGTTTCAGGAAAACCTATATACGGGCACCTAAAGCGTAATACAACAGTGGGGCCCACTTCGGACACAGCCTGCAACCTTGACCTGCTGGAGGATTTCAAGCTCAGAACAAGCATTGGCAAAGCCAGTCTCAGCAAAGCTATTGGCTTTGTCATTGTCTTTTAGCCATGTAATGTAGCAGTCTGGAATATAAAGCTATTGGCTTTGTCAATGTCTTTTAGCCATGTTATGTAGCAGTCTGGAATATAAAGTGCCATTTTTGGTTTTCACTTAATATATATTGGGTAAATTGCTGTGAAATGTTCGATTTAGCACCTATTACATAAGTGCAACTACAATATAATACACACATTACCTGGAGGCCTCCAAATACAGTACGTCCCCCATTTTGGAAACCCCCACCCCCAAGAGTTTGGATTTGCCCATTAATCTGCCTCCACGGTGCTTCATCTGCATATCTGATAATAGAGAAGTGAAGAATGGTTTAATGAGTCTACTGTAGGCAAATACGCTAAGTTTCATAGACTCGCTAATGGCCGCTTAAAAACAGAAATATACACAGAAACGAGGATTTCGACTTTTGACAATTATATTCAATGGTACACACAAGTAAATTTTTGGAATCGTTGGGTAAGGAAAAAAAATATTGACCTAATGTAAAATGACAGTGGTTTGTAATGCAGTATGTTCTACTGCGTCAAGTAACCAGGAGAAGACTGCTGAGCTTATGCTGGCATCGGACGATCTCGAGCAATTGCACTGTATCGTGTTTGTTTATACGTCCCTATGTGTATCACTCAAAGTCACATTCGGTTATCACGAAAGGTAAAAAAAAGCAGCATTTCCCATTCAGCTCAAGTGATCTTGGAATGTTTTAGCCAAATCAATAAAGACAGTAGAATAGAAAAATAGGAGGGTCGGTCACGATGAGGGGAGTGGCAAAGAGTCAACACACAAAGAACAAGGAAGGGTCAAGCAACGATGAGGGAGGTGACGATATGTGAAGTGGGAGGGAGTTGAGGGAAGGCAAACGTAAGATGACAGTAGTTCGTAATGTAGCGTGTTCCATTAGAGCATCCCTACCTCTGCTGCACACGATAAATTATGCGCAAGTGCGATTTTGACCGAGAGGTGCTTGAAAGACGCTCTCTTCCCGCCTGTGCTGAAGCGCACACTTTTACCACCAATAGCACAGCTACAGCAAGCACCTTTTAACTACACTTGAAATGCATGGACAAAGAGAAACAACGGAACTTCTCCATTCCAAGATGGCCGCCACTCATGCGCAGGAATGGAAATCCTTCTCTCATTCTCATTCTCTCTCTCTCTCTCTCCCTCCCCCTCTTTCCCTCCCCCCTCCCCCTCCCCCTCCTGCCCTCCCCCTCTCTCAATCCCCCCTCCCTCTTCCTCCTCCTCTCGATACACCAAGAAAGCAGAGCAATTATTGAATATCCGTTATCACAATAGTGTCGGCAGAGCTGTGAACCAGGTGGCGAGCAACAAGATAGTAATCACTGGTGTGCTCAAGTAGGGGACGTGGCTTGACCGCAGATCAAGATGTCTGCATCTTAGAGGAGCTCCCGACCGAGCCCCTAATCCGACATTAATTAGAGTCCCAGAGGGACGCCACTAACCTACAGGTGCCTAGCGGAGGTGTGGGCGCTGTTGACACTCCCCACCCGGACCGGTTCTGGTGAGACAGACCACACAGGGCACCCAAGGAACTGAGAGCGTTGGCTGGGGCGCAACATCTAGGCCCTGCACTACTGAAAGATTAGAACCTACGTACCGGAATAGAGAGCCAATCTGAGCAGCCCGCAACGGCGGCCGGATAATGTGACGCAGGTGCTTGACGGAGGTTCGGCCTCACCAGGGTGAGAGGCTGAGGGACAACCTGTATCGGCTCGAGTTGATGCGGCCGCCCACCCTTGCCGGAGGCAGAGTCTGGCCTGGCGCTGCAACGGCCAATGGGCAACACCGGAGGAGTAGACTGGGGCCGTATCCAAGAGGCCTAACGGGAAGTCTGGGACCAGCAGGTCCACACCCACTGTGCAATCCTCTCCCGGCCGAACTACTCAAAAGGCACAAGATTCAACTTGGGCTGTGATATCAGAGGCCGAGGGAGAGAGATTGCCACGCTCCTGAGGGTAAGGCCTTCAAGACATTGTGGCCTCTCCACCCCCACTCACTCACGTACACGTGGGGAAACAGACTGAAGGTGAGGGGGACCGGGACTAGAGGAGGTGTCTGCTGAGCAACCGGGAGGCAGTCGTGGAATGAGGCAAGGGACTCTGCATAATGCAGAGATGGGCGATATGAATGGAGGTGATACAGGAGGCCCAGAGCGGGGTATCCGGCGAGGTACAAAAGTATTACATTGTGGAATGTAAGCAGATCTGTTCAGTTGTGTTGGTAATCGGTGTGGTTTACACGCGGGCCTGACTAATACATCCCTCTCAGTAGGCGTTGAAATAGAGGTCCCCTGTCCTACTACATTAGTACGACAGTGAAAAGATGGTGAAACCGAAGGGAGCAAGCCGCCCTCAAGCAAATAAAATGGATAACTACGCAGTCCCCACGCATAATAAACTTCCAGAAGGGTAGGCGGAGGCAGAGCCCCCTCACAGTCATAAAGGCAGCGATAAGGGACGTGAAGGGCGCGCTGGAGCCAAAAATAGATTCCTTATCTGTAAACGTTACGCTAATCAAAGCGCAAGTGAGAATAAGATTGCCCAACTGCAGGCCACAACAAGCGCCTCAAATCTCAGGTACTCACACTGACAACAGGCCGCACATATGGCAGCAAGAGTGGGGGACCAGAAGGGGAGGGCGAGGATAAATAACATTCAATAATGGGGGTCCCGGAAGGGGCAGCGGGCACCAGCTTAGATCTCTTCCTGGAAGATTTCATTGTGAACAAGCAACCCAAAAGACTGCCAAAATTCTTTTCAATTGAAAGGGCGCGGTTATCGCAAGAATATTTTATTATCGAGAAAGGGACACTTTGAGAACACTTTCATCCGCTTTTACCCAGATTTTACCCTGCAAGTACAGCGTCAAAGGAGACGTTTCGATCCAGTGAAAAGGGAGCTCAGAAAGAGACAAAGTACATGATGATTTTCCCGCAAAACTATGTGTCATAGCAAAGAGCAAGCCCTCGTACTTTGCGACACAGGAGGAGGCTTGGGAGTGGCTGGAGGGATGGCGCACATTCAGTCGAAATAAAGGCAAGAGCTCCAAACACAATAAAGGTGTAACCAGAGGCAAGACTGAAGGAAATGGTTTACTTGACAAGCAACCAAGGAGGACATCGGTGGGTGACCAGCCCAGAGACAGAGGAAGGAGGCAGGAAGGCATGAATAAAATGGGCTAGACAGGAGGCAAGAGTGGGTATAGGGGTACCAGGCTTAATCTGCACATGCTGTTTGGAGTCCTGCATGTCACCGGGCTGGACCGCTTGCCGCCTTCGGCTCTCCTGTCCCTGGATGCCAGGGTGGCTTTTGACAGTGTGGAATGGAACTACTTGTGGCCAGTCATGGCGCACAAGGGGATTAAACCAAAATGTATTGGTTGGATAAAGTTGTTGTATGAGCAGCCACTGGCGGGCCAATGCAACTGTGTACCGCGAGTTCACCCTGCAAAAGGGAACAAGACCAGAGTGCCCACTATACCGATTCTGTTTGTCCTGGTGCTGGAGCCTCTGGTGGCATGGGTTTGTCAGGACCTGCTGATATGGGGAATCCCAGTGGGTGACGAGTGGGATGAGCGCACTTCCATATATGCCGACGACATTCTATTACATATTCAACACCCCAGGCTGTCCATTGACAGAATATTGCATATCTTCTGTATATTCGGGGACTAATTGTATTAACTGGGAAAAGTCCCTGTTGTTTTCATCGAGGTGCATGGTCCCACTGGAGCTCAAATATTTATGGATATTATAAAGGCACCATCAGAGGTTTTACGAAAAGCACCTACTGCCCTAATTGGACAGATTTAAAGGAGACGCCTAGTGTTGGAGGATGTAGCCTTGAACGTTACAGGCCCTATTTAAAATGATGACACTTCCTCGCCTACTCTATGTCCTGCAAAATACTCAATATCCAATTCCGTCATCGTTCTTCCAAATGATTGAGGGAGAACTGCGATCCCTCCTATGGACGGCAGGAGCAGCACGTATAGCCTTGCATAAATTGCAGAGGGGTTTTTATGACGGGGACTGGAGGTTCCAGAGGTAAGGTTGTATTACTGGGCTGCTCAGTTGGTTATGGTGAATGACTGGGTGTTGTGGGACAGGAAGTAACCAGACTGTAGGATGGAAAGGGCACATATGGGAGCTAAGGGTTATGCGCACACATAATTTATGATATGAGAGGGAGTTGGGGGCTACCGACACACACACAGTAATCACAACCTGGCACGAGGCATCAAAATACTTGGGTTGGGAAAGCAGACTGAAAGCCCTGTGGGCCAGTGACCAATTAGATGAAGTGGGCAGACTGAAGGGCTTTGGGAAGTGGGAACTGCTGGCCTTTGAAAAACACAGGATGTTTAGAGGAACCAGGCATCCGTGAAGTTTGAGACCCTCCAACAAGAGTACGAACTCGGTCTGGGGGAATGCCTGCTATACCTGCAACTAGGTCATCCAATCCGAGGCCACATTTGCGAGGGCGAAGATCTGGCTGAGGACTCTCTATTGGAGGGTAAGACTCCTAAAAACCCCTTGGAGGAGAAGGCAACATCATTAATATACAAAAAAACTAGTAAATAATGCGCCAGACCATTTGGGACCATTGAGAGCCGCATGGGTGGGAGATGTTGGTCGGAGAGATGTTAAGCCTGCCTGCTATGTGCCATAGCTACTACGGCTTGAGCTCAGAGTTAAATTACGGAAGCTTTTAACTGGACCGAACAAGATATTGACCTAAATACTTGTGATGGACCACCATCCACTTCCAATATTAATTCACTTTCTCACAGTAACAATAATGTAAAAGCAAAAAACACTTGCACTGAAGGGAACGACCTTGTGAGTGGATATGAAAGAGCAAGATGCAGTTACTCAAAGGCTGACCCACTGCCCCATGCTGCATGCTGTAGTGGGCCGCAGCAAAAGGCTAATGACAACAACACACCAATGGATAAAGAGGGATTGCTGAAAGCCTCTTTAACTACGTATATTATACATATTTTTATTTTAGTAAAATCAAAAAGGTATTGGCTAATGCAGACCCAAAAGAACCCAACTCTGCCACAAAGCCATCCAAGTGTAAATTAAAATGAATTTTAATTGCACTATTGCCTAAGTCAAGGTAACTGAATGTCAATCAGAACAGCTTACACTCTAATCTCTATTACTCTAATGGAAATATTACCAACAGTTAAAGCCCAGGCTAAACAAATATGGAAAGATATAGTCTTGATTTTTGGTTGACACAGGGCAGTTACAACTCTGGTTTCAAAAGAGGATGACCAGTCCTATTCTCAGATCATACCTACTGGGTCTCACACATCACGGTGTACCTTTCAACAAATGGTGGACTTGATCACAGACTATTGTAACCTTGGACACTCCCAAACCATGCGAGATATAATTTTGCTCCAATGTTTTCATAAGCATCATTCAGATTTACTAACTAGAATGCCTGACTAAATTCCTTTTGAGACATATAATTTAAGTCCTATATATGGTTGTTTTCTTTCCTAGCTGGCCCTATAAAACTGTGAAAACAATTTATCAAAGCTCAGTGTTGGAGCTGCCCTATAGCAATACTAGTTATCACGAAATCTCTTGCTACAGCGCTTAATACACACAGTAGGTTAGAAGAAACAGAAGCTATATATCTTACTACAACATGTTTTTGGAGCTTAACCTGGGATAGCGGCTTTTCACCTGTTTCCTAATGCATTTTCATGCCGCGGGACATTATGACACATGCAAGGTAGTTTTTGAAAGCCACAGGGCAAAAAGGCAGAACTATTTCTGGAAAACCAGCAGCGAGTACGTGTGTTATTGAAGGGGACTACGTCAATTCCCTGGGGCTTAGTATTTAACACAGCGAGGAAATGGCCATGCTTCCTCTGGTATACAATTCAGGTATAATTTCCAGAGCACTCTAAAGGATAGTTTTCTGGCAATTAGAACTTAAGTAAAATAATGCAAATAAACCCGAAGCTATCCGTGCATGGCAAGGTTGTTTACACGAAAGCTTTTTTAACTCCCACTGCCCAGTCTTTATGCATGTCAGCTGGCGCTAAATTCTAGCATCGTCATTTTGACGTAAATATACACAGGGGGTGCATTGAGAAATAAAATGTTAGCTTCTATTTTAGGCGAAGGTAAGCAAACATGCCAGAACCCGAACAGTATTATATTTTAAAATGCAAGCTTGGACTGTCATGACATTTCTAATGACATTTGTAACGGCAAAGAAAATCCTACCAGGTTTTGTTAAACGACTGCACAGTAGCCTTATAAACGATAGTTATAGACTGGTTGATTGTAAAAAATAATATGTGTATGTGCTTTATGACTTTTTCGATAGGGATATAAATTTAAGATTTATTTACACACTTTATAAATATATTGGGAAGAGTAGTCCCGGCAGATTTACTAAAAGAATTACAAAATATTCCAGTGATTTGTTTCTACAGTGCATTCGCAATGTCATGTAGCGAAAAGGGGGACACTTTTCTTTGATGGTAAAGCAAGCATGTAAAAGGATTAGAATACACCCTGAATGTGATTTTCTCTGTTGAAGTCTAGGCCTGTTGTAGATATGTAATCAGTACAACATGCAATGGCAAAGCCCAAGTTCTGGCTTTTAGTTTGGAGAAGTGTGTGGTAACAAGCTAGAAACCTTTTACTAAACGCTAAACTTTCGTCCCAGAGAGGGTCAAGAAAAGATGTCAGAAGATCAAGTTGGCATTGCAAGTGCGGAACTTAAAAGGCATACAGAGCGACGTACTGTGTAGTAGATACTTTTGTATGTGCGTAATTGAAAAAAAGCCTCCGCGTAGGCATTTCTTAACTTTGTGATCAAAGAAAAGTTATAAACCAAACAACATATTTTGATGGAAAAATTAAAATTAAAATAAAAGAATGCACAAGGGAGATCAGCGAATTGCGCTGTATCCTTGAAAGTAAAGGAATCAAAAAAAGTACACACAAACTATAAACCAGAAATAAAACATTTTGGCATGTCAGCAAAGTAAATCTATAAATGAAAACAGACTGTGTTTAACGTCACATCTGCAGTCTAACAATAGGACTACTTAATGCCCAGAGGGAGAAGTAACGCCCCTCGAAATGATACAGCATTAATCGGTAGCTCATAACATACGACACAGCAAGAAAACCACATAAAAGCAAGTGACTGGCAGGGCTGACCTAAAACCCGCTCTCGCCGTGTACTTGTTCAAATTGTACTGTTCAGAAGAACGTATAATGTAAGATAGTAAGTTTAAAAATAGTTTACTAAAAAGAGGCAGTAAACCTATTTTTAGTGTGCTTTGGAATAGTGGAATAAGCGTGATGTGTGAAATACATTTTCTGAAGTGGGGACAGCACCAGTGCAGTTATGGTTGGGTATAACTTTCCATTGAAACGACGTTTATTAGGTCGATCCTATAAGACAGCGAAAGCTGGCTGGTTACAAAAGGCCTACTGCCAGCTTACCAAGAACTGACAGTGGACATAAAGCCTTTCCATCGCCTTCATATTTAAAGGCTTGTCTTGTCCACATTGTGTTTGCCCCTCAATTGGTGCATCCTGTCTGCCCCATTGTTAACAAACATTCCCGGGTCCAACAGTCATATCATTCACAAAAAAATGTCAAAGCATCCGTAGCTCACATTTCATGGACTGTTATAAGGGTCTTTCCAGATCCTCTGAATCAATCCAGTAAAATTACTGCCCCTACCAAAGACGTTAAATCCTGTACCTGCCACTGCAGCTGCTTCTTATAAGCATTCCCTATAAACCCAACCGTGGCTGGGGCCCTTGATAACTTCATTTGCCTAAGACCTTGTCAATTGCTAGAGATCATGGGCAGCAATAAGAGTTTTTCTTTATTGGCTATCTAATATTAAATATTATTTTACTATCACAAAGTTAAAATAAATCTTAAATAACACAATGCAGACTCCTTGCTGTAAACATATTTAGACCACCCTGAATACTAAGCAAGTTTGCGATTCAAAAAATAATCAAGTGCTCTACAAAATGGATATATGCAGACAAAAGGGGCAGATGAGGCAAGTTCATAGGAGAACCTTTATGAAATCTTCTATTCTGTTTAGTACAATGAATATTAAACAACATACAGGGGCTCAAAATAGGCCATACACATACAAGCTCAAAGAAAGTCCATAGATTTTCTTGAACTTATTTTCATTGTCCTGAAACAAGTGTCTCATTCATAGTAACAAAGCAAAACCTGCTATATTAAATCTTAGACTTCCAAATACTGGACATGTTGAACAGACAGTCATACAGAGGGTACAGAAGGATAGCTAAAATATAGCAGAATTTAACAGAGAATAATGCATTACGCAGCACTAAAGTAAACTGCAAAACAATTAGACAACGAACAATATAGAACTGCAAAAACTTTAAAATACTAACAATATAGAGGAAGTGTCAGAAATGGGGGTATTAATTTGGTTGGGGAGCACCAGTGCCTACTCAATAAACCCTCCCTGGTTCGGTAAAAACACTGTTCAGAGAAAAATCTCTGCTCAACCATTGGTAGCTATGGCACAAGCAGCAGGCAGTCCTCAGAGAAGTATGTGCTATGTTCAAGGAGTACCAACAAGGTTAAAGTAAAAAACACAATACTATTCCCAAACAAATTTAGACAAATAAAGAATTTAATTTACAAAAAGACAATAAGATCATGAAAAATGTTTTTTAGGAGGAAAGAAGATATGAAATGTAAAGTTTTAACACAAAGGTGCCAAGAATAGGTCAAGCACCACGGAAAAACAACAGGTCATAGTGGAGTGAGACATAGGTGAATTTTAGGCAAACCGCAATGAAGAGCAGGTTAGATACACCAAAGTAGATAGCCCCGGTCATAGGTTTTACCTTTAGACCTAACCGCAATGAAGAGCAGGTTAGATACACCAAAGTAGATAGCCCCGGTCATAGGTTTTACCTTTAGACCTAGTCTCAAACTGCTGGGAAGGCTTACTCGGGTCAGTCCTGCAGCCACTAGCTCCTCAGAAGAGGCTTCTGGGCATCAGATCTCTCTCCAGCCAGGTCTCCTGAAGGATCTTGTCCTCTTTAGTCACTTGGGCCGCTTTGAGTCAGGAATCCTTCAGATGTTTGTGTCCCTAAAGAAGGTAGACAGTACGCCAACCCATTGACCTTGCAAACCCGTTCCATTACATAAGTGGCAGGAGAATTCAGGGGTTCTTCTTCTACTATAAAGGGGGAGTCACAGGGCTCGAAAAACCCACTCGCAATAGCAAGCCAGATTTAATCAGGACGAGCTATGTTTAGGGCCTACTCCCCCGTTTTGGCAAGCTGACAAGTGTTCTGCTTGCTCACAAAGTGAATGAGCAATAAAGAGGCCTTTAAATCTTGTTATCTTGTCACATTTCTCCGCTTTCAGAGACAGAGGTCAAAAGTCCGTTTGTTTTCCTACATTTACTTTCCTTTCTGTAACTGAAGTTAGAGGATTTTGTGAAGTGAACTGTGTGACAATCGGGATGAGTCCAGTTCATGGGTCAATTACATTACAGTTAGGTCGAGTACTCTATCCAAGTTACTAGACCTGCGGGTCTAGTAAAAATGTTATGATTTTTCGAGCCCGGAGTCAGAATTGTTAATCCACAAGACCTTCTTTAGTTGGCATTCTACCTGGTCCAGGAATGTTCTGAGCTTGTGGTGTTGATAAAGGAGGTTTGATTAATTGACTGATTCATGAGTTTATAGAGCGCTAAACAGATACCCCCAGAAGAACGTGTCTTGGTGGTAAAAAAAAAAAAATCATCAGATTAAAAAAAAAAAAAAAAAGCTCAAAATGTGTCAAATTCGACGATAGGTGCTTGGTCTTGTAAATCATTAGAAGTGAAGGACGTTTTTAGTTAGGTGCAGACCTATCCTTTGCACCAGCCAGTGACTGGAGGAATTCTACCACCCAATTGTAACAATTTACTCGCAGTCCCTCCACCTCCTCCTTTTGCAGCACACCTCTTTGCCTTACTGTAAAATTACCCAGAAGCATCTATTTTAAGATGGCAGGACCCAGCTTTAACCAGGCAGGCCTGTCTTCAGCTTCTTGGCTACTTCCCTAGCTGACAGGGTCAAAACTGGTTTTCCCTCCTACTGTGACTGGAGCACAACTGTCTACGAGGGTCCTGGGGAAGAACAGAAGAAGCCCATTTTGACATCATCAAGTCAAAAGAGGTACGCCAAAGCTGCCTATAGTTCTGCCAACTGTTCCTACCCACTCCCAGACATCTAATTCCTGCTAAGTTGTCAGCAGTTAACACCCGTTAGTCTTTTCTAGGCCCAGAGGCTAGCCATCATCCTGTGGGCTAGGGTATTTAAATATTGCTGCAGAGGATGTGTATTCAGGCTCTGGAATTGTGATTACTGGCACAACTAGTTTTAAGCCGGTTCTGACTTAGGCAGCCTAAAGTGCATTTTTACAAAGTCACTTTTCTGCTTAATTTATTAAAAATACACAACTAAGTCAGATTTTAAAAACTAAGCAGAGCATAACTTTGAAGCACCTTTCTAGCCCTTTCCCAAGCATAGGTGGAAAATACAGATTTAACTCCACCTAGGCCTATTAGAGAAAGGTCTACCCAGGCCTACAATATGAAATAGCTTTTGGCTTTTATATTACTGTGAGGACCGATTAACCACAATATGTAATGTGTCTATTTTTATATATTATTTAACACAACAGTGGTCCCTAGGGGAGAATAGGCAGAGAGCAATGAATACAGACCCAATCAGTGCTGTATTAGTTAAACTTGTCCAGCCGGACAGCGGTTCAATGTTTAATTATTTGACAATTCTTTAAGAGATGTGCGGAAAAGGATACTGAAAGTGGGACACAAGCCTGCGTCCTACTACAGAGACATAAAGACATACAGTTTGGGAAACATTTAGGGGAGGCTCAGGCAATGCTCACGGTTTGTTTTGAAGAAAAATCATCAATATAGACAAACAAATTGCAAGGAACAACTCTACATAGGAGATAATAGCATCACAGTGTATGTATGAGAAGTTTGAGGTGTCGACAGCGTTTCGATCCAAGAGAACATGGATCATCCTCAAGACATTAAATAAGCATGCCTGTTAATGCGTGCCTAAGTATTAGTATATTATTCATTAACAATCAAGAAGGTAAAATTACAAAGGGAGAAAACGGGGAAACATGAAAACAGGAGTTAGAAGGATGCAAGGTAAACATAAACATAACCTCAAATTACTTGGTGCGCTTTGTCAAAGTGAAGTGGCAACTTAATAGAGCACAGACATTGTTATAAAGTGACCTAACGTCATCCAACTGGCACAAAAAGAGAACAACAATGGAATGAAAATAGCGCAGTGACATAGCAATTGTAGTGATATGAATTAGCGACTAAGTAGAGCACAAAAGCACAAAAGTAATTGTCAAGTAACCTAGTACTATTAAGCTAGCAGAATTAAAATGAAGATCGGCGAGGTGACAGAGTGATTTTAGCATAAAGAGGCTGGCACAGTGACAAGGTGTTTGATAAAAAGGGAGTTTTAACGGCGCAGTGACTAGGTGCAAATAAAAATTGAGCAGGGTGTTCCTGGCATGCATTCATCTTTGATAGCATGCAGTGTTGAGCGCTACCGGTATCGGACCATTCCAGGGCCGGTTAGTGACACGACAGGCGGTAGATGGGCCATGCGTGAGGGGTGGGAAGTCATTCTTACTTTGGTAATAATCTTCACGGTGCAATTAATCCGTGAAGGAGGAGTCAGTATGCGAGGGGCAACCTGGATGTGGAGAGAGGTCTGATGTAAGTGTCGGTGGACGAAAGGGTTAAAGTACAAGGGCGATGGGGAGGGGAGGCGCTTATCAGCAGAAGGTTTGAATTGAATTGTTACTTATAGAGCGCAGCGAATGCCGAGGCGACTTGGCGCTAATTGTGATACATAGGTAATTGGGGCACCTGACTCTGGGTGTTTAGTTTTTGGCAAATAGCCAGGTTTTTAATTCTTTCCTAAACCTCATCCGATTTGGTTGGCAGCGCAAGGTAGATGGCATCTGATTCCAGAGTTTTGCCGCACAAAAAGACAGTGTGCGGCCCCCCCCATCTTACCTTGCGTGTTTTTGGAACGCAGAAAAGGCCCTCCGTAGAGGATCTAAGAGTTCTTACTGGAAGATACCTAGTGAAAAGTTTACACACCTCCCCAGAAATGACTCCATGGAGGGCCTTATGCACTAAGCAGAGCACCTTTAAGTTGGCTCTTTGATGGACAGGGAGCCAATGTAGTGCTCTAATGGCCTCTGAGGTGGGGCGACCCCTAGGAATATTCATGAGTAATCTAGCCGCCGCATTTTGCAATGATTGTAACTTCCTCTCCTGTGCTGTATCAATTCCCATAAAGAGAGTGTTGCAGTAATCTAATTTAGATAAAAAAAGTGCAACTACAACTGTCTTTTGAAGTTCATATGCGATGAACGGGAAGATTTTCCTCAATATTTTTAGGAGAAAAAAGCAGGAGGAAGTTAGTTGGTTGACATGGGCGGACAAATTAAGCTGTTCATCGAGGATCACCCCTAAATTTTTAACTTTGATAACAGGGGTAGGACAAACTCCCGCCTCTGTGGGCCACCAGTTAGTGTTCCATAACGGTGGTCCTTTACCGAATTCTAGGACCTCGGCTTTATCCGTATTTATTTTCAGAAAATTTGAGCCCATCCAGCACATGATATCTTTCAGACATGCATGAAAGCCGATGGCTACTGGCTCTGAGGATTTGGCAACTGAGATGGTGAGCTCTGAGTCATCGGCGTACATAATCAAAGAGAACCCATGTTTCCTGACTAAGTTGGCCAGTGAGGACACATATATGTTAAAGAGGGTTGGTGACGGAGCAGATCCTTGCGGAACACCACATGGGAGTTGTAAAGTTCCAGACTGTTTATTCTCCCAATGTATATTTTGTTCTCTAGTTTCTAAGAAGGAGGAGAGGAGATTTAGTGCAGTGTCCTCCACCCCTACATGTCTCAACCGCTGCACCAACACCTTATGATTTACGGTGTCGAACGCCGCCGAGAGATCTAATAAGACCAGGATTGCTCTGCCACCTCCGTCCACTATCCTCCGAATCCCCTCTGTGGCCAGCACCAACGCTGTTTCTGTCGAATGACAAGGCCTAAAGCCATGTTGTGTGAGGTCTAACAGAAGGTTATCTTCTAGGTAGTGAATTAACTCCCTATTTATGGCTCTTTCCAGAATTATTGCTGGTAGTGATAGTCGGGAAATTGGCCGATAGTTTTTTGGTTCTAGCGGGTCCAAGACTGGCTTTTTAAGAATTGGCCTTATACAGGCCTTTTTCCAGGCATCTGGATATTTACCCGTTTCAAGGACTTGGTTTAAGAGAGGGGTAAGATGTGTACTGATGATCTTAGGTACCAAGTGGAGAACTTCTGGAGGACACGGATCATTTGGTGAACCGGATTTAGTGGATATCAGGAGGTCGTGTCCTAAAGCGTGCAAGTCTGCCAGTTGCTGCCCATACGTTTATATTTAGTGGATTATCTGGCATAGTATTGGCCAAATTTAAAAGATCATCATAGATCACTTGTACTTTGCTTTGAAAGAAATTGGCCATCACATTGCAGAAGGCTTGGTCTGGTCTGAACTTGGCTGTGTGTTGGGGTGTGGCAAGTGCATACACAGTTTTAAACAGTTCCTTTGAGGAGTGTGTTGCATCTCCTATTTTAGCAGTAAAGTAAGCCCTTTTGGCTTTAATGATGGCCTGCTTATATTCCTCCAGACATTGATTATAAACTAGCTTATGCTCTGTACTATAATCTGTCCTCCAGATCCGTTCTGTCCTTCTACATTTCATTTTTATTGTTTTTACCTTCAGACTATACCAGGGTGCTGTTGCAGTTGCTCTTCTAGTGGCTTTATTACAAGGTTGTGTACAAGCCGTGGAACAAGGATGTAGATTTCCTCGATGTTGGCAGCGTGGGTGCACCCTGCTCAACTTTTATTTACACCTAGTCACTGCGCCATTAAAACTCCCTTTTTATCAAACACCTTGTCACTGCGCCAGCCTCTTTATGCTAAAATCACTCTGTCACTGCACAGATCTTCATTTTAATTCTTCTAGCTTAATGGTACTAGGTTACTTGTCAGTTACTTTTGTGCTCTACTTAGTCGCTAATTCATATCACTACAATTGCTCTGTCACTGCGCTATTTTCATTCCATTGTTATTCTATTTTTGTGCCAGGTGGATGACATTAGGTCACTTTATAACAGTGTCTGTGCTCTATTAAGATGCCACTTCACTTTGACAAAGCGCACCAAGTAATTTGAGGTTATGTTTAGCTTACATCCTTCTAACTCTCCCGTTTTCATGTTTCCCCATTTTCTCCCTTTATAATTTTACCTCCTTGATTGTTAATGAATAATATACTAATACTTAGGCACGCATTAACAGGGATGCCTATTTAATGTCCTGAAGATGATCCATGCACTGTTCTCTTGGATCGAAACGCCGTCGACACCTCAAACTTCTCATACATACACTGTGATGCTATTATCTCCTATGTAGAGTTGTTCCTTGCGATTTGTTTGTCTATATTGATGATTTTTCTTAGAAACAAACCGTGAGCATTGCCTGAGCCTCCCCTAAATGTTTCCCAAACTGTAGGTCTTTATGTCTCTGTAGTAGGACGCAGGATTGTGTCCCACTTTCAGTATCCTTTTCCGCACATCCCTTAAAGAATAGTCAATTAATTAAACATTGAACCTCTGTCCGGCTGGACAAGTTTAACTAATACAGTACTGATTGGGTCTGTATTCATTGCTCTCTGCCTATTCTCCCCTAGGGACCACTGTTGTGTTAAATAATTGATTCCCAACGTCCCTAGTTGACTTTGTTTGGGTTACCCTTGTTGTTGAAAGAAGTATTTTTATATATCAGCACCCTGCCCTGTGAGCTTATACAAGGTTGACTAACCATTTTTCCCTGCCATGTGTCACTGAAGTGCATTTAAACTACAGACTAGCCAGAGAACAGTAGTAAATACTTTTTGTGACATGTATGAGTGGTATAAATCTACACTGTAGCCCACATATGATATTTAACTTTCCATACCACAGGTGCTTTTTAGGGACGATTTGCAACGGATTTCGAGGAAAGTTAAATAAGCCAGATAGGGAGTTTCAATGTACTGCACGTTTTTTAGAGGGGAATCACAGGCACTTTACTACTGTTTAGCATTGTTAAAGTGCACAGATTCAGAAACAGAAAGCCAGCCAAAATGGGGTACAGTAAAAGAACGTAGACAAATCTGGGGGTGACCATGCAGAAAAATGCAAATTCGTTAAATGAGATGTATAGTATAGTATCAGAATAACATGATAATAATAATGAATATTCAAAGAAAAGAGCTGTTAAAAACTGGGTTTCTGGTTGGCAGAGGTAAACTCTCTGGACCAGAATCCTCGTAAGGGTAAGTCACAACACACTCTAAATTATCCTGTGCTCACTCTCTAGTAGCTTGGCACACAGCAGTCAGACTTAACTCCGGAGGCAATGTATAAAGTATCTGTACAACACTTCATATAATAACACAGTGAAAACTCCACAGCAGTTTAGAAAAATGGATTATGATTTTATAAATAAAACAAGACCTAAACAAAAAAATCCACTGTCTAGAAGTTGAGATATTAAATAAAAAAAGGTCAAAATAGTGCTTAGAAGCAATACGCGCTTAAATGGGTTATCTTGTCGCGCTTTAATGGGGCAAAGTCAAAAGTTCAGGCAGACCGCGATGGAGCGCAATCCGGAGGCAGGGACCCACTTGGGCCCGCTGAACATAAGTACCTTGATCCAGGAAGCTTTGTCGACGAGGATACGAGGTGCAGTCGAGGGGATGTGTCAGTGTCGAGCCATGCAGTGGAGGAAATGTGTTGGTTAACACCTGAAAGGGCTGTGTCCTGCCCACACACAAAGAATTGATTTTCTCCAAGCAACTGCGACAAATTGTCAGTTCTGAGTGTGAGGCGTTGGTTCCGGATGCGGTGCGTGGCTGCTGCTCACACAGTAGGCGATGCGTCAATTCAGAAGGCAATGCGCTGGTTCCAAATGGGGTGCACAGGGTCTGCTCCACGCAACAAGGATGCACTAGTTCCAACTCACACAAAGGCGAAGATGCACTGGTTCCAATGAGGATGCGTGGGTTCTAGATGAAGAAGTACCTTCTTCACTTCCAAGGGTCCAGGACTGGGGTGGCACCACTTGGCAGGGCAGACTCACAGCTTGCAGAGTCCATGTGCAGATGCAGGTAGTTGAAGTCTTTGATATTCCTGAGACTTGGAACAAGAGACAAGCCAGCAAGCCCTTGGAATCCCTCTGGGTTTTGACCCTTTGTTCTGGCTGCAGTACACTGCCCTAAACGCAGAGATACCCCTTTTAATCAATTCTTTGTGTGTGAGCAGGACACAGCCCTTACAGGTGTTAGTGTCCGCGCATCCCTCCCATCCTGCTCAGGATGAGCCATCTGCATGCAGATGACCACTCGGGGACATCTACTCTACCTTTGTGTTTGACTGCCTATAGCTATTGCAGGAAGCCAGCTTTCAACACCCCAGATGTGTATTCCAGAGGCAGGCAAAAGGCACCAAATGGCTAAAGTAAGTAAATGCCAACTTTCTCAAAGTAATGGAACTACTAGGACAAAAAGTCTTAGACAGAGTATGCACTACTCGTATGCTTAATACTGCGTCATCAAAGGAAACCAATATTTTGGTAATGAATAACACAACAACACATAATCAAACAACATTCACATAATTCATGTAGACAAATTGATCAAACGTTTATGTGTAGTTTCGCTGATTCATTCCTTCATGAATCTTCGTTTTATTCGATAATTTGCTTGAATTTTCTTTCTCAACAAATTATCTTGCAATTGAGCTTCATAAATAATGGGCGTAATCAATCTATCCCAATGCATTTCGGGTGCTAATTACACCCTTCCTCAGGGGAATCTATAAACAAACAATACCTCGAATCAATAGGAGTCATAATTCCATTTCATTGAAGAATATCAACTTACTGAAGGCCTGTATATTCATGAGGTTTAAAAGTGGACAAGTATAGAAACTCAAGAAAATGTAGGCAAGCTAAAGAGTGTGAGGCGTGTCCAAGACGCACTGAACTTATATCTGGACACCAAAGCAGATTGGTGAATGAAGAATGGATACTAGGTAGGCTTAGTAAAAAATACTCCACTTGTTTGTAACCACGTGACCCTCAGCATGCAGTCCCAGCGCAAATCTGTCCTGTCATCTTGCGGTGTCGTATGCAAACTAGAAAGCGGTGCAAGCCAATGTGATGCCAGAGCCTGTGATCAAAAGGACGCAATTTGCATGCTAGTTGGTGAAGACTTGTGCCAGATAAATACGAGCAATATTTTATTACCTCCATGCCCATGTGTCTGTACGTTTATCGGCTTAAAAAGAGTCAATGGGGGTTCTCCCAATTTTAAGTAATGAGACAACGTGTCCACTGTGCGAAAAAAACGGATATAAGTACTTCGAGTTCCTGGTACTCAATAAATGTCAAGAGATGGATAAAAAGACTTAGACAACTGAGCTAACTCGATGTATCAACCGTTGACTACCATTAGCTCACCGGTTGCTGACTCACCGAAAAACCTGAAAAAATGTATTCAAAGATGTTCTTTACGAAGCCAATGTGCAATGCCCACGATATCCTGTGTGTGTCATCAGCTGTAAAAAATAGGAAATGAGCCTGCTAAAACCATGATTCTGATGTTCCTAAGAGTGGACCCACTTACCAACCCACTGGAATACCGCTTACTTGAAAGAGGAATCGAAAAGGAATCGGGAAGTGCTCCAATGCCGTGTAATATAACCAGTCTCAGTGTGCTGGAAAAACGTAATCTGCAGTCAGCTGAGAAACAAAAACGACTCGCCGTTATCTAGTATTCAACCCGTGACACATCTGAACTCATATTCTGACGTAATGCTCAAGGTTAGCTACTTACTTGTGTGACGTCCAAAAATGCTCGGCCACCTTTATTCAAATGTGCTCGAGTTTTAAACCGAGAAGCTACTAGCGACTGCGTTTTGAACTGATCCCCTCGTTCCCAACGTGCACCCGTGTGACTCTGCGTGTCCAGTCACCAGTGTCGAAATAGACATAGGACTACTAGAACGTCTAAGCCTGATGAAATACGCAAGATGTCTGCCATACTTGTGCAAATAAAACGGAGGCTACGGAAAAGAATCCAAACGTGCTCCTGTACTGAAACATTGGTTCTTAATTTTCGTGTGAACATTATCTTTGCGCGATAAAATGCTATTTGTCATAAGAAACAAGATGAACATAAAAACATGAGTACCTTTAGATAGTGAACAGCATGACAATGTTGTTACACATAGTGAAATTACATCTGTATTCTGAACAACATAATCTGCTGTCGTTATACTTGGCGGAGTGCTAGAACAATAGAAATGAACATTCTGCCAAATTCTGAGTGCTTGCTTCCTGTTATCCCACAACGTTGAGCCTAACCGAAAACCTCTTCCAAAGCTGAATAATCAACCCAAAGTTGTTCATCATTAAAATAAGACATGATGTTTGCTGACAGCTTTCTGTCTGATCTTGTGTTGCCACCATATTCACTGAAACACATCTGGCAAAAGGACTTTCATACAATGGTCAAAAGTGTAAGCAAACACAATAAGCATCTCATTACTGCATCTGATACAGAGTGAATCAACATAACCATGGTAGAAAAGACTTTCAAGCATCTCATTGCTGCATCTAATACATAATGAATCAATATAACCATGGTATTACCTGGATGTGATGATTAACAAAATGTATGCATAATGCGAAGTACCCAATATATGAATTGTGCGACCCAGTTAATACTTCAGTCTCGTTAAAAATAAGAGTGCGACCCATCAATGGACTTGAAAAAGAGGGACTGCTGAATTCCTGAGGGAATGAGTGAGTATCTGAAAATTTGAGTGCAACAAAAGATGTCCTTTTTTCCCCATCTTTCTAAAAGTGGCATTTGCCAAACTGGGATTAAAAATCCAACTTCACCATTAATTGTGATTTTAAATTGGGAGTTCAATGACACCAAACTTGAAAAGTCTCTCTTCACAATTGGGAATTACACTTAAAAGATGTAATAAGATAATCCCAATGTTATCCTAAGGGGGGAGAGGAGTTGGCCTAACGGCTAGGGCAGTCGAACTCGAATCTGGGGAACCAGGTTCGAGTCTCGGCAATGACGCTGAACATCCTGTGAGTCGGGGCAATTCACTTAATCTCCCTGTTCCTAACAAAAATGAATGTGTCCCCTCATGTAACGCAACTGGTGCTATGTAACGCGCTCTCATACCAGATTCCGGGTCAAATTCGCGCTATATAAAACTCCGTAAAACAAAGAAAAAGGGGGTTGGGACAGAGAGAGCCCTTGCAATAGTGAAAAACTGGGTGTGTTTTACTACCATGACATGTAAAACTTAAAATCACACATACTGCCTTCTAAATACATGGCACCCTGCCCTGTGGGTAGACAAGTCCTACCTAAGGGGTGACGTTTATGTATTGAAGTGGAAGGTTTAGTCCTGGCAAGAGGGCTACCTTGACAGGTCAAAGTTGCAGCTACAAACTGCACATATAGGGTCTGCAATGGCAGGCCTGAACCATGGTTTGAGGGCTACTTGAGTGGGTGGCACAATGAGTTCATCAGGCCCACTCTAGTAGCATTTAATTTACAGGTCCTGGGGGCCTGTAGTGTCTTTTGCTAAGGACTTCTAAGTGAATTTGATATATCCCAATTGGGGTTAAGGCAAGGTTACCATGTTTAGGGGAGAAAGTAAAATAAC
Organism: Triturus cristatus; assembly: GCF_964204655.1. Classification (NCBI taxonomy): domain Eukaryota; kingdom Metazoa; phylum Chordata; class Amphibia; order Caudata; family Salamandridae; genus Triturus; species Triturus cristatus. The sequence continues at coordinate 598,919,771 of NC_140588.1, forward strand.
TTTAGCACTGGTTTGCAGTGGTAAAGTGCGCAGAGTCATAAAGCCAACAAAAACTAGGGTAGAAAAAGAGGAGGAGAAAGGTAAAACATTTAGGGTGACGCTTCAGACAGGGCCATTTTCCAACAGGAGTGAAATTCCTCCTCAGTGCCTCTGCAAAGGCACCCCTCGTCAACAAAACAAGCTAATGTAACAGAATAAAACACCATAATGAAAGTATTCACGAGATGTAGTGCCAAATTATCTTACTATTGTATTGGCACATAATTGACAATGTATATATAAATATGTTTATGCTATGGTAGTAAAAATAATGTGGCCCAAGAAATTATTTGATGAAACTGTACTATTAATCACACATTCGCACAATTATTAGCACAGCGCTAAGGTAACATTTTACTTTAATACTACTGTGCTACGCAAAGCTCCGCGAAACAGTGAAATCTCTGCGAACACGCAGAAATTCCACGAACAAGCGGAATTGCTTGTTTGCGATGCTTTTTTCCTGTTCACGATCACGCTTTGCGTGCTCGGGGTGAATATCTCGCGAACACGCATTTTGAGAACGCGAACAATCAAAAAATTCCGCAAAGCAGCGAAACACAGAATTTTGGGCAAGCACACATTTGACTCCTTGAATCCTGGATTTTGTTTTGGGAAAACAACACACACATGAAAAAATGCCTGGGATTAAACCATACAGTTGGATGGGTAGAGTATAATATGCTATTTGTCATTATTGTTGAGGGAGGGGAAGGGGCATCATGACCTACTTGAGGCTTTGCCTCTAGCGGCTCATAGCCCCTTCCTACATTCAACAATGGTACTTAATTGCATACTACACACTACAAATCTGTAAAAATATACCCACAAAATTTATTCGCGTTCCGTGTGCAGTTCTTATACACAGCGAAGGTAGATTTTAGAGATAATTTATTTCACACACCATAGTGCAAACGAACAAAACAGGACGATATATACATATAATTTTATTTAGTTTTAGTAAATGCACAGGGTATATTTGGCCAGGTCTTAGAGTTTGAATAATGGAAGCAACATAAGTATTATACTGGTCCGACCCAACCCACAACCATCATTTTCACAAGACCATTAGTTTCAATTCCTACGAATCATTGCCTCTATCATCAAAGCCATATCACCGGATTTCTGCATCAATACAAGAATCAGTAAGTCGGATTGGCTCTAGTACAATTTTTCTATAATTAGCCCATCTTTGCCAGATTTTCAAGTGTTTTTGAGGGCAACCCTTACGGTGAGAAGATGGATTTCTGTTGCAGTAACCCCCCACTTTTTTCTAGACTACTGATGCACTTTGACTTGATGTGCCCTGGGTCCTTAACAATCAAGTTCCCAGGGCCTGTGTTCTTTCCTCAAAACTGTACCCAAATGGCATCTCTAACCACAGGTCAGCCCCTGGTAAATGGTACCACAGGTACCTAGTGCACTGTGTCCAGGGAAGACCTCTAAGGGCTGCAGCACTTATTGTGCCACCCTTAGAGGCCCTGTACCATTACACTCACACACTGCCTTTGCAGGCTGCGTATCTTGGAGCAGAACCAAGTGATGAGTCGACTTGGTACACATCCCTGTGTGCCATGCTTATATCCCACTGCCCTGGCATAGATCATTCACCCCTCTAGCTGGGTGGCCAACACCAGTGGTGAGGGTACAGGTACATGAGCCCTGTACCCCTACAGTGTCTAAGTCCATTCTTAGACATTGTAAGTGCAGTGCTGTCATTTTGAGTATATGGTGCTGGGAGTTTGTCATTACGAACTCCACAGAACCATAATGGATGCACTGAAAACTGAGAAGTATGGTATCAAACTTCTCAGCACTTTAAACCCACACTAATGCCAGAGTGGGATTTAATGAACAATGCACACAGAGGGCATCTTGGAGACGCCCCCTGGAAAACGACCTACCACTAGTGTCCAGGCTGACTGGCTGCTTTCAGCTGCCACCACCAGACATGTTTCTGGACCCCTGGGTCGAGAGCCTGCTGCTCTCGGGGGCTAGAAACAATGCACATCCTGGGACGAGGTGCCAAGCCTCCTCCCGCAGGATGGGTAGGGTCCACGAAGGTGAAGCTTCAAAGGCTTGCCACCTTTGTGAGCTTACCCAGGCCACGTGCTGATTTCAGCAACTGGTCCCCACTGGTTCTGACCCCCACTTTGGACGGGAGAACCGGGGGAAAAAACAAGTGAGGAAGAGAGGTTTGCCCACCTCTGCAAACTCCCCCCTTCAGGTGGGGGAGGGGAGGTGAAGCACAACTCGCAGTCCCCTCCATCTTGCAGATGGGGGAGGAACCAGCCAACCAGGAAAAGGCTTATGCCCCCTGCCACTGGAGGGTGGCATAACCGGAGGTGTACCCACCCCACGGAAGGGACCCATTGGTCCCAACCTTTAATTACCTGTAACACCCCTAAATCTAGTATGTAGGGGCACCCCTGAACCTTGCTTCGTCAGACAAAAACCTACAAGAAGAAAAGAAGAAGGACCAAACAGCTGTGCCAAAGCTAACAATAGGAGGACGCCCACTGACTTGGTCCAGCCCGGCCTGTCCCCATCTCGAACCTGCTCCAGCGAAATCCTGGTGTGTCCTGCAGCCAGCAACCTAGAGAACCCCGGAGGACCTGCCTGCCTTCAATCCCAAAGAGACTGTCTCCCGTGAACACCGGATTTGTTCAAACAACAGACTTCTACTTGGCAAGATTTTGCACCACTCTGCACCAGACGTCCACGGCCCGCGTTAGAGTGGCCCAACACCAACAGTAGGTCTCCCTGGCGATCCTGACCCGAGATCCGGCGACCTCTGACCTGCCTCAAGCCTCCAGTTGACACCTGCAGCCTCAAACCGGAAGGTCCCCCCAAACACGACCAGGAGCTGGTAAGAAGATCTGACCCTAAAAGGCACCCCTGCGCCCGACGCCAAACCGAAGGCGCCTAACCAACCTCCAAGATCCCAACTTACCTCTCCAAGTGGTGGTCGGACTCAGAAGACCTTCGTCTCTGAGCCTGCAGTGCTTTTGCAAACCGGAGACTTCCCTTTGAAAGCTACAGGGCTTCCAACGCCAAAACAGCACTCTGCACCCGGCCGCCCCAGTGCCGCTGTGGTGCAACGTTTGTGGTGGCCTAAACCCTCATTTGCCCTGAGCTTACGTCCAGTAGCTTTGCTCCCACAACCCAGTGGCTCGCTCGTCAGCAGCCACCATCCGGAGACCCCTATCCCTTACTGGATAACATTGGGCCTCAGCCCTCTGCACCCGGCTGCCTTGGTGCCGCTGAGGGTGTAACAAGAGTGCATCCTTGACCGTGGGGGACCCCTGAGTTTAATCCCAGAACACCAACTCCCACAACAAAGTACTTAACTTTAAACCGATAACACTATTTTCCTCCGTAGGATAACATTGACTGTTTTTCTCTGAAAAGTTTAAGTGTGGAGTTGGAAAACCTAAAGAAATTCTTTAAAATTGTACTAACAAAAACGATTAAAAAAATAATCTCAAAAGTAACTTATCTGTAATTTTACTAAAAATCCTATACAAAGTATATGTACTGTATTCTGAAAAGCATTGCATTATCAGTAACACTACAGTAATCAAATCAAAGTACATTTACAATTGCAATCCAAACTGGGTTACAACTGTATATTTACTGCAAAGTATTTATCACTTACCTGTGCCAGGTTTGCTTGGTTCTAGGGAATAAAATAACTAAAAGAATATTTTTATACAAAAACAATTGGTCTGAAGTTCAGTCTGAGTGTGTGAATCCATTTGCTGACTGAGTGTGTACAACAAATGCTTAACACTGTCCCCTGATAAAGCCTTACTGCTTGACCACACTACCACAAATAGAGAGCAAGGTGCTATCTAACTTTACCTCTGCCTACCTTTGGGGTTCCAATGGACTATGTGCACACTATACCTCCCTTTGGTATAGTATATACAGAGCCAGCTTCCTACACTTACCTGATGCACAGGAACTTCAAACCCCAAACAATAATCCATACCCCTCCTCTACACCGCTAACGGAGGCGGGGACTCCGCCTTCCACGTCCTGGCAATATCACATTTGGCTAGAGTGAGGCCCAAGAACAGAAGTGATCCTTTATAAGGTCGAGCCTAGCGGCAGAGCATATGCGCTGCTCGGGCTGCGAGACTGCTGTAGTAGAGTATGGGAGAGAAGCCGCGCCCACTCTCCTCCCATATTTTTCATTAGCTTGTGTCATTGTTTTTCGTAAATGCTGCCTTAGGATTCGTTAATTAACTTGTTAGTCCCTCCTTAGTACGGCCTAGTCTTCATTTGTACCCTCCCATGGCGACTGTCCCTTTTACATCAGTTGTTACACTGGACCGGTTATTTAGTCTATAAGCACTAGTTACTTTATTGAGTTTCTCTTACTGCAGGCCGGACATGTGCTGCTTCAGCTGAAAACGCAGTTTTTTTTTTAAAGCAGCACAGCCGCCCCTGCTTTCAATCACTTTAACCCAGCATTATCTTGTGTCTTGTTTCAACCCCCCACCCCCCCCCCCAAGTAAAATGGATTTAGAAATGATTAGCGAATTAAGTCATGTGAATTCCAGGTAGCACATAATCCAGTGGTAATGGGCTGAATCTGACAAAAGCACAGCTGTGTTACATGTCTTCTGTACTTAAGCCACCTGAGGGGTTGTTTTAAAAAGCCTGTTTTATTAACACCACCAATACCACCACTACCAATACCACCACCACCGCCACCACCAATACAATACCACCACCATACCAATACCACCACCACCAATATTAATAAAACCATCAATACCACCACCACCAATATCACAACCAATACCAACACCACCACCAATAACACCACCACCAAAACGACCACCACCAAAACCACCATCAATACAACCACCACCAAAACGACCACCACCAATACCACAACCAATACCACCACCAATAATAATACCACCACCAATACCAGTGCCCCAATACCACCACCAATACGACCACCACCAATACCAGTACCACCAATACAACCAATACAACCACCAATACCAATACCACCACCAATACCACCACCAATACCAGTGCCACCAATACCACCACCACCAATACCGCCACCACCACCAATACCGCCACCACCACCAACACCAATACTTCAGTGCCTCTCGCTCACTAGTAATAGAAGGGGCACTGTATGAGGCCGGAGATGCAGCAGAGACCATCCCTCCCTCCCTCCATGCCTGCAATAAAGCACAGCCCGCCCTGCACCAGGAGGTAAAGCCAGGACCCTACTACAGCTGGAGTGTTTTTTATTAGGCCACGGTGAGGGTAGGAAACAGCCCCTCCCACTCTCCCTGCTGAGCCGCGACAGGGTAATCACAGAGCGAAAGGCGCTGGAGCGCTTTGTTAGTGTTTATAGCTCGGATCATATCTAACTCTCACTTCACACTTTGTGTCTGTGTGATTTACAATGCAGACACATCTTCACTGCACTATTTATCACAACTTTGAAGACGTTGCAGGCCAGTCTCTTCCTCGGACATGTACAATCTAACACGCGGTCGAGCAAGCCCTTTATTGCAATGCAATAGGCCTCGCAATTTGCAAGAGTTTAAGCTATTAGTATTGTAAATGACAATGCCTTTTAATTATGTTTTAAAACCCAAAACATAAATAAAAGGCATTGTCAGTTACAATGCCAATAGCTCAAACTCGCGTGAATGCGAGACCTATTGCATTTCAGATGCTTGTATCTATTGCCCCCCAATCGCATCTGTGCTCTGAACCAGAATTAATTGGGGGTCTCTTGGGACAATCCATGAGAGGACCTCACCCAGGCATGAGATCACATTCTGCCAAAACCGGTCTAGTGCCGTGCAGCTCCACACAGAGTGTAAGAAACAGAGGTATACAAGGGAGGCTACAAAGGCCCATGCACCATAGACTGTGCCTCGTATAGTAAGCCCTGTGTAGGTATTTAAATTGTATCAGACGGGGTGGACCAAAACTGCTAACTCCCTAGGTGCCACCAGTGCTTCTGTCCAGTCCTCATTATCCAATTTTCCCAGATCCGCCTCCCATGCCGCCCCAAGGGCGGGCAATGTGTTGGTGTTGTTAGTGACCAGTGTTCGAAATATTTTGATTATTTTATGGGACTCTAGATCTACCATGTGTTTACCCTCGAGAGGGTTAAACTCCAGGAGAGTCGTGAGATGTTGCGTGTATGGGGTGAGGGCATGGCATAGTTGGAGGCAGCGGCAGAATAGGCTACGATGAAGGTGATATTCCAATTGCATTTCTTGAAATTATATCAATGTTGTGCTCTGCATCCCGTTACCCAGGAAGGAGATCCCTATAATGTGCCATGTCTGGAAACCTAGGCGCTGGGAAACTTGGTGACGCAAACTACCCTACCAAAGTGGTGTCTGTTCCATCAGTCTTCCTCACCACACCATTCCTTAAAAAGAGCACTTCCATAGCCCCAGAATATACTACATTTTTAACATCAGTATCTTTCTTAAATGTTAGGAACTTCTAACTTTTCATAGGTCTTCGTTTTGAGAGCCATCATTAAACATGGATAGTGGTCTATCAAATGCCACCTTAAAAGCAGCTGGATAAAGAAAGCAGGCCTATACAGAGATGTTTATTTTTTATATGTAGTCTGGGGTCAGGTTTATATTCATTGTCTGCAAGGATGAAAATGCCACAGTTTTCTAACCAACTAAATGTTTTCAAATATTCTTCAGTTGGTTTCATTTAACATTTTGGACTAGGCAAAAATAAACCTTATTAATGTTTAATTTGTTTCTCTGCTAGGGACGAAATCATAGGTACCAAGAGGGGCAATTCAACCCTGGCCACTCTCCGCTTTCCTAACGCAGGCATATTGTTAGCTTAAAATCAGTGTGCTTGTTTCAGGCCCAGGGAGGACCTTGCTTGGCAGTTCGGGCTGGGCTGTTCCCAGGAGGCACAGTGTCAAGACTGAATTGCATATGGTTGGGTCTAAACTTGGGTGGCATGGTGAGCAAAAGAACAATTAATTTAACCTAGATCTTTTGACCGGAGGTGAATGTTTTGATTTGTTATGCATTCTGTCTATCATTTGTGTTTCTTTTGCTTTCTCGACCGAAGTGTGACGGGTATGCCCAGACGTGGGTCCCAGGTTCACTGTGCCACTGGATTCAAGCTAGCTTGGCTGTGGGGTGAAACCCCAAATCTGGTCCTAGGATGCTTGTTTCCGGTCCAGGGAGGACCTTGCTTGGCAGTTCGGGCTGGACTGTTCCCATGAGGCACAGGGTCAAGACTGATTTGCATATGGGTGGGTCTAAACTGGGGTGGCATGGTGAGCAAAAGAACAATGGATTTAACCCAGATCTTTTGACTGGGGGTGAATGTTTTGATTTGTTATGCATTTCGTCCATCATTTGTGTGTCTTTTGCTTCATCTTTTACATCACCAATCATTTTGCAAACATACTCTAGTCAGATTTGTTATGACACCTAAGGATCCAGATTCCTACATGATGGAGAAGGAAGGTAACCCTTTGCCTATGAATGTAAGGACTTATCATTTTCGACAACTGAAGCTGAATATTAGACAAGTAAACAAGCTTCTAGGTGATCAACTACTATCATTAACGACAAACCAACTCAATAGAACTGTCAGTTAATATGTAAATCTTAACGATGTGCAACAAAGCCGCTCTATTCTCTAGCATGGCATCTTCATTAATATTCATACACATTCCAAGATCTCTGCACACACGTGGGATCCCTGAATATCTTAATAGAGGAAAACATGTCTTTCGAGCAATGCCTATTGTCAGCGATGTGTTATTCATTTGGGAGGGGGTGCATCTACCAGCTTAATAAACATAATCTAGTTGGAAGTACAGCTCTGCTTACAGCAATGGCACAAGAAGCAGGCATGTGTGCTAAGACCAGGCAGAATCAAACAGTATTAAAGTTAAGAACACAAAACAAAATGGTCAAACCAGTAAAAAAAAAAAAAAGGAAAAAAAGTTAATTGGATAAGGGCATGGGTAAAAACCACTATGAAAAAAACAAAGTGCCTTAGAATTAATGGTCGCAGTAGACAGCAGCTAGGCATATTTTCAGTCCAACCAATTGGGAGCAAGGGTATGGAAATCCAAGAACAGGTCACACATGTCAAAGTTTTGCGTTCTCAAAACTCCTCAGTGGTGCAACGCAGAATCCTGAAGATGTGCAAGAGTCCCTTGAAATCCGGTATGTCGTTGACAAGCTCCTACTGAAGCTTTGAGTTTTAGCACCATATACTTTGTGTGGGATGAAGTCTAGTTCGTAACTGCTGCAGTCGCTTTGCAGCTAGGGTAAAATTACCATCTTGCCAAATTTTACCTTCCAACCACTTATTTGGTTCTCAAAACCCTGAAGAGGGCAAGGCAGTCAGGCAGTACTCCAAGAGGGCAGCAGCCTTCACAGAGAGGTACCCCTGAAGCCTGTTTCTTTACAACAAAAAGCTCATAGAAGGATAAACCTAGAAATCTTGCCTGTTGATTCTATACCCTCCGTGAGATAACATCCCTAATCCTCCAGATGATGAAAAAATTACTAAGTCACAATAATTACTTAATACTACAAAAAGTCAAGAAAAAAATCCAAACATCATCATCTCCTTGGAGGGGTGCGCACACAGAGCTCATGGACAAACAAGAATTGTGAGAAGGAGCTATCCACAGCAAAAGAAGAAATGTGCCATATTCCCACCTCTTGGTTTATTTCTCTTGTTTGAGGTGTGGGAGGACAGTTACGAGCTGAGCTGCACCTCTCAGTCCGCTCTCCCAACCTCCAGAAAAACTGAATTGGCCTGTGAGGATTGACATGAAAGAGAAAAAGGCAGAGGTATTTTCCCTTTGCCTCAGTCATAGCTCTGCCTACCAGCTGGATTCTGGAGAAGGACCTGGGAAGACAAAGGATTCCTAATCTCTGATGACAGCCTCGGACTGAAACTGAACAACAAGGGTCATGTGGCTGTGTAAGGTTTACTGCTACAGGGCCACAAAATGCAAAAGGGGTCCATCCTGGCAGATTATCCAGCTGACCAGTTGAGATTGGTCTTCGCTGCTGGACCTTGTAGGAGCAGTGGATGAAAAGAGACCCTATGTTAAGTATTACATTTTTGTGACAATGTAATTTTTAGGTCGAGGACCGCCGGTCTGCCGAAGGCAGAACCGGAAGTCGGAGATTTAATGACTTGGAGAAGAGGGGCTTGAACCCGCCCCTCTTCTCCCCTGTTCTCCATTGGCTGGCCTCTTCAATGCTGGCCAGCCATTGGAGAAGAGGTCCCGTCACTCCGATCAGGCCCCGTCCTTTTCGGATCGGGGGGCGTGTTTTTTGCAGAAAGTCTAATTATCTCCTCCAGCCAATGGCTGGAGGAGATAACAGCAAAACACGCCCCCGAATCCGAAAACGACGCTGCGTTTCTCCGAGGCATTTCTGCTCTGCCTCGGAGAAAGGCGGCGGTGTTCGATGACTGCTTGGAAATATGCTTTTTACAAAACGCTGCAAGTACTGAGGTACCGAAGATTCTCTGTTGCAGCAATGCACTGAGTGGCGGTAAAAGGAGTTTGATGTAAATATACATGCGTCAGCAGCGGAGGTGCAATAAGTGTACTTGCTGATGGTGCAGTGTTGTGGATATATCTAATTAGTTGTCGATATTCCCTCTCGCCATGCCAGCCTATAACCCTCTAAATGCCCCCTGGTTCTTACTTGGTAAACTTCTCTGAGCCCGCACCAGGTCCTCAGGAGGTGCCCCCCCCCCCACCCCGTCGGCGTACCACCTCCGCAGCGTGGACATGGTCAGGTTCCACACGAAGCGGCTGCCGTTGAAGAGCAGGCCCTCCACGCCGCACATGAAGGCTGAAGCCATGGGTCCGGCGGCCCCCTCCTCAGAGCCGCGCGCCTGTGCCTCCGCCGAGGGCTCGTGCCGCACTCCGCGCTCTCATAATTAGGATGAGAGTCAGAAGTTCCGTTGACATGAATTGGTTAAAAATAATAGCATGCTGTAGAGATCTATATAAAAATTGTCTTTCCATTGTACTGCTGCTCTCCTTATTTGCTAACCTTTGTCAACATGCAGCATGCTTCCTCCGCCCTGAACGGACTTTCCCTTCGACCTACCTCCCAGTGGTATTTTTCATTGGAGCCTGCGAACAGTAGGCAGAGTGGCGCTGATTTCGGGGGTGGGGGGGCTGAATCTAGGCAGAGTGGAGCTGCGGGAGTTCTTAGAAGGGGTGAACCAACAGCGAGGCCTCATTAACATGCAAATGGTCTTTTTAAAGACCTGTGAAGTGCTCGGGAGCGGCTTTGTGTCTGCCCGGGAAGCGGTCTCATCCCGGGCTGCCACACACGACGGGGGGGGCTGAAGCCCTTTGAGTTCAATGGGTGTTGCGCGCCTGATCACAGGTAAATGCGGGAGAGAACGGGGTTGTTGAGCAGGGCCGGGCTGGCTTGCCCGGGCATCGGGAGTTTCCTGTAGCAAAAGTGCTTCACAGTTAACCTCCCCCATGACCCTCCAGCTGGTCCGACATAATTGCCAGGCCTACTTTGGGGTTCCAGTTTGGCCCTGTTGTTGAGTATCCTACCCAGGGCTTTAAGTGGGATAAAAAAAAATGGGTGGGGGTGGGGGGGGCGGTGTTGCGCGGGGTCTATCGACTTGTAATTTGCTGTCTCTTTTGTCATTGCATCCAGGCATAATGATACAACAAGTAACATGATACCTACAACAAGTTAGGACTATTGGCTTTGTCAATCGTTGTTAGTTGTATAAGATAAATTAGCAGTAACTGTGGCTTGTATATAATATTGAAAAAGCATCCACTTGAGGCCCTAGTGACACCACGACAATGTTACTGCTCCTGAATTTCAAAAAGAGACAACAATATAATCATGCAGTGGCTGAACTCGACAGATTAAGAAATATATCCCAAATTATATATAACAGTCGGTAGACGCATGCCTCTACAGTGTTCTCTTATATTTTGAAACCAGAATTGGTCAAGTTCGTATCCTTTCAAAGTTCCCTTTTCAAACAATCATTATCAACGCCAAGTCTGGCCCTGGCACGGTAGTGCGATTTTTGTTTAGTATTAATAAAATTTGACACTTCAGACAGCAGTTTCAGCAGAGAGGACAAAGAAGGAATGGGCATGGAATCCAAATACTAATCATGCATATTAGTCTGGGCCACTGGCATTTTGCGATGCTGCAGCGTTTTCCTCATAATTATGGATTTGCCAAACTTCCCAAATAATGCTCGCATAATAAATCTCGCTTTTGAGAGTGATTAAGCTATTGACATTGTAAATAACAATGCCGTTTCTTTAAATGTTTTAAATACAAAAACAAACAAAAATAATGTCATGAGCAATGCCAATAGCTCTAACTTTAACAATGCCGAGACCGTTGCATTGTAAATGCTTGTTTTGATATCTGGACAAAAAGGGAATCACTCCTGCTTCTTCTGCAGTGCCTTTGATGAAACATGTGACATCACATGCATATCAATAAGGCAGCCTTGAAATTAGCAGCAGGTCACTTTACCCAGATGGGATCGTGCACATGCTAACGCGCTTCCCCAAACCCCAGCACCATAGAGGACAGAAAGAAATGTAAAAAATTTAAGTCCAGCCGCAAATAACTTCATAACGTATATGTAGGCCAAAAGGGCTTGCTGGGACACCTTTTCATTAGATACATATACATCTTAGGGGCAGTTAAGAGGTTAATTAAATCTCCACTTGATTGTTAATACACAGTAAAGGGTCCTAAAGATACAAGCAGTAATTTAAAAAAACATAAGTCTAGGGCAAATTCTCCTTCAATGATACCTCCGTAATGTTTTGCAACAATAAAAGCTACAATTTTAAACGAAAACATTCTCCTCTACAGCTAGAAAGCTTGTAATTTGTTTGCTATACCATCCACACAATAGTTTCTTATGCATGCAAGTTCTCTTCTTTTAGATTCTGGCAACAGTTTGTGAAGTTCTGATCCCGGGCGTTGCCTGAAATGCAACTCTATTGCTTTGCGGAGACACTCTTGGGGCCTCAATGGTTCTATCCACCCTCGACTCCATCTCCACAGTCCTGGCATACAATAACAATTATAGGTTTTGGGTCGCTCCCAAACGTAGGGGCGATTCCTAAAGTCCTCCCCATATCAATTAAGTCAAGCGGTCTGATGCCTCTGGGTTTTCTCTTCACATTTACTATTTTTGTATTAATGGATACGTATGCAAAGGTAATGAATATGAAGACAGAAATGTGCGAGTACAGCCTGGAGACCATTCGTGATCATTAGTGGTGCACATGTAGTTTAAGTTAACCTCAGCGAATCAGGATTATCTTTGAGACGATGCCGATTGCAAGATGGAGATTAAATGCTGCTTACAGAGAATAACTTGGGCAACACATCCCTCATTCATACTCTACTCTTCCTTTATCCCGAGGACCTGTCTGAGGGAACACGCAATTATACCCTCCACAGCAGTCACCCAGAGGATGTTCCTGGCTAGCTTCATTTTAAAATGTGCGTTAAGGAACAACAGACTAAAACATTGCATATATATTTACGTGTCAAGAACAAACAACTATACCTTATGCATATAAGGCCTTGAGTCGAAACCAATGAACCTTGGAAGCACACTATAACACAAATGAGAAAAAGAAACTGTGGATACGTACCCGTGGACTGCCCGCCGAGACTGAAAGTAGCTGCTGGCTGTGCACTCGATACTCCTGTAGAAGCTGGGGTAGGGACGCCAAAGGGTAAGCCTGTTGCAGATGCTGGCTGAGCTGCAGTACTAGTGGCGTTCATTCCAAAACCGGAGGGGTTCCCAGACATCGCATTTGAGAAAGAAAAGCCTCCTGTTGCAGCTGGCGGGGCAGCAGGCTGGGTGGTGGCAGCAGGGGCACCAAATGAAAAGCCAGTGGGAGCAGTCGTCTGACTGGCCTGCATTGTGTTGGGTGCTGCATTAGTGGAGAGCCCAAAACCACCTAGCGGTGCAGTGGGCTGCGAGGCATTAGTACCTCCCAAATTCAATTTAGGTGTATTTGCCCTAAACAAATAAAAAGATAATAAATGCATATGTGGAGTACCATACATTTATTCCACTTATAGTCATTAAAAAATGTTTCATATCTGCTTCAAAATGGTGCACACTTAAGCTACAAATTATCCGAATCATATGGAATATATGTTTCAACTCAAAGTACTCATTAGGGAGTAGTGAGTTAGCTCAAACTAAATTAGTATGCAGAAACACTAAAGCATTTTCATTTCCAGTTCTAATATAGCACATTCAGCAGAGTTCTTTATATAACAGCTCTACAACACATAGCAGAGATCCTTCACGGCATCGCATTTAAATTTATCTGCACAAGCGACAACCTGGGTGTTACCAAATTTTTGGCCTACCTCAAGTTCCAATAGGAACACTAGAATTAACAATGTTCAGATTCTTACTGTTATTTATGCAAGTGAGTAACCAGATTATTTTCACGTTTCAACAAACCTTGTAGGTTTTGTCAGTCAAAAGGCTTGCGAGTGTGTCAGTGAAGCCTCCTTAATTGCATGTAGTTGTCTTTTTTTTTAGTTGCTAAGTAGGATACTACTTAATTGAAAGCACAAAATGAAAAGTAAGAGGAACCCTCCCACAAATCAATCACTGAGGAATTAAGAAAGTGTCTTTGAAACAGTTCTCGTCATTCAGGTCATCAGAAGGACCCAGATGTCCCAAACAGAGCAAGCCATATTCCTCAACCAATACGATGACACGAAACTGCAAGGGGTAAATCACAGATTTAAAAAAGAAATTACCACATAATTTACAGTTTATTCTCCAGTGCTTGATACATTTAAAAGAATGAATAGTGTGTTGCTGAATATGGTTGTTTTTTCACACTGGCCACCATGTAGAGTTGACGAGATCCCATGTCCTGGCATACCTGGGCTACTGGATTATAATTCATACTTGTCTTCCTACGAAATGTGTTTCTTGACATTATTGTTGTTTGGGTGCATTTCAATATGATATGCAATTTTCCTCAAGTAATCAAGTCCGCTTACCCCAAACTGGCAAGGATAAGCCTAAAATCCCTTACAGAAACCTGCTTCTAATTTTTGGAGCTAGACTTTTTAACTTTGTGGGAGCTCAGACACTGCTTACATCAAGACTGAAGCCTCCTCAACCCCCTTAATCACCAATTACTAATTAATCAAAAACACTTTCAAAATACCATTGACACAAATAGAGGGGATCTTACATTCACTAGAAAAGGGTAGTTACGCTTTATTCAACAGTCTTCACACACTCCCTGCCTGGCTTTTGAACAAAATGCGAAAACAGTTGAAGATGAGCTGAAAATGATGGGTAATAAACTTGTCACATGTAGCTCTGCAATATAAATAAGTGAGGTGCAACACACTAATTGTATAACACTTTCCTGACAAAACATGGTTCAAGGCAGTGCTAAGAGTCTGAAAAGCATGGTGTCAAAGGCACCAAACATTTTGGAAGGGTATTATGTATCCACTATTACACAACGTTGCAATACATAAATAAGGATTATGTTACTTACCCTGTAAGCATCTGTTCTTGGCATGTAGAGCTGTAGATTCATATGCTTTGCATATTAATGCCAGCTAGTGCTGGGTCCGGATGTTTGCAAGTTGTTTTTCTTTGAAGAAGTCTTTTCAAGTCACGAAGTAGGGTGACGACTCCTTTCGGTCACATTGCGCATGGGCATTGACTCCACTGACAGATTGTTTTCCCGCAAGAGGGTGATAATGGAATAAGTAAGTGAAACTAGAGATGTCCATGCGTTTGTAATGTAAATTATGAGAACTACAACCAATAAAGTTGCTCGGGGAAGTGGGAGTGTGCATGTAAATCTACAACTCTACACGCCAAGAACAGATGCTTACAGGGTAAGTAACATAATCCGTTTGAGGCATGTATGCTGTAGATACACATGCTTTCCATAGAATGTATAGCAAAACACACAAGATGATGGACGGAATGTTGCACATTGGCAAAACATTCACCCCCAGTCACAGATCTGGGTTTAATCCATCGTTATTTTGCTCACCACGCCACCCCAGTTCAGACATGGCCATATGCAATTCAGTCTTGACCCTGTGCCTCATGGGAACAGTCCAGCCCGAACTGCCAAGCCAGGTCTTCCCTAGACCGGAATCAAGCATCCTAGAACCGGTTTCGGAGTTTCACCCCTCTTCAGCCAGGATAGCTTGACTCCAGTGGCGTAGTGAGCACGGGACCCACGTCTGGGCGTACCCTTCCCACATAGGGTGAACAGCAAAACACACAAGATGATGGACGGAATGTTGCACATTGGCAAAACATTCACCCCCAGTCACAGATCTGGACGATGGATTTAGGCGCAGATCTCTGTACTGGGGTGAATGTATTACATTGTTCTGCATTCTGTCCATCAACTGTTGTTTTTGCATTCGTCACCCCCGAGTGGGAAGGGTACGCCCAGACTTGGGTCCCGTGCTCTCCATGCCACTGGAATCAAGCTATCCTGGCTGAAGAGGGGTGAAACCCTGAAACCGGTCCTAGGATGCTTGTTTCCAGTCCAGGGACGACCTGGATTGGCAGTTCGGGCTGGACTGTACCCATGAGGCACAGGGTCAAGACTGATTTGCATATGGCTGAGTTCAAACTGGAACGGCATGGTGAGCGAAAAAAACGATGGATTTAGGCCCAGATCTCTGTACTGGGGTGAATGTATGACATTGTTCTGCATTCTGTCCATCAACTGTGGTTTTTGCATTTGCATAGACTATATAGCACTATTCACCCAAAGTGGTGGCTAACTACTAGCAGTTGATTGAAAAAGTGTCTTTAGCACTGCTAGCCCTACATTGACTTGCTGACGTGCTAACACATCCACAAAATAGTGTTTAGTTAATGTGTGTGGTGTGAACCATGTTGCTGACTTACAAATGTCCGCTATGGGAATGTTACCAAAAAGGCCATACATGCTCCTATTTTATGAGTGGAATGCGCTTCAGGAGGTATATATAAAGTTCTTTTAGCTTTAGCATAGCAAGTCTGAGTGCATTTAACAATCCATCTTGAAATACCATATTTAGAGATAGGATTGCCTTTGTGATGTGTACCAAATGCAACAAACACTTGCTTTGTCTTACGAAAAAAACATTCTTTCAATATAGTATAACAACGCTCTTCTGACTGGAAGTGTGTGAAGAGCCCTTTCTGCTAATGAATAAGGTTGAGGAAAGAACACAGGTAACTCAAATGATCGGTTAATATGAAAAGCAGAAACCACTTTTGGAAGGAATTTTGGGTTGGCGGAAAGAAAAAATAAATTTTTATGAAGCTGAAAGAAGGGTTCTTCTAAGGTTAATGCCTGTGGCTCACCAACTCTCCTTAATAAAGTGATAGCAATGAGGAAGGCAACCTTCCATGAAAGAAACTGTAATGGACAATTGTGCAATGGCGCTCAAAAGGTGTAAGCACAATGTTCAGATTCCAAACTGGTGCAGGAGGTATTTTGGGTGGTATTACTCTTTTTCATTGCAACCTTGGCACTCTCGATAAATCAGAAAATGCTTTTATAAAAACCCTTTTGAGACTCCCTACCAGTGCTCCTATGCTCCCAATTAGTTTAGATTTAAATCTTAGACCAAGCTACAACATCGCTAAGCTCGGACCCATTTTATATTGGATAAGGCTTTGGACTAATGAGGAATTAGTACCCTATAGGGTTCGTATTGGAGTTATATTAGATGATCACCATGTTGGGAAGATACCATGGCTTGTACATATAAAAACTTGGTAATTTAAGTTGGGCTTGGAAGGTTTTTGGCAGCAGCTCTTTGCATTACCCCAAGGTGCCCGGGATAAATTAAAAATGTCCTTTCCGGACTTTGTTCTTGGAGGTAAGATTTCTGCAGCATCCCAACGTACCGTGGTAGTCTCCTTCTTTTTGTCAAGTGTGTATTGGAGTATGGGCCATAATTAAAATATGCTGATAAATCCCCCTGCACGTCCACTTTAAGTAAAATTTAGATTAGGTATTTTACCACTGGCTACATTTACTTGCTCCTGGAAGAAAAAGGGAGATACTCTACCATGAGCAAGATAGGTTGTTTGGCAGATGAGAACATCGAGCATGTATTAATTTTTTGAAAGGTCTATGCCAAACCCTGATCACACTGGATCATTCCTTTTTGTAAACTTTTTGGTTTTAGGGACCACCACACAGCTCTTAGGGTATGTAAAACTAATATTAGAGACCGTGTTGTGTACTCAATTTCAAGATATCTGTCGGCAGTATGGCATATTAGGTCGAAGGTACCTTCTAAATAGTCAGGATTACTTATTGCACATTTGCCATCTTGTGAGTTTATTGCATTTGTGAAAGTCCTCGATCTGATTCCCATGGTTACAATTTTAATCTTTGTGAATGGTTTTATTTGTTTTCGTGAAGGTCTCTTTTTAGCCAAGATGTTCCTTTTTTAAGAACTTTCATTAAAACATTTATGGTTTGGGAAGTATGATGAGCCTTGGTTTCGTGGATTGCAATTGTTATGCCAGCCTGCTTTTTAATGAGTATTGTTATTCTTTAAAAATGAATTTGTATTCATATTAAACGTTTTCCATTGTACCTTTTATGGTTCTATAGAACAGAAATAAAGGCAACATGATGCTGATAGCATGACCTTAACAATTGTCAACTGTTAGGAAATATGAATTGTGAAATTGAGAATTGTGAAATACATTCCATAGACAAAACATAACTGCAAACGTTGATGTTGGAAACCACAGCAAAACAGACATCTCTCCCACCTTCAGTTTTTGATTATGGGTTGGAAGCATTGATCACAGTCATACTGGCTGATACTATTGTATCTTCCAAAACTTCGCTTTTTCAAATGATTGATAAAGAAAAGTGAGTTTTTTTATAGAGAACATCAATAGCTTAGGACAAGAGAAAACTAACTGTATCATCACTGAGCCAGACTGAAGACAAAAAGGATCAATTTTAAAAGTTCTAATGTAGTCATCTGTTTAGAATGTCAAACGTGGAGCCTGGAAATCATTTAAAACATATTTCAGTGGTTACAGCATAATGACTGAAAAGAAATTCTCTAAACTGAACCATTCTGATGGACAGAGAACAGACTATAGAATATCGCCAAAGTATTAACTTTAAGGGTGTGGGTGAGCACATTCAAATTCTATCTCAGAGGATCACAATGCCCATGAAAACATTTCGTTCTTCACCTGCAATATTTACAGTTCTTACCCAAAAGAGAATCCTCCTCCTGTTGCAGCTGGTGTAGAGGTCGCTGGAGTGCTGAAACTGAAACCAGGGGCTGGTGTGGCTGCAGCAGGAGCAGTCATAGAGAAAAGACTTGCTGGTTGAGATGTGGTAGCATTCTGAGTCGGTGTTCCAAAACTGATGCCCCCAGCTGTCCCAGAAGGAGCAAAGGAAAAGCCCCCTGTAGCAGCACTGGCTGTTGTCTTTTGAGTACCAAAACTAAAGCCTCCACCTGTACCTCCTGTACCACCAAAATTAAATCCACTCATGTTGCACAACTCTGGGGAAAGAAAGTAACAATTTAGAAACACAGTTGAAATTAAAATCTGCAAAATTATCCAAGCTGAAATTTTCCCTAGGATTTCCCCAGATTGTAAACAGCTCAGCTACTTTTTCTGTGTGGAACAATGAAATGCTTTGCATCAAGATAGCCTTCAAGCATGTACTACCTTCCTCCTTATCCGTAATCACCTACTCATGGAAATCTAGATTGGACCATCATCTTCTCGCCTGGTCAAGGCAATACACCAACAGAAATTGCAATACACTGATAATACTTCACAATCATGCTCTGTAAACATAATTCCATACCATGTTTCATTCAAATTGATGTTACTTTTATACAATGGAGACATTAGCACAATTTCAGGTTCTTTTCCTTTTTAAAAAAAAAATATGTATGACTATTAAGAGACATTTTTTCCTGCCAATGTTTCATTTATACAATGGCTGTAGATCAAGGGTAGAGTCTGGCAATGCGGAAAGACAACAATAAGCCACTGTTCAATTAAGTTAGTTGCAAGAGAGTAGAACTTCCCTTCTATTCCAATAGCAAGGCCTCCATTGATACAATTAGTATGGTACGTAAATATATTGTAGGTGAAAAAATACACTAGTGTAGTTAAAAACACAACACAGACGGAATGTTTTCTAGGCGCTTAATAATGGGTGTCAATTTCTATGCAACTGAATGGAACGCAATTTACTGCAGGAAATACATTTTAAATATGCCATGCAGGAATTCAAATGTACGTTCATGCAAATTCTTGCACCGGATGGATGCATTACGCATTAAGAGAAATCATCTTGATTAGGATCCTGTGCCTAAAGAGTACACATAGTTTTCTACCAGAGATACCAATGGGACGATCTTTAAAAAAATGGAAGCCAGGAACTTCTGGATCCCATATATCAGCATCAGAAACCTTGACTATTCACATTTCTTATATATAATACACTTAGCCAGCACATACATTTGTTAAGTTAGGACAGTTGATTACTTGGCAGAGTATGGAAAATTTCAGACAAACTAAAGATCATTTGCGAAAACCGAGTTTTAGCCTAATCTGCTTTTCGGTCATCAAAGGTTGAGAAAATATGAAATGCTGTGCAGCACAAAAACAACCTTTAGTTGTTCGTTAGCCTGGATTGTGCTTAAAGAATTAAGATGAGGCTGTCTTTGGCTCCTTGCTCGCTACACCAGCTGCATCAGTCCATAACTTCATCCGAGATTAAATCCTGTTCCCAACGCAGCATCCGACCCACCAGAGGGCTGCCAAAACATAAGTAGTTCCTGACGAGAGAAGTGAGTAGACCACCAACCCGAAATTCGGTCGGGAGAGATCGAGTAGAAGAAACCAAACCAGGCACCAACCGCAACTGGCAAGATGGCAGTCGCAGGTTGAAGGCCCAGCGAGCAAACAAGACCATCCGGCTCCTTGACTGCAGCACACAGGTAAGGACTGTGGACAAGCAACGGGGGACCTGCTGGACTCGAACAGATGGAGTGCCCGTTTCGAGCCAGGGGGAAGAGCGCCAAATTCACCACCACGAAGGGGGTGGTTTCACCGTTGAGAGCCTAAAGCTTGCGGAGGCACCGACACTGCGGTGCGACTGCTTCCGGGCCCCTGACCTCCCCCGTGTGCACCTCCCCTCCCCTCCCCCGACAACAGAGGACACCTGATGCCAGGGGGCCGCTTACCAAGGCACAGAGGCGAAAGGGTCGGGGGAAGGGGGATACTGTGAGCCGGTGATACTCAGTGTGAGAGGAGGGACCGCGGACGGAAGGGGTACAGCTACTGGCACTGCACAGCAAGCCTGCCCCCTGGAGATTTATCCCTCGAGTGAGGAGAACTAGGTTTCAGCTGCGCTGGGCATGTGGAATGTCAGCCCGTAAACGTCTCACCGAGAATGAGGCGGAGGACCTCAGAGTAGCGGCATCAGTGCCCAGGCTGGGTGGTGAATCCTTGTGAAAAGTATGGAGCACTCGAATCTGGACTTCTTGTAAAAACCCTGCAAAGTGCTACCCCAAGCTGGGGTAGGCCCATGGTCAAGTCAGATGGGAATCCCCAATGAGGGAGGCCTGAATTACATGCTGAGGGACAGATCAGGCCTGGCCCCCTACCGAACACTCCTGGAGCAGGCCAAATAAACAGAGAAATTTCCCCCCCCTTGCGCCCTAGCAGCCCAGACTAATTGGAGGTAGTCGGGGCCAAGTGCACGTTAACTGCCTGAACCCTGGAGACACCGCCACAGCTACAACATACGGTGTAAAATCGAAATCCTTGCCCCACTGACAAAAGAGGCCTAGTACAGAGCGGGCGAAGGAGGGGTCCTCCCCTTTCTTTGGTTCTCTTCCACAAAGAGGTTTATAACATCTGGAGAGACAGGGGGACACGGACAGGGGAGAAGTGGCGCTGGACTTGCTAAGTGCCACAGTAAAACGGGGCCAAAGATACCACAGAATAACATGGAGGAACACGCACCCAGGCATTTAAATACTGGATTGCCAACAGAAGGAAGACCTATCCGACCATAAGCCCTGACAGGGTGGAACTTGCCCAGGAGGGGGAGAACAACCGACTACTTCCCCCCATGGCCCATACAGGTATAGATACCTCTGACCCCGTGATTAGACTGGTTGCACTCATACGGCAACAGTGGGCTTCCCTTTGGTGACTCAGAACTATGGCCAAAGACAAAGAACCGAAGCCGCAGAGACAGGACAATATGGCCAGATATTCTAAAACAGGTCGCCCCCCCAGGGCTGACCAGGATGAAAATCTGCCCTCAATACCGGATAATACAA
This sequence comes from Triturus cristatus, assembly GCF_964204655.1. Taxonomy (NCBI): domain Eukaryota; kingdom Metazoa; phylum Chordata; class Amphibia; order Caudata; family Salamandridae; genus Triturus; species Triturus cristatus. Next base: position 598,941,229 of record NC_140588.1, read on the forward strand.
CGTCCCTACAGGCCATACATGCCTCCAGACACACCCACGGGAAAGATAGGCAAAGTTCGTTCGGAGGGCACCCTACCATGGCAAGATCTGCACCAAGTTATCCGAAAAGTGACACTGGCAGAGAGCAGAATCTCCGAGGTGGAGGGCATGAGCCGTACCATGCATAAGAAGTCTTAGAATTACGCATAAGCTTGAAAGACGTGGCATGGAGAGTGGGCTATGCAGAAAAAAAAAGGAAAAAAAGAAAAAAATATTAATAATAAATCGAGCAAGAAGAAACAACATTCGCTTCATTGGATTCCCTGAAGGGATTGAGGGTGCAGACACAGGGGAGATTCTGAGGGGAGAGTTGAAAGATTCCCTCCCGGCATTTCAATTTTCATCCTGTTTTTTGATAGAGCGGGCACACAGGACTCTTAGCGCTAAACCATCTGTAGAGGCACCACCGCGCCCCCTTATCACCCGCTTCCTTAACTACCAGGATAGATATTTGATCTTGAGAGAGGTGAGGTGGAGGGGAAAAATATGTAACGCCCAGGCATAAATAATGATATTCCCCGACTACTCCAGACAGGTGCCAAAACAAAGATGCACTTTTGGTTGCGTAAACACAAAACTCAGAGCAATAAGCATACAATATGTAAACTTATTCCCAGCAGTACTCAAGGTCATCTTTGAAAATAGATCACTCTTCTTCCAAGCTTTGGAGGAGGTCTGGAGATGAGTAGCAGAACGACCCCCCCGATGAACAGATAGAACAGACAGGGGGGGGGGCGCTAGAGGGTGCCAGACCGACATGGCCGCACATCAGTGAGGCTCTCGCCAGCCGGGCGCTTCAATGCTTCACTAGTCCATCCTGCATCTGGGGACCGCAGATCTGACCGGCTCGACTGGTTGGGCTAAGGCCGGAGACTACCTACACTGAATTGTGAATCATTCTGATCGGCGGTTCGGCAGAAACGACCGCCGAAACTTCCTGCGGCCGCTGTTGCTGTTCGTCTGGAGCGCGGGGGCCGGCTGCCGTGCACACGCTGCGACGGGGATCCGGCGTGCGCGCTAGACCGCGGAACGCGGCCGCTAACGGAGGAGGAGACCGGTGTCCGCCGCTCATACGGGACCCCTGCTGCTCATCACGGACCATCCGACGTGCCGGTAAGGCGAGGGCGAGCTGTGGCCGTGCGGGAGGCTTTAGATCACGAGGCTGCCATCTAGAGACTGTTCTCGGCTGGTGGGGCCGGCGCAGAAAGGATCTGTGAGGCTCGGCGTGGATCTGACAGCGGTTGATGTAGTGGAGTCTTGGTTGCTGCTGCCCCCCCCCCCCCCGAGCTAGCTGCGAGGACCTACCTGCCTTATATCTTGGATATTGTCGACCCGGACGGGAGTTGCGGGTGGAGGTGACCCTGCGGAGGGTGGAGGTCGCGAGCGGCATCTGGCGCCTCGCTAGGAAGCAGCGCTGTCGACCCCCCGCGTGCGGCCCTCCCTACACCTGCGGCCCTGGTGGAGTGTGAGTCGCGGTGTTGACCGGGAGGGGGGTCGCCGTGTGCACCGAAGGGGCTGTTGGTGCTGGTGGCCGGCTGACTTTGCGGGTGGTGCCCGGCTGGTGCCATTGCCGAGGGCCATGGCCTCTCTTCTGGCGGGGGCCCCTGCTTCTGGCGCCTTGTGCTGGAGGACTCCCACCTGTCAGCATATCTATGGGCCCTCCGCTTAGCTGCCATTGAGAGTGATTCCTAGTGAGGAGTGTCCGACGTGCTGCCTAATTCCCATATTGCCACATGCGCCCAGGCATTGACTGTCATATTGAGACTGCTCCGTGTTGGCTATCAAACTGGGGAACTTGGCCGTCAACTGACATAATGGGGAAGGCAGACGCTAAACAATCCCGGCTCCCATTTGAGTCCCAAAAGAAGAAACCCCGGGCCCCACTGCCGGGAGATGGTGATTCCGATGGGGGCGACGCCGAAGAGGTGGATTGGAAGGCACTCCTTTTGAACATGCAGACCAGCCTCACGTCCATTGATTCTAAGATTGAAGGCATGTCTCGTCGTCTGGACTCCGTAGTGCACAGACTAGACCAGCAGGAAGAGCGGGCTAAGGAGGCGGAACAGCGGATTTCGGAGCTAGAGGATGGGGCATTGGCCACCACGTCCAAGGTTTCGCAAATGGAGAGATTGTTGAAAGTTATCGGCGACAAGAACGAGGACTTGGAAGCGAGATCGCGCCGCAACAACGTACGCCTTATTGGTCTGGCGGAGACTACCTCCGTAGGGAAAATGGAACTTTTCATTGAAAAACTCCTGTCTGACCTCTTTGGCGCAGATGCCTTCTCTGCACAGCTGGTGGTGGAGCGGGCTTATTGCACTTTGGGCCCCCGCCCCGTGCCCGGGGCGCCCCCGCGGCCTGTGGTCATCCGCTTCTTAAATTACAGAGATTGGGACACTCTACTCCGGCTAGCCAGGGAAAAGCAGCCTGTCATTTTTGAAAATACCACGCTATCCTTCTTTCCGGATTTCAAACAGTCAGTGCAAGAGGCACGCCGTAAATTCGGACCGGTCAAGAAACGACTGCTTCAAAGTGGACTTCAATATTCCATGCTATACCCGGCCCGGCTACGGGTGGTCCATCATGGTAAGCCCCATGTCTTTCAGGATCCGTCCCAGGTTGAACTCTTTCTGAAGGACTGCAAAAAGTCTGCCGACCCAGCCCAATCCCCTCAGGAGAGGGCGAGATCACGATCCCCCACTTCTGCCCTTGACTGATTTGGGATTTCCAGCTGTTACCATGTTCCATTATTGATACTCTCATGGGTTGGCCTTGCTCTTTCTATGCCGTTCTGTTCAGTTTTAGTGATGGTTACACAACTATCTATGTGCCTTGGCCCTTTATTGTTGAGCTACCACTTGTTAGGCCTTGCTGGTTTTGATGGTTCCTAGATGATGTTTACGTTTGATTGTGCCCTGGCACCAACCTCCCCCTCCCGCGTTTTCCGCTGGATCTTGGCTCCAGGGGATAGCGGGTGCAATATCGGGGGAGTGGGATGGTGGGTCTGGACCCCTGGTGTCCCCCTCTTGGGTGTTCCCCAATAAGTAAATGACAGGACATTGTAGGATTGTAAGGGGTGGGGGAGATGCCCGACATGATTGGGATGTCGGAGTGGGTGGGTGGGTTCTCGAGGGGATGTTCTGGGTTTGTGTTTTTTCAGCATGAACTTTGCGCATATACTTGTTGAAGTAGCACAGTATGCCACCTGTGGTAGACAAATGCACCGGTGGAATTGCTGCCTGATGAGCCTCTCAACCTGTAATCCCACTATCAGCAAACTTGACCCACGCCATGCACACTGAACGGGGAGGGGGGGGGCTGCTCACTGCTATTACCTGGAATGTCAGGGGACTGGGGGACCCGAGAAAGCGACGACGAATCCTGGGTGCATTAGACAGGTTGGATGCCCAGGTTGTATTCCTGCGGGAGACTCATATGGACCCCCTCCGCAGGGGCGCCTTCGCTGCCAGATGGGCTGCACACTCGATTCATGCGCCCTACTCGTCCTATGCAAGAGGCACTACTATTCTATTAAAAAGAAGCGTTCCCTATGTTCCCCTGGGTACTGCCACAGATCGAGAGGGTGGATATTGTATAGCGTGGGGCAGGATGGGTATCGAGACTATTACCTTGGCCTGCTCTTATGGTCCCAACTGCGATAACCCGAGCAGCTTCATTGCTCTCTGGAACAAGATCCGAGAAGTGGGCTCCACACATCTCATCTGGGGGGGGAGATTTCAACGCTGTTTTAGACCCCGCTTTGGATAGGTCCAACCCATCTATACACCACTATACTAACACACACAGATACCTGAGGGACATCTGCGACACTCAGGACGTCGTGGATACCTGGCGTCACTTACACCCGACCTCCCTGGAAGGCACGCACTGGAATAATGCATATGCGACATGGGCCAGACTAGATTACATTATGGTGAATAGGGCCTTAGCCCCCTCCCTGGTGGATGTGCAACATGTAGGCCGCACGTTCTCTGACCATTCTCCGGTACTAGCCAAGTTCCGCTTACCGGACATAATGGGTAGACCCCCGACGTGGCGACTCCAACCCAACATCTTACTCGATGAACTGTTCCGAGCCGAACTGTGTCAAGAATTAGAAGACTTCCTGTCCCGAAACAAGGGGTCAGTAGACCGGGTGGCCACCTTATGGGAAGCGCTAAAGGTCACAATACGGGGGTTCTGCATCTCTAACAGCTCCGGGGTACTGAGAGTCTTACGCAATACACTACATAAATTAGAGTCCACACTCCATACCCTGGAAACTAGCCCAGACTATGCCGACAATACAGATGCACAGGCAAAGTACCGCGAGGCGCTGTCGGACTACATGTCCACCGCCGAAAGAGAGGTAAACTTCCGGGGCAAGTACTTCAAGGCTCGTGCGTACGGGGAAGGGGAACGACCCAGTAGGTCCTTGGCGGAACGGTCCGCCCACTGCGAGGCTCTAATTTCGTGTTGGAACTGGAGGGGGAGGATGGGACTCCTATACGGGACACACACTCGCTTTTGGCGGCCTTCACTACACACTATTCCACACTATACTTTACTACTAGAGTCGGCGCACTGGACATGGATGACTACCTGAAGGAGCTCACACTAGGCTGGCTCTCAGACCGTCAGCGGGAGTTTCTGGCGGAGCCGATAGGCCTGGATGAGGTTAGAGATGCGATTAATCAGATGGCACCGGGGAAGGCCCCGGGTCTGGACGGGTTGCCCATGGATTTCTACAAGGCGTATATAGATATCCTGGCTCCGGTACTCCAAGAGATTTTTCTGGAGGCACATGAGTCGGGCACGCTCCCTCCATCTATGCAAGAGGCACTGATTACCTCCTTATTAAAACCTGGGAAACCACCTCAATTTTGTGACTCTTACCGCCCGCTCTCTTTAATTAACTGTGACGCCAAAATCTTGACTAAAATACTAGCCAATCGTTTACAGTTGTTATTGGGAGGCATGGTGTTGTCGGACCAAGCGGGCTTCGTCCCAGGCAGGGCTACTTCCAATAATCTCCGGACGCTATTCTCCATTATGCACAATATAGACCCAGATTTGCCATTGGTGGCGGTCTTTTTAGACGCCACCAAGGCCTTTGACTCCCTGGAATGGGACTATCTTCACTGTATTCTGCGTAACATGGGAATGCCTCTGGGTTTCACGCGCTGGATTGATATCCTCTATGACCGGCCGCTCGCTAGGGTGGGGGTGAATGGGCGGATATCGGAAGCCTTTGTGGTGTCGCGGGGTACCCGTCAGGGGTGCCCCCCATCTCCGCTGCTGTTCGCGGTGGCGATGGAACCACTGGCTGCCCGGCTCCGGCAATACCACCGAGATAAGGCTCTGCGTTGTCTTCAGCGAGAGGTGCTCATCTCCCTATATGCGGATGACATCACGCTATACATTCGTGATCCTGCTGCTAACCTCAACCCCATCCTCCGGGAGTTTATTCGCTTTGCGGGTATGTCTGGTATCCATATCAACTGGGGGAAATCCACTATATTTCCGCTGACTGCGGCTGCTCAACCGTTCCATCTGGACTACCCCCTACGGTGGGAGATGGATGAGGTTCGATATCTGGGCATACTTCTTTCTCGTGACCGAGAAGAGCTAATGCGGATGAACTATGGCCGCACGTTTGACCATGTCCAGGCCTGCGTGTCCAGATGGATCACGCTACCCCTCTCTTTTGCAGGCCGCTCCTCCCTCATCAAGATGGTGGTTCTTCCGAAGATCCTTTATCTGTTTCTGAATATCCCATATTACCCAGGCAAGTCCTTCTTTCAACTTCTGAGGTCTGAGCTTATTCGTCTGGTCTGGGGAGGGAAGAAGCCGCGTCTTCGTTGGGAGGTGTTGACTCGTCCGTTCGCGCAGGGAGGGCTCGACTTGCCGGATTTTGAGATGTACTATTATAGTGCGCAGGCCCAATACATTCATCATTGGATTCGCCCCACTCCCTTCCTGCCACAGACGGCTGTGGAACATTGGCTGGTTGATACTATCCCACTGGAGGGAGCAATATTTAGTACACCAGAGACGCGAACGGCATACCGCACCACGATTTCGAGTTCCATTCTGGCGTGGCGATACATTGCGAAGATAGCCCGCGCGACGCTGCTTTATTCTCCACTGCTTCCCCTGGCATACCATCCCCTGCTGCCCCTTTTACAGGAACAATTGTTTAAGAACTTTATGGCCAAATTCCGCATTAAAACGTGGGGGGACCTCTATCATGACGGACACTTCCGCTCCCAGTCGCACATGTTCGCTAGCCTTGCTCCTACTCCCATGGACACATTCCTCTATATCAGGCTTCGTAGTGGTATTCGAGCATTGACGGGGCAGTTTCCTGGTGAGCCACCCACGGTGGAGCCCCTGCATCAGTTACTCAAGGCTACCACTCCGGCACACGCAGTTTCTACCCTATACCACTCTCTACGCACTACACCAGATTCCTTGCCTTGCAGGGCACGTACCAAATGGGAGGAAGAACTAGGTCTGCCCATAGATGACGAACTCTGGAGCTATTGTTGCTTACAAACCGAACAAATCTCCTCCAGTAGCAGGTTCAGGGTAATTCATTATAGGTTCTTACATCGGCTCTATTGTACTCCAGCGCACATGCATAGGGTGGGCCTCCGGGAGGAGGATCTCTGCTGGCGCTGCCGCGCTCCGGCGGCGGACTTCCTTCACATGGCGTGGGGGTGCGGGGAAATAGCCAACTATTGGCAACAAGTGTATTCCGGCATTTCGGAAATGACAGATGTTCCATTGTCACCCTCTCCGACGCAGGCACTCCTGGGCTACACAAAAACTAAAAAAAACGGTCCGCAGATTTGCCACAAGCGCCCTTCTCATGGCAAAGAGACTGATAGCCTGTAGATGGGGGAGGGGCAGAGCTCCCAAATTTAAGGATTGGATCAGAGACATGGTACACTGTCAAGATACTTTACTTCGATATGCAGAACTCCTGCCTTCCGCATCTAGGCCGACTGACATCTGGGGTCCCCTTCAGACGTACCTGTTATCGCACCCACAGACGTAAAGAACTTGTCTGCTCGCTTAACCCTTACTCTTCCAAGACACTACTTCTACGGCAGCGATCCAACTGACGGGGCGGGAATGGGGGTGGGTCGTCGGGGGTTGAGATTGGTGCCCTCCCTTACTTTTGTAGGTGCTTCGCCAGGGGTGGATCTCCTCTTGTTCCTCTGCCAGGCTATCTACTGGGATGCAAGGTGGGACGGCCACTACACGCGACTGAAGTTGGCCTCGCCACAACTGGTGCATATTACTGTGGGAAGATCGTTAAAAGCAAAGTATTCAGTGTTTGATGGGATATGGTCATTCGTGATGGCATGCTAACTATCATTATTTCCTATGCCGCAGCCGGCCCCTGGAGGGTTGTAGGCAGGCAGCTGTGTTCAACGTTCATTTTCATTCTCGCACCAAGCCGCCGGCAACAGGTTGGTTGTAGGCATGGGGCTGTGTATTCCCTGGTCATGCTGAATAAAGGTTTTGGAAAAAAAACCAAAAAAAAACAGATAGAACAGACAGGAATAAAACCACAAACGAGTGGCAGCTGGGGACGAGACCGAAATCCCAACGGATCGAGACAGCGATGAGAGCTTCAAGCACAAACCAGACGGAGGAAATCCATACCCTTGCCAGGGCGGAGCCCATTCCATTTAGGTTATCCTCAGGCATAGAGAAAGGCACACATACCAGCGTAAGGAACAAACTACAGGTGCATAGCAGATGGGTGTTCGCGACAGACCTTTCTGACAATGCCCAATCCACTGATTCAGAGCAAGAACACCCACTAATGACTTTAATTTATAACATGGAAACTTAACAGTCTGCACATATACAGCCGGACATGGGTTTGCAACATGACAAGGGAACTCTTTGATTGGAATACAGGCCCAGGCGAAGTCCAGCGGACAAAGTGGAGACGGACGGAACCTTTGAACGGTCCGGAGCCACAAGGAAGAGCAACTGCTGATCCCAACCAGTTGCTTGTTTGTTCGTTTTTCTTTTTTTTTCTTCCATACAGGTAGCAATTAGAGTGGGGAGTCACTAGGGTTATAAAGGGGGAGGGAGTATAAATACCAGGAGAGGGTGGGCGACAGACTGCTCTGAACCACCTCGCGACAGCTGTCATATTGACGAATTTGGGAAAGTGCGTGGGGGAGAGGGAGGGAGAGTGGGGAAATCGTTGGGGAAGAGGGGTACATTTAGGACACAAACAGAGTAGCATGGAGAGACACCCACACAAAAGGCAATAAGATGACAATATGGGATCAGAGAACACCACTTGAAGTTTTACAGAATTCAAACGAGTGGAGGGACTGCTTCTGAATGAGGCAAATATTCCATATTAACATGGGACGTTAATGGGAATAAAATTAAACAAGGCCTAGTTGCCGCCCATCTCAAAAGGTTGAAACTCTACATAATAGTCCTTCAGGAGACCCACTTGAGGGGCACACACTGTGGAATCATGGGAAACGGTGCTTATAAAACTTTGACTTGCGGAATTTACGACAAGTTCTTGTGGGGTAGCAATTCTCATCAGGAAGACACCCTCATTCAGAGTAGAACGCACATGAATAGACCCTAATGAAACATACACAGCAGTTAAAGGAATATGGGACTGACGTGATATAACCCTGATTAGCGTCTATGCTCCCCACTCCTGCAGACAAATGCTAGATAAACTGAAAGAGATTCTGTTGGAAGCAGGGTCCAACACACACACATAGAGGGAGGGGATTTCAATATTGTGGCAGACACGGACTCGTAGAACTAGGGCAGGATGGAAACACAATGCATGGAACTACGAGACGAAAGACTGGCCTGAGAATTTAGAATAGACACAAGAGTTATACTTGAAGGAAAACACTAAATCAGTGTCCTCAGTGGTCACACTGGGAATCTTACAAGACAGTCTTAAGAGACAAAGTACAAAACATAGTAGCACACAAGAAGCAACGGGAAAATAAAGAATAGAGGAGACTGAGGAGCACCTGCTCCAGTTAGAAAGCCAGCTCGGGGTGATTCCAAAACCCTCACAGCTGTGTACTATTGCAATCCTCCGTAAAGAATACCAGGCATGGGCGCAACAAGAGGATAAAGCCGCAATCCAGGCCACATACCGGCGAGACTATGATGCTGGGAATAAGGCTGGGTGATTGATGGCGTGGATGAGCAAGAGAGAGTCTGAGGCACGATGGGTGACAGCCATAGAAACGAACAGCGGTACCACATACGCACCCAATGCCCAATGAAATAGCAAATTAATTTGCCTGGTACTATGTAGCTTTCTACAAAGCGCTGCCACTGGTGGAAAGAAACCAAATAGAAAACTACCTTTTAGAGGTTCCCAAACGTTTTCGACCTGCGGCTCCCTTGACCCATTGGCCATTGCCCGTGGCTCCCCACTGTTACTTTTTTGGGACGGTGGAGGAAAGCCCGGCCTCGGAAGTACTTGCATTTTCTCCCTGAAAATAATTGGGGTGAAGCTGATGAAGGGATTATAATCATATACGCAGGGTATTTCGTATAACTAAGGTGGCGCCTCTCATAAAATATTCCTAGTTACACTTCTTTGCCCATGCCTTTTTCAGAGTACCCTTTCAAACTTTTTTATCCCACTTACAGTGCTAGATAGCACCCCGATGCATGCAGGCCCCATTACCAAAGTGTTTTCTGCGCTAGAAGAATATTTGCATGCACTTCCATTTTTACCCATTACATACGTGCCAACACACCTCAACAGGGTGACTCACGATCTTTAAACGACATACAGGTTTATTATTGCTGTCTCCTCCCTAGAATTGCCTCCAACTCATCAATGTAAGTAAAATAAATTCCTCATATATATATATATTTTTTTTTAAACGTCCCTCCTTCTTGCATTCTAATGTTGGCATTATGCCATATATGGTGTTTTACCTCCCTGTGCTCAAGGAGAGAGCACACCTGTTGGACTTGGCCCTTTTTGCAGGGTCATCCCTAAACATTTTGCCTTCCTCCTAGCCTTTTTTCTAACATGGTGTTGGTGGTTTTAGGACTCTGGGTACTTTAGCACTGGTTAGCAGGGCAAAGTGCGTGTGCTCTCCGCCCTCCATAGGCTAACATTGGGAACCCCCCTCCCCCCATGGGATACCTCCTAAATGAAACAAAATAAGTAAGTCATGTTTGGTACGTTTGGAATGAAAATAATAAATGCTGCGCAATGGTGCGTGCAGATTGATTTTCACTATTTTAGGACTGCCACTTTTAGAAGTTGGCATTTCTGTGTGCTATGTGCCTGCCTGCCTGATGTGTATTGCATGTCTGGTTCTTGAAGTGACCGGGGCTGGTAAGGTGTGGGTGGCTGCAGGGAGGGCAGGGCGAGTCAGCACTAGGCTGAATGGAAGATCTGCAATTGGAGTAGTGGGAGGAGAAGTCACCTGTCCCTGAATAGTTCTGTGCCCTGTACAATGCTGGCTCCGCCCGCCTGAGGAGTGTCTGATGACCCAGCCCCAGCTCACAAAGGAAGAGGGAACCCTGGTAAACAAAGGGATTGAAACCCCTCCCAGAGCCAGTTGGGACTGGAACCTACAAGACACTTCCAGAGGCATCTAGAAGTGAGCGGACAAATCAGAAATGTAATATAAATACAGGGGCTGTGACCCCATGTGTGTGTTGTGCTTACTTGGAGGGGACACTCTGCCAAGAGGAACCGCCGCGGGACCCAGCTGCTGGCTCCTGGGGGTCCCTGCGTGCTGACCTGCCTTCGCCCAACTCTGCCTCTCTGCCTTTCACTGGACCAGGAAGAGACTTTACAGGAGTAAAGGCTGCTGCGCTGGAAGTATTGCCTCTTAGCTGTGCTCGACAGTTGCTAGGAATTGCTGCTCTGCCTAGTGTGCTGTCCCCCGGTCTGCTTGCCCAGCCTTGCCTCTACAACTCTGAATCCCTGCCAGACTTCCAGCGCCTCGTGAGCGCTATATTTTAACTGCCCAAGGACTGTAATTCAGCCTGCCAGGAGAGAGAGGTGCTGGCGCCTGCAGCGTGCTGATGCCTAGATTACTGGAGGAAATCCCGGCGTGAGGATTCCCCAGAGTTCCCTTCAACAGCGGATGCCCACACCGCGTTTCTGCCGCTTTTTAGGTCTCACCTGACCCAGCGCATGCGCTGGTCTGGCGAGACTTATTGAGAGGGCTCCAAAAAGTGCTACCAGGCCAGCCTAGAGCTACTGTGCATGTGCGTGGGCGCGCGCGCCGCGCTTTACCGCGATTACTTTCACGGCAGCTTTGATGTTTGATCGCGATCACTTTCACTTTCGCGGCTGCAGGGCCGCTTTGTATAGCCAATAGGTCTCACTTTTGGGACCTTATAAGTATTTAGTTATGCAACTGTTGCATGGCTAAACACTTATAAGGTCCCAAAGGCGAGACCTATTGGCTATGCCAATGCTTGTTGGAATGGGTGCCCACCCAGCTTATGGTGCTTCCTAACGGGTGCCCACCCCGCATTTATGCTCAGTTGTTCTCGCGGGTGCCCACCCCACGTTTTTGAAACTTCGGGGGGAGCCCACCCCGCGTTTTGCCTACAAGAGCGGTTGCCCACCCCGCATCAGTGTTTTTTCTAGAGTGGGAGCCCACCCACCACTCAAGGATTGCCGGAGAAGGGGGCCACCGCATTCACCGCCGCGACCCGGAAGCCAGGCAGTCAGCCTGACTGTGGGCGGGGCGCGAAGAGGAAGCTGTGGCCGGTGGAGAGAGCCCCGTGGGTAGTAGAAGTGTGCCGGCTGCGGCGGTGAGAGCACGCTCCCTCGAGAAGCCATCTAGAGAGGTCCTGGAAGAGCGGGGACTGTCGAGGCGCATACCGGTGCCTGTCCCCTGATGGAAGGATTCCGGTGACCGGAGGAGACCCAGGACTGCCGGAGAGTGGGGGCTGGCCTGGAGACCGGGAAGCCGCCGCCCAGAGGAGCCGAGACCACAAGGGAGTCCCCGGTAAGTGGGACTTTACCGGTGCCTGTTCTTCTTGAGCGGGCCGCTCCAACGTTGGGGGGAAATTTTGATTGAGAGAGCCCCAGTGCGGGGCCCCAGAGCCCAGCGCCAGTTTCCCTGTTGGCCATATTTGTTTAAGCCCAGTGGGGGTCCAGAGGGCATAGAAGTGCCAGTGCCTCATCGTTTTTATTCACCAGTTGCACCGCCATAGCAGGCAGCTGCAACGTGGAGACCATTTGCTCTAGAGTCCCACAGGGGCTCGCAGGGCACTGTGAGTGCCAGTTTGGATTACACAGCTACAACGTTTTGGGGGCCATTTCTGGACATTTGTATGGTGGCATTGGGGCACAAGGCCCTAAAGGTGATGTAGGCACCCTGTTAATGTTACTATGGTGCACTGCTGGTTTTATGCTTAATGTATTTACGTTGATGTATGCATATTTTTTTTTTTATGCCTGATATCATACTATGATTATGCCTAATGCTAATGTGCATGGCCGACGCCATGCTATGGTGTTTTAGGTTTGCGCCTGATCGCACTTGTGTTTTTGAAGTTCATGATCTTGCCAGTAGTTACTGGTTTTTTGCATTTATTGGTTGCGTTTGTGATTCTTCTGGCAGCAACCTGATTGGCGCTGCATTGTACATGGTCCCCTGTAAATTGTGACCTGGTGCTGGTTGGCACAGTGTGTATATATATCTGTGATTGTACTTTAATGTGTTTTACATAATACAAAGACTATTTTTATATAACCTTGTGTCGAGTCTCTTTTGTAGTGTGCCTAGTGTGTCGCCGCTGTGTGTGGGTGTTGCACAAACGCTTTACACATTGCCTCTGGGATAAGCCTAACTGCTCGTGCTAAGCTACCAAGGGGGTGAGCAGGGGTTATCTTCAGTGTGTACCACCCTGGCTTTTGACTAGAACGGGGGTTTCTACCTGGCTGTGGCGCATGCCCTAGCCTACCGGGAATCCCCGTTTCTAACAACGCCTATCTGTAAATGTGTGTGTACTGAAAGAAATGCATACTGGAAGTGCCTATGATTCAAGTACAAATGTCAATACTTAATAATAATAAGTACAACTGTACTTTCCTGATAACGTGCATTGGTGTAAAATGCATTTGGAAATAAACAAAACTATTAACAAGTTGAACTAAATAAATCAGGCATCTTCCGCTTACTTTGGGAGTGTTGGAACGTGGAGATCCAGTGAAATATGGAGGTCATCTCTCTTGACACGCCATCAATTAAGCACTACATTTACAGCTTTAGGCATGTTACTTACTAATCATCGACACAATGCTTTTAGTTTAACTGAAGCCAACAGACCCTTCAACATTAAATGGATTAAAGTGCTTGGTGCGTGGTTCCCTAGGCTAGGTTTGATGGCTCCTCAGGGAGCCATGGTGCACAGTTTGGGAACCACTGTTCTAGAGGTTCCTATTGAAACACTAATAGTCTCTCAGATATTAGAGGAGGACATCACACTAGCAGAGATAAAGAAAGCTATTGGAGGCTTAAGGCCCAGGAAAACTTCTGATCCTAATGGCATACCGGCAGAACTCTTTAATCCCTTCAGTGCCACGCCCTTTCCCCGCCCTGTGCCGGGCGTTACATTAGAGGGCGGGGTTCATGACGAGATAGTCTCGTCATGGGCACAGCGCAACCGTGCTCCATGACGAGACTATCTCGTCATGGGCACTGAAGAGGTTAAAAGGACCACGAGTATACTAGGCCCCCAACTGCCTAAACTATTCACAGAGGCCAAGACTACTGGTACACTACCTCATGATATCAGGAACGCCACAATAGTGGCAATACATAAGCCAGGCAAACCACCCACAGCATGTAGTTCCTACCACCCAATATCCCTCTTAAATATTAGGACCAAATTCTAGCCTCAACCCTTGCAAATAGATTACTGTAAGTTGTGACTACCCGTATCCACTGTGACCAGTCAGGCTTCATGCCCAAGAGGTCGACAAGATTTAATCTCAGTCGCCTATATAAATGGCTGGAAACATTACGACACAGAAAGGAACTTCATGTGTTACTGTCATTATTTGATTCCGCCCATTGGCCTAAGACAAGCTCTGGTGAAATATAGGTTTACCAGGGATGGATCGACTTGCTCTATAATGACCACGTAGCTCGTGTGAGGGAATATGGTGAACTATCAAGAGAATTCTACATCAAGAAGGGGAAAGAGACGATGATGTCCACTATCCCCGCTGCTGTTCTCCCTGGTACTGGAATCCCTGGCATGTATCATAAACTCACACCCTGAACTCTCAGGCTTCAGGGAACACAAAGGGGCTTCGGGAGATGAACAGATATCCCAATACGCGAGGATATATTACTATACATCACAAGCCCGCGATCAACACTCCCAACTCTTTCTTTATATATTTGAACATTATGGGGTACATGCGGGATATACAATATTAATTGGGAAAAATCCAGTCTATACCCGGTAAGTAATCTGCTAAACCCATATGACATTCCTGGACATCTAAGGATAGCTGAAGAGGGCTTTAGGAATATACGTAACTATTAATAGGGAGGATAGCCTTGACCGCAACATCCGTAGGGTCTTGACCGAGTTTCCACGAGGATGTGGAAAGATGGAAAATGCTCCACTAACACTCTTGGGAAAAGTCGCAATGTACAAAATGATAACATTATCTAAACTCTAAAATGTGTTGCAAAACACTTAACATACACTTCCAGAGTAGATTTTCATAGAGTAGAAGGGATAATTCGTTCTTTCCTATAGAATGGCGGTAGCCCAAGGGTGGCCTTGCACACCCTACATAGGTACCAATACAACAGGTGTATCTTCCTCCCTAACATCAAAGCTTACTACTGGGCAGCTCAATTGATAGTGATCAATGAGTGGGAGCATGCACCGGTAGACTATCCCACATACACACTAGAGCAAACTCAATTTCACTCCCACCTTCACTATTTCTATGGTGGTAATAGGGTGGAAAAGCTACTACCGGCAACACAGGCGAATATAGCTGCAGGGGGGGGGGGGGGGGGACGGTGACTGGATGAGATGGAACGAACGAGTTACCCAGGAAATACATATACGGATGGGTACAAGCTTAAAGAATTTACTAAGTTACAAGGCCTGGGACATATTGGAAATCTCGAAACTGGAAGACATAATAGAGACTCTTTTATCCCTTTTAGATCCCTACAAAGAGACTACAAGCTAAGCCAGAAACAACACAGCTTGCACATGCCTGGAAGGCAGAGAGACTAGATACAGAGAATGTGCTGGAGTATGCACACCTTGAAGGGAGGTTACTCACGGGAGAAATCGGAGAGAAGGCAGTATCACGGACATTTAAAACATTGATCAACAATAGGCTTGATAAGCTGGTGAAACTAAGTGCATGCTGGGAATCTAAATTGCGGAGCCTTGATGGACTGGGAGGAGGCACTGATGCACCCCAGGGAAGTGGCTATTAAATCACATCTCCGATTAATGCAATTTAATATCCTCCACAGGGTGTACTATGATAGGGCCCGCTTACATAGCTTCGGGAGAGCAGCAACACCCGAGTGCCTTCGCTGTAAGACAGAGAGCAGAACGTACATATATATATATATATATATTGTGGGAGTGCCCTAATATTCACACCTACTGGAATATCACATTAACAAAGCTTAGTAAGATCTTAGAAGTGACAATACCTTTAGACCCCAAGTACTTATTGCTGGGTATACTCACAGATGTAGATATTACCATAGCCAAACTCTCATTCACAAACCTGGGCCTCGTGGTAGCAAACTGTAAGATGGCTAGGCGAGGGGGGGGGGGGGGGGGGCAATCAGTGCCGTCCGTACTATCGGAATGGAAAAGGGGGGTGGACCTCTATATGGCAGCTAAAAAAGTAACATATAAAGCCTGTGGATGCCGGAGGAATTTTATTAAAGTAAGGGGCCCCTGGATGAGTTATTATGGGATAGTACTCGAAGAAGGAGACAACCAACCTCAACCCACATAACCCTAAGAATATGCGATGAGTTGGACGTCGCCCTGACAGTCTCAAGAGAGTGATCTCCAATGTAACTCTTGCTTCAAGTGTCAATGTAGACAAGATGCTGTAAATTCCTGCTCCCATGTACCATTGGTCACGTTTGTATGTATAAGATTCTGAAACTGCTGAATCCAGAAAATGCTAAAAAAAAATAATCTTTTTTTACATATTGTGGAAGTGACAATTGAGAGAGACCCCTGGACTCCGCTTTTCTTTCCAATTCTCCCTACAAGATATAAATAGATTATAAAGCAGGAAGAACTCAAAAAAGGTAAAAACTGTAAAAGTACATTTTTTAAAGAAAAAGCAACTGCACCTGACAAGCATGTCACACTACTTTTGGTATTTTAAGTCTCCAAAGCATCCTTTCGTATAAGTGCATTTCTATGAGAAGTTCAAATATCACCAGCCCCTTGAGGGAGGAAGAGAGAACTTACTACAACTGTGAAGGATTGAGAGCTATGTAACTGGAATGGGCAGATGGCAAAGGGAGGCGAGTGGTGAAATGGAGGGGGGGTGGATTCCCTGGCCAAGAGTACTGGAGATGAGGATGATCAGTTGCTAAACTTGGTTTACTTGTGCAGGTCTTTGATTTGAATTTCTTGTATGACCAATGCGCTTCCTAAAAAGGGATTTTGCTATAATACCCTATTCTTTGTTCACCACTTCTTCTACTGTGCAAGGAGATTTCCTCCGAGAGCAATTTAGAGAGGTATTTGTTACTGCTGATTTAATTACACGGTATTTAATATCCCTGACGACGAAAAACCAAAATGCAATATCTGATGAGCATCCCATATGCTTAGTTGGAAGAGATTTCAAAAGAAATGTGGCCTGAGTGTGGTCTGATTTTATGTTGCAAGTAAGGGACCAGAGGGGTCCTCGTAGCTTGTCTTAGGTTGCAGCACCTACGTTTGTAATGGAAATACAGCTAGATGAAAGACAGAATGCATGTTCTTTACAGTCATTTACTGTTCTGCCTAACTCAGAGGATGAGTAGAGTCCACTCGGGAGCTACAGAGAGGTAATCCATGGCAGATGCTCTCTCATACACTGGAGCAAGAGAAGAGCAACCTGCAGACATGTATCATATGAAGTCAAACATGGTAAATGGTCTCATGAGGCCATCCAGAAGTGACAAGGAACAGTCCCCCAAACATTAACAGGAGAAACACTGTTACTATAAATAGTCTTTATGGACTACTCAGGACTAATCAAGGATGTACTGACAGGAGTTTACTTGCTTAGAGGCAGCAGAGAGTTTTACAGAGTGACCCTATAAGTAAGAGGAGTTTTACTCCTGGGCATGCACTGGGAAAAGGCAGTGAGGATAACATTTCCTAAAGAGTCTTTTCAGGAGGGACAGATGAGAAGCCCATGGCATCCATAGGGAAGAGGTGTGGCGCCGCGGCCAGGGCGACTGCCACTGGAATCTGGGGATCACGGTTCGATTGCCGGCGGCAGATTAGCCAAGCACCATGTGACTCTGGGCAATAGCTTGCTTAATCTTCCCGACGGACCCCAGCGCCTAGAGACCCTTACCGGTGGTTGTTCGCGCTTTACAAATGTGGATTATTACAAATGTGGATTATTATCCACTAGATAAAGGCAGAAATTAAAAAGATCTAAAGGGTGTGCCAAGAGGTGCAACTAACTGCCATACACGGAGGAAATGACTACCCAAGAGAAATGCAGAATATACTGCATGCCATTAAGGAGTACTCAAGAAGGATATAGGGCAGGCCACGGTCATGCACTTATTGCGAGCAGCCATGATCCCAAAGTCACAATTGATCCTGCAGGCCCACTAAGACTACAGAGCGAAAAAACACAAAACTGACAATTGTAACAAATCACAGGCTAATGATCTACTTGTACATAATCATTATTGTGTCATGGAGAATTAGCAGGGCAACCTTAAACTCCGACGTAGCTTGTTCGAATACATTAGGAGCAACAGAGGACTGGCTAGATATTGCTACCTAGAGTCCACCCAGGTTTGATATGTACGCACATAAGGTGCATGCATGAGGTACATGCAACCAGGATAAATGGTATACAGGGCACAACCAGGAGTGATGCAGCCCATGGGCTTGCCCAGGCTAAATGCTATAAATGGACTGTCAAAGAGCTCTAGAGGATCAACCCAAGGCGTGCGCCCGTTTCGGGAAGTCAGGATAAATGCCTTATACGGTCAACCCAAGAATGACAGAGAAACAACCCATTACGTTTACTAGTTCCACGCAACCAGGATAATTGGACTATACAGTCAACCCAAGAGCGACATTTTAGAAGTAAAAGGCCATCTACCACTTGCAGGCAACCACGAGCAACCCATGAGCAGCCCATGGGTATGCACTTGTTTCTAGCAGCCAGATTAAACAGTCCATAAGGGGTGCACAAAGATGTCAAGGTTGCAAACCTGCACATATGCTTATAGGCAGTCCAGTAAATTCCTTATATTGAAAACCTAACAGTGACAGAGGACGGCCCCGTGGTCAGAACAGGTTGCCACCGTCCAATAGGAGTGCTACATATGTTAATTCCAGCAATTTGGGAGACAGCTAGGTAGTGGGTTTCATCTGCTCCCAGGATTAGCAGAGTTGATATTAGGAGAATGGGTGAAAATAATAAGATTAGTTGGCTAGATGGATTGAGGAGCGAGGACATTGGAAAGGAAAAGTATGGCAGAGCTATCAAAGGACAGGACCTTAGGCCACCAGGCCAAATACACGGAAGGCAGAGGATTCCTGAGGGGGGCTTAGATAGCTAAGGCATACAAAAAATGCCACACGTTTTGGAAAGCCATCGGTGGCAGACGTACTTAAAGACTGAACAGGCAGATAGACACACCGACCTTCCAAAGTACATCAATCACATCATGATCTTCAGCAAGACATAGTGGAACATGAGGAGAGCCTCCTCAAAGTATAACCAGCTCTTGAAGACATCAACCAAAACAATATAAAGAAACGAAACTTTACCAAATTTCTCTGGTCATAATTTCAGAAAAAGGTAGTAGGTAGAACCAGAAAAGGCTGACCATCTTACCACTGCCCCAGTTCCCACAAAAAATCAAAATGTAGCAATTATACCCCGACATGGCAATTTATTGAACTCCCTGCATCGAATACTTTTCTTCTCAGAGTTTCCTTGAAAAACATCACATGATTAAATCACTGTTTTACATGGAAAGAAGACTCCAAAAAATTGTCCAGGGTTATCAAACTTGGTGCTGTGATGTCAAAATACAAGGCTGATTTTGATACCTTGTCACAAAAGTATACCTTTACTGTGGATCTCAGTCCTGTTTGGGAATGAGCCATTCTGAATCAGCAAATAGGTCAGTCCAGAAACTCAACAGAAGATTGTGAACCTATGGTAGCCAGCACTTACCAACTCAAGACTTCCTACTGCCAAGCAGAGAAAGAGTTTAACACTTGTCTTTGCATGTAAACCATTGCATTTCTTATTCTAAGGAAAAGATTTGGCCATCTTCTCTGATTAATGGACGATATTAAGCAATCCAAAAGTAAAAGTAGTACAGAATATTGGAAGAAGGATCCACATTTACAAATGTAAATGCATGACACCATCAATACTGCTCATTCATTTGCAACATGCTAACAGGCAATATAACAATGCTACCCATCACACTCCTACCATAGAAAGTCTATGTAAATTGCTACCCACAGAGCTGGAGGGATAATGGCCGATTCCTGCAGATGGTCAAAAACAGACAAATGGAGAGAAAAATAAACCATATAGGATTGGCACTACATTGAGAACTGGGAAAGGGAAAGAAAGGAATGTGCATAACCAGTAAAGTTATCTCAAGAAAGTTCCAGCAGAAGGTCACATAAAATACATCAGGGGACTGTGAAAGCCAAGAGTCTCATGAAACAAAGTATGGTTCTCATACTTAATCAACTAACAGAAATCCAAGTATCTGCACAGCATAAAAGCAAGGGCCTTAACTTTTAAACCCTTGAACAGGTAAGCTTTGTCCCAAGACTTCTGGGTCGGTATCAGCTGGTGGGGTGGGGGGGGGGGGGGGGGGGGGGGGAATTCCTCTAGTCCTGCTCCCAGGACATATTGCTTGGGGTCAAGTAAAAAAAGTCTTCAAATGTATTTTGTTCTCTCAACAAGTAGTATAAATTCCACATTATCCAGAGGCGATACGAGGAAGGAGCACCGGACCACCACTGCTCCAGATCCACCATCCGGGCCCTTATCAAGGTGGCCTATGCTGTCCATGAAATCACTGATTTACACAGGACTTCACTATCCACCAACATGATTGAACCGTACGCGACGCCTGGGGACTCCGGAAGCAGTATATTATTCGCCCAGCTTCACTATTGCCCTGACGAAGTTCAATTTCTAGAACGAAACGCGTTGGCTGAGGCTTATTGCACAATTTGTTGGACTGTAAAATAAAGTTTCACCTTTCAAAATAAGAAACTGACCAACCTTTATTACTAAAACACACAACTCGGGTAGTGCACCGCTCCACTCTTTTCAAACTTTTGTATATCTGCCCAGCAGTTTGCATCTCTCAACGGCAGGTGCAGGAACTGATTGCGCACACCATCTTTCACCATACGATCTACAACTAATAAGGGAACACAGCTAAGAGGTGCGGCTATTGGAGTCCGCCGTTGGTCCCTTCCCTCTACTCTAGTATCAACCCTCTATAGAACCAACCAGTGCAACCAAAGAAGGATACTTGATAAGTGAACTTTTAGCAGTCCATGGGTATGCACTAGTTTCTAGCAGCCGGAATAAACACTCTATTAGAACCATGTAAAGATGCCAGGGATGCCTTTGCACATAAGCGGATTACAGGCAGCACAGTAAATGCCTTATGCAGACAATCGAAGAGCAACAGAGGGCAGCCCCAGATCAGAAACAGGTTGCCACCATCCAGGATAAATGGTCCATGGGTCAATCCAATGGAGCTTACAGTGGCACAGTATGGTTTGGGGAGAGAGGTTTGTCTGCTTCTAAGGCAACATATGTAGCTCCAAGTTTACGATGTTCGATTTGTATACATGATTAACTATTTCAAAGCCCTTGTTGTTAGTGTAAGCGCTCAAGAATACAGTGAGCCGTTAGCACAGTTCACATTACTGAGTGACAAATTATAATGATCCTACAATGCTTCTTGATTACATGCAAACGTGGTCTGAAAAATGCAAGCAAAATTCCATATTATTTGCTTTCAAATTAAACTATACCCAAAATATATTTGCAATTCAAAAAACACAAACGAAGAATGAAGAGATTTTGCTACATAACCATGCAATTTATTTGCAAAATTCAATGTACCTTACAATTGTTAGCAACTTTTAAAAAGTTGCTAAAGGCTAGACAGTTTTGCTAAATGATCATGCAATTTTTAAGGAAAACGTTAAATACAGCTTCCTAATGCATCATTACATAATACAGAACAACGGATAATCAGTGTAACACCATCATGGGAAAGTTATAAAAAGTGATAATTTAAAGGCTGGATTCTTAAAGAAAGTCTAAGGTTCACCCGGAGGTCTGAGACCCTGCAAGAGTGCAGACGGAGGACTTCCAAGAATTCACTATTTAGGCCAGGAACCGCTAACAGTTGCAGGTTTCAAAGCACCGTATGAGAAAACTACTGCGAGTTCCATTTATGCATGAAAAAATCTATGTGCATGTATTTGCTCATGTGAAAACCTCATGAGTGAAAACTCGCTTGTTAAAACATTTAATTTTCTTTTTCTCCTCTTTCTACAACCCTACCTTTTATTGAAAGGGATCCTTCTCTTTCTGGAAAACGTGTTACTCCTTCCCTTGAGGGGTGTACATTTTCAAACATTTACAGAATGTGAGGGAGTTGGAGAGGAGTCTAATCAAATCAAATTTCTTTATTAGGTTTCATATTACATAAAACCATAAAAGCACAATGTGAAAACCAAGATAAAAATGGTGTGATACAGTAAGTACAATCTCAGGCACAAACCTGTACAAATTCATAATTCATCTTATATGTACAAGTTGCATCTCAGGTGCCAAACACAAATTATATTAAGATAAATCTAATAAAAACAGTACATAAAAGTTAATAGCTGAATCCACGACCTGTTGGCTATACAAATACATGAAACCACAAATAGTAATAAGGGGCGACCCAGTTAATCACAACTCGCCCTAATTTTGATAGCAGATTTATTAAAAACTTAAAACATAAAATACAGTATTACTAGTCAGCATCTGGAGAAATATAAATGCAGGCAGAACTTGTTTAAAGTTGACCTGTTTCAGGATCGAAATTAAATATGTTTTTCTCTGGGTATCCTAAAATGGACAAAACATGGTAAAAGGTAGCATTTCCCGCGGAGATGTTCCATCGCAGCCGCAGGGCGGGAAGGATTGCCCTCTGATTGAGCCTCTTGGATAAGTGAGAAGTAAATAAAACATATCAAACCGAAACCTGGTCAGAAGGAATCTATCGTAAGAGTTCACTAATCCAAGTAAATACGGCTCAACCAGCTCTGGGGATCTTAATATAACAAAGTGGCGAACACTTGGCTTCATGAGTTCCCTCTCCTCCCTTAATATGGTCTGGTACGTGCTAAACGCCGTCTTCAGAAGGGGTATATCAGTTTTTCGGATTCCCTCAGGGTTGGAAAAGAGGTCTCCTCTTCCCAGATTCGTTAAGCTTCTTTTAATATAATTCAGCCATGGTATCCTTAGTACTTGATCCAGGGCCAGGCAATCCTTAAGGATTTCCTTATTTAGCGAGTCCCCCACCTTAACCCATGTTTTTAGGCGAAAAGCTATCTGATCTGTGATATAGGGCATTCCTAGCTCTACATGGGCAGTAAAAGAGGGGATACCCTGGGGAACTGACAGCATGAATTTTTTTTGTTGATATTTGGACGTCCTTTACTTTGGCAAATCCTCAGATTCTGCTTCCATACAGTACTTTTGACAAACACTTTAACCTGTAGAGCTCCAGAAGAGCCCCCATCGGTCCTTTACCCAGTCTCACAGCAAAATTAAAAATTGCAGCAGATTCCCTGTTAAGGTCGTTTCTCTTACGGATAAGTTGTAGGCCCCAGTTCAGTTGGTCATCCAGGAGTACCCCCAGGTAGGAAAAATTAGATGTTTTAGGAATCGGGGTAGGCCCTACCTTAAAGGTGTAAGATCTACGAGGCCGCGTCCCTAGTTGCATGATATAGGAGTTGGAGTTGTTAACGTTTAAGTCCAAGTCTCCCATACACTGGCCGAACGTAGATAAGATGGTTTGTATACCCCTCTCTGTTCTAGACATCAGGACGGCGCCATTGGCGGATAGCAGAACTGGGAGACCTCACCGTCCGATCCCGGGATAATCAGTCTCAGTCTCCAGGAGGATTTTCTTCAGATTGTTTTTTATTAACAAAGAGTCAGGAGACCACAGCATACAGATACAATACCATAAGGACAATAGTTGCCATGTACAGGAAATCACAATCAATACAACCTCAGGTGGAGCAGGCCCCCTTGGTATTCCACCCCCAAATCACTGATCCGTCCACACCAGCCCACGGTATCTCCTCCATGGCATACACATCCGTTCCTATTTTTTGACACACCCCCTACTCCTATACACTGTTTCCTCCGCTTTCTGGCACCAGTCAAGGTCGTGTTTCCATTCTTCAATCGGGGGGGGGGGGGGGGAGCCTGCCCCCCCAGTTTCTGGCAATGTTATGCGTTGCCACCCCCGCCGCCAATGCCAACCATACACCCACATATCTGGACCAATCTGCCTCGCTTCTGATCATGAGAAGAAGCCACTTGGGTCCAATGGGACAGGCTCGCCCACCACATTCGACATGACTTCCGTAACCTTCCGCCAAAATACTGCAACCTCGGGACAGTCCCATAATATGTGTATGAAGATACCTTCCTCTCCGCACCCCGGAACACACTGTGCAGACATGGCGCGACCACAGGAGTGTCAGTGGGTGCAAGGATAGTAGACACGATGCAGGATCTTGAGCTGCACTAATCTGAATCTAACACGCATAGCCACTTCCCTAGGGCTCTGAAGCACCTCCTGCCAGTCCTCGTCATCAAGAACCCCTAGGTCACCGGCCCAGGCCGCCCTAAGGGAGACCAAGGGGTCCGGGAGGTTGTTGATTAATTTGCGGTATATCGTGGAGGTAGGTTTCCCCTGTATGGGATCCAGCAGTAGCCGGTCTTCAAGCAGGGAGTAATCTGGAATAGAAACCCCTTGTTGGATAGGAGTACGCAGTGCATGTAAAAGCCGCAGATGTGTAACACTGCGAGTCGTGCATATTGTATTCTTTCTGCAAGTATTCAAACGAACAAGGTGATTCACCCTTCCATGCGTCGCCCAGGTATTCAACACCAATCAGGCGCCAGCCCCAAAATCCCAACAGCGCGGCTACTTCCCTAAGAGGATCACCTGCCCAAAGCGGGGTTCTGCCAGTCAGCCACCCAGCCCAGGCATTTGTTTGCGTCTTTCCATCTTTGAAACACCACCTTAGTGTGTTCCAGCCAGTCCTGGCACATCCGCCGGGAATACAAGAGGGATTCGCAATTACCGTGCGGCATCGATGCCTTATTTACTCTATAAGCCGGCTCTTCCATCCCCACATAGACCTAATTGTTGATCACCTGCATTTGGGAGGCCCAATAGTACAGCCTGAGATCTGGAACTGCAATCCAGCCATCGAAGACGCCTCTATGTAGCTTCTGTAGGGCAATTCTCGGTGACCCTCCCGCCCACAGCAAAGACCGCACCTTCCTGTGCTATTCACTTAAATATAGACTGTGCTATCTGGAAGGGAGTATTTTGCAATATATATAGAAGCCTAGGTAGCATCAACATCTTAAACAGGGCCGCCCGTCCCATAGGTGAGAGTGGAAGCGAACGCCAGTGGCTAACATCAGCAGCTAGACGACTCATCTGCGGCCCCAGATTCCTCGCCAGAAATTCTTTCTGGTCTCTGGTGATGTATATCCCCAAATATTTAAAAACATCCACCACCACTGGGGCTGAGAAACACCGCAGAACTCTAAGGGGTGGGGTCCTGTGAGAGGAAAGATCACCGACTTTGACCAATTGATACTGTATCCCGAATAGCTACCAAACAACTCAAAAACGTGCTGGACCCGCGTTATGGAGTAACACGGCCGTGCCAGATATAGCACTAGGTCAACAGCCTATAAGGAAATACGCTCTTCCCAGTCTTCTGGTGCCCACAACCCCCAAATCTCAGGGTCCCTCCTGACCCAGTGAGTCAGGGGCTCCAATGCCAGGGCAAACCGGAGCGGGGAGAGAGGACACCCCTGCCGGGTGCCCCTCCAAAGCTGAAAGGACCGAGACATGGCACCCTCACACGCGCCGTAGGCCCCTCGTATAGGAGTCTGGCTTGATTGCAAAAGGAAGGGCCAAAGCCCAGCCGCTGAAGGACCATAAACAAGTATGGCCATTCGATACTGTCAAAGGCCATTTAGGTGTCCAGTGACATTAGAGCCGTCTGCTGAGATACATTACCCTCGGTCATGTGCAACACCCCATAGAGCCGTCGCAGGTTGGGTCTAGTGCTTCTACCAGGCATGAACCCTGACTGATCAACGTGTACCAGGTCTTTAATTACCGAAAGCACCCTGGCTGCCAACACCTTTGCCAGGACCATAGCCTCTACGTTGATAAGGGAGATAGGCCTATAGGAGCTGCATTGATCTGCTGGCTTACACTCTTTGTGAATCACCACTATCGTAGCAGCCATTTGGTCCACAGGGAGATGACCCACCTCTCGCGCTTTCTGCAACATCTCTAAGATAGGGGGGGTGGGAGTATGATCGTTGCCGGCTTTTTAAAAATTCCTACCGGCAGCCCATTAGGTCCGGACGCCTTCCCTGACTTAAGCGAATTCAGTGCTTTGCCCAACTCTTCTACCGTGAGGTCCACCTCCAGAGCGTCATAAGCTTTCAGGGGGCACCGTTGGCATGTTAAAATCCCTAAGGAATTCCTCACAGTCCGCTGTCGACCTCGTACTCACCGGGGCGTACACATGCTCAAAGTGCACCGCGAAGCCCTCCGCGATGTCGGAACTGGTGCTCTGAAGTACTCCTTCCTCATCTCTGATCTGTACTACCCAGGATCTATATCTGTCTCGCCTCTCTAGCCACGCTAAAAGTTTGAGGGCCTTATCTCCCCCATTGTACCGGCGAGGCTGGGTGGCTAGTGCATATGCCCGCCCCTCTCCTTCTGCTAGGGCCCGCAGGT
Organism: Triturus cristatus; assembly: GCF_964204655.1. Lineage (NCBI taxonomy): Eukaryota > Metazoa > Chordata > Amphibia > Caudata > Salamandridae > Triturus > Triturus cristatus. The sequence continues at coordinate 598,967,616 of NC_140588.1, forward strand.
ACCGCTGTTTTAGCACTAGCCTATGTCTCGCATCCGCGCATGGCGTCGTCTCAGCTTCGCCCTCCAGTTGACTAATCTCTTGTTCAAGTTGTCTACAGTGCAGGGTCTCTTCCTTTTTCTGTGCCCCAATTAGCGCCTGCGCCTGCCCCCTCAACACCGTCTTGTATGCCTCCCAGGATGTGATATGAGATTGTACCGTCCCCTTATTTTCTTTAAAATAGTGCTCGGAGCCCTCCCGGATCTTGTCAGTCAGTAACGGATCTCTCAGTCGCCACGGATCTATCCGCGGGAAGGCTGCCCTATCAATGACCGGGCCGTTGAGCGTGGCACACACCGGCGCATGATCAGAGATCACCCTCGCCATGTTGTAGACGTTAAAGAAGATCCCCACTCTATCTGCGTGCGTGAACAAATAGTCCAGTCTGGAGAAGGACCCATGCCTGGCAGAGTAAAAATTTTAGTGTTCTAGTGAAGGGTTGTGCGCCTGCCATGGATCAACCAAACCCAGTGCCCTCGTGAAGTCTGCAAGGCCACGTTCCCCCTGTGTGCCCCTTCGAAGGCCAGACCTATCCATTTCCGGGTTCATCACTGAATTTGTATCCCCAATGAGCAGGGTTCCTGCAGGTAAGCCCGCTATGAGTGTACTGAGCTGCGGGAGGATCACTGAGTGAAGCCTCTGCGGTATATAGCATGAGCCGAACACCAGCATGCGACCCTCCCACTTGCCAGCCGGCAAGCAAAACACCCAGCTGGGTCCGTCCACGCGTCCGTGATCAACAAGGGCAGCGCTTTGTGTATGAGGATGCCCACCACCCTGGCCCCGGATGTGAACCAAGAGTGTACAACCAAGGTGTATCCAAACCGATCTAAGGCTTTACATCTGCTTTCCCTCAGGTGCGATTCCTGATGGAGAACGTCTGGGGAATGCCTCGTCAGAGACTGCATCACTAGCATGCGCTTAATCTTATTGCCCAGCCCGTTCACATTCCAAGACAAAATCTTAACAGTAGCCGGGACACCCATTAGTATGGCAACAGACTATTGACCACGGGGCCTCCATGTTCCCCCACCATGATCTCCGTGACAACCCTCATTCTCTGCTGGATGTATAGGTCTCGAGTGCAACTTCTCCTCCCCCTGCAAACAAAAACAAACAATCCCAACTCCCCCCTCACCGCATCCCTGCTAGGTGAATACCCAACCTCCCAAACTTGCAGAGTGCCTGTCGCCAATGAAAAACCCAGAAACCCATTCGTAAGGGGTCGTGGTCTAGCCTCCAGCGTGAAGAGATATCTGACTGCTGACTGGAATTTACAGCCCCATAACCTTACAGATCTAGGTCTCTCTCCGTAACGCCTCCACCCCACCAATTCAAACAAATGACATATTTACATAATGTTTGTGTCCTATCAGCAGGAGTCCTAGGCGCGGTCCCCATTGTTCAGGAAACATCATAGGAGTCACCCCCTTCCATATATAACCGCCCCTCCTCTACATAGAACCACACATCAGTCGTGACCCGCTGACGAGTGTCTCAACGTTACTCATCTGTCCGTTGTTATCGTTGCTATCCGCTGGGGAAGCTCCCGGCCTCGACTCCTCTCCACTCAGTCGCCAGTAGCCTGTGTCCTCCTTTGCGGCTCACGGTGCGCCAGCCCTCCAGCCAGTCGCTCGCATCCTCCGGCATTTCGAAGAAACACGCCTTTCCATTGTCAAGGTTTTGAGACAGGCCGGAAAGAGCATCATGTACTTCACGCCCTGCTCCCGGAGGGCTCGTTTCACCCCATCGATGCAGCGTGAAGTCTAGAAAAAAAACAGATCATAGGATTCTCATGTCGGAGGTCTCCGTGCATCCGCGCCGCCAGCAGGATGGCGTCGCGATTCCTAAAGTTCAGGATCCGGACGATAATGGTGCGCGGAGGGGCCCCCGGTCTGGGCTTACCCCCCAGCGCTCTATGGGCCCGATCTATGGAGGAAAATTGCAACAGACGTTTCGGCTTGAGGTGGTTCAGGATTAAGTCTTCCAGGAAGAGGTCCACGGCTCGCCCCTCTATGCCTTCCGGCACCCCCACCACTCTGATGTTGTTGCACCGGGCCCTACCTTACTGATCTTTGAGCTGGGCATATATGTTCGCATGATTTTTCGTGTGAGAGTCAACACCTGTTCCTCCAAGCGTTTCGTTTCGGCTTGAACGCCCCCAATGTCTGCTTCTGCTGTGGCTACCTGATCAGACATTTTGCGGAAATCCGCCGGCAATCCAGTTTCGGCTCCAGCGAGACTTTCAACTCGCATATCACCCTCATGTCTTTCAGGGTCGGGTCTGGGCCGTGGTCACCCTCTTCATCATGCGAGTCCCTTCCAATCGCTCCATCATCCCGCCCCATGGCAACCGTGTATTTATCTATGTGGTTAGCCTGCCCGGGCCCCAGTCCCTTAGTGCGACCCATAACGCAGTCTCTGGAAGAATGGGGCCACTGTCCACAGTCCATAGCCAGATCTGCTATAGCTGGTTCCTTATGGGGGGGGGGGGGGGGGGGGGGGGGGGGGGTTCTCGTCCGTGCCTCTCTGCTGGTGCGGGCAAGGATCAGACTAGGTGCCGCCTGGTCTCCTGGAGGTTCCTATGAGTGCCACTGTACCAAGCAGAGACTCACCACTGCTGTTGGGTGGTTATTGTCCCCACTCTCCACTCTCACTACACAAGCTGGCCCCGACAGCCTCCACGCACCCTCTGGGGCCCAGGGCTCTCATCCCCAGGGGTCCCGCTCCGCTCGCCATTCTGCACGGGGAGGGAGGGGGAGGGAAACCAACTTCTCCGGTGGTGCGAGCGGGAGACTGGTCGATTGCAGCCCAGTTGGCCAGGGGACCCCAGAGTGTTGTTGCTCTAGGCCGGAGGCTCCCCTTCGCCTGCGGACGGTCGTTGACCCAATGCTCCGCTCGCTCCACTGTCCGGCCATCACCCCGCCAGCCGCAACGCAACGCCGGGGACCAGGTTCTCGCAGCCCTAGGGGCCGCGCTCCAAACACCAATCTGTGTGGGGGAGGGTCACTCCTCCTATGTGCCACCAAGTTACTTAGCTGTTGCAGGCTTGATGTGTAGGCTTTCCCTCCACCTGGCGGACATCTCCAGCTGCCGGGATGGGCCTAGGAACTGCTATTCCACTCAGCTGCTCCCACGCTGACCTCGGGGGCCGCCTGGGCGCCTCACCATCCGCCGCACCCAGTCTGCGGTCTGCCTCACTCGCATCGCCGATATCGGCGTCTTTGCCACGGGACGCCGCTGCTTCGGCATCTCTGCCCCGGCATGGCGAAGTCAGTCGCCTCTCCTACTGCACAGCACGGGATTCGCGGCAGCGATTCCCCTTACGAGCTCCTGAGGGCTACCATTTTGCCTGCACTCGCGTCCCTCTGTTGCTCGGTTTACAGCTCCATTTCTGCCGATGTTCACCCGGATCACGGTGGGATTTGGGCACCGGCGCCTCCCCAACCGCTCTCCGCTCAGAATGGGAGCTCGGAACCACGATTATGACGGATGTATGGGGCTATTTCACTGTAGGCTAGCGCAGCTCTCTCATACTGCGGCCATCTTCCGCGGCTGCTAGCCACGCCCCCTGATTTTCTCCAGATTATTAATGTAGAGATTAAAGGGAAACGGTGCCAATATGCAGCCTTGACAGAGACCACCCCTAACGGGGAATGAAAGATATGCTCAAGCTCGACGAATATCGCACTACCGCCTTGGTGTCCCGGTGGAGGTCGTGGAGGAAGGAGACCAACTCCCTGTCTACGTCTAAGGCTAAAAGGATCTGCCATAATTTGCCCCTGTTTACGCAATCAAATGCGGATGACAGATCCATAAAAGCCAGGAAGATGGTACCCCTACGAACAACTGTATATTTACTGGTTATTAGGAATAGGTTCAAAGATTGTTCGATCGTGGAACGGCCAGGGCGAAACCTATATTGATCGTCTGACGGGATGTTGTGGTCAGTAGCCCAGGTCGATAACCTATCTAGTAATATCCTACCAACCACTTTTACCACAGAATATAACATGGAGATGGGTCTATAACACACAGTGCTATCCTTTTTGAAAACTGCCACAATGATCGAAGTTGCCCATGATGACGGGCTGCCGAGCCTAGCAGCTGCCTAGATTACAGAAGTGAGTACTGGGGCCCAAAGTGCCACATCTGACAAATAGAGACCAGGTGGGATTCCATCGGGGCCCGGGGCCTTATAGCGTGTCAGAGCAGTAATACCCAGTCTTAATTCTGCTTCCAATACTATTCGTTTTTTTTTTTTTTTAATACCACCAACATTAAGTAAGGGCTCCCTTGAACATGTCCTCAAAGTGAATGAACCATTCGTTTTCCATGATATGTGCTTCTAGGACATTAGCGGCCTCTGCTCCCAAGATGGGGCTATTTATAATGCTCCAGAACTTGGCACTGCACTTACAGGTTGTTGCTTCCATGAGGTTTCCCCAAGCTTCTTTCTTCAGGGCCGCCCTGCGATTACTGCTTTCTACGGGTAGGCGTTGAGAGCTAATTTCAACCTCCTGGCAGCAAGTTAGCATTCACAGTTAAACCATTTAGACCCCCTCTTCCCCTGAGCTTCCGGAGATGGAACAGTCAATAGTTTAGCGACAGTGTCCAAAATTAGTTCGAAGGCACAGATGATTGACTCATCTGTCCCAACATTCGTGTTCGGACCGATCTGAAATTCCTTCTGGCACGTCTCCAATAGGTACCTGCACAGAAAGTCTCGAGAGATATGCCCCCATCTAAGACGTCTCCCTCCATCTATTGCCCGTAAAACCCCTCCTCCTGTGATCTGTCTTTTTAAGTCAAAAGAAGGCCAAATGCCTTTAATACACAGGGGATTATGATTGCTGTAACTGCTGGCTGTTATTGAAACCTCTGAGAGCAGGTAATACAGGGGGGTAGAGATTAAAATAAAATCAATAATCGAGGATTCCTGGTCCGTCCCCTTAAACGTTGGAATGAGGTAACGCTTATACGGGGTCAATTTCCCTATTGTTAATTGCAAGTCCTGCTCACAAACCAAAGCATTCAACGTCTCCCCCTGCCTGCCATGAACAACATGCACACCGTCTACAAGAGGGCAAGAGGGCTCCTCGCTAGCCCCCGAACCCTCCTGCCTTAAAGCTGCACATGTGTGTGTTGAAGTCCCCCCTACCAGAACTATGTTACCAGGCTTGCGAGGCAAAGTCATACTGTTCATTACAAAGGAGCATAAGTGAGTGACGTTACGCATCTCAGGATGAGCTGGGTGTCAAATGCCATACGAGAATCCGGAATTTTATGGAATATGTCCCAACATATGAACGTCGTAATGCCAGATTGCTGATATGGACTTTGTAAGCTCAGATTTCACTAGAAGACTTTTGATATGGCTGTGGGAAATTGAGTTGTGATGGAGCCTGACACATAACAAGCAAGTGTGCAGGAGCCAGAGCTAATGCTGCCAGCACAGAACAGGGGCACGTTTCCCTTGCTATACATCTCTGTCCCAATCGGACGCATGAAAACAAATATGGGTACGATAAACTGTCATTACGTCTATGTCCCTCATCCAAGTCATCAATATTAGAGGTCTCTTCCACCTCAGGATGGGAAACAAAAACAGGAAATGCTAGTCATTGACCACAAATAGCCCCCCGCACCCCAACTCACCTCCCCCACCGGATGGAAGACATTATAGGGCTAGCATACCCTTTGAACTTCCTATTTTTGTTTCCTGGCCAGACGGGATGAGGACATAGGATGATAATGTGAGGCACCAACGGGGCAGGTGCCTCCAACATGGAGACTAGGACATTTCCCTGAGGGGTTTGTGGGACGCTGGGTCTACGAAAACAGATGAGAAAAATACTTGCCTGTATTTATTGGTTGGCAGACCCATGTTCTGAGACACGCACTCTGCATATGCGGCTGTGAAGGAAGGCGTTTGTGCCAAGGAAGGAGGCATGTTGGGTATGTTTATGTGACTCGCAGCTAAGAGGGAAGTTAGCGGATCACATTACTTAACCGTTTTATGAAGCGCGACTGAAAACTGGCAGCAGCGCTCTAGTTTTCAGGTGACGCGAGATGGAAGGGAGGTACTGCGCTTGTGCAAAGGCAGCTCTATTTCAGAGCCTCCTTTTCAGTGTCTGTGCAGGTTGTGATTCCTGTGTGTTGGTGGTTTTCAGCGGAGGCAAGAAGTGAGAGATGGGGGAAGTGCTCTGAAAAAAGAAAGCATACTTACTTTCCATCATCATCTTCTCATGCGAGTTCTAGGACAACCTCTCATAAGAGATCTACACTAATGGAATTGGAGAAAGAATTAAGAAAATTATCATGGATAACTTGGCATCTTTAAAAGAAAAAAAAACAGTGACCAAAAGGATATTTTAGAGACTGGTATGTACTTTGATGTCTCCAATACTAGGGATTCCGATGACTCCTCTGCGTCACCTCCTGATTTAAAAGGCAAGTACATTTCTAGAGAGTGACTTCCTGAACATTTAAATCATATTTAAGAGAATATGGGATTTACTGTGGAAGACACCACCAGTTCTAATCATGTGTGGGAATGCAAATTCATGTTTATATGATTAATGTAATTTTGAATGAATGGAGAGACCCAGCCAAAATTACTTTAACGAGGTTTATGGCACAGCTTTACCCCATGGAGAAAATGGAGGAGGTGCTTCTACAAGTAATTTATGAAGACTCTGTGGTTGCGAGTTTGGTAGGGAGATGCTCAATGAGGAAGAGAATATATATATCTCGTGGGAACTGTGGAGTGTGGCTCTCCCTCCAAAGATTGTCTGCTGGGCTTGCTATTGCAACCGAGGCCCGCTTCCAGGATACGTCCTTAAATGTCTTAAATGGGACTACAAGATAGGTGTCGGACCGATCATTGAAGCGGACACATATTCCAAACTCTTACACTTGCGAGTTGCTCCTTGCGTTGGATGGACAATGGAGTCGCTTGGGTGTCTGGCTGGGTCTGCGGGATTGGGCAGATATGGGGCTTGATATTTCGGGAGATTGGTTTGTAAGGTGGAGCTGTGCCCTTTCTCAGATCTCCAAGACGCTTACAGCGGTATGGTGGGTCACTTTTTAGTCCATAGTGCTATTGTTTGTAAGATTCAGGAGTGGTCGGGTGCCGGTGGTGTGGAACCTCTGGAGCATGATTCTATGCGCCTTCTCTTTCTTAGTACAGGTCGCACTAAAGCAGTTACACGGCTTTATAAAGCTGCTTTATTTTGGGTGGGAGGCAGCGGCCACTAACATCTCTCCGGGCCCGTTGGGAGGCAGACTTCGGAATAAACTCTCTCCGATTCTTCCTAGAAGGGGGTATTAGAGTCTAGTTAATGAGTGCCCAGGAACGCTTGCTATAAACGTATTCAATTTATTTTTTACCTTCACCGGGTTTTTTTGACCCCCCCCCCCATCATCTTCATGCTAGGTTTCCGTCTGCTCCTTCAGAGTGTCCCCGCTGTTTGACCACAGACGCTGACTTTTATCTCATAGTTTTACCATGGTTTGGTCGTGCTCATTGTTACTTCCTTATTGGGCCACAGTCTCGCAAGTAGTGCAGAAAACCACAGATAGAGTTCCCGGTTGGCCCCGAGTTGTGTCTGTTGGGTCTTCATGCTCGTTCGGCAGCTAGGAAAGTAACTCATAGGTTTCTGGACCTGGCTTTAACACTTGCCAGATGGCAGTTAAGTATGTACTGGAAATCCCCCTGTGCTCCCGATATATATCGCTAGGGACTGGAGCCGTGACGGCCAAGTGCTCTTACCTGGGTCTGTTTCGTCAAGTGGTTCTTCGGACTCGGATGTTGATGCTGGTAGATTGATGGTGGGCGTCCAGGGGTGCGGCCTACCTCTCTCTTTGAATCCTCGCAATTGCTCTCCACTTCACTTACGGATATTTGTTGCTGAGCGTTGTCACAGACATGTGCGGGCTGGGTGTGACGGACTCGGCCACTTAACTGCGGATACGTTTTTTGTATAGGTTATTTTTTATATTTCACACTAGGGATGGGTCTCTCTGCAACTGGTACTGTTATTTTATATCTGCTTGTTCGCTGTGGAAGTGTCGTCTTTGGATTCTGTTACTGACAAATGCACCCCTCTAATTAGCCTGCTGAATATTTTGTCTGTGAAAATTAATAGAAATATTTACCAAAAAAACACAAAAGAAAATCTAGCAGAGAAAAAGATTGATGGAGCTATCAATGTGTATTCAGGAGCCCATTTGGCCTTGTGAGTGGTGGGGTCTATAGTGCCTATACCTCGCTGTCTATATTGACAGACTTTAAGGCAATTTTTAGAGCTATACAAGAAAATCAGGATGGGTCAGATTTCTTGGAAGAAGCGGAGAGGCAGATTGAACTTTTATAAGATATTTCATTTGACGCTGCCAGAGATTCTGCCTTCACCTGTGAAGCCTCGGTAGCAGTAATTTATTCCTGAAGGAATGGAATACTGATGCTGCTCAAAAATCTATGGCGATTAAGATGCTGTTTGAGGGAAAAAGGCTCATTGGGTCTTCACTGAGGAGAAGCAGCACAGACTTTTTAAAGAAAGCAAGTACTCATTCATTCAGAAAACAGCACTAAAAAGGGAATTAGTGCTTCTTCTGATGCTCCTTACTTTTTCCAAGAATAGAAATGCCTCTCTGCAACAATGAAGATAACAGACTTTTGATAGAAAGGAGTAAAAACCCTACCAGAAATGTCCAAAGAAGCCAGATTAGATTGAGAGTATCAAGGGACAGTAGTCCTGCCGAGGCCCGTGAAAAGGTTGGGCAGGACTGGCTGATTGGGGGGAAGGAGCCACCATTTCTATGAGATGGTTTCCACCACGTGTGATGCACTGTTGCAGCAAACAAAAGCAGATACTGCCCGAGAAAGCGCTGCACGCCCTCAGGTGGTGAACAGCCACCATCTCACTGAGGAGAATACTACATGCCCTCTGGTGGTCGTCTGATGTTACCACGTGCTGCGACACAGACACCCGTGACTGCCTATGAATTGCAAGCTCAACTCTCCCTATGAGCAGGCAGTCATCAGACCTATAGCAGAGAGGCCAAATAGAAAGGGAACTATCAGGTTGCCCAACGGCTCATGAGCAAGACGAGGGGAACTAATAAACGTAAGAGCTGTCTGCCATCTACCACGCACAAACACAGTAACACCAGTGCTCCCCAAAGACAAGAGGGGAGAAGAGACCAGTGTGGCCCAAATGCAGAAAGGAAATAGTTTTCCCCTTGGCTGTGGAAGCACCATCCCACAGCAGGCCAGAGATTATGCGGAGAATGCACATAAGAGACCAAAACACCAAACATAAGGAGCTCAGAGACAATGCATGGCAACAGGAAAGAGGCAGTAACAGCCGGCCGCCCCAGCACGGAGTGGGCATTGGCCCATCAATGAGGATGTCACACGACGTGACACAGCCTGCGGAACACACAACCCTAGGTAGGACCAACCACAGCCTTGAGGTGCAAGGACGGCACAATCAAGCAAAGGGGGGGCGGAAGAAAGGTTACCTGCCATCCGTGCAGTGGGGCCCCGAGAAGATTCCAGCGAGAGGACATACAAGGTGTGATGCCACACCGACCTGAAAAGACAACGCACAGTACTAACAGAACAGGGCAATCGAGAGGCCCATGAGAAGAGAACCTGCAACATATGGCGCCACATCGAATCCGAAGAAAGGAACGCATGCAATGTGTGGCTGCACACCACATTCCATCCACTACCTTCAGCCCCAGTATGTACACCTGTAGAAATGTAGCAACATAAGGGAATTGGTAGCATTCAAACCCTACTACGAGCCCTGGAATAATCAGAGAGGTTATATTAGAACTCTTATATAATGAGAGTGCTGCCGTAATTTCTCGCCGCATTACATGGTACAAAAGGGAAAAGTGGATTTTGTTACAGGACAAGTCGATTTTTTAAGCTACCTGCCCCATAGACAAGTAGATATTTTATTCAATTCCACACCCCTGCCCAGGATCACATAATTTGAAACAACTTCATGGGTCAAAAGCATTATAATTAGGTTGAGTAGATTATTTAAGTCACTAGACCTGCAGGTCTAGTAACATTTTTAGGATTTTTCGAGGCCTGACTTACCATGCATTGATTCTTCCCACACTGCACTTTTACCCACACCCAAACTCAAGAGGGTACATGCCTCACCCTGCACTCAACTCACTCTCCACTCACTCCTCTCACACAGGCACATTGCACACCCTGCACTCACATATGCACTCAGGTCACTTACACAGCTCATCTACCACTCACCATGCACTCACATCACTCAAACAGGCACATAATTCACCCCAGACTCACACCACTCACCATGCCTCCTCTCATTGTGCACTCACATGAGCACAATTCTCAGCCTGCACTCAAACAGGCACTTCGTTCACATATCACTCACACATATCAACCCGGCTTGCACACAGGCACAATAGTCTGCAAGAACTCACTGGGACACACCACTCATCGTGCACTAACTCCTCTCACCATGCGCTCAACAGTCACTCCATAGCTCACCCTTTACCCACACAGGCTCACTGGTCAAGCAGCACTCACACAGGCACACCAATCATCGTGCATTTACACTTCTCACATCACTTACCCTGCACTCATTACTCTCACTCTGTATGCACTCCTCTCACCGGGCACTCACTTTGGCTTTCCGCTTGCCTTGGACTCATGCAGCTCGCCCTGCCCGCACATCGGCACATCTTTCAACCTACATTCATACTACTCACAGTGCATTCACTCACAGTATTTACATAATCCAGCACTTACACGAGCACACCTCTCATACTGCACACATAATCATTGGCAAAGGCTCTTGTTATATACAACACGTCTCGCAAGCACGAGTGCATGCATAAGCAGCGCATGCACGGTCGAAGGCGAGACCTAAAAATTACCCGACTCATAATTATACACATTTCTACAAAGTGAACGGAGGATGTGGGATGGCCAGAGGAGGGAGATTAGTGCTGAGGCTTTGGGGCATGGTGCGGGATTGAGGATCAGTCTGAGGCTGTGGGGATGAGTTGGGACTGTGCGGTTATGTGGTACAGAAGGAGAAAGCAGGCAAAGGCTGCAGGTGGGGGCAGGCGCAACAGGCTAAGGATGAAGCAATGTAACAGAGGCTGTGGGCTGGTGAGGGAATTGAATAGGGACTTCAGGCATAAGGTGCGTTGTGGGTGTGCAAAGCAGCACTGGCTCCAGATGTACTTTTTAACCCTTCAACTGGGCCTCCTTGGCTTGCATGGGGGCTTGTTGTTTTCATTGCTACTGAAGCCACGCACGTGGGTCACTGTTGGCCTGCATGAAGGTAGTTCTCTGTGGAGGCACGCAGAATAGTGGAGAGTTGTCCGAGGTTGTGGGCACCAGCTCCTGTAGGACACTGGGGCTCCAGCCCCAACAAAAGTTTGGCTGAGAGGCTGGGGCCTCGGCTCTGCATGAGAACAAAGGTGCCAGCACTGAAGTTTAGTGTTCATCTTTTCTATTCAGACGTTCAGTTGCCGCTGCTGTACAGCATAATCAGAGGAGGGGTGGAGTTGCAGGTGATGCGGTAACATTGGCTCTACAGTCTATTCGGCTTTCATTGTAGAAGGCAGTCACTTTTTTAGCAAGCTCCAATGTTTTAGAGGAATTTGAATGTTTGACAGTTTTCGCTTGGATTTTAAAATCTGCACATGCAATGCAATCTTCACCCTTTCACACCTTCACTGATTAATCTTTGACCGTTTCCAAAAATATAGCGTGAAAATCACAAACTGAAACTTTAAGCTTTTTACGTAGTTGCCCGTTGTAACACGCGACACCTTCAACAATTCCTGGCTTTTAAATAGTGCTGTTGCTTGCACACAGGTACAATAGTCTGGGACACACCACTCATAGTGCACTAACTCCTCTACCATGCGCTCACCAATCACTCCCGTAACTCACCCTTCACTCACACAGGTTCACTGGTCAAGAAGCACTCACACAGGCACACCAATCACCCTGCATTTATACCGCTCACATCACTCACCCTGCGCTCATTCCTCACACTCTCTATGTACTCCTCTCACCCGGCACTCACATGTGAAACCAAATATAAGTCCTGTACAGCTCTTTTAAGAAAATGCACTTTTTCATTCACATCATACTTGTAACAAGCATTGATAAGGCCATATGTTATCATTTTTTCAGTGTATAGATAAAATATTTTTACTAAACTTCACTAAATGGTAAGGCAGGTAAAGCAGGGGCAGGAACAGGGCAAACCTTTCTAATGCAAGACAAGCAGATTGAACTAATGGGAGTGTGAGGGGCAGTATATGCATGCTTGAGTGTGTGAGTATGACAGAGTGAAAATGTACAAAAGAGTGCAAGAGATACAGTGAGAATGAGTGTGTGAAGCTGATTGTGTGACAGAATGAGTGTGTGAGAGAAAGTGTATGTTTATGAGCACGTGTATGTGTGTTATGCTCGCAAGTGTGCTGCTGGTCTGGCATACTGGAGGTTATTCTTGCCTTACGGATGAGGGTGTTGTAAATTAAAGCAGAATGTGATTAAGCATTTACTGAAAACATTAATGTTTCCCCTTTATCGTGTTTTCCTCCTTATGTTGGCCGAAGTCCGGACTCCATTTTGTATTGACATGCTGCCATGTGTTCACCACGAGGAGAGTCCGACCTCTGTGTTAGTTGCTCTTGTATCCTGCCTAGCAACAGTTATAAATAGCTCTCTCTTGTCCATCTGGCGCATGCCCAGACTTGACCACATCTGTTATAATTAGCTTTGCTTGACCATGTGTTTTCACGGGCCTAAGGAGTGTGTTAACTCCGCCCATGTATTGATTTGGTATCGAGAATGACCCTAAATGGTAATGTTCTTCGACTTCATGTGGTATCCACCCACTCATGAGCCCCTCTGTTGTGTATAAAAGGGGACTGTGTACGCAAGTTCTGTGTGCTACTCCTTGCAATACTGAAGAGTGTTGTGTGGATTGTAGGACCACCCTTAAGGGTTAATAAACGTTGTTTTTTTGTACTTTGCAGTTTCCGTGCCAACTTCCTTATAGATTTCGTTACAGAAGAGCGAACCTTTGTTTCTTGCGGGCCTAGCTGGGGCTTGTATTCATCAATTGGCGCCCGTCACGTGGGGCTCATCGGCGACTCGGATGCTCGAAGGACTGGTCGCGACGAAGGTGAGGAGTTTGGCCGGGGACGTGATCACTGCCAGCGGCGTCTTAGCCCTGGCATCCCGAGGTTTTTCTTCCTTCCCTTCCGAGCTGACCATCTGGGTGGCGCCGGTCATCGACTGAGACCTCTTCTGTCGGTCCTGCCGAGAGAGCCGTTTGGGCGATTGTGGAGCTTGGCAGTTGGAACCTGGACTCTTGATTGGTAAGAACCGTTGTACGGTACTTGCTCCGAGTTTTGAAGCCTGGTCTGGCTATTTGAGTTTGATTGATGGTGACTAGTCATATTTTGAATTTGTCTTTGTGAAAATATATGCGTTGCAACACATATAGGCAGGTAATGTGGAGAAATTTCTCCGGAGCTGTGTAAACTTGGAACGGCGCAACGATTAAGTGCCATTTTTACTTGATAATACTGCATATTTTGCATTATTCCTAGCATGCCTGCTTTTAGCGCACTCCGTAAGTGGTGCTGCTGTTTGGGTAACCGGTTGAACCTCGAGGAATCTGCTCCAGCTCCCCCAGAGGGGACTCCTAATAGGGATATGTACGTGAAGCATGGTCTTTCTTCCATAATGTACAGCACGTTGTGGAGGAAATATACCAAGAAGGATCCTGAGTTGCGATGGCCTTTGTATGGATCGTTTGATATACGTAAGATTGAGTATGTGGAACAGTGTATGTGTAAGCGACGTGCTCGTCAGGATATGTTTGAATGTGTGCGATTATGGGTGAAGGAAGTGCGTGAGCGAGAGAAGCGTGAGAAAGCGCTGTTTGATAAAGAGCAACGGAAGAATGATCATATGCGAGCGCAGGAAGCGAAGCATCGGGAGGACAAAGAGCAAACAGACAGACAAGAGAAAGAGCGTAGGCTACAAGTTTCGGGTCAATATGTTGTTCGCCAGCCGCTTTATCCTGTCCTTAATAATCCTGATGATGATTTTTATTTGCTAGATCGCTCTCCGCCCCCTTATGTTGGCGCATCCGCTCCGCGGCCGCAAGATTCTGACCCGGCTTTGGGTAAGGTAGACACACGGTCCATGCTGCCGGCCGAGCAAATGGCTGAGCTTCGGCAAATTTCCTTCCGCGCGCTTAAAGGCAAGGTATCCATGGAGGACTTATTTCAAATTTGGGGGCCATGGCAGGAGAGAGATAAAGTGTATTTTTTGGGTCATTTCGCGGATGAAGTGATTAATGCTTTCCGAAAATATTCTCATGTTTTTGAGCCTGACGAAGTGTCTTCGGATGCAAGAGCAATACGTAACGGTGCTTTTTCTCCCTCTAAGGCTCCTGAGGCGGCTCGGCGGCTGTTCGCCTTACGGGACGAGGTGCTGGCCCTTCGAGAGAAAGCACGCCAACGAGCGGAGGAGGAGAAGCGGTCGGATTCAGTTGCGGCAGGGGGCCACCCATCCACCTCTCAGTCAGATAAGGATAATGTAGTGCATGCTAAACCTATGCGAGAGGCGGCACCATTGTATGTCCCTCCGAAAGGAGCAGGGACTAGCTCGGACATTAACTCTGCCGATGCTAGGGGATATTTTGTGTATAATTGGGTTTATACTCCTTGGCATAGGGCCGATGTTATGGCGTTAAAGAATGCATTGCCTGACCCCCGCAAGAATCCAGCGGCCTTCTATGAAGAAGTCGAGGGGGCCTTGAATTCTTGCATTATGACCTTAGCGGATATAGATCTGTTCTTTGGCCTTATTCTACCACCGGACACGTGGCGGTCTGTCCGAAAGGTGGATGATGCGGTTGCCTTCAAGGCCCGGTGGTCTGACCTTGAGGATGAGGATAGGGAGCGGAAGCCTGCACAGAAACCACCCCAGAATATTCTAGATCTCCCTGCTGCTATTGTGGCTAAATTGAAAACAATAATCCCCCCTAAAAAGATTGACTGGAATATGTTAGCGGCATGTAAGCAGAAAGTTGATGAGTCAGTTGCAGATTTCTTCACGCGCTTCGAAGAAACGTTCCATGACTTTAGTGGCCAGTCGCTTACCGACGACACAGGCCGCCACCTTTTCGCGGACAAATATGTGGCCAATCTGCTGCCGGCAGTTGCGGCCCGGTTAAAAGCGAGTGAGAGTTCTTGGTCCTCCGCGACACCGACGGCCCTTCTGACCATCGCTCAGTATTATGAGCGTCAGGAGCACGAGGCGAAGGGCCAGGAGGAGAAGAGATCGAAAGATCTCAAAACCAAAGTGATGTTAGCACAAGTATATGGCCCGCCCCGCCGGGGTAATAATAATAGGGGAAGGGGCGGATCTTATGGTCCCCCTTCGGGCCGATCTGATTTGAATAAGAACCAATGTGCGTACTGTAAGCAGTTGGGCCATTGGGCTAGGGAGTGCCCAGCATTGCGTGCTTCGCGGCAGGGGCACACTCCGGGTGGCCAGAGAGGTAGAGGGGGCTTCTCGAACTTTAGAGGAAATTCTAACGATAATGTCCGTTTCGGCACTGCTGGGCAGCACCGAGATAGCTCAAATGTTTTCGATCGCCAGCATCAGTATCATGTATCGGACATCGATCATTCGGGATATCATGATTCTCAGCATGCATAGGAATGCGTAGGATGGGGGTCCGAATCAGTTGAGGTGCCGGTCGATCAAACGGGTCCTTATGTATCGGCTGAGGTTTTAGGTTCTACTGATCAGTTCCTAGTGGATACAGGAGCGACACGTAGTGCATTGTCTAGGTACTTGGTTCCGGGGGCTCCCCCATCCGGCTCAATAGTTACATCGGTAGGGTTTGACGGTACACTCTCCCGAAGCCCTCTTTCACAGCCCCTTGCCTTTAAAGTTGATTGTTTTTCTGCGCCTTGTCCGTTTCTGCTTGCTCCGTACACACCGGATAACATTATGGGCCTTGATATGTTAAAGTACTTTAGGGCTACAATCCGCTGCTCCCCTGAGGGTGTGAGGGTGATCTTGAATGACAACTACCCCCGGTCTGGGCGGATGTGTACGATATCAGAGGATGCGTTGTTGGCTACCCTCCCCCAAGCTTTATGGGCGACTTCGGACACAGATGTGGGACAAATGGTGATTCCTCCGGTCCACATTAGTGTCCAGGAGGGGGCGGTGCTACCTCGCCTCCCACAGTATCGTATTTCCCAGGAGGGCGAGGAAGCTCTCATACAGATTGTGCAGGATTTGATCGCAGTAGGAGTAGTGGAAGAAGTTCCCTATAATATCTGTAACAGTCCGATTCTCCCTATTCTGAAAAAGGACACGGATGCAAAAGTCTATCGGTTTATAATTGATTTGAGGGAGGTAAATATGATCGTGATACCTCAGTACCCGGTGGTTTCCGATATCACGACGTTGCTTACCTTGGTCCCGCCTACGGCGACCGTGTTCTCAGTGATTGATTTGAAAAATGCCTTCTTTTCTATTCCTATTCACCCTGATAGCCGATTTCTTTTTGGGTTCACATTAAACAATAGATCTTATCGTTTTTGTAGAATTCCCCAAGGCTATACAGAAAGCCCTAGTATTTATAGTCAGGCCTTGAAGCGCCAGTTGGATTCCTTTGTTTTACTCGAGGGGGTCGCCCTCATTCAATATGTCGATGACATCCTGTTGGCGGCTGACACCCTGGAGTTGTGCGAGAAAAGCACGATAGCCTTACTTTCCTTTTTAGCATCCCACAATCACAAGGTCTCTAGGAAGAAATTGCAATTCTGTAGACCAAAGGTGACTTATTTGGGTCACCTTTTGTCTAAGGAGGGGCGTGCACTCACACCAGATCGTATCCAAGTAATCTTGGACACACCGAGGCCATCCACGCAGAAGGATGTGCGTGCATTTTTGGGCCTCGTTTCTTTTTGTAGACAGTGGATATTGGGGTTTTCACACATAGCTAAGCCATTACTAGCGCTCTTGACAAAAGACACGCCTATCCCAATCCCTTGGTCAGATGAGTGTGATGCTGCTTTTCAGCAATTGCGGCAGGCCCTTTGTTCAGCACCAGTGTTAGGGACCCCTGATTATACAAAACCCTTTTCGTTGTATGTGCATGAGAAAGATGGATGTGCATTGTCAGTCTTAGTACAGATGCACGGCGACAAGCAGCGCCCTTGTGCATATTTTTCGGCTGTACTTGATCCTGTCGCCCGAGCATTGCCGGGGTGTTTTCGCTCGGTTGCGGCGACAGCTGTGTCAATACGGCAGAGTGAAGGAATTGTATTGTCCCATAAACTGTTGGTGTTAGTTCCCCATGCTGTGGATGCCCTGCTTAATCAAACAAAGACGCAGCATTTGACCAGTGCCCGTTTAACGGGATATGAGTTGACGCTTTTAGCTCCTCACATTACGTTAAAAAGGTGCGTGACATTAAACCCGGCCACATTGTTGCCATACCCCGAGACCCAGCCGGAGGCGCAGAAAGCGCATGATTGTATTCTTGTGACTGAGGAACAAACAAAGGGTCGTATTGATCTCCAGGATACGCCCTTTTCAGATGTAGATGGAGAGTTGTGGGTAGATGGATCATGCCTGAAGCTACCAGATGGTACGACTTCAGCAGCATATGCAATTACCACGTTACAGACGATAGTGGAGACAGCACGCATACCGCAGAAATCAGCTCAAGCGGCGGAACTGATAGCGTTAACACGAGCGTGTGAGCTTAGCACAGGATTGTGTGTGAATGTTTACACAGACAGCCGCTATGCCTTCGGAGTAGCGCACGATTTCGGCCTACTCTGGAAGGAGAGAGGGTTTCTAACGTCACATGGGGTGCAGATAATGCATGGGGAGTTAGTCCACAATCTTTTAACTGCATTGACATACCCAAAGAAAATTGCCATTGTTAAGTGTAGCGCCCATAGGAAAGTGGTTGATAAGGTTGGAGAAGGGAATGCGTTAGCGGATCGAGTAGCACGGGAGACTGCGATGCAGCCCGGTGCTACTGCCATGTATGTAGTGAAGTCACAGGTGGAGAGATGGCATGATGCGAAGGAGGAAGTGCGAGAAATACAAAAGACCGCTTCTGACAAAGAGCGGGAACAATGGGCTAGCGAAGGAGAACTGGATGACGAGGGTTGCTGGAGAAATAAGCAGATGGATAGATGGAAATTACCCACGGCTTTTGTACAACCTATGGTCCAGATGGCACATGGGCTAGCACATGTTGGAGCTTCCGCAATTGTGAAATTGCTTACCCAAGTCTGGGAGCATCCAGAGATTGCTAGCGCGGCAAAGAGGGTGGTGCAGACCTGTATGATCTGTCTGAAGTATAACCCAGGGAAAGGCACGCGAACTCCAGCAGGAGGATTTGCGACACCCACTGCACCCTTTGAGGTTCTGCAGATGGATTACATCCAGCTTGAGCGCTGTAACAATTTGAAGTATGTTCTAGTAGTGGTTTGCGCCTTTAGTAAATGGGTCGAGGCGTACCCTGCGAAAGACAATACTGCAATGACTACAGCGAAGCTATTGCTGAAAGAGTTTTTCCCCCGATACGGCGTCTGTAGACTTCTGTGGAGTGATAATGGCCCTCACTTTGTAGCGGATGTTATAAGGTATGTCTTGAAGGGCCTAGGCATCACCCAGAAGTTCCACGCCGTGTTCCACCCTCAGTCTGCAGGACTAGTCGAGAAATATAATGGTACACTGAAGCTTAAGATCGCCAAAATTCAAGCTTCAACGTCTTTGACTTGGCCAGACGCTTTGCCACTGGCGTTATTGTCAATTAGGTCGGTGCCACACTCTCGAACCGGCCTTACACCCTATGAGATTGTATTTGGACGCCCAATGAATATTTGGGGTCCACCAAGACCTAAGGCTGTGTATGATGTACCTTGTGTGATGATGAGTGATTATCTGGCACAGTTAACGGATAACTTGGTTTCTATTCATCAACAGGTCCGAGAGGCGCTCCCTGATCGGTCTACCGGTGAAGGACATGGTCTCCGGCCTGGGGATCATGTCATGCTGAAGGTTTTCGACAGAACGAACAGTTTGGAGCCGAGATGGGTCGGACCTGAGCAAGTTCTTCTTGCAACGAGGACGGCAGTGCGAGTCTCGAACAGGAAGAATTGGATCCATTCCTTGCACTGTCGAAAGGTACCGCCCGGATTGGTGGAATCTGCCGTGCTGACCGATCAACGAGACATCTTAGCAGCAGAGACAGGCCGTGCTGCAGAGCCAAACGACACTGAGGAGCTCTTTTCGGACCACACGACTTCTGGAGGAAGGCGATATCATCTGCGACCAAGGAAGTGAGGTTTCCAGTACTGGGACATACTGTCAGAACGGCCCTTGGGTTAGTGAAACGGAGAGCCGATGAGGCAAGGGGGGGGGATCAGCCCTGCATTAGTGTAGCGACACCCGTCTTGGCCCGCTGGTGAAGAAATCAACCGCTGCCCAAGGGGAAGAGTTCTGACAGACTTTTAGTTTCAGGAAGATACCAGGGTATTGTTTCCTTTGACATGGAGAAGAAGAAAATCCTTTGTGCGTTGGGGTTCATACTAACAGTAGCTATCGTTGGTATAACCACATGGTTTGTGGAGGAGGCAACTCCTGCCCGAGAGACACTTGTGTTGACGACTCCAGTGCCTGCGGAGCACTACTTTTATACATTGCCATACCAAGAGTTGAAGCATCGACAATCCTATTTGAATAACACTTTTATTCAGATGCTGCATCACACCCACGTTGCTACGAACGCTACGAACTGTTGGATATGTGGGATGATGCCAGCCCATCAGAAGAAAGGAGGTACGCCATTCATACCCCTTCCTTTCTCTCATAATGGCTCTTGCAGAGCATGGTACACTTTGTTGTTTGCTACTCGGAAACCGACAGTGGGACGATTGCTTTTCAGACTTAATAAAGAATGTCATCAGGACAGAAATGGATATCCACAAGCAAATGGAACAATTTGGGAATGGGAAGAGTACCGACCGGACAATGAATCCATTCCCTATATCTTCACGAATACCAGAGACACTGTGGGGAAGGAAAAATTTGTGATCCAAGTGGCCCAAGCCCAAGCGGACCTGTGTGTCCAGAGTGTGGGTTTTATCCCTGTTGGTGTCAGTGATTGTATAACTGTGTTAAACATTGATGGGTTAAATAATAGCACCTTCCTAGCATCCCATAATACCTATTTTGTATGTGGAAATAAAGGTTATTACCGTTTGCCGGCTGGGTGGTCTGGGGTATGTTATGTATCATTCCTATTACCTCCTGTATTTCTAGCACCCGCGTCATACCATAAGGATTTGAAATTGCTGAATAATGTGACTGTAAATAGATATAAACGTACTCTATCTATTAATGAGGTAGATCAGACTGATACTAGCTTGCAACAGTATATTGATTTCAACTTAGGACTGTTTTTCTTTGTTGGAGCTGCTTTGAATAGTAGGAAGATCCGGAGATTAACGAGAGTGGTAGAAGCTGTGACTAATCAGACTGCTGCTGCTCTTGGGAATCTTACGGAAGAATTACAGATAACCAGGATTGTTGCATTGCAGAATCGTATGGTATTGGATGTGATGCTAGCTGATCGAGGAGGAGCCTGTAAAATTATTGGAAGTAGCTGCTGTGTGTTCATCCCTGATCATACGCCATCCGTTTATAACGCCATTAATAAGCTGCATAAAATAGCAGCTGAAATCCACACGGAAAACGGCACTTGGTCCTTTTCTGGATGGTTTTGGGCGTTGATTACTGCCTGGGGTTGGAAGGTTCTAACTGGTCTCTGTATTATTGTAGCAATTCTGTTCCTTTTTTGTATGTGTATTCAATGTGGACCATTGTGCTGTTCTGTATGCATTTCATTTTGCATTCCAGATAAGAAAGCTATTGCCGATGTTACCCGCCAGAAGGGTCTAGCTAAAGAGGTTAAAGGAATGATGATAATTGACATATACGATGATTATTCTTGGAAACCGGATGTCTTCAGTAAATGCTGAAAGGGTCGTCTGTTGTAAATTAAAGCAGAATGTGATTAAGCATTTACTGAAAACATTAATGTTTCCCCTTTATCGTGTTTTCCTCCTTATGTTGGCCGAAGTCCGGACTCCATTTTGTATTGACATGCTGCCATGTGTTCACCACGAGGAGAGTCCGACCTCTGTGTTAGTTGCTCTTGTATCCTGCCTAGCAACAGTTATAAATAGCTCTCTCTTGTCCATCTGGCGCATGCCCAGACTTGACCACATCTGTTATAATTAGCTTTGCTTGACCATGTGTTTTCACGGGCCTAAGGAGTGTGTTAACTCCGCCCATGTATTGATTTGGTATCGAGAATGACCCTAAATGGTAATGTTCTTCGACTTCATGTGGTATCCACCCACTCATGAGCCCCTCTGTTGTGTATAAAAGGGGACTGTGTACGCAAGTTCTGTGTGCTACTCCTTGCAATACTGAAGAGTGTTGTGTGGATTGTAGGACCACCCTTAAGGGTTAATAAACGTTGTTTTTTTGTACTTTGCAGTTTCCGTGCCAACTTCCTTATAGATTTCGTTACAGAAGAGCGAACCTTTGTTTCTTGCGGGCCTAGCTGGGGCTTGTATTCATCAAGGGCACTAATGGCATAAGAATGGGAGGTGTTATCCATGGCAGAATGCAGGCCCTCACTTGCTGTTGATAACTCTTAGCATAACGGAAGCATTCATAGCAGAATTCTGAATCTGACATTTGAGGTAATTCTGGTCATATGAGACCTTGTACTCGTTTATAGGGGGTGTGGATGGCAAAACTCTGACCCTTGTATATCAGAGTTCATTTTTGCAGGTACCCATGAGTATTGGGTGGAGGATCCATGGCAAAATTCTGGCACTGGCATATTGTACTTGATTCTGACATAAGGGGCCCACCTACAAAGAATTCCGACCATGGTGTAGTGGAAGTAATTTCTGGCATGATATTTGAAAAAATGGGAACTACTCCTAGGAAAGGCCAGGCTTCTCTCAAGCACCATGAAGGTGCTGGAATGTTTCATAAATGCCATTTTATGGCCTATGGCGTTTTAGGAAATGTGGCCCAAAGTTTTTCCAAAAAGTATTAGGGAAGGAGCCCACTTTCCCCGAAACCACCTACAGGAATTCTGTTTACTCATTTTGTTTGCTGAAAATCAGGGAAAATATCACACCCCGCCACTTAAAAAGACCTTAAGCCAGCACTAGTTAGCAGAATTGGCAGGTTGCAGAGGGGGAGTTTAAGAGTAGAGTGCCCACGTGTCTGCAGAAAGAAAAGGAGCAGATATTTGGAATGAAACATCAGCATTGTCTTATTGTAAAATGGATATAATTGCTTACATTTCAAAAGGGGATAGGCATGTTGCTGTCTTTCCCTTCCTGTATTTCTCCCTGTTTTGTAGTCAAAATAGGGCCATGTGGTCCGGGCTATCCCAACAACTTTGTGTATCTGGCTCCCTTAGCTGAAGGGAGTTGGCCATGTGCGGGCTGCTGCAGTTGAGGAGAGCAAACAGACAGTGGGTTGGTGTGGCAGATCAGCATGAGACTGTTAAGGCTTCAGCAACTAGGGTGTCCGTCACAGTTCTGGGATTGGAGGGGAGAACAAACTGCTTATGCTGCACAGCACAAACGTAAATGTGGAAGAAAAACAAAGGCACAGATGCCTTTACAGCACTACGGTGGTTGCCACTGTCATTTTGAAAGAGGGAACATCCTTATTAAGAAGCTCTATTCAGAACCAGGATTAGCCTATCAGTAAAAATATGGTTCACTCTGTACTTAATGCACACAGAGAGCATATCATGACGCTTTAGCAATATTGTTAGCTAATATATGGTAGAGGAGAATTTCCATTGTAAACTGCCATATAATTACAATTCTTTAGGTGATCGAACTCCCCTCAGGAGCCAACAGTACTATGACAAGCACGGTTTCTCGTGGTAGCACACATCTTCTGCCCGATCAAATACTGTACTCAAAGTAACCAATGTGTGGGTGGAAACAAAGCCCCTCTCTTAGGAGGGCTTCTTAAAGCTTTTTCATTTCAGCACATAGGGTCAGGAGACTGCTGCAATGTGAAGTCAGACCCAAAAAGTAAAGCTCTGAATCTCAGAAGTTCTGAAAAACATCCATTAACTATGGTGCTTCAAATAAAGTGCATCACAACACTATACAAGTATCTTAACATTTTCAGACTACAGCATGGATTTACGTCATGGGTTGCCATGACATAACTCATTTTCCAGACGCAGTTCAGTGGTTTTATAATACTCAGTTTTATTCAAGATCACATTGTTTTCATTTATTTATTTTCATGCATTTATTGCAGATAAACAGGCACAGTTCCTATATGCGCCCTTTGTGCCTTTGATTCCCACTGAAATCTTAGTAAGTGAATGATAGGACTACATGGAGCTAGGTAGGGCACAGTTGTCCTGTCAGAATATGTATCCTTTCTAGTACAGCATTTTCATTTAACATTATATTTTCCTAAATTAACATGATCTCTCTTATGGTTTATTTACTCTGTACATGTTTAGTGGGCTTCGCTGAATACGTTGTTGCATGGATACTAAACTAATGTATATTTGTGTCTCAACGTATTATCCTTAAACTCATTATGTATTATTTCCAATAACTGACAGTCTATACAGTGAACACCTACAGAAATAGCCATTGCTCAACCTTTATATGGTGAGCAGCATGGATGTTTCATTTTGTTTTCTTCTGAAGAACAACACAGGAGTAGGTAGCAGGGAAAGCTGACTGAAGACAAAACACCTGATGCCTGTCTTGCTTCAGATTAACCTGCCCTAGGTCCTGGAGAGATGACCTACAGAGATCTGAACAGTGATAGCAGACGATGGGCCTCAAGAGCACAAGAACAGACCAGCTAGAAGAGTTCACATGAAAAAGGGTTCTCTAACCACAGTACCCGAGGAGACAATACTTTAGGACATCCTGATGCCTTTACAGCACAGTCAAAGGCCTATGCTGTATGCCTGGCACACCTGCATTACTTACAATGCTCCAAATAATTTTAGACCCCCTGCTCCCTTCTCCATTGCTCAATCACAATTCCAATAGTGCTGCACAATTCACTAGAAAACAAATCATGAAAACAACCACTCACCTTAATCTCCTGACCACACAAGATTTTATCAAGGCTTCAAAGTCTTGCAGACCAGCATGATCACTGGCAGACTCGCGTCATGCACATCTATGGAAGAACACACTTATGAATAGCTCTGCAGCTAATCCAGCTATAGGTAGCAACAACTCCTTGGATAAAGGTCTCTTCTCAAAATAACTACCTAAAACAAAGAGGCCTTCAAACAAGGGCTCATTCTAGCTTCCGGCCAATAACCAACTGTTTCTATACAAAAAGATTGAAAAATCTATGTTGTAAACGAAGTTGGGTGCTTGTAATCAAGTAGTTCAGTAGCCAGTAGAACAGGTTCCAGAAGTAGGTTTAATAAGTCTTAGTTACAGGTTGGTAAGCAGCCAGTAAGTACGTAGAATATAGCCCCACTAGGAGCAGCATCCTTTCTGCTCAGCCCACACACTCCAACTGACACTCAACTACACCAGACACTCTAGCATTGACTACAGGGACCACAGTTCTTCGGGGTAACACACTAGTGGGTGGAGCAGTGTGCGACCATTTTGTTTAGTTATTTAGTGGCTCCCTGAGCCCCGACAGCCGACGGGCTGTAGGTTACGCACCTGCGTTGCTACGAGAGGTACCAGACCTGATATGATTTTAGCAGCCTACACATGCAACCCCACACTCTTCCTACTCCCTGCTGACGAGCGGCAACTACCGCGAAACACGTGTCCAGGGATGGCTAACGCTACTCTGACTTGCACGCACCACTGAGCATAGGCGTACCCGCCGACGCTGACTACGAGGACCACAGTTCTTCGGGGTAACACGCTAGTGGGTGGAGCAGTGTGCGACCATTTTGTTTAGTTATTTACTGGCTCCCTGAGCCCCGACAGCCGACAGGCTGTAGGTTACGCACCTGCGTTGCTACGAGAGGTACCAGACCTGATATGATTTTAGCAGCCTACACATGCAACCCCACACTCTTCCTACTCCCTGCTGATGAGCGGCAACTACCGCGAAACACGTGTCCAGGGATGGCTAACGCTACTCTGACTTGCACGCACCACTGAGCATAGGCGTACCCGCCGACGCTGACTACAGGGACCACAGTTCTTCGGGGTAACACGCTAGTGGGTGGAGCAGTGTGCGACCATTTTGTTTAGTTATTTAGTGGCTCCCTGAGCCCCGACAGCCGACGGGCTGTAGGTTACGCACCTGCGTTGCTACGAGAGGTACCAGACCTGATATGATTTTAGCAGCCTACACATGCAACCCCACACTCTTCCTACTCCCTGCTGACGAGCGGCAACTACCGCGAAACACGTGTCCAGGGATGGCTAACGCTACTCTGACTTGCACGCACCACTGAGCATAGGCGTACCCGCCGACGCTGACTACAGGGACCACAGTTCTTCGGGGTAACACGCTAGTGGGTGGAGCAGTGTGCGACCATTTTGTTTAGTTATTTAGTGGCTCCCTGAGCCCCGACAGCCGACGGGCTGTAGGTTACGCACCTGCGTTGCTACGAGAGGTACCAGACCTGATATGATTTTAGCAGCCTACACATGCAACCCCACACTCTTCCTACTCCCTGCTGACGAGCGGCAACTACCGCGAAACACGTGTCCAGGGATGGCTAACGCTACTCTGACTTGCACGCACCACTGAGCATAGGCGTACCCGCCGACGCTGACTACAGGGACCACAGTTCTTCGGGGTAACACGCCAGTGGGTGGAGCAGTGTGCGACCATTTTGTTTAGTTATTTAGTGGCTCCCTGAGCCCCGACAGCCGACGGGCTGTAGGTTACGCACCTGCGGTGCTACGAGAGGTACCAGACCTGATATGATTTTAGCAGCCTACACATGCAACCCCACACTCTTCCTACTCCCTGCTGACGAGCGGCAACTACCGCGAAACACGTGTCCAGGGATGGCTAACGCTACTCTGACTTGCACGCACCACTGAGCATAGGCGTACCCGCCGACGCTGACTACAGGGACCACAGTTCTTCGGGGTAACACGCTAGTGGGTGGAGCAGTGTGCGACCATTTTGTTTCGTTATTTAGTGGCTCCCTGAGCCCCGACAGCCGACGGGCTGTAGGTTACGCACCTGCGTTGCTACGAGAGGTACCAGACCTGATATGATTTTAGCAGCCTACACATGCAACCCCACACTCTTCCTACTCCCTGCTGATGAGCGGCAACTACCGCGAAACACGTGTCCAGGGATGGCTAACGCTACTCTGACTTGCACGCACCACTGAGCATAGGCGTACCCGCCGACGCTGACTACAGGGACCACAGTTCCTCGGGGTAACACGCTAGTGGGTGGAGCAGTGTGCGACCATTTTGTTTAGTTATTTAGTGGCTCCCTGAGCCCCGACAGCCGACGGGCTGTAGGTTACGCACCTGCGTTGCTACGAGAGGTACCAGACCTGATATGATTTTAGCAGCCTACACATGCAACCCCACACTCTTCCTACTCCCTGCTGACGAGCGGCAACTACCGCGAAACACGTGTCCAAGGATGGCTAACGCTACTCTGACTTGCACGCACCACTGAGCATAGGCGTACCCGCCGACGCTGACTACAGGGACCACAGTTCTTCGGGGTAACACGCTAGTGGGTGGAGCAGTGTGCGACCATTTTGTTTAGTTATTTAGTGGCTCCCTGAGCCCCGACAGCCGACGGGCTGTAGGTTACGCACCTGCGTTGCTACGAGAGGTACCAGACCTGATATGATTTTAGCAGCCTACACATGCAACCCCACACTCTTCCTACTCCCTGCTGACGAGCGGCAACTACCGCAAAACACGTGTCCAGGGATGGCCAACGCTACTCTGACTTGCACGCACCACTGAGCATAGGCGTACCCGCCGACGCTGACTACAGGGACCACAGTTCTTCGGGGTAACACGCTAGTGGGTGGAGCAGTGTGCGACCATTTTGTTTAGTACTCTAGCATTCCATTACATCACCAAGCACTCCAGCATTCCACTGCACCACATTCATACTGGCTGAGCAGCAGGGAACAGGTAACTAAGGTAAAGGATGTACTGTACCAATTCAGGTCATAACAATCAGCATCAAGACAACTAGCTACATTCCGTTATTAATGTGGTAGGGGCATTTTACTGGACTTACAATGATAAATATTTCACAGGCAAATTGTCCTGTAAAAAAAGGGATCAGTGAATTGACAACAAGGGTGCAGTCTTGAAATAACTGCGAAAACGTGTCTGTGCTTCGGACTACAATTTTTAGTAGCCAATGCACTCAATCTACTTTTTAAAGATCATTTTGAGTAGCCTGAGAACAGTGTCAAATCTACACAAACATGCTTGTTATAAAGCCAGGTTTGTCAAATATGTTTAAATTGCACAGTTTGACATTTCTTTTTCTCATATTGGCTCTTCTGACACTTCTGAAAATGCTTGTCCTGGCCCATTGCTGGAAGTGTTACCCCTCCCCCCCCCCGAGAAGAGTGGGTCTAGCTGTGCCCCTGTGGACAGCCACATGCAGCTGAGCTCTCACATCTTCTCTCCATTCCCCCCTTCTCTCCCTACTTCTTACTCACAAACATGAATGCCTTATTTCAAAAGATGACACTCCCACCACACACATGCAAGCCCATGGGTGCAGTTGCTAGCTTACTTTTTGGATAATTCACCCACCCCTAAATTAATGCATCTATGCACTATTGCTGTAGCAAAATCCTAGAAACAGACTGCATGACCTAGTGAGTAGTAATTATATAGCTATTTAATCTCTGGCAGCATAGCACCCAGGATAATGTGCTGCAAGCCTTAACACCTATAAGGTCCCAAAGGCAAGATATATTGACTATGCCCTCCCCCTAGCATTTAAGTTAAAAGCATCACTTCTGACACAAATGATCTGCTTTATAGGGTTTAGCTTCTGTACAGGGTATAAACCTCACTATGTGCATGTTCTCCCCACTCTCACTGGCACAGTATAATATATGCAAAAAACATTAATAGGAAAGGGGTACATTTTATTTCCAACATTTGCCCCCAGTGTCCCTCCTGTCTAAGCAGTCATGTTTCCTCTGGCTAAAACTGCTCCCTCATTTTTTATAAGTACCGGGTGTAATTATATGAACGTGTTCGCTGTGGTGTTTCAAGTGGCTAATATTTTCCCTCCTTCAACACGAGTGATGTGCTTTCGGGGTTTTGCTTCCGTAGAGGGTATAATAAGCTTCTGCTCCTAGCACCCCCTACTTTTCCACTGTTTTCTTTTCATTCTCTTTCCTTCCTATTTTTTCAAAGAGGTCAAATAATCACTTCACTGAAAACAAAAAAAGTTAAATAAAAAACATTCCCATTTGCAACACCAATAGCTCTAACTTTCACTACTGCGAGACCCATTGCATTGCAAATGCTTGTTGTTTATCTGTTAACGTTTGGGAGGGATGCAGTAGAGTCCTGCTGGACACGTAGCATTATCCAGCCACTAACCGAGGACTGGCCTCGCACTCTGACTCACCCCACACCTATCAAACACAGGCGTCACAAGTGACATGACGCCTGCTAATAAAAGGGGCCGGGCGCATGAGCCTGGCCCCTGGGCCAGTTTAGTACCCTTCAGCAGTGCTTTCGTTACCCTTTATTTCTCTTGTGGGCCTAGGGCCCAGAACTTAACAATATCCACAGTCACAACTGCTAATCCCATCCAAAATTATCTTGTAAACAAATACTGCCACTCCACAATCTAAACAGCTATTTATTTTGAACAGAGATGCTTTGAGGTACGCTCCACGAGAACCCAGGAGACATTCTCCCTTCAAAAAAGATCTGTATGTGCAATGATCCTCGAGATTGACATTTCAAGGTCTGTGACACGTTTTACAGTTAAATGATAGTAAACATGATTGTCTAGGGTTGCAAGACCCTACATCAAAGTCAAGCGTGACGTTACCAGAAGCAGTACGCCACCACCTATTCCACTAAAATGTAGTAACTCAGCAAATGAACATGGTTAATCATCACTAGAGCAAATCGGTAAATTGCAGAAGCAGACACGTTAACCCAGAATAACGGCACACTGTGCAAGAAGGCCTTAATCGCCACCAAATTGTCAAGTCAGTCACAGCCAACTAAACAAACACACGGGAAAAACTCTTAATTCATTTCTTACCTGCTGCCCCTCAGTTTAGACACGTGACAATCCTGCTCTATTTCCTATACCCGGGTATGATTGCGCGCGCCATACGAAGAGGAGACAGCGCGCAGCCTCCTGACATTACGCATGCGCGTACGCAAACCGAACTGCCTGGCCTGCTGTGAGTCACTGCAGTCGTCTTCGCGATGCCGCACCTCATGCTTCAAACAGCACCTCGCGCTATAGAGACACTTTGCGCTCTTCTGCCAGGATGCATTTAACTGAAAACTTAGTGGCAGAAACAATCGTTAACGTACAATAAATATATTTTAGGCGCGGAAAACGCTGATGCCTGTCCCTAAGATGGTTGACTTGAGAAGCTCAGACATGGCCTTTCGCCTCTTGTGTAAAGAGCGACTGTATTGATACGTGGCGGCCATTTAAGCAAGTGGAGTTCTAACCCTCTCAGTGGCTCTTGAGGTTCTAATCTGAGGCACTTACACCGGAACATATTTTAATTCCTTATGGTGAACATATCGTGTTAAATGTCTACCTTTCTGCCTTCTATCTTCTAATGGAATATTGTAAAAAGTAAAATTTCAAATACGTTACCAAGTATAAGCAGCAACTACAATAGTGTGATTGCAGCAGATAATTATGTATATGCGGATTACGTTATTTTCCTGTCTATTTGTTTTTACCCTTCCCTTCCTAAATACAAACGACTTAACCGACTTTCGAAGATGTCCGCCTTGTCTGGTCTGTGGGCGGAGTCGTTCTGGGATTCCTGCCTTTATGATGACATCAATGGTTGGTGCTTCCGCTGGTACCATGGTGACGGATAAACGCGCTCGAAGTTTATGTTAGGCGAGCAGTTATGCATGCAAAGCGGATAGCATTTTCACTGGAGTAGCGGGACGGAGGAGAACTCTGCAAAGAACAGAGGGGTTGCTTCAGTTAAACGTCTTTTCAACTCTTGTAAGGTTACACAGCGGGAAAGAATTTCAGGTGAATATAGATGAAAAGTCGAAGAACACCTTGTGTTTTTTCCCCATTTAGTCTCTGGTTGGCTTTTCAGACTCAAAGAGGTGAGGTTAATACACTAACAGAATCGTACAGAGGAAAAGCGACTTCCTCAAGGGGATTTGGGAGGAGGGAATCGGGTCTTTTCGTTAACCCTTGCGCCCAGAAAAGTTTGAAAACCCAACTGTGAAAACCACCAAACCGATCGTTTCACCTCGATTGGATAATAGGGATGGTTTTGCATACATATGTTTTGGGAAGACTATCCCCACGCCCCCCAAAAACGTGAAATAGTGGCCTAACGGTACCATTTTCAACATTGTGTCCCTAGAAACTGTATAGAATACCACAAGAAGCAGTTCAACAATCTGTGCATGTAATTTAACATGGAACATCATTTTTCCATCGTGCTTTGTACAAGGGTTTGTAATGGACAAACATACACACTGCTGGCACACACACTCAACATTTGCTTGCTGCACAACACGTCACCCCTTATGTACTGTACTCCAGACAAGCACACGTGCACCAAGCACATATTTTTGTTGCGCACGCTCTGCAGAGCACTACATCTCTCATGTATGGTATTCCTCTCGAGCATACATACACCCAACCCAGTACATGCGCCAACCACACATATATTGCACAGTTCTTCTCCATCCCGTACCGTACCCTTCCTAGAACCGCATACATTCATCGCAGTCATTATATGCTTTGCAGCACTCCACATCTACCTGATGTAGGCCAAGGGTGGGTTAAGCACACAGCAGCAGAACTTTTAAAAAGGTGAATGAGCCTGTAGGTCTCAGTCCAGTGACACAGGATAAAAAAGGGCCATTGATTTGTGGTAAAAAGCAGGCTTGGGCGTAGTTCGTGGAGTTTCGCTATGCTGAACTCCGCGAAGTGACAAAAAAACCCTGCGGCGTTCTGCAAGTAGCAGAGTGCAGTCGAACTGCAGTTCGCGCTGATCTTACTGCCGCTCGGGTAGAAATTCTACCCGGGCTGCAGCTTGCGCTCGCCAACTTACCGTTCGCAAGCAGGGAAAAAACTCTGCTGCATTACGCGGAGCTGAGTTTTCTGCACTCTACAAGCTCCAGGGAGTGCAGAAAACTCAGCAAATGGAGTGAAGTTCACCGCCCAGGCCTAGTAAAAAGGACCTGTTCATTGTTGCTGATCACTACAGAGTATGCTGCTACGATCGCTCGTGCTGCTTAACTGAAGGCAATGGGTGGGGGGTGCCCCTTCTAGTCCAGTAAGACCGCAGTCCTTGAGACAGGCCTATATTGTGGCGCACACGCATGATCTGTATTTACCTATGACAAAAAATCAGCATTAGGGATCCTTACAACAGTAAACTGGGGCACTCAGGCAGTGGTACATGTTTTAACCATGCAGGGTTATGTTCTGTCCCAACAGACACACCTACAAGAACAGAACACACCAAACCAACTCTTAACCTGGAGAGGTTGGGTGGTCAGATCAGTAAATCCAGCGGGAAAGTCCGCCAGCATTCCTTTGGCTCAATCCAGGTCTGTGTTCCACTACAATGTCCAACCCTTGCAAAGTAATTGAGCTTCTCAACTTCTTGGGATTCTCTGCGTTCATAGCCATCAACCATTTCAGTGGCTTATGAAACTTGGTGCTAAACAAATATGGTTGGAACTTACGCAAGTCCCATACTATGGCAAAGCACTCCGTCTCAATAGCCACACAGTTATGCTCTCTGTGTCGTTATCTCCTACTAATAAAATCTACTGGGTGCTCTCTACCTTTGTCATCCAGTTACGCTAACACCACTTCAACTCCTTTGTCAGAGGCATCCGTCTGTATAATGAAAGGCTGGCTGTGGTCGAGTGCTTTCAGAACTGGTGCAGTGCATAATTGCTTCTTCAGTTCCTCAAATGTCGTTTGACACTCTGCAGTCCATATTACCTTCCTGGGCTGCTTTGCATAGTTGTCCACAAAGGTTCTGTAATAACTGGTGAGTCCTCAAAAGGCCCTCACTTCACAGTCTGGGTAGTAGGTATCTCCCACTCCATCACAGACTGAATCTTGACACCCAACGGGGGAATCTTCCTGCCCCCCCCCCCCCCCCCTATGCCCAAGATAGACTACAGAGCACTGCCCGACCTGACACTTAGTTGCCTTGATGATCGGTTTCGTCTCCTGGTTCAATTCATTTCTGTATCCTAGTCAACACCTGTCCAAGGTGCCTCAGATGATGACTTTCCATGAATTGCTAACACTGCAATATCATCCAAGTGGGCCACACAGAATCCTTTCAATCCTGCAAGAACATGGTTCATTCACCAGGTGCTGAAAAGTGGCAGGAGCATTCTTCAACCCAAAGGGTAGCACCTTAAACTGAGACAGCCTCTCTGGCATAGAAAATGCAGTCTTTTTCCTAGCATTTGGTGCCAAAGCGATCTGCCAATATCTACTGGTCAGATCCAAGGTGCTCAAGACCTTTTCAGCACTTATCTGATGATCCACAAGATCATCCGCTCTGGGGATTGGATGGGCATCAGTTTTGGTCACCTCACTGAGGACCCTGTAGTCCACACTCAACTGCAAGTCAGTAGACCCTTGATTTGGTACTAGAAATGGAGGACTAGATCAAGGACTACAAGACCTCTCAATGACTCCCAGGTCTAACAATTTGTCAACTTCTCCTTTAATGCTTCCCTGAATCTTGTCAGACATTTTGTACATTCTGCCCTTCACTCAAAAACTGCCACCCGTGTCTGTCTTGCAAATAGACAGTTGTCAACCCTGTAGTTAGTGAGAAGAGGTTGGCAAACCATCCCAAAACCTCTCTACACTCTCTATTTTGCTTGGGTGTTAACTCGGGGGGTGGGGGGAAGGGGTGGCTAACTGAACTGCTTACATAGTGCCATTCTTCATGTCACTATGCGGCAAGTTACGAAGAGGCTAACTAACTGTCTTCCTCAACTTCCTCTGCCATAGCCATGACATTCACTTTGTAGTCTCTCCGCAGATAAGAATTCAGCCTGTTCACATGGAACATCCTCTTGGGTTCCCTTGTGGCACCTATCTCCACCAAGTAGTTTACCTCAGACATTTTCTGACCTACTTTGAATGGACCATTCAATTTGTCCTCTAAAGCCCTGGGACAAAAAGGCTTTGGCACAACATATCCTGACCTTCCTGGTACCCAGTCCTTCTCTTCCTAAGGCGAGTGGACCCTGCCCTGTGTGTCAATACAGAAATGCAAATGGACTGAGCCCTTCTCACTTTTGCAGAATCCCTCGATAGGCAAGCAAAACATGACAGGAGAAGATCCCACTTCATCATGAGGTTCTCTGACAGAGTTAAAACCAAAGAAAATGATGGACGGAGTGTTGAACATTGCAAGCACTCACCCCCAGTCAATTGATCTGGGTTTAATCCATCACCGTTCTTTAGCCCACTCTGCCACCCCAGTACAGACATAGCCATATGCAAATCAGTCTGACCCTGTGCCTCATGGGAGCAGTCCAGCCCGAACTGACAAGCCATGTCTTCCCTGGACCGGAAACAAGCTTCCTAGGACCAGTTTCTGGCATTTCAGCCGTCTTCAGCCAGGCTTGCTTGAATCCAGTGGCAAAGTGAGCAAGGGACTCACGTCTGAGCATACCCTGCCAACTTATGGCGAACAAAGCAAAAAACAAAGAAAATGATGGACGGAGTGTTGAACATTGCAAGCACCTACCCCCAGTCAATTGATCTGGGTGTTATCCATCACGTTCTCTGACAGAGTTCCCATCAAGCTTGTTCCCACATCTCCCTCATTGCCCGGTCAGAAGTTACCTTCCTTGGAAATCAGACCATAGAAAAGAGCCTCCACAGACTACATACTACTCGAAGACCTGTACTTCCACCTGGGCAACCACAGTGACCCCAAAACCACCACCCTCCTAGAGAACCGCACCAACATAGGGCTGAAACAACTTGTCTCTGCCCCCACTCTTGCAGAGGGACACACACTCGACCCCATCTTCGCAGCAGGAAACAACATCTTCAGCCATACCACAGAACTGCTCTGGACTAAACACCACTGCATCCATTTCTCCTTTACTAAACCCACCGCACACAAGCATGCTCGCTGCCTCCCGTGCAGAATCTGGAAGAAAGTCTCCAAAGAACACCTCACCTCCGTCCCAACTATGACAGACGCCAACACTACAGCAAGCAACCTCCACCAATGGATTGCCAACTGGGCCAACACACTTGCCCCACTCCAGAACACCATGAGACGACACAACAAGAAAGCTAACTGGTTCACCACAGCGCTCCAAGAATCCAAGCACTCCTGCCGCGACTGGAAAAGACGTGGAGAAACAGCAAAACTCCGGAAGCATGCTCTGCCTACAAAACAGCCACTACGGCACACCACCAACTCATCAAATCCACAAAGAAAAACTTCCTCCAAGACAGAATCCTCTCTAACGCCCATAACTCCAAGGAACTCTTCACCATCATACAGGAATTTGCCAAACCCAACAGCGAAACAACTAACGTCCATCCCTCCCAAGACCTCTGCAACAGACTCTGCTCCTTCTTTCACCTCAAGATCAAGATGCTCTACGACAGCTGCCGACAACCAAGACATCTGCACTGCCCCAATCCCCACCCCCAGTGACACCACTCACACAGACCCTTCTTACCTGGAACCCACTCACAATAGAAAAACACCCTAAAGGTCATGAACAGCATCCACTCCGGAGCACCTTCTGACCCCTGCCCGCCGAACATCTTCCACAGGGACGCCACAGCCATAGCACCCAAGCTTCGATTAACCTTTAATTGCTCCCTCAAGACCTCCACATTCCCCAACAACTGGAAGCGCGCCAAAGTCAACCCCCCCTTACCCCCCCTAAAAAAGCACCCTGCAGACCCAACGGACCTCAAGAACTTCAGGCCCATCTTACTGCTACCTTTCGTAGCGAAGGTCATCGAAAAGCCATCAACACCCAGCTAGCACACTTAATTGAAACCAACAACATCCTAGACACCTCTCAATCCAGATACCACAGCACTGAGACCACCCTCCTCGCCACCACAAACCTCTGCGCCCTCCTCAACCAAGGCCAAACGGCAGCCCTCATCCTCCTGGACCTATCAGGAGCCATTGACACTGCACACTAGCCACCAGCCTTCACGATGCCAGCATCCAAGAAAAGGCCCTAGACTGGTTTCAATCGGGCCTCACAGGCAGAACACAGAGAACAAGACTCCCACCCTTCCTCTCAGAACCGACAGAGATCAGATGCAGAGTACTCTAAGGATCCTCCCTCGGCCCAACCCTCTCCAATGTCTATATGGACCCCCTCGCAAACATCATTAGAAACCACTGGCTCAACATAGTCTCCTACGCCGATGACACCCAGCTCATCCTCTCCCTCACCAAGGAACCTGACATCACCAGGCACAACTTTCAAGAAGAGATGAAAACTACGGCTATCTGGACGAGAAACAGCTGGCTGAAACTCAACTTGTAGAAAACATAAGTCCTCTTCCTCGGATCCACCCCTTCTGCATGGGCAGACACCTAGTGGCCCCCCACCTTCGGAAACCCACCCACCCCAATGGACCATGCACGTAACCTCGGCAACATACTAGACTCAATACTCACCATGACTCGCCAGATCAATGCCGTCTGTTAGGCATGCATCAACACCCTCCGTATACTACGCGAGACATTCAAGTAGATTCCTCCACCCCCCTGACTCCAGGAAAACGGTTGCTCATGCACTCTTCACCAGCAGACTGGACTACGGCAACACCCTCATCGCTGAAATCAACAAAAATACTCCTCCGTAAACTCCGGACCGCCCAGAACACCACAGCCAGACTAATCCTCGATATCCCATGGTACAACCACATCACCCAACACCTCTGTGACCTCCACTGGCTCCCTGTTGAAAGAAGAATAACTTTCAAGCTGCTCATGCACGCCTACAAGGCCCTCCATAACAACAGACCTCAAAAAATTGCGTCCATATCCCCAAGAGAACCCTCTACTCAGCCAACCTCTCCCTAGCCACTGTCCCACGCTTCTATAGGACCAGAGCAGGTGGAAGGTCCTTCTCCTACCTCGCAGCCAAGACCTGGAACGATCTCCCTCTTCACTTCCGTCAAAGCCAGACACTGCACCAATTCAGGAAGGACCTCAAGACCTGGCTCTTCGAATGACCCCAACGGAGCTGCTCACACCCACCCCTCAGCGCTTTGAGACCCTAACAGGTGAGTAGTGTGCTCTACAAAACATCGTAACCGTGATTGCCACTACCGGCCCCCACTAATGGGGTCGGCTGGAACCAAGGATACCAAAGGTACTGATTTTGGACCTTGTGCACTTTTTAGGTCTCGCCTGAGCCAGCGCATGCGCTGTCTCAAGCGAGACATTTAGTAAGCCGGTTTTGAAAGCACTACCCAGAGGCTTATGCCGGCCACCAGCTTGCTGTTACGCACACAAGCGCGCGTGATGTGTACAGCTGCCAGTGTGAATCCCCTCCCCTACCCCCTCACTTCTCCCACTCCCTCCTGGTCAGCTTCATGTTACTTTCGCGCCGCGCGGCCGTGTCACTTTCACGGCCGCGCGGCCATTGCTTGTTTAACATGTGTTAATGCCTGGAACACTAGCGCTCATGTTTTGAGTCGCTGTGCGCTTGTTTGGGCAGCGGTTACGTAGAGAGAGGTTTCTGTGGATTCCTGCTGAGGCATTTTAGCCCCTCCCACTAGTTACAGTTTTTTGACCGTCCAGTTGCCACACAATTTCC
The DNA here is from genome assembly GCF_964204655.1 of Triturus cristatus. Taxonomy (NCBI): domain Eukaryota; kingdom Metazoa; phylum Chordata; class Amphibia; order Caudata; family Salamandridae; genus Triturus; species Triturus cristatus. The sequence continues at coordinate 599,004,826 of NC_140588.1, forward strand.
TCACTGACAGGGATCCTTATAAAGTCCCTCTAGCAATGCCCTCAGTCCTCCAAATGTGGTTGGCAGGAGTGGTTAGTGGCCGTGTCTTCCATGCTTATCAGCTACATATGGGCTTGGCAGCTGTGTGTTTGGGACCGGGTTTGCATTGCCATGGGCGATGGTTTTGGTGGGCAGCACCTGACACAATCTGTTTAATTTCCCGCCTAGTGCCCTGCCGGAGGATAGATTAGCAGTTTCTCATAAGGGATCAAAGTGTTGTTTCACGATATTAAATGCTTATTTGGACAACTCGGCTACGGTGCCACAGGGAGTGTGGCTGGCCGCATTACATTTTAGCCGGACTGATCCGGTACACTGAAGTCTTTCTCATAGCACAATATACGTGCGCAGCGCCTCCCAAAAACAGTATTACAGAGGGGTGGGGGAAGTGGAGCAATTCATATTTTGTGTATGTTAATAGCGGACTTGCAAATTGAATGCACGTTTTTGTCGATGTAACTTTTTGTGACATCAGTGCACATTTTTGATAATAAACCCCCAACCCCATTTAATGTTACTTATACCACGTAGCGTAAGAAACTTACAATATATTGTTACGTACGGTGTCAGTTGTTGTGTTGAACGTTACTGTCACTAGTGTAATTTTTAGGCACATCGTTCCACATTTTTACATAGCAAATATTTACTCCTAACACTGAGGGAACTGCAAGGGTAAACCAACATTTACACGAGATCACTTGTATTTAAAGAAGCGCCACTTTCATATCCGACTCCAGGTTTGGTAATGCAGTGGGAGGGTGGACGGCACCCTGTGGGGGGTGCAGCTCATACACTGCTGGCATGCCGTGGCACGTGTTTAGGGTTCACTGCGCTGTATGCTCACACTTTTGTTATCTGGTCAGATTTGCGGGCAGTTCAGTCTGGTTGAAAAGACTGCAGCTTCAGGCGTCCGTCTAAGCTGGAGAAAGAGCTTGTGCTTAGAGCGCAGATTGGCAGTAAGTGTTAAATACCTGCTGTGTCAGCTCCGCTTTTTATCCTTCAATGTAATTTAATTACTGTGGTATTCTGCATATAAACAGCCCTTATTTTACTGGCTGATTTTCGTTTGGCGTTCAAGCTTCTTTAAGCATTGCCCTTTGAGATGAAGTTATTATTTCATGCATTGCTCCAATTGCAAGCTATATAATAATCATGGAATGTTTTTTTTATTAGAAATAAACAGTTTGTGAATGACTGTAGATACCAGTCAGAGCCACTCGAAAGGAGTTTGATTACGCAATGCCTGACTAGTTGTCCCGTTTTCTTGCTGTATTATATACTCATTCTCAGTGCTTGAAATGGAGAAAAAAAAGTACAGGCACTCTGTAGCAGAGAAATGCCGGTACTCTCCAGTTAAAGGTATTGCATTTCTTTTGAGAAGTGCCGGTACTCTCCTCCTCAAAATAAAAAAAGTGCTGGTACTCCGTACCGGACAGTACCGGCCCACGTAGAGCACTGCTCATTATATTGTTTTGGCAACCATTATGGGCATTTTAAAGATAAAGGCATGTGAAGAGCAGAGATCTAAGACAAAGAGTCCCCCCCCCCCCCCACCAACCTCCTCCGTCTCTGAGATCAAGTGGCCTTTAGGTGTAAATGTGGCTAGCAGGAGTCTAACCAAACTAGCTGTAGAGGCCCCATGGGATAGCTCCTCGCCGACACCAGGCAGGCCCAGCAGCATATTGGGACTAGAGTGCGGATGGCAGACGACCATATGTTCTGTTCGACCCCACTTGTCACCATTCCAGCTCTCTGTCTCGCTTTTGCTGCGCTTACAAAACATGTTTACCCTCGCAGCATGCGCTTTTAGGGTTTCCCTGCCAACTCTCGACAGTTTCCTCCTCGCACTGGGTGTTTTTATACCATCTGTCATGAGTGTGCTTAGAACTGTAATGCTGAACTGAGAAGCACAGTTATGCATGCCGACCATTGTATAAACTGGGGCACTGGTGCAATTTTTCTCTCAGGGCATTTTATTAATATTGTGGGACTAAAATTGACTATATGCAGCCTTTTCCCCACATTTCCTTGCCAGGGTTTCTCCACAACTCCTTCGCAGCAGTTCCTCCTGGTCCACCATCACAACGCGTTATCAAGGCAGCACTGCTTTCTTTAACAGTTACATTGGTGCACGATTGATCTGTGCATTTATATTCCAATGTGCACTGCTTACTAAAGGAAGCACATTTGATATATTTTCTGGACAGGGAGGCACTTGCATGTTCTGAGCAGATCCGTTTATTGTTGGCAATTATGTATACATTTCCTAATTTGTGCCATGTATCCCTGCGATGCAGTTACATTAGTTCAACCTTGGAATTAAGGGACAACATATTAACTATTTGAATACTTAACTTCTCTACAACAAAGCTTAAAAACATTGGTAAAGCCAATAGATCTGCCTAAACACTTATAAGGCCCAAAAGGCGAGGCCTATTGGCTATGCCAATGCATGTTAAGATTGTGATTGGGTAGGGTCTTAACCTTCAGGGGGCCCTCATTCAGCCTAAGTATTTGATTGATTGAGAGCTCTCCCTGCCACCTTTGCAGTCATGCTTCTCAGAGGTACAGCTTCTGAGTAACCGGTGGCATGATCCACCACAAGAATATAACTCACTCCAATATAAATAAGATCAGTCTCCCTCGGAGTGTTGAAGACCAATCAAGAAGCTAAAAAGCCTTCTTATAATATACAAATTTGTTATGTCTGTCTCAGTACCTAGAGGCAAACAACGCTCTCTATCGTTCAATTTTCCGCCCGTGGACAGTATCTCATAAAGCAGTAACTTCAGAGGTGGCCCCCACTGGATAAAGGGCCCCTGCAATGCAGTGTTATTGGTTTAGCAAGTCCCGTACGGCACGTAGTATGTGGCTTAGTCCACCGTGGCCCTCTCTTTGCCTACAGGGGTCGCAGAGTCAACACTGCTCACGGACAATGGTCCAACTGTTACCTCACTCAGGGAGCCCTTTTGGTAGGGTTCCGCACTGGACCTCGATCCCTCCAATGCTTTCCTCTTCCTCGGAGGGCCCACTGGTCTTGTCAAGCTGGCTGGTGCTCCAGGGCAGGTGATCTTGGTTTTCCCTGGGTGATGTCCCCTCTTTCAGTAGGACACCTAGCAGGCGTTTGCCTCCAGTCCTGGTCACAGGAGTCGTGGTCACAGGCCGAAGTCTTGCAGAGCTTTTCCTTCTCATATGACCCATCTAACGGCTCGGCAGATGACAGAGTTTGGGATATCCACCTCCCCTTCTTATAGTCCATTTCCAGACACCAAAATGTGATTATGGTCTGAATCTTTAAAGTTTAATGTTGATGTTCTGCTTCTTTTTAAGTATTTACTTTTCTCTTTTCCCCTGAAATGATATCTGGCACAGCAGGCAAGACTCCGAAGCTGATGACGCACAACACAATTCATGGGAGTAGCCAGAGTTCACATCTGGGTGTCCGCCACAGTGATATGTGAATCAAAAGGTTAATCCCAGGCTCCCAGCCCTACTCTTTAGGATTCCCCTATCAGCCCCATCTCCTTACTGAGATGTTTCTGGGTTGATTCTATGGGATCTATCACTGAATCAAAGAGCAACCTTCTGAAGTGTAGAAGAAGAGTCCCTTCCTCCCTTCTTCCAGTGTGTGTCTTTCATAGCCCACAGGAATGCAGCAATACATAAATCTGTCTGGGAGATTCCTTTTGTCCTCATGTCTTCACCAGGCAGGCTTTTGCTTCACCAAATGGAACTCGGGGTCCTCCATGTAATGTAAGGTTAAGTGAGACTACAAGGCGCATAATTCTAAGAAAAACAACACTCTTGCTATATATTCTGTACTAGAAAGTAGCAGAACTCTCCTAAATGTAAGTTTACAAGATGGCGCAATGGTTTTGACCTTTCTTTTACACAGCATTCTATTGCGGTACTATTTAATTTCAGACGAAGAGAATCAGAACTACAATACCCATAATGCATTGCATTGGGTTGTGAACATCTGCCACCGAAGACCCGTGCACAATATTTCACTAATCTTGCTTACATACGGGACATGTGTAGGTGAGATACACGTGCCACCGTTCTCACTGCACTACCTCATTAAGCAATGCTCGGTGTACAGTAGCTTTGCTCACCAAGGACGCTATACGCAGCACAGCAGCATATACAGAACTGCATATAGTGCACACCGAAGAGTGCGGCTTTTCTGACACATACACACGGGCCAGAACGTGTGTGCCCAACCTGTGATGCAATAAATCAATCCTTGCACCACACATGTGGTACACCTTGGCTTTAACAATACCTGGAAGTTCACAAGTAAACCTATGCCATCTACGCCGGAGAGCTCCCGATTGTTTTCTTTGCAATATAAGAGTCCTAGTCATGATCACAACATGACTGCGAATACCAGAATGCAAAGCAAAAACACAGAGCTGGTAACCTCTCCCAACTGAGTACGCTACGGGGGTCTTGGGTACGACGATTTAAGGTATAACGGCCTTGCTGACCAACGTTTTTGATAATGCTGCTCTGCCTATAGGAAGGAAACTGAACTTTAAACTACAGTGCACTTTAAATGCCCACATGCTTTGCGAAACCACGTACCTGCCTTCACATTCAAGGCCCCAATAAAAGTAAAACTTTAAAACACACAGCTCGGTTTCCTCATCGGGGCCCCCTTCACTCTGCTTAAACCTCAATTAGGCTGTGGAGTCCCTAACTTTAAGAAATACTGGTGCATAATTTGCACAGGAACTTGCAGGTGATGGAACCGGCACTGATTTTTGGGAACCACTCCCATGAGCTTATTTTTCTTCATAATTTGGCGGCAAGCAAAAGAGAAAAAAGGGACTAAAAAAAGATACAGAAATAGAGAGGAACGTGCAAAAGTGAGAAATCGAGAAGACGTAGGGAAGTGGAAACTAGTATCTAATGTAATAAAAAGTTCTCGCTGTATTTTGATACATTATATGGCGATTCTCGTTGATTAATAAATAGGAAAACTGAAGAAGAAATCTGTGCACAAGTGTGCTCCTGGGGGACCCTGAAACAGTTCCACGCTTACAATGAAACAGACAAGCTTAAAACAATGGTATGGAATGTGTCTATTGCTAGTGGCAGACACTGACTCGATCATATCCACCTATCAGTTTCGGCTGTCTATAAGTATATAACTGCATGTGCACCTGTAGGGGTGCCTAGATAATCTATCGTCATGGCTGTCCTGCGTGGTTTAGTCTGGATGTACATCTATGTGTGTGCTGTTCTGCCTGCATTTGTGCTTCTAAGGTTATTCCAGAGCCCCCTCCGCCCCTTACAGCTCCTCCCCACTTCGTCTCGTACTGTGACTTCTGCTTTTAAAGGTAACCACTTGTACTGGGGTTAAAAGTCAAATGAGTGTAATTGGCCATCGAGCATGCTGGGAAATACTCTCAACCTCGCACGCAAATAAATTAATTAATGCAGATGTCCGCGTGGCCCACATGGTCTCAAACAGAGGAGACGACAGCATGGTGTTATTGCGAAATAAACTGGCGGCTGCCAAGAAAGCCAACCATGCACACACAGGGCAGCTTCCAGCAGCAGCGTGCGGATTCAAGTGGAGACCTACGACGACTGAGAGGGGGAGGGGCATACATGCCAGCGGGGGTATGGAAGGGGTAATGAGAACTATGGAGAGCGGAAAAGAATGGGCATCAAACTGACCATGCACGCCCAGTAAGTGCATCTAAGGAGACAAGCAAACCAGTAATCCAAAGCCGTCGGTCCGGTTGGACCAGCTCCGCGGATCCCTGGCAGATCTTTAACAGCCAGAAGCCGCGACGCACAATGTCAACACGGGCTTTCTCTGGTCATTCATTAGCAGGGGGCGGTGCCAGACACAGCTCGCACCTCGTGCGCCGTACTTGCTTCACCCTGCAGGCCGCAGGCACTTTCCTTGCACAAAAGGCTCTGTACAAGGCGGGGGAAGGGAGTTGTGGGTCCAAATGGCAGCACAAGTTAAAGCGATCTTGGAAGCATGCTCAGCGATGACAGCTGGGAGTCACAGCAGCAAAAGAAACACTCCGAGGTCAGACGACTGCAGGAGCAGCGGAAGAGAAGGCAACTGTAGGCTTTGACGTAGGCGAGGGCTGTTCGGGTTGTTAGCGGTATGTAGAACTGAGGCAATGCGTGGTGGCCTGAAAGAAGGCAACCCAGGACACAAACTACTGTAACCTACAAATCACGTTGCAGCCCGTCTGAATATTTGTATCAAGCTCTGAAGAACACATTTCTCCCGCATGACCAAAGCAGCTCAGAGACCACCGGAAGGTAGCTCATAGGTTTACACCCGAAACTATATGGAGGGTTCTGCAATTACGTATAGACTGATATAGACCAATGTAAGCGGGAGACATTAAAGGGACATATACAGAAGGTAACCATGCTGTGGATTATGAAACAAAACTTAAGATCCGCCCTCACCAACGGTAGCAATTGTAGGGACGGGTTTGTGGCAGAACATGTGAGGTCAACGAGGGGCAAAACAAGCGCGCGTGCTTCGCGCAAGTGGGGGAGGAGGGGAGTGCGGCCGAGAGCAGGCAGCGTTTACCTTGTGGGCGCGAGCGCGATAATTGCTAACACATGGCGCCGCTCGCTCCCGCAAGAGAATCGCCAAACGTGCACGCGTTGCCATTCAAAGCAATGCAACGCATGCACGTTTTTGCCTGCAAAACCGGATCGATTTCAAAAGGTCTTTTTGCCTAGGCAGCGCATGAGCACTGCGTAGGCGAGACCTAAAAATGGAGGAAGGGAAGTGGGTTGCAAAAAAAAAGCATATGGAATATTAGGTGCCACCAGACTACAGCTCTTTGTACCTTGATGTTCCTCGTCAAGCTCTTGGAACACTAGTGTTACTTGTGATACCGCTAACAAAATGTCCCCAATCACCTATATTACACTTGCGTTTTTTGTTACTACATGTCCAATCATCCTGTTACAAACATGCAGAGCACCACACCATGGCGTTGATGTAGCTGGTGTCTGTATTTGGTTCCCACACCGCAATATGACTCAGAGTTTCCTCGGTTGGATTGAGATGCCAGCAGCCAGGGTGGGCACATCTACCGTCAGTTAAAGCAAGGCCAAGATTTTGAGCTATGTAAACTGTTAAACTTGAGTACTGTACATGTCCTTTGGGGCACAAGCTAGGAAAAACTATTCTGCATTAATTAACGTGTGACAATAATTCAAATGTGTAGATGACTGGAGCATTCAGAAGGATGCCCTTGCCTTTATACATTATTAAGGACCGCACCCAAAGCTTTGACTATTTATAACTACTTGCAAAGCATTAACATGATTAGACAAAAGACTAAAACGGAAGAAGTGTGGGAACGTGACTTTCCTACATGCTGGCCATTATCACTCTGGAACGGCATATGGACTAAGATACGCAAATCCTCCAGGGCAGCAAATACCACACAAACATTATTCTTTGTTTACAACAGGCTCTTATTTACGCCAGCTACCTTTTTTTTGTTTAAATCGATTTTATTAACTTTTTCTTTTGTTTGTTTTTGCACATTGGTCAATAAAACATAGTCCGAATAGCACCCATGTAACAGATGAGAAAGGAACAGTGTACAGCTGAGTTGATAGCTACATGACAATGAAACATTCAGTGCGCGGTAATTACGTCAAAGCTTGCGGCAATATCTCAGGAAAGACAGAGTGGTGTTGACAAGTCGCAGCATCGAGTAATGTAGGAGCAGTGCAGTTCAAACGTAACCGGGGACATAGGGCACAACAAAAATGAGGGCAACGAAAGCGTACGAAGGATAGGATAGAGTCGCGCAAGACCTGCCGCCATAGTTACATTTGCTGTAGGACCTCAAACTCCCCTAAGGCTCAGCAGTAGCGGGGTGTCACGACAAAAGGGTAATGGCAGTCGGGGTATTGGTGTCAGACCTGAGTCGCGTCGGGGGGGGGGGCACCCTGAGTGGTAGCAAAGGTTTCTCAACCATACCAGATACCTGTTGGACTTGTTCAACTCCCAATGCTGACCTATTCCATATGCTATTTTCATGCTCACATGTACATCATTTTTGGAGACAAGTATGGTCTCAAATTAACTTAATTTTTTATACCAAATTTTCTTTTTCTTTTACACATATTTTCTTAGGCAGCCTCTCTTCTATTTGGGATGAGGTGTCGCTCAATGTCAAAATTGTTGATTTACAATTAGCAATTGCTCTTCAGCAAATCACAATTAATTGGAAAGATTCTACAAAAATCTCCTATAAGGCTTGGTGGTATACGGTTTGCCACATCATAGATTAGATACTGCCTTTGTATATCCTATTCATATGGCAACGAAACGTCTTGATTTGTGGTCACCTGTTACAAAATATATTGATATTAGTGCCAAACGATGTTCTTTGCTCAAACCTTCCCAACAGGAAGTTCTTAAACCACCTTGACTCTCCTAAAGGTTCCAAAATGTTCTTTTTTTGTATCCCAATGACATTTATGTTTCACATATCTTGCTTTTTCTTCTTATCAAATTAATATTCATAGTCCGATGTTTTTACTTTGAATGTAATATGCTTTAGATGTATTAATGTAACTTTAACTTTGTATACTGTATACAGACACCTCATTCTCTTTCAATAAAAACTTTTTGAACTGAAAAAGAAGGATGCCCTTTACCACTCGCTTGCACTTCACCTGCACATATATGGACGCCACGCAATTGTGGTAAGATGACTCAATGATATCTAGATAAGGAAATATGTATTTTTTGGCTCCCTCTTGATTGCTAGTAATTTGAATTTATAGAGCATCAATCTTTAAGTCATAAATATAATGTGGGCAATAGATTTCACAAGCTGACCTTGTTAGTCATTATTGTTTGTCTTTAGCATATCAACACTGTGCTAGAGACCTGATCTTTTCCACCACTGAGATTTAAACACTACAGCTTATCGTTTGGGTAAGATGGAAAAAGAGGAGTGTTTTTTATTCTTGAGTGCTGTGCCCACCACAACACAAATTTACACCATTTTGACTCTAGTATGTGCACTGTTATGTGAGATACCTGTCCATAATTCAAGTGCGATTCATATAAATTCACTATCCAATTGCAGTCAGATTTGTTTTTCAGACCCCTAATCTCAGAGAGCCATATTCTGCATACATCTTCCTCCCGTCAAAGCAGAGTTTAATTATTTATTATTTTTCCTTTCTAGTTTAATTTGAGCCGAAAGGGCGCTCTTGTCCTGATAAATATCACTTGACAGCTCGTTTGAGGATGCTGCAATGGCAGAAACCTGTTGGATCACTACATGGGGGTCAAATTAATCCCCATGTGGCTTTAATCGAATTCCTGTAGGGGCGTCCATCCATTATAGTTTTGCATTTTCTATTTGCATCTGCACCCCTAACCCCACATCCAGTAAAACATTAATTATGGTGTTGCACCTAGCACCTTCTGCCAGGTCACCCCAGATTTTTGCCTTGCTTTGCTGAAATCATTTTTTTGGCTTTTATGACCGCGCACTTTTCTACTGCTAATCAGTGGTCAAGTGCTTGTGCTCGCTCCCTAAAACATGGTAAAATTGTCCTACACCGGATTATTACGTTTAATTAACTTGTTAAGTCCCTAGTATATGGTGCTATGTGTAGCCTGGGCCAGTAAAATAAATGTTACTAGTGGGCTGCAGCACTCATTTTGCCACCCACTAAAGTAGCCTTTTAAAGCCTGTCACTGCAGCCTTTTGTGTAGTTTCAAGCTTCCTTTTCGATGTGGCAAAATAAATACTGTGCCAAGCCGAAATCTTAACTTTGAATACCTACGAGTTGCCCATAACGTAGCTCCTAGAGTCTCATAGGGCTGGGTGCATGGTATTTAAAAAGTAGGATATGTGGTTTTAAGTTTACACCACTTGGCAGTGAAAAAATCCTAGATTAACTTTTTGCTGTTATAAACCCTATCTCTCCCATAGACTAATACTGAGTTGCCCTGTTAAACTTATGAGTGCTAACTTCAGATTGGGAGCAGGTAGAGATATTCTTTCTAAACTCAAATGACTTGAAATGTAAAATCCTTTTGAACTGTGGAGTTGGATTTTATGTTACAATCTTGAAAATACGACTTTTAGGTAGGTGGCCTTTCGTGTACTAACAAACAGTGCCTTTCTGCCAGTGGCCTGGATCACATGACTATGAATGGCTCTGCTTTTGGGGATTGTGTTTTGCTTCTCGACAGTGAAAACTGAAGTACCTAAGGCTAAGCAAAACTGCTACCATAGTTTTTGTGGCCTAATTATTTAATGAACCATTACTCAAAGCACGTGTGAAATTCAACACCATGTTCACTTTTCTAGACAAGACTCTGGCATCCCTAAAGAAAGTGTTTAGCTCCTATTTTTGATGTAGGCGCTAGCCAAGGCAGTGGGTGCTGGTCTGGCCACTTCTCAGCATACAGCTGCCAGACAGGACAGGCTAATAGAAGTTCAGACAATGACCTAACCAAAAATATGTCGGGGGTTTATACCCTCAGCAGGTGCATTCCACATCATGGCTCCTGTATCGGATACTGGGGAGTTCCAGTGTGCCTGGAGGATTCTCCAGTAAGGATTACCTTTTTCTTTTCTCTCTTGAAAGTGACAGTTAGGTTGGCAGACTTTGTCCATAGATGGAAATACATCATCAGTTATGCATGAGTGCTGCAGAGTGGTTCAGGCTGAGCTTTACTGTACCCTGTAGAGGCCCTGCTCCCCTATCTCTTCAGGAGTGGAATGCGATCTAGTGACTGAAGAAATGGCAGCCTTTTCCTTGTGAGAAAGAATGACAAGTGGCATTGTCTTGACCTCAGTCTGTAGGAATTCAACAAGTGGATGTTCTTCTGACTTTTCATGTTGGAGGTTATTCACCTCCTCAGAGACATGTTTCATACATAGGAATACTATTGTGAGATTGGACCTGAAGTATGCATACCTGACTGTCCCCCCTTTTCTCCTGCAGTTAAACTGGGAGGACCAAGTGTACAAATTCACAACTCTACCTTTTGACTTTTCATTGGCGTCTTGGTGCTTCACCTTGGTATTAAGGCCAGGTATAGTAGAATTGTTAAGGTCCAGAGGAGGCCGGCTGATGTTCCATAACGAGAATGTCATCCAAATCAACAGTGTCCAAACAACCTGAAGGAGTATTTGCACTTGGCTGCTAAACCTTCGCAGAGCGTAGGCTTCATAAATGTCAAAATTGGTTCCCAAATGGAAAATGATCTTCCTGGTGTCTGTGATTGACTCATTGCAAGCTATGCTAAAGTAGACATGGGGGAAGGTTAAGGCAATCCAGAAGGCATTGTGGATAACTTTTTTTTTTTTAACGTAATTCTTTATTGAGAGATTAAAGGTATATAAATTCATAAAAGTATAATGCATCATAATAGACCTACTCTTCTGAGCAGAATGTGTCGCTGAGATAGCTGGACTCAATTTCAGTGGTGTTGGCATCGTCCATCCAAGCAATTTTCCTTTGATGCTCTGCTCCCTCAATCTGTAGAGGCTGACATCATTACATTTGATAAGGGGACTGACATAGTGGAAATTAGTGACTCTGTTCCACAGAACTCCAGTGGGTCATATGTAGGCATAAAACAATAGGGACATTTTTGGTTTGACACCCAAATAGCAATTAAATCAAACACCAGTTGCCTGGGCTGGGGTGCGGGATATGGGACTGCACTACTGATGGGTTGTGCAAAGAAGTTGAGCATAAGCCCTATATTGATTCCCTAAAGCTACTAGCAGGTTCTTTTGTGATCAAACACAGGACAGGAAATAGTCCCTTGCAGAAGATGGACAATTTCTCTGCATTACTTTATATCAATCTGTTAGGGGGAACTGTTCGAAACCCTTATGGCAATTTTATCTCGAGAGACAGATTGTGATGATGGTGGAATGTTTCTTTGGCTGTCAGTATTTAGTAGCAGACTGTCGTTCTTGATATTGGTTGGACTCCAGCGTGGGGAAACTGAACTCATACATTTTTCAAGCACTGATAAAAGTTGGTGTCTGTGCGAGGTGCCTATTTCCACCACACCATGTATTTCACCTGGAGGCTTTCCTGCAGGATTGGGTAACAATGACTAACACAGTTGTGCATCACTTTACCGCAATTCTGAAGGCTACAGTACACACCCAGAGGCAGATTGTTAACCTGACAGTAACATTACATGTGACAAGAATGGTGAGCATTCCTCATGCCTAGGAAGTCTCTCCAGGAATTGTGTAAGTCTGTGACTTGCATGAGTTATTAGGTTCACTCTTTAAACTTGCACTCTAGCAGCAATAGTCTTTTGAACACATCATACAGGATATCGTCCGCCTTTGTGTTTTGACAGACCAGGATCTGTTCTAGTGATGTTCTGACGAAAGTTGTGAGACCCGGTCTCGGCCGAGGTGGCTGAAGCATAATTACACAGTGTTAGAAATGAGATCTCTGGTTGGCTAAGGCTTGCGCCAAAGCCAGGCAGAGACCACCACTCTAGTCAGGGCTTGGGAGTTACACGCCAAAGATAACCCCTGCTCACCCCCTTGGTAGCTTGGCACGAGCAGTCGGGCTTATCCTGGTGGCGATGTGTAAAGCATTTGCGCATGCACACAGCAACAACACCCCTGGCACACCACAAAAGGAACTCCACACAAGGTTATATATAAAAATAGCCTTTGTATTATAATAAACACATTAGATCATTATCACATAATGTACACTGTGCCAACTGGCACTGGGCAATATTCACAGGGGGCTATTTACACACGACAGGGCCAATGAGGCCACTGTCATAACCATCACACATCACCAATTGTAAATGTAACACAAATAAAAAATGGAGAGCACCACCAGTAACTACTGGCGAAATACTGAACTGAGACCTAGATCATGCAACGTAAATCACAGTGTGCCATAATCATCACATAAGGCCTAAAACACAGTATGCAATCACTGTAGGCATAAACACATGAGGTCTAAAAACCATTAGTTTAACGCATTACGCAATTGGCATCACAAGCATAAATACATTAGGCAATACCTGAAAGCTTGAGCACCATCACATAGTGAAGATAGTAGATATAGAACATATAATCAATGTAGAACACCACCAGTAATTACTGGCAAACACTGTACTCCGGAGGATAGCCTGCAACATAAAGCATATTATGCAATCAGCATCACATCATGCGCAAACCACCTTATGCGCCAACTTAGAACTCTGCGCCCTATGTCCAGCAAAGTCAGGGCTGGCTGCGCATGCAGCAAAAGCAGAAGGCGCAAAAGATCAGGCTTAAACGTGGCAGCTGCCCACTACTTGCTGGGCAGCTGTAAAAAATGAGCACGGGCACCAGCGTGCCCTCTGAGCCCCTCTCTGGGACTCTGAAGCTGGAATGCCCCCAAGAAAAATAATGGGGCTGGCAACTACTGTGCCCCGAGTCCCCCTCTGGGACTCTTTACCACAAATTGCACCAATGTTGCAGCTGCTGCTAACTGGCGGTACAGCTGATGTAGAAATGGGCAATGGCACCACTAGGTCCTTGTGAGCACCACCTTGGGACTCTGAAGCACAACTTGCCCCCACGGTGCAGCTCCACTTGGGGACTCTGAAACAAAAACTGCGGTCCCAAGTTGCAGCGGCCCGCTCTCCTGCAGGGCCACTGAAGGACACAGGCACTGCCACCACTGTGCCTTGTGGGCACTCAAGATGCACCCGGTCTGCCCCCCACTCACCGGGACACTCCACGCGCTGCTCCTGAGCTCCCTTCTTCGCCGGCGATCCCAGCAGGCCTGCTTCCACTTCTGGCAGGTGGGGGAAGGTTTGAAGAGCGGCAGATGGAGCCCGCTAGGCTCCAGTCGTCTTGTGCAGCCAGCCCGCTCGGGACCCGGCTGCTTCCTGGTTCCAGCCACGCCCCCAAGCAGGCAGTCCCGCTTGACTTCCTGTTCGCCACGGCCGTACCTCTTCTGGATCCCGGGCTGCGGTAGTGATTTCCAGGCAGCAATGCGGGGTGGGCTCCAGCTGAGCAAATAAAAAAACTAATGCGGGGTGGGCACCCGCTTCGAGGATATAAAAGCGGCACGAATGCGGGTTGGGCTCCCGCTCGTAAAAGGTGCAATAAGCGGGATGAGCACCCGCTAGCGAACACAAAACGCGGGGTAGGCTCCCGATAAGTAAATACGCAACAATGCGGGGTGGGCATGACAGCGGTGTGGGCTCCCGCTGTTTTAAATAGCTATAAAGCAGGGTGGGCACCCATATTAAAACAATCACAAAAGCGAGGGAATCCCCTTTTCAAAATGCTCGCAGCTCCGTGCTGCAGTGAAAACAGAAGCGCTGCTTCTTAAAGTCTGCACAAGAGCGCCCCCAGGTGCTAGATGTCCACAAAGTCCCCAGACAGGCAGAACCAGAGGATCTTTGGTGCTGGGGAGACCCCCAGCAAAGCACAGCCAGGCAGGCCAGCATGCAGGGACCCCCAGGAAACAGCAGCTGGGTCCCGCGGCGGTTCCTTCTGGCAGAGTGTCCTCTTTAGAACACAAGCACAACAGAACCTTTTCATGGGGTCACAGCCCCTTCTTTAATACACATCTTTCCTTTGTCACACAGCACAGGGCCACTTGGCCCCGCTTTATTGGAATAAGCTTCCCATGCATTTGAGACAATGCTCCGACCACCTACAATTCAGAAAGTATTTCAAGACTATTCTTTTCTGATTATGTTCTAGCAGCTTAGCTTTTCCTGATACCTGTTCGAAGTGCAGCGATACCCCTTCGGGGGTAGATTCAGGCGCTATATAAATAAATAAACGGGTGTACTTTTCACAGTGGCAGAATGCCACGCTTGCCTAATATCACAGATTGTTTCTTATAGTTATCTACTTTATAATGCCAATGAAATATCTTGGGGTTTCAGGTTTCATCACCTTTAGCCTCCCAGAAAGGACAAAAATCTAAGCTGAAGACACCCCTCTCCAACAAACTTATGACACAAGGGAAATTGCATAATTTCATCAGGTGTGTTTTAAAAATGGGGTATTATTCATTCCCTTCTACCCTGCTATATTTCTGTTATTTGCTTCTGGTAAAGCAATCATTTACCACACAAAGCTCGCATGTGTACAAATTTCCCATTTTGGAATTATTTTCTTTGGTACAGTTATGGTAGTGTGCAAAAGTGAAGTCATTCACGCAAAATAAATGAGTCTTTCTTAAACATTGTGGAAATTGTTGAATAAAGTTCACGATCTGATAAGGTTGTTGTAGTAAAGTGTTTTGCTTCTTCTTCCTTTCATTCCCACCTTTTGTATTGCTCAGCCTGTATGTAACCTGATTGTATGATTCCGTCATGGAATGTTGGTGTGCTTGATGATCTAAGAGACAGTCAGTTGGAGATGGATGGCTGAGCAGATAAGAAGATGCTCCTGGTGGGGCTACCTTTTACCATCTTATCAAACTATCTCCATGATCTGGAATTGTAACATAATAAATCTACATCTTTGGAACCATCTACTTGGCTACTTGGCTATATTACTACTACAACATTTTGGCGACGATCTGGTCTTCAAACCCTGCGTAAATACGAATTCAATGGACTACATTACAAGTAACCTTCCTACAGCAACTAAGACATCTACAAACTCTGCAACTACATCAAAGAACCCAAGCTTAAAACATCTATGCGTTACCTCCTGGCAGCCCTAGCCTCACCAGTGACTATAAGACACCGGCCAGCCTCACTGGGCGTGCCAATGTCCACTCAAGCTTGGTGAGTTGTGTACTTTGTGCTACCTTGTCCAGCCTGGGTGTGTGTCATTTCAGTTTGACAGCTGTGTTTCAGTGTCCATCAACATTTGTGACTTTCTACTTTGTGTGCTACCTCATACTCTTACTCCACATTTATTGTTTGAAATAGTGTTCTCCGCCTTCCTTCGTGCTATATTTTATCGATGTGCTTGGAAAAGACTACAATATCTGCACATTCCTATTGTTGTGTGGTACGCAACTAGCAGCTGTTTGAGTGTCTTTGAACTGTTCAGTTGATACCTCTAATTGGAGCAAGTATCGGCGTGAAGTGTCCGATTGTGCGAGGTGCATTTTGGAGACATTAATTTTATTTATGACGTTGGTAAAGTTTCTTCATTCAAAATTAGTATTAGCAGTGTGGCACTCACCAACGGATTCTGCTCGAGCTCACCGTGAGCCTGGCTTCTCCGTGCGCAGCCTCCTGTGTCTTCACTGCACACATCTTCCGGTTGCCTGCCTGCTCTGCTCACAAGATGTGCCATGAGCCATCCGGCTCAGCGTCACATACGTGCGCCATTTTAGGATTGGCGTACTGCTACCTCTAAGTGAATCTTCCATGTACAACCACCATGTGTTCGCTCTGTTTTCAGTGCACCGCAACCTACGGAGCAGAAGTGAGAAGTACTTCTAGTTGTGCATGGCTGACCCCTATAGAGTTAATGAATCGCGATGCTGCCGATGATGAGGATATTGTCGGGGAGCTGCATTTATTCAGTTTCACCTTTGACAGGGCACAACACGACTGTGACGGAGACTATGTTGCCATCAACCAGGTATTGTAGCTACTGGATCAGATAGTAATGAATCTCTATCCATATTTGCTACTATACTATGACTGTGTCCGTGACATTTTAACGTCAGAGTATTCGACTATGACTGCTGCCAGAGTTCTTCTTTTCAACGGGTTTCTGTTAAGCAGCGAGGAGATTTCACGTCCTTGTCTGGCAGCAACAAAGATTGGCAGCTACTTTCTTCGTTTCATGCTTCAGTTGGACCTGGAACTGCACGCTGTAATGACACCACCCAAAATGATTACGGTGACTGCTTTATTTATTTTAATTTGTTTCTTTTATTCTTTACAGCGTGTAGCCTACTGTACATTGTTTGTGCTTGCGATACATTTGAAGACATGTGCTTTTCTTTTTATTCAATTCCTGGGGAATTGTTTTCGTATGATACTGTTGTTTGAGCATGCAATTTAAAGTTATTAGCATGTGTAACCCTTTATAGTCACAAGCCTGTTTAAGGTTATTCTCTTGTTATTTTCTTTCGTATATTGAGATAACAGTACCTCTACTATTACTCTTTAGCTTGTTTACATTCAGTTTACTTACATGAATACATGTTTACGTTACGACTAGTGGTGCTTCCACCGTTTTCAGTTACAGGCTTACCCCCTGGTATTCTTACGGTTTATGGAGTTTGTGGTACTCTTTACGTCTTTTTAGACTTGCCGTGCACTTTTTATATTTTACTTCTTTACCCTTATTTTTTGGTTTGGGTGTAGGCGTACATTTCTGTTCTTGTTTCGAGTTGCCTACTTACTACGTACATACTCTTCTACGTCTGCGTTTAGAGACCTTTCTTTTCTACAGTGCTGGTTCACTGTGTGCTCCCGGCCTACTTCTTTTCTTTGTTTGCCCGTGATTGGTCCTTACGCAATGTCTGTAGGGGTACCCGAGATGTCAGGTGTACAAGGATTGTACGTTAGATTTTTCCTTTGCTTACTTGAAGATATTCTACACTTTAATTTTACTTGCTTACACCACAGGGTCTGGTGTTGTTGTATCCTGGCTATCAGGACTACGTATGTGTTTCTGCTCATGATTCACACGTGAGTTACATTGCAATCTTTTCTTGATCTTCTGTTTATCCTAGTCTCATGGAATGGACAATTTTTATTCACGGTTCTCTTTCCCTTTGTGAGAATGGGGGATGGGTGTCGTTCATCTTCTGTAAATGTCTATGCTTTTGTTCTATTTGTTGTGCCATTTTAAATGTAATACAACATATAGACAATGCTATTTTAAATTGAATGCAATGTGTAAGACAATGCCTATTTCTATGCTATTGTTCCATTTGGTTATTTTTATTCTATGCAACGTGTAAGTCATTAGTTCATATTACCTTTTACTTGGTTAATTACTTTATTGTTGCTTTTTCACTTTTACTTTCTTTCATCCTTTATTATTTTCTCTTCTTTTCTGATATAAAGGAAGAGGATATGTAGTAAAGTGTTTTGCTTCTTCTTCCTTTCATTCCCACCTTTTATATTGCTCAGCCTGTATGTAACCTGATTGTAGGATTCCGTCATGGAATTTTGGTGTGCTTGATGATCTAAGTGACAGTCAGTTGGAGATGGATGGCCGAACAGATAAGAAGATGCTCCTGGTGGGGCTACCTTTTACCATCTTATCAAACTATCTACATGATCTGGAATTGTAACATAATAAATCTACATCTTTGGAACACTCTACTTGGCTACATTATTGGAACCATCTACTTGGCTTCTTGTCTACATTACTACTACAACAGTTGTCTTATAAAATGCATTGCACTGGTACTAAGAATGTCTTCGTTTATCTAACCAGGAAAGGAGTCGCTCATGATTACCGGAGGAGTCACTCATGATTACCTGAGGCTTTTGAAGAGTTAGAGAATCCTGTTCTAGCTATTTTTAGAAACAAAACCAAACTTGAAATAAAAGCAGCTTTTGTAAAAGCAGTATTCTGAATTGAAAATTCACATGTCCTCTACAGTGTCATATCCAGGATTAAATAAGGTTAGGTTTTGTTTACTAATAATCTTTTAAATATGTACTGCAATATATCCAAGGTATGTAAATATTGATGTAAAATAATAAACTAAAAACATGTTCTTTTCACTTCAACTGTGAGGAAAATCTACTACAAAAATAGTATATATCAACTTAAGTTAATTGTCATGTGAACACTTTTTACTATGTATATTGTATTTACACAAGTAGTTTCCAGTTGTGGTCATCTCTTCTTTAAAACAAGTTAATTTCGTTTTTCATTACCCAAAATTGTCTTTTCTCTTTGTCGTTGCAACTTTGCCTGTATGTGTGGATTTTGTTTGCCAATGCTGTATCTAATCACCAATTTTTCCTTGATTAACAATTATTTTTATAAGAAAAATTGCTTTTTTTGACAAAATAGTCTTTTATTGCCTTCACTGTTTCCTTTCTCATATGTGCCTCTGAATCATAAAGTTCAAGTCGCTGCCCTGCTACCACTCTTCACAAATTCACCCCTCTCCTTTCCTCTGTTGGACTTAATATTGAAAATGTGATTAGTGTTTAATTTTAGTAAATTTATTTCAGTGACTTCATTAAATCTATATTGATATCACATTTTTGTAGTAGATATTTTGATACAATAACCTTTAAAACACCTAATCAACAAAACTCTTTATGGTGGCCAATATCCATTCTATTGCTGCCAAAGAGATTTAAAACTTATCTACAACTCTTTCACAAAATAGATCCATTTATCTCTTTAGATTGTCCCTTGCTTCTATATTAATCAATCTGTAACTGTTGCAGGTTATTTTTCCCCATACCACAGGCATATAGTTAGTTAAATATTTTGAATAATCCCGTTCACTGTTTCTGATGTTTGAACAAAGCTGCAAAAGAGATGGTGTGAATGCTTTACTCTGAATAACCTACTGCATTATATATATATATATAAATCCACGCTCCAAGTACACCCGCTTGGTGCACTCAAATGCGGAGGTGCATCCGCATATCAATTGTCGCTTCAAACTTCTCCTCCAGAATCTGGGCAATCCCCAAAGAAGTCAGCACTCACGGGGGCAGGTTCCGTTAATTTATTTCATTTCACGGACCACCGGCATATAAACAGACGCGTTTCGGCAACGGCCTTTTTCGATGTTTGCCGAAACTCCAGAAAGCCCCGTTATTTATTTCCATCAGCACAGAACATATCCGCCAACAACACAAATAAAGGACATTGAAATGCACTTGTATCTAAGGTGAGGTAAATCAGCCCCATCTTAGACTGTCCGAGTTGCATGAATATAGAAGCAAACGATAAGTGTGCACATGCACGTTCAAATCGTTTTTTGGCAAGTTACAAGCTAAAATAGCAATTCATTTATCAAAGAACATGCCAATATATAAATAAGAAAAGGAAAAAAGAAAAAGAAGAATGAAAAGAAAGAGAAAAGGACCAGGAACAGCAGAAAACTGAATTAAGTACTACATGGTAGGTCTAATATTTTATTTGGAAATCACAAAATTTCATAAGATTTCATAGTTGAGAGACCACCGAAATAGAAGAAAGCATTGACTGAGCTGAAAACCTTCATATTATGAGGATTAGAACACCCGTTGATCTCCTAGATCTACAGCCAGTTCCTCACTACTATGGAGATTTCGTTTGAAGATCAATGATAAAACGGGTTTCCAGCCTCCGTAATCTAATGATTCTGTCTCCCCCTCTAGGATTAACTGGCACTTGATCAAGACAGAAATAGCTTAATAAAGCCTTGTTGCGCTGATGTATTTTGTCAAAATGACATGCCACAGGGTAAGCCTCATCTCCATTGAGTAAGTCAGGAGGAAATTGTTTCCACACTGAAGCATTGTTTTTCTTTCTCAGCTGGGAAAATATTTGTTCTTGTAGAAAAATTAACCCGCCTACAGCCTCATTCTATTTGAGTGTGTTCTCTTTCCTTTGCCAACCTGAAAAGCCAATGATGCCTTCTTTGATAGAAGTAGATTCAAGTGGTTTCCATTGTAGGAAATTACCTTGAAAAATGTTTCGGAATACTCCAAAACAAGAACGTTTTACAAATGTCAATTCCATGTTGCATTGGCACCCATCCTTCAATGCCTTCTTTTCTACTCCTCACCCATTCCTGCAATTATAGTGGTGAGAAACCCGCAATTCTTTTGAACTGCACTTCAGTGCAATTTGCGATTATGAAATTCCACTAATCCTGATGTTATAAATTAAGATGAAGAATTTTGAATCATAATTGGGTTTTTTTGCATTTCAAATTACAATTAGAAGAAATGTTTTCCATGATCGGTAGTTTGCATTCAAAGGTTTAAAAAAAAAAATGTAGTGCAATAGGCTTTTATTATACTTACATAGCCACTTTTGTTGTTTCTATAGGTTGTGCACGGGTAAAAGACCAGAATGGAAATCGAGGGCATGAACTCATTCTCTTCACTGCAAGCTCTCTCCAAATTGCTGACTCTCGAACAGGAAGACGAGGATGAACACTTTGATAGTAAGGTAAATATGCTTACCTAAGAAGCTTGCCTCAACATGAGCAGAATAGCTTCTAATTTATGTATATAGTAGATTGTAATTATGTTTCAGTTTAGTGACTTTAAGATTTGTAGAGCCACGCGACCTAGACAGTGAAATTGAACCACGTGTTTTGATGTATTATGCTATGTAGCTTGAAGGGCTTAAGTAGGTTGCACATGCAGATTTGTAATCACATTCGTGTCCCCCTAGTGATGTCTGTTCAGTGGATTTTTTGAGGCCCTGTAAATGTCAAGACCCAACTCAAATCACAACTCTGAACCTCACATTGGACTTGGATCACTCCTGAAAACCTCTCCGAATTGTGCTACAAACTCAGGACCTCACTAAAAGGCACTGGCTGCCCTTTGTGAACTTTTCCAGTTCATATTTGTAGACTGTGCCCTTGGCTATTTTCCTCGTTCCCTTGGGTAATAGTGCCAGAAATATAACACTGTCTTCTGCCTCGTGCTGCACTGATGAATTGTACACATGTACCATTACAAATGAGTGTGTATGCTTATCCCCTCATACAGTTCAGCTCGGATTCAAGGGCTATAAAAACAAGCATTGGCATAGCCAATAGGTCTCGCCTTTGGGAGTGCAACACTTGATGTTGTTGCACCAAGGATATTGTGCTGCATAACTAAACACTTATAAGGTCCCAAAGGCGAGACCTATTGGCTATGCCAATGCTTGTTAATAAATTCAGGACTTTCTTTTTAGTATTTCTGCAAGGAAAAACTAGTGTTTAGTGACTCAAACATAAAGCATACAAGTGGAAGTTACGTTTCCCCCATAGTAAGTTAAAATCAAGCCAAGAACAACCTTTGTGGGCTAACCCGCAATGAAAACATTTATTGTAATCCCAATTTTGACATAAACATGATTTTCCGGGAATCGGGATCACAACTTTTCCTTTAAGTTTTTTCCCACACACATTTTGCCATGAAAAACTGGGCGAAATGTCAGTAGGAAAAGGCATGAAATGGGGGGGAAAAACCTGTGGGAGCCGGTACATAAACACAGATTCTTCCATTAATTTCCTATTCCAGAGTGAACAACTGGGAATACTGTTGCAATTCTGCACCCAGGGGTTTAAATGTTGCTGGTCCTGCCAGGTCTCAGATAGGACAGCAATGTAAACTGCACCTCAGAATTAATGCACCTGACCACACCCTATCAGTAATTCCAATTCAGGAATTACTGATGCGGTCATCGGTTATCACTTGTAATGAGGGTTTAAGTGTTGTGTGTTATTTGAAGGGTGTTGGAAACCGGGCAACCGGGTTAGCAGTCACCAGGTTCCCAGCACAACGGTAGCTTGGCTCGAGCGGTTGGGGGTCAGGCACCGTGTTAAGCGTACGTCACACCCTCACAATAACCATGCGTTCATCCATTCCAAAAACGACACTACACTGTAAAAATTATGCAAGTCAAGTTGAAAATATATATGTCTTTATCTTATTTTATCTTAGTTGCAGGTTTCATTACATAAATACAAGACAATAAGATTTTCCTTAAAGGAGCAGGTCAAATAAATAATACTACATTGGAATATCAATAAATAGGTTCAGGTCATAAATAAGCAAGGAATAAATAGGGTGCAATAAATACAGATGGCAAATAAATACAGTCAGACAATAAATATAGTGCAAGAATAACTTAGTGGATGACAATAAATAAAGCACCTCCAATAAATAAGGTCAAACAATCAAGGACAGTTGCAGTTCAAATCATTTACATGAGGTCACTTGGTCTTACTTTGCCCATACACAACTTAAGGACACTTGGATGGCATGGGGGTGCCCCACCTAGATTGGTCAAGGCTGGGGCCTAAGCTGAGGCAGAACAAGAGTGATCTAAAGATCTGGCCCTCCAAACTACACAGCTCTTTATGTAGGTCACTGTACCAGTCTCAGTTCACCCCTGGCACTCTCAGGCTGGTTCTAACACCCCTCTAGCCCCTAGAATGGTCTTTTAGGGCTCCACAGGGCCTCAGATGCCCCCTCTACCACTTACTGCCCTTTTCACGATGATCGGCTCCGCTATTTACCGTGTTGACGCCGTGAGGCGGCTCCGGATCGATGTCGCTGGGCGGCCTCGGCTCGATGTCGCTGGGCGGTCTCGACTCGATGTCGCTGGGCGGTCTCGACTCGATGTCGCTGGGCGGTCTCGACTCGATGTCGCTGGGCGGCCTCGGCTCGATGTCGCTGGATGGCCTCGTCTCGATGTCGCCTTCCGGCGTCGCAGGGACTCGGACTCCCCACTTCCTGGTGTCTCCGGAGTGCGATCTCCACTCCCGACCTCCGGCGCGCTTCACCTCAGTTTCCGGCGACTCCGGTGGGCGGACTTCACTCCCCCGTCGACGCCTCACTTCGACCTCAGGTGACTCCCGACTCGACCTCCGGCGCCTCTCCACGACCTCCGTCGGCGC
Organism: Triturus cristatus; assembly: GCF_964204655.1. Taxonomy (NCBI): domain Eukaryota; kingdom Metazoa; phylum Chordata; class Amphibia; order Caudata; family Salamandridae; genus Triturus; species Triturus cristatus. Next base: position 599,028,427 of record NC_140588.1, read on the forward strand.
CCTCACTCGACCTCGGGTTACTCCTTACTCGACCTCCGGTGACTCTCCACGACCTCCGTCGGCGCCCTCACTCGACCTCTGGCGGCTCCGGGTACGACGTCTGCTTTCTGTCAGCGCCGCTTCTCGACCTCAGGCCCCAGGTCTCCAGGCTTCTCGACGTCAGGACTCCAGGAGGACACTGCTGAACAGGTCAGGAACTTGCTGTTCTTCTTCTTTAAGGCCTGTTTCAAATGTTCAGTCCTTTAAGATGGTTCTTCTGGTCTTGGTCCCACACAGGGCTCTAGGCTGGGCTTGGTCAGTAGAGACTAGCATCAAGGGTGGGTTTCTGGACCCCACTCCAAGCACTGGTTTCCACCTCTGCTGCCTTACTCCGACCTCCTTCTATCTCTGTCCTCTCTCTTCTCTAGTCAGTTGCCAACTGCCACTCTGAGATGGCCTCCCAACATTCTAAACTGCCTCCCTCTGTCCCAGGGTTCTAGAATGTTCTGGAAACCTCCAGTGGGTTCTAATGATGTCACAGGTGACAATGGATGGCCACCATTTTGTGTCTCAGGCCCTCAGACAGAAGTTCCAGGGGTAGGGAAAATGGCTCCCTGACCCTGCATCAACACTAAAAAGTCTGGTGGTTCCCAAAAAGGAAAAATTATAATAGGGTTTGAGGCAGAAGTGGGACAAAATAAATAATGATGAGGAGGGACCACCCAAAGGGCTGACAGGTCTAACAAAGGGTATCTGCGCTTTGTGGTGGTTACGTTTGTAGCAGTGTATGTATTATGTATGTATTAATTCAAAACGCTCTGTTGGGTCTTCCTGACATTCCCTTAGTTTACAGGATTTTTTTTATCTTAAGCCAACTCATGTTAAAGTCTGCTATTTTCGCTTTCTTGAGCCAAAATCCCGGATTGTGTTTTTAATGTGCATGGGAGCTTTCCTTTAATGAATAAGGAAAGCTGCCTGGTTTTGAAGAAGTGACTTTATTTTAATTCTAAACAAAAGGGCAGTATCTGTTTTAACTCTCTGTACACCGGGCGCGAGCCTACAAAGGGAACAAGGAATTCAAGGAATGCAGCATCCTGCCAGTGGTGCACGCGAGAGCGAGCACCAGGCCATATGTTTTGAATTGTCATGCCCGTGTCTGGGCACAATAATTCAAAACATATGGAGCGCGTGCAGGTAACTGCAAGCAATAGGCCACACACGCACGAGCATGTGGTGAGCTTTTTGAAGCCCCCTTACAATAAGTCTCGCAGGGCAGCGCATGCGCGCTGCTAGGCGAGACCTCAAAAGGTAGATGCTCTCTGAGATGCTTCAGAACTCTGCCCTGTGCGTTCTTGAAGCTCCTGAAGATTTCCCGAACTTCAGTTGTTTCATCTTTTTGCTCTCGGCTATGTTCGGCCTTTTCTTTGCTTCCAATATTCCATATGTATAAGTCAACTGTTCTGCGGGTGTCACAAAAGGAATTTCCATTTACTTGAGTGTATATATGTGCAATGAAAGTACTTTTCACTTTCCTAAGAGAAAGCACTGACTGGAAAATGATTTATTGAATGTTGTTTGTCTTGTTGCGTACTGGTGAGCTGGAGGTACTGGCACACACCGTTTCTCTGGACTAGGCCTTGGACTGCTCTGCTTCCCTACCCTGAGAGAATCAACTGCCATAATGTGGTACTTGATTTCCAGTCAAAAGAAAAGTGTGGACTTGTATCTTGTGAAGAAATAACATCCTTTACAACTACTATCCATGTTTACTCCTCTCTCTCTGCCCCTCTTTCTTCCTCTCCCTTCCACCACAAAGGAATCTAAAGCCTGATAATTGGTTCCATACTGATCCTTGTCGCCTTCTTTTCCTCTGCACCATTGGTATCACTAGTTGGTTAGGCCTTAGGTTACTGGAGCTTCCCGAAACAGCTACATCCACCCTTCTCACGACACCACAGAAGCAAAAGTGTTTAGCTGTTGGGAAATGGATGGGAGAGATAGATATCAGGACATAAAAGCCCCTCCTCTGCCATAGCCATAATAGTATTTCTTTTCCCAGGAGGGAGTCCGGGGTAAATTGGGAGAACGGCTTTCTCAGAATCTTTCTCAGACATGGTAGTGTTGAAGTGCTTCCTGAAGCAGGCCAACCCACATACCGTTTCCTTTTTAATTATAAAGCTGTTCCTGGTATTTGGTAAACATCTCAATCTCTGAGAGAGACTGATTTTGCCATGGGGATCCAGGAGTGTGGCCCCATACTAGAAGGACCTACCCTTTACTCACTATTTAAACTTCTCCTTGGTGTCATATTATTTCTGCGTTTATGAAACGTACCTGAACCAGAATTGGAAGAGGATGATGATGCTGATGAGCATGATGTATTTACAGTTACTCTCCTTAAGTTCGAAATGTACTTTGGTGATAGGATAAATGTGGTCTTGGAACGACATACATTTTTTAGTCGTGTTCAAGGCAAGCGTCACTGAGTTGAGTAGATTGGGAGTGAACACTTTAGTTTGCCTCGGTCATGGGCAGAAATGCTGTCACGGCCCAGATACTGGGGTAAATAATTGACCATGCTGGAGGTGAAGGGAGCTCTCCCTGCCAAAGTAATTCCTTGCTGTCAAGTGTAAAGATGCCTGCTCAGGGCAACGATCAACCTCCTGCAGCTATCCCTGAGCAGAAATCCAATAGGAAGCAGTGCCACTGAAACAAAGAGAGTCGTGTCATTTCCAACATTACTTTTTTCGTGTTAATTGCTGCTTGGGGTTTTAAACTGTGCTCCAAAAACCAGCAGACCCTGAAAGCAGCAGAAGCCAGATTTAAACGTTGCCTTCTTGACATAGGCAGGTGTTGTAATCTCATTTCCCCTTTCTTCCCTCCTTGGTACATTCCTTTTCCCCCGTTGCTTTGGTACGCTCCGCTGAAGTGCGCTTTGGAATGTTGGTATGCTGAGTATTCAGTGAGAGCGGATGACTGAATAAAGATGCAAGTACACTACCTCGCCTCAGCATCTTTACTTTATTATACTGGCGACGAGCGGAGCAGGGGGCCTGTCAGTCATTTCCCCTTTCAGTACGTCTCTCCGGTGCCATCATCCTGGTTAAGGGGTTGTAATGAGGCTGTGAAATACCACAAGAATAGCTGTCATTTCATCTGCCGGGGTCGACAAACTCTTGACTCTTTCACCTTCCTGTAAGGAGCACTGCTCTGAGTTCCCGCTTCTGCTTTCAAGCATTCTGAACCTGTGTTGAGGAGGAACACTGTCTGTGTTCGCATGCCCCATTCCCTGTGAGGAAATTATCGGGAGCTTGAGCGTTTCAGACGCTTTGTCAGCTTTTGATCCCCAGGTTGAGCGTTGATTTCCAATTCGTCAGGAGACTCGCACAGGAGGTGAAATCTTGGACGGATCTCGTACGCGACGCCTCAGCTGATCCTGCGGGAGTGCTGTGCACGCGCCCTTCTGTCATCGTCAATTGTCGATCCTGAGGTGGAGCGTTGATGTGAGGACTCACCCGGAGACTTTAAAGGGTGAAGTCCGATGACACACTGCTTATGTAAGCCTTCAGCTGAGTTTGCAAGAGTGCTGAGGGAGTTTTCTTCATTGCCTCCGCTCTTTTCCTTTGGTGATATGTGCTGCCCCAGGAGTACATTTTCATGAGGTACCCTTTTTCGTTTTGCCATTACTTCAGTCAGAAGTGTGTGCACTCTTACGGTGACATGCACACCACCTTAAGTTACAATAGTACTCTGTGTGCACATAACCTTCAGTGGTACACACACCCCCTCAAGTTCCATTACCATTGCACTCTTACATTTCTTAATATTCTAATCAGAAAGCGTGTGCACTATTGCGGTGACACGCACACCACCTTAATTACAGTGGTGCTGTTGTGCACCCAATCTTCGGTGATACACACACCCTTCAAGTACAATTGCCAGTGTACCTTTGTCTCATACCTCGCCTTACGGTGACTCTCTCACCTCCATACTGGTTTATTAAGTTTTGTGTGCACGTATAACATTGTAAAATTGGACAAATTACATTTATAGTTGTGCTAGTATTTAACTTCAATTGTTATGGCTGTACCAGCAATGAGCCAACCACCTGCATTCTTAAATGAAATTGGTGAACCAGAGATCCATTGGAAGGACTGGGTTAGGTTATTCGACTCATACTTAATAGCAACAGGTGGTGAAAGGTTTTCAGCTATTCGTAAACAACATGTCCTGTTACATAATCTAGGCACTCAAGGCAGGATAATTTATGAAACGTACCTGAACCAGAATGGGAAGAGGATGATGATGCTGATGAGCATGATGTGTTTACAGTTACTCTCCTTAAGTTAGAAATTCACTTTGGTGATATGATAAATGTGGTCTTGGAACAACATACATTTTTTAGTCGTGTTCAGTGCAAACAAGAATCTGTCATTAACTACATAGCTGCACTAAGGGGATTAACAAGGTTATGTGCGTTTGGTGAGCTCAATGACTCTCTTATCAGAGATCAGTTGGTGAGGTGTATTAACAACAATCGCATACAAAAAAAGCTTCTGGCCAAAAATCCTACGTTAAAGGAGGCAATTAGCATAGCACAATCTATAGAACACACGGCTAAGTGCATCAAAGAGATAAACGCACGGTTGTTGCTAGAATTGGTAATCCAAGTTGTTCCCTTGAAAATTATGCAGAAAATGAAGTACTTAAGGTCAGAACCAGAGAAGTTAAAGTTAATAAACCTACCAGAGAAAACAATACCTTAAAATGCTACAGATGCGGAAGCAACAATCTACTTGCGAATAATGTCATTTGTACTGCTCGCAATGTGACTTTTAAGAAATGCAATCGGAGAGGGCATCTTGCCAGAGTTTGCAGAGATGGGGAGTTCAACCAGGTCAAAGTGGTTTGCAGTGAAGGGGACCTACAACCTCCCAAGTATGTGTTCCAAGTAAAAGATACTGAATCGAACTCCTCTCATAGATATCCAAAATGTACTATTTATTTGAACAATAAGCCACTTACTATGTTTGCGGACTCATGCTCTTCTTTCACCTTAGTTAACCAAGATGACATAAATGACTTGTTTGACATTGCTAACCTTGATGTTTCAGAACCTGACATCTCACCTAAAGGATACACTAGAGAAAATATTCATTTGATTGGCATGGTGAAGATGCTTATAAACTTTAAGGGGAGAGCCACATGTGGCAAAGTGTACATTGTAAGTGAAGGGTTCAACCTTTTAGGCTGGCATCATCAGAAAGAGTTGGGTATCATTCTTGATCCTAATAACAAGGACCAAGGACTCCTAATTGAACGCCAGGAGGGAACTAATGAAATTTGTAAATAATACCCTGAATTATTCTCAGAGAAACTTGGTTTACTCAAAGAGTTCCAACACCGTATAAAAGTTAAACAAGGTGCCAAACCTATCGTACACAAACCACGCCCAGTTCCACTCACGTTAAGAGAACCCCTTAGGGAGGAGCTGAGTTAACTTTGCAACCTAGGAGTCATACAACCCTTAGAAGCCTCAGAGTGGTTGTCCCCCATTGTCTTAGCCACCAAAGCCAGTGGGGATGGGATCAGATTGTGTGTGGATCTCCGCAGCCTAAATGACGACATATTGGTCGAAAGATTTCCCCTTCCTCATATAAATGAGATGCTAAGCACCATGGGCGACGCCAAGGTATTCTCGGTTATTGACTTATCAATGGCATACCATCAAGTAGAACTTCACCCCGAGTCAAGACCCCTTGCAGCTTTCACAACCCCCTTTGGGGCTTACATGTTCATGACAATGCTTTTTGGCCTGGCCTCTGCTGCAGCAGTTTTCCAGAAGATAATGCAAAAGATACTAAGTGCCATAGACAAAGCTTTCTGCTTCCAGGATGACATCCTAGTATATGGGTCATCTGCAGAAGAACTCGACTGCACCCTCAGGACTGTGTTTAGAAAAAAAGAAGAGCTTAAATCATTTTTGGGTCTAATTGAATACATGACCAAATATGTGAATGTCTGAGGGTTCTCTTAAAAAAGGACAATGATTTTGTGTGGGGGCCAGAACACAGTGATGCTGTCAATAAGTTAAAAGATGAGATATTATGGTCTCCTGCATTACGTTCATTTGATCCAAATAAGAAAACTTCCCTCACTACAGATGCCTCTAATATGGGGTTGGGAGCAACTCTATCTCAAAAAGGGGAACATGGGGAAACCATCATTGCCTTCGCCTCACGGTGCTTAACTCCTGCAGAACGCAACTATTCTGTAATCGAAAGAGAGGCCCTCGCATGTTTCTGGGCGGTCCTACATTTCAAATTTTATCTCTGGGGCATAAAATTCATGATTCGTACCGACCACAAACCTCTCGCATTCATGTGCTCTGTTAAAAAAAAAAACTCTTTGTGGTTCCCCAAAAAATTTCAAAATGGATACTTGGTTTAGAAAGCTACTCCTTCAAAATTGAGTACCTACCAGGTGGTGAAAATATTATTGCTGACTCTTTCAAGAGCACCTTTAGATGTGGAGGTACAAGAGGAACCTTTGGATGTTCCTGTCTTTGCGGTACAATTACCTGCCATAAATGAAAGAGAATGGGCACATTCTATGTGCAATGATACAGATATGTGCATGCTCAAAGACCTTATCATTAATGGGTGGCAAGAACAATTTAAAGACGTTGAGGATGAAATGAGAAAATTCTGGGAAGTGAGACATGAGCTAACTATTCTCAATGGTAACATATACAGAAATGACAAAATAGTGCCACCTGTTGGGTTTCGTGACAAAACCATTGATTTGGCCCATGAGGGGACACCTGGGAAGGAGTATAACAAAAAACAGAACAAGAAGTAAATTTTGGTTTCCAAACATGGACGCGATGGTGGAGCATAATGTAAAAAATTGTGTTAGCTGTGCAAAGAGCGATAAAACCAAAACTACACACAAAGTACCGTTGTCCCCCGTAGCTGTGCCATGTTTTCCATGGAGCAAACTGGCCATGGACATAATTGGTCCTATGGATTATTTGGGTGTCCAAAACAGATTTATGATCATCCTTGTGGACTACACTTCACATTGGCTCAGGTACACGTTTGTGTACTGCACAACTACAAGTATCCGCATCGATTTTTTGGAGAGAATTGTTCAGCAGTAAAGGTATTCCATGAACAATAGTCACTGACAATGGTGTCCAATTCACCTCAGTAGAAATCAAGGAATTCCTAAATGAGCTGGGGATCAAACATGAGAAAACTGCTCTATATTATCCAAAAGCCAATGGCTTGGTTGAAAGAACAAACCGTATGATTAAAGAACACATCCAACTGGCTTTGGTAAATGGACACGATGTAGAGGAATCTTTAAGGGAATGCATTTGGTCGTATCACACCTCTCCCAACTTAGTAACCAGAATTTCTCCTTTTGTCTACATCAGGGGAAGAGACCCCAGCACTAAAATCAATCCCCTATGGTTGGGCGGGGGAAAACCTGCTTCAAACAACACACAAGAAATGAGTGCAAAAATATAAAGACATCAACTCAACTACAAATATCTGTACAACAAGAAACATGGTGTGAAGGAACACTATTGGGAAGCTGGGGACTCTGTAGGGGTCAAAATACCAACCAGAGAAAAGATAAACCACAGCAAATTTTATCCGACACATCAACTGACAAAGGTTAACAAAAATGTTGTTCAGATTGACAATGGTCAAACATGGAGTGGAGACAATCTAGTAAAAGTTGATAATGACTAGCAGGGCACACGCATCGAGTACCGGGAAGTGCATCTCCCTTAAGTTACTTTACCATGCCTCGTTTAGATCTAGCCTCGTTTTCTCCTCTTACTTCTATAATTCTGTTCAATTGATGTGTTAATGTTCTTTGCTTCCGACCTCCTTTCATTGGCCGCAGGGAGGTGTGTTGTAATCTCATTTCCCTTATCTTCCCTCCTTGGTACAATCCTTTTCACCCATTCCTTTGGTACGCTCCGCTGAAGTGCGCTTTGGAATGTTGGAATGCTGAGTATTCGGTGAGAGCGGATGACTGAATAAAGACGCAAGTACACTACCTTGTCTCAGTGGCTTTACTTTATAATAGCATGCATAAACTAAAGACAAAACAAAAACAAGCATTTGCAATGCAATAGGTCCCGCATTTGAGAGAGTTTAAGCTATTGGTATTATGAATGACAATGCCTTTTATTTATCTGTTTTGAAAACCAACCCATAAATAAAAGGCATTGTCATTTACAATGCCAATAGCTCAAACTCTCGCAAATACAAGACCCGTTGCATTGCAAATGCTACCCACTCATGCATTGCACTGCAAGCACACCAAAAGAATAGGAATTATTTAGCAAACAGACAATTGCATGAGTTGAGTGATGCCATACTACCTTGTGTGGAGCCAAAACCCTGTTTATGTACAATACAATGAATTTGTAACAATAGGTACACTGGCAGCTGCACTGTCGAGCCAAAACGACAAGAGAGAAACAAAATTTAGGAAGAAAGACTGAAAGAAATTAGTGGTTCAAAACATGGAATACATTTTGGAATAAAGACAAAATGAAACTGAAATAGTGAAGGTGTATGGGGGAATGGGGAGATAAAGGATGAGAGCAAAGAAAATGGAAGAAAATAGGTAGAAATGTCGAAAGAGGTCTTAGAAATATTGTGATAAGAAAGAGTGTGAGAGAGAGGGAGAAACCGAAAAAGCCCAAACTCAGGCAGGAAAAAGAAAGGCAAGATATATATACTGGAAGAGGGTACGCAAAAGTGGAAATGAAAAGTCAATAGGCAGAGCAGAAGATAACATACTAATAACGACGAAGAAAACTGAGAAAAATAAAAGGAAAGAATTTCGAGGAAAAAATATTCAAAAGGCGGCGAAAAACAAAGGCGCCAGAAAGGGAGTGACAGAGAAAGAGGGCTGGTGAAAAATATTTACAAGGGGATGGAAAACAGAGAGAAAAGACGGGAGGATGAAGGAAAGATTCAAATAACTTGGACGAACTACAGGAAATATAGAAAGATTGACATAAGGTGTTAGTGAGACATAGGGACGGGAAAGCGACCATTTGGAATAAGAAAGAGGAAAAAAAGGGACCACATTTGTGGAAATTTAGCTTGCAAACTGAACATTATCTGCGCCATCTTGCCTCTCCTCAGCGCCACGCACAGCGAGTACACGACAGCCATTTTAGGCACCCCACTCTCTCCCCCGCTCATTGTCAATCGCCAGCACGTTCCCCTGGCGCTGCAAGCATCCCCCGCGCACCGGCCACCCCCGCTCTCTCATACATGGGCCATAAACCTTCTCATTCTGCGCGACCCTGCCATGGAACCACATCCCATACCTGACCGACATCCCATACATGGTCATGCCTCTCTTTGATAAACCCCCTTCCTCTGCGCCCCATTGTCCGAACCGATCCCAGGCCATCACCTAGCCCTGCGGATGCAGTTTATTGCCCCTACTGTAAGGGAAACACCCCACATCAAAGGGATTACAGTGGATCAAAGCCCCTACCCCCCTGAGACCCGGCCGGTTGCACACACCCCCGGGAATTGGCGGAATGTCCAGCTGCGTGATAGCCATCTCCTACTGTAGATGGGGTGGGGACTTCTACTGTAGATATGTGTGGGAACGAGCTTGAAGTGGGGGTTCCAAGGATGTCTTTCCGTATATCAAAGTCTCAATAAGAATGTAACATGTGTAATAAAGCAATAAACCTGTGTATAAGAGGCCAGGCCTCAGAGTTGCAGTTAGAGCACCTCGTGACGATACCTTGCTGTCTGATCTGATGTGTTCTGCTCCGACGGAATAAAACTTTGTTTCCTGCCTTCCAGTCTCCGGCGCCTGCCTCTTTCATTGGTAAATTATCGAGTGGTATGAGAGGCGATTACCGCCGGGCAATACTTGAAGGGTTATCGACTGAAATTGCCGCTACCATTTAACACATTGAAGAATAAAAAATCAGAACATAAACTGGTTAGCACCTCACTGCCAATCCCGAGTTCAGATCCTGGCAGGGTCAGCTAGGCATATCATCCTTCAAAGGTGATAAATTAAGTACAGCTATACTAAGGAATAACATTACATTGTTTAGAAATGCAAAAACAAAGTTATTAAGTCGCACCACTGTCAACTCACCCACATTTCATTGGTGTTACTGCCCCCTTCGCCTAACTGGATTACTTCCTAGAACGCCAGACATCACCCGCATTTTGTATTCAATAGGTTGACAATAATGAAATGCGATGGAAAAATAATTAATAGTTCACAATGTTGCCTCTTGCGATGTGCTGAAAACATTGGGCTCTAACTCTTGGGAACATGGGTTGCAATTAAGTTTTTTTTTTTTTTTAAATGGGTGCTTCACTGCTTTTTATTTGAAGAAACCCATATCATGCGTCACTCTATAAACATCTAATTAAAGAGGGGAGTCTTTAACTCTTTCCTAAATTGGAGCAGCGTTAGGGTGGTTCTGATGGATAGGGGGATGTTTTTCCAGATGCTGGGTACATAGATTCAAAATGTCTACTGCCTGGTTTTGTTTTTCTTTTTTACACATCATAGTCTGCACTCTGAGGGTGTCCTGGCTGCAGTTTGCCAAGAACCACCAGAGATGATGAGCTTGTCTGCAAGATAAGCAGGGGTGTTTAAATAATTTAATTAACATTAAAAACTGAACAGATATTTTTCAGCTGAGGCAACAGCTATCACGAAGCAGGTCACTAGTCCATTATAAACCCAGTAGAAGCTCTACAAACCTATGGTTCAAGATACATAGCAATGTTATGACTCATTGTCAGTGAAATTGCTCTCCCACCCTCTCAGCTCCACCATCAAGTGAGGCCCTCCTGAGCCCCTACACTCCCGAAGTGTTGGTGTTCGAGGCCCTCCTCCACCCGCAGGTAATACCTGCGCCTCATCCCTGGTGGTCCAGTGCACCTCTGACTCCTTCTCTCGCTCCCCTTTCTGCTCCCTTTATCCTCTCCTTTCTGCTCAGTTTCCTCGCTTTCCTCGCTTTTCACCCTTTATTTTTTTTTACCATTTTACTCTCTTTTATCATTTTTCTTCACTTTTTCATTCTGCTACCATCTTCCTTTTTCCTACTTTTGCACCCGTTTTTCCCGCCGCTGCAGCCCCCGCGATCCCTCCCCCTAGCACAACCAGCCCAAGCCAGTTTCCCTCCCCGCTCCTGCCTCCCAGCTGTCCAGCCCTCCCTGACCCCTACTTAATGGCGGCCGCTGCGCAGCAGCATGCCAAAGGCAAGCCCGTCTGTGCCCGCCCGCGACCAGCACCAGGAACCCTGGACCTCTGCACCACCAACGCTACAACCCAGCGGCACTCCACGCACTCAACCCAGGTCGCAACAACAGCTGCAAGCTAGCTTCACCAGCAGACACCCATGGACCCTTCAGCGGTCACTGCTGCCGGCACACCTGCAGCACCGCCAGGACCACGGATCCAGTACAACCCGCCCGCATGAACACAACCACACTGAAGACCCTGCAATGCATCCTCCTCAATATCCGATCCCTCCACAAACACGCCACCGAAATCTTGGACCTCCTCGACAGCACCACCCCGGACATCGCATTCTTCACTGAAACCTGGACCAACACCACCTCAGAACTGGACATCTCCCTCGCCATTCCCCAAGGATACAAGATCTCCCGGAATCTGCCCCACCCGCCCTGAAGGAGGAATCTCCATCGCCCAGAAATCCACACTCCCAGACGAGCCCACAGACCTGATGGAACACCTACACTTCAAGATACAGGCCAGCTCTACCACCACCCTCCGAGGAACCCTCATCTACTGACCTCCCCCCCCCCAGACCCCACGGACCATTCACCAACTCGATCACAGCCATCATCTCCCCGCAAGCCATCGCATCCACCAAGTACACCTTGCTGGGAGACCTCAACTTCCATCTCAACAACCAACTAGACCCCAACACCACATCCCTACTGGACAACCTCCACAACATTGGACTCTGCCAGAACAAGATCGAACCCATGCACTCAGCAGGACACACCCTCGACCCCCTTTTCTCAACCGGAAACTCCAGCACTTTCAGCCACACCACCAAACTCCCGTGGACAGACCATCGATGCATTCACTTCACCTTCAGAACACCCACCATCCACAGAACCCAGCTCCTGCTCCCACGAAGAAACTGGACCAAAATCACCGACGACCAGCTCACCATCGCGGAAGACGATGACCCCAACACCGCAGACCAGACTCTGCACAGATGGATCTCTGATAGCACCAACACCATAGCCCCCCTCAAGAAGAAGAACAACACACACGCCAAGAAAGCCAGATGGTTTACCACCGAACTTCGAGAGTCCAGACGCACATACCGCCGCCTCGAAAAGGCCTGGAGGAACTTTAAATCGACAGAAGCCCACAACAACTTCAGAGCCGCCACCAACGCCCCCCACCAACTCATCAGAAATACGAGAAAAACAGCGATCAAAGACAGAATCTCCACGCACGCGCACAACCCCAAAGAGCTCTTCATCATCATCAAGGAGTTCTCCCAACCCACCAGCGAGTCTACAGACATCCCTTCCTCACAAGACCTCTGCGACAAACTCAGCACCTTCTTCCACCACAAAATTAAGAACATTTACGACAACTTCCACAAAGACAGCCAACACACTAAACCCTCACCAGCCACCCCCGACACCATGAAGCCAACGATTGACAGCTCGACAGTCCTCACTACCGAAGACACACTAAAGACGATGAAGTCAATCCACTCCGGGTCTCCCACGGACCCCTGCCCCCACCACATCTTCAACAGGGCAGTCAAAACCATCGCACCCATGCTTCGCTACACCATCAACCGATCCCTTGCGAACGCCTCCTTCCCCGATGACTGGAAGCACGCCTAGATCAACCCCCTCCTGAAGAAGCCCTCAGCAGACCCCACCAACCTCAAAAACTACAGACCCATCTCGCTGCTCCAGTTCCAAGTGAAAGTCATTGACAAAGCCATCAACAGTCAACTGCCATCTTCGTTGAAGAGCATAACATCCTAGACTCCTCCTAATCTGTCTTCAGAAAAAACCACAGCATAGAAACCGCCCTCCTTGCCGCAACAGACGACATCCGCTCCCTCCTGGACTGAGGAGAAACAGTAGCCCTCATTCTCCACGACCTCTCAGCGGCCTTCGACAGTCTCTTACCGCACCCTAACATGCAGACTTCACGACGCAGGGATCCGGGACAAGGCCTTTGACTGGATGCACTCTTCCCTCTATGTCAGAACGCCGGAATAAACAAAAACCTCACCCTCAAGGTACAAACCATCCAGAACGCTGCCGTAAGACTGGTCCTCAACCTGCCAAGACACTGCCACATCTCCCAGTACCTGCGCATACTCCACTGGCTCCCCATCGAGGCTAGAATCACCTTCAAGACTCTCACACAAAGACCTCTACAACACCGAACCAGCAAACCTGAACAGCCGACACGAATTCCACGCACCCCAAAGGACCTTGCATTCAGCCCAGCTCTCCTACAACATGGTCCCCCGCACCAGGAAGTCCAGATCGGGAGGCCACTCCTTCTCCTTCCTCGCGACCAGAGCCTGGAACGCCCTACCCTTCCACCTCAGACAGACGACATCACTCCCCATCTTCATGAGAAACCTCAAAACCTGGCTCTTCGATAGACCTCCTCCTTTATCGACTGGAACCTGCACCTCCCCTCCTCCCCAGCGCCTTGAGACCCTCACGGGTGAGTAGTCGTGCTCAACAAGCCCATGATTGATTTGATTGATGTTGCTTCTAGAATAACCTCTTCCTCCAATATAACTAAGTACATTGTTTTACTGTATCCATGAAAATGGTGTACCTCTCAGTAAAGCCAAAATCGTAGACCCAAGTTGAATATGAATTCCCCATCCACCCGTAGTGATATTTAAAATACAAGTTCTTATGGAAAACATTGTGTGAGTAGACAGTGACACTAAGACTTTTCTGTTTTACACTCCTCCAGACATACATAGTCTGGAAATCCCAAAACTGGTTGTGCCTGGCAGACGAGATAATAAAGTTCATTCCTAACAGCAGAGGCCTGGTTCTTCACTTGACAGCTACTTTGACAATCTATGAACAGAAGTGGCACCCAAGATCTGTGTAGCCAAAGCAACAAGCCAAAACTAGCAGATCTCATCCACTCCATTTTGCCTTATTCAGGCAAATTGTTTGAAAACGCTGTCATAATGCAGCAACCAAAATTCACTGATAACAACATACTACACCAGGTTTGGTTCAAGCTACATTGAAGTACTGATATTATTCTGCAGGCAACAGTAGATGATCTTCAGTTGGCCACAAATGCCTTCGATGTTTGCACCTGGTACAGCACAACAGGTTTGCATCATTGACACTTGACCATAAAAGCTAATTGCAGCACCTGAAAAAAGGCCCTTGATAGTGTGGCCTTCCCTTGAATCCTTTCTTTCTGAAAAAAGCATTGATGCAGATATCATTTTATATTCCTTGCCCAAATGTGTGCCTAATTGCAGCGACCGTTAAGGCTGTTATTCGGGCTCTCTCCTATTTAAGTACTCTAGACAATCTTTTCCAGCTCTTATTAATTCCCAGAGTTGCACCTTTTCACTTACTCCTATGTCACAGAAATTCTGTTTGGAGAGATACCATTGGCCAGGAAATACTTCTGCTTTCAAACATTGTCTGCCTTCTGTAGTGTATCCAGAACTAAATGGCAGCTATTTAAACAAGCATTTGCAATGCAATACGTCTCGCATTTACGCGAGTTTAAGCTATTGGCATTGCAAATTTTATTTATGTTTCAAAAACGAAAACGAAAACATAAATATACCGCACTGTCATTTACAATGCCAATAGCTCAAACTCGCGTAAATGCGAGAGCTGTTGCAATGCAAATGCTTGTTAAGAGTTGGGAACTGTAGGTGACAGACAGCCGCGCTGGTAAGACAGCCCTGAAAATGGAATACATTAAGACCCCATGCGGTTTGGTTTGTGCTACAAGAGCTGGAAATAACATCCTTCGGACGTTTTTACTGGTTTAGGACATCCGATTACTGCTCTTCTGCTTAATGACCACACAAGAGCTAAGCGCGTGTAAAACTCTCCACAATGTTTGCAAACGCAGCACTACATGGCTTCTGAGGACAGGGCTCACCTCTGTAAACACTGATATAATGTACTTAAAGGTTAACGCTGGCTAATATTGTCCGTCACTGTTGCCAGGCACAAGTGCATCATTTGTAATATCCTCTTAGCCCTGTGTCTCTCCTCTGTGGGGAGCATCTAGGATCCCCCAGTGCCCTGACAGAAATGCCGTGGGCTCTCATTGCACCAAGGAATGTGAGGGGGGAGGGAGGCGGGGCACTTGTTGCTGGAGATCGCATCCTGCCCGGTCAGGACGGAGAGACGCCAAATCCGTTTAATACTGCTAATTACTTTAAGACTTCAGATAACTGGAGCACTGACTTGCCTTCAATGGGATTTTTTCATAACGTTTTCAACACAATCACCATTAAGATTGCTGAGGTCAAGTGTTTAGTGGTCCCAAATCAACTCACGTGCAGACCTGAGAAGGTCTAATTACTACCCAACAGCGCCAGGGCGGACCCCAGTGTTTGATGCCTTCAGCGGGATACCTTTCACCACTAACAAGCATCCTCATTTTAAAGACACTTTCATGTCTAAATCCCCTTCCAACTGATATTGGCTAGTGTTTTCCCATTTGATAAAATAAAACGTTGTACCATTAAACCAGTGGAAACGGGATCGGTGGTGAAAAGTTGACTCCGCGTTGAGCATTGGGTCTTTGTGGGTTTCTCCTTTTACATGCTTTCATTGTTTTAAGTTTCACTAATACTATGCACTTCTCTTCTGCATAGGCTGACCAGATTCTCAAAAGAAAAAACCGGGACAGTTCACATACCACATTAGGGATTAGCAGCAAGGGTTCGAGGGTTGCTGCCTGCCTGGACATTACTTCCAGTACATGCGCCTTGTCTGTATGGCGTTTGCTAAAAAGAAAAAGAACTGGGGACTCCCTGCTAGAGACAACAGCATCTACTGCCTCTCCTGGCACTGCAGCAGTTCGGTTTCTCTATACTGAGCAGTTTGGGACCAATTTATCTCCTTTTCACCCGCACTTTAAAACAGACTGCATACTTCAAAAGCAAACAAATGGAAGTATTTTCTTTACTTTTAGGCAATCGCGGCACCCACGCTTTAGTTTATAATGTTAATAGCTAAAGCGCGAGTGCGGCGATTGTAAAAAAATTAAGCAAATAAAAAAAAGTCGCACACACCGGCCGGCTTTCTGTTTGTCTTGTGCATGCGCCGCTGCCATGTTTAGGTCAGGCAGCGATGCGCAAGACAAACAAAAAGTCCGAACAGTGCGGACTAAAACTGTAGTTGGTGGCTGCTGCTTCCAGACTACAAGGAAGTCAGTTGGGCCACTGAAAAACAAGGTAAGAAACAGTACGCCAACACTAAGCCAATGGCAAGCAGCAGGAAAAACTACTGGCTGCTTGCCAACATATAGAGATTACTTTAGGTCTCGCTAAGACAGCGCATGCGCTGCCAAGGCGAAACCTAAAAAGAAATGGTGGTAAAACTACCTCCAGGGAAGAGGGACAAAACAATCTGGGCACCAGGTTTATTGCCAGAATGTCAAAGTATGTTTCCAATAAGAAAGTTAGGGATGTTCATTGAAAGGGGATTAACCTTAGGTCTCTAGACCAATACTATAGTAAAGACCAGCCATGTACATCTAAAGGTGGTGCTTTAAGTCTATTCATAACTGCCAATCCAACAAAGGAGGTTGGTGACAGCAGCTATTACATTGAGGGTTACAATGTGCTCCATGCTGATGCTGAAAAATTCCAAATTTCAAAGCCTGATATGATTTAAAACATGGTGACATGTCTGCCAATTAACACAATTGTCAGGGGGGGAATCTTAGGTGGGTTTTAAAATCTTCATCTCTGCCCATTGGGCTTATTATGATAAAGTAGGCCATCTGTTCAGTGATGGATTGCATTATTGTCAGCCATGGAGAAAACTTGAATCAACTAATGGCTGTTTTTAAAAGCTGAGATTGAAGCTTTGTGAGACGTTGGCCTGGTATATGCTGTCCACAAGTTAAAGTGGGCACCATGTACCAGTCCACACAACCCTTATGGTGATTTAAGAGGTCAAAGATAACCTTAGAAAGCTATCCAAGTGGTAGCTGTGGAGAGCAGCCTCCAGCTTATCTCTTGAAGGAATGTTAAGCAGCTTGGTTCACTAGAATGCAACCTTATAGTATTTGTTGAATGAAAGGTGAACCTCACAGTAGGTATAAAAATATGTATTTATTGGTATAACACTCTTTAAGTACGACACAGAACCTCTAACGAGGATACTCACAAAGCACACAATACTGTAGCACAGAAACAATAGTAAATAGCACTAATACACAGTGGGCTCCAGGGGGAGACCAAACCATATACTGAAATAGTGGCACAAGAACCACGAGTTAAGACCGTGTCTAGATGTTATAGAATCGCTGGGATCCCAAGGAACCACCCAAGTGAGTGATTAGGGACCCTACGGATGACGGGTGCAGTGTGGTAACACGTCCACGTGCTACGTACAATTCAATGGGAGAGTCGCTGTTGAAGTTTTAAAGTCTAAGGACCCGTCTGAATGGACTTCGAAGAAACCCCATGGAAGCTAGAAGGTTGGAGAGCCACCCCACCGGTGGATACCGTAGTACGAGAGTTAGGGAAGCCGGGTGCATAGGTCTGAAGTGGTGTCGGAAACCGCTCTATGGAGGACTTCGAAGAAGAGCCTCTGCTGGGAAGAAGAAAAGTGTCGGTCGGAATCCAAAGGTGGATTCTTGGTGAAGAGTACCTGAAAGCAGAGGGGACACAGTCTGGGTCACTCAGGAGTGACCAGGGGCTCGGTAGACGAATGCCCACCAATGTCGGGTGCTTTAGGTGTGCTGAGGGGGCTCTGGAGTCTGCAGCCACCGGGACCAGGAGACGTTGAGGATGACCAGGAGCTAGATACAAGCTGTCCCACGAAGAATGTCGAGTACTGAGGGGTCGGTGTCCGGCTAGGGCACCAACAAGCCTTGGCAATGGCAACCCACGCAGAAGTTCAAAGAAGGTTACGGTTCGAACCAGCAAGGTCCAGGAGACTCACCAAGTACAGGGGAGTGAGGGCAGGCCTGTAGCAACCAGGGGGGTCAAAGAAAAGCATAGTTGACCCTCAAAAGGACCCACAGGCTGGAGCCACAGGAGTCGCATGGGGACCTCAAGCAGTTTCGCAAAGCTACAGCCCACGGAGCACTCAGTGCGAGCAGGCCGAAGTTCTTTGGTGGAAATGGTGCCAGAGGTTGTGGCTACTCGGAGCCCAGTGCACTTGTTTTGGAAACGCCAACAAGCATATGCACTTGCAAAAGTACATGGTGCACAGGGGTACGGGTAATGCAGCCCCCATTAGGGATTCTGACATCAAACTTGGTGAGAGGGCAGCTCGGACATCGAGGGACTTGGAAACCCTCCACCTGTGTTGCTGGAGCCTTCGACATCCGTAAGAGCTCAGGAACAGCAGACCGGTCAGTTAAGATGTGGTGCCTGCGGTTGCAGGGGAGTGACTCCTTCACTCCAAGGGAGATGTCTTCAGTTGTCCTTGATGCTCCACAGATCCTACACGGAGCCTGTATGGTGCACGAGCACCGACGATGCTTTGTATGGAGGGGGAGACTAAGTTGGGCCCAAACGAAGTCCAGCGTGTCCAGACGGTCGAAGGTCAGTGGTTTCTTGATCCGAATCTTGTCCACATCGAATCTAGGGTCCTACAGCCAGGGAAGCTCTTTTGTACCCATGAGAGAGGGTTGAACAGCTTCATGGACAGTGGGGAGCTTACTCCCATGTCCTTTTTCCAGTTTTGCACCAGAGCAGAAGGCTACGGCTCCCAAGACTGGTTTGAACTGGACTATGCACAGGGGCACCAATTGTGCCCCTCATGCAGACTTTTGATTGCAGGCAAGCGCACCCACCTAGGCCTAATACACTAAAAGCTGTCTGGGAGGTGGTCACAACCCCCTGTGACAGGATGCCTATTGTTCTGCCTTCCCCTGCTCGAGCTTGTCTCTGCAGCAGGAGGGCAGAAATGTGTCTCTGGTCTGCAGCAACCATATTGGGCTGCCCGGGACTAGAAGTCTGGTACTGGGAACACCAGGGACCTCACAAAGCTAGTTTCTGAGGGGTGGAATCATACCTCCCACACTGATTACCAGTGTGGGGGTATGATTACACAATGTTTGACACCAAACACGATTGGGTTACTTTCAGACGTTTTAGAGAGGGTCATCACGTGGTCGCATCATGCGACTCTATATGTCGTAAATGGCTGCAGCACTAACAACCTGGGAGAATGGACTCCGTAGGCTGCAGGGGTGTCCTGCTCATGAAGTGGCACCCTCTCACTTAGAACAAAGCACCCAGCCTTCAGGATTGTTAAGGCCTGCTATTGGGTGTGACCTATAGGTTTTAAGTGTAGTGACCCTTAGATCTAGTAAACAAATATCTTAAGTAAGTGGTGCATGCACCAACTTACACAGGCTGCAATGACAGGCCTGTAGTTTCCATTTTGCATGGCCTCTCATGAGTGGCATAATACATGCTTCAGCCCATGAGCGGCCTCTGGGGTACCTATGGCCTGGGTACATGGGCACCATAAACTAGGGACTGGCAAGTGTACCCGAGTATCCAAACTGGAGTATACCTCAGTACATACCATAACAGATTAGGGAGAAAGCAGATAGACTGGGGTCCTGATTAGCAGGATCCGAGTCAGACTAGTCAAAAACCACCAAAACACCAGGCAAAAAGTGGGGGTAACCATGCAGTCAGATCCTACCTTCCCACAAACTTCTTGACAAATAAAAAGTTGTTTATTTTTCGACAATCATACATTAAATTTAAGACTGATTTTGCATGTTAGCTGCATAGTCTGCAGCTTATGTCTGGGTCTATGGGCTCCCACAAAGTGGTTCCAACTTTGGAAAGGAGAGTCCAAAATTTTAATTTGATTCTTCCCTGGAAGGTCTACTGCAGGTTTTCTGGCATCTAGGCCTGACATACGAATTAATCACAGTCCACAAATTGGAATGTTTGCTGAGTAAGTACTTGTCAATAAAAGAGATGTTTTTGCAATTTTGTTTTCCTTTGTGTGGCTTATTTTATCATTCCAAAGTTCTTCTAATATCAAATATTTTAGGGAGGTTATAAGGAATGAATTCCATGGTTTTTAGTGTTTAAATTGTTGTAAGATATTTCTGTCCAGATATGATGGCTCAATGTGTGGTTACTCAAATTCTTTCTTTTGTGCATTATCTTAACAAAAGATAGTTTTCTTAATATCAACGTGCTACACAATCCAACTCTGATTTAAGATTGAGAAGCATTCGAGGGTAGAAGAAAAATGTTCTAGTAGATTTTGCAAACAGTATTCAAAA
This sequence comes from Triturus cristatus, assembly GCF_964204655.1. NCBI lineage: Eukaryota > Metazoa > Chordata > Amphibia > Caudata > Salamandridae > Triturus > Triturus cristatus. Next base: position 599,048,959 of record NC_140588.1, read on the forward strand.
GTAGAGCAAAATATCCTGTCGGGGCTATCATACCATTGGATTGCCATGGTCCTATCTTGCTTTTGTTTACTTTATAAAGTGGCTCAAGATAGGGGCCCTGTATTTTGAGATGCAATGAATTAAATGCATAGCCCAAGGAGTTGGCCTTAGTTTCTACAACAATCTTATAATTATGAAAGGAACAACAATGATTGAATATAATGCACAAGTATTTGTGAGATTTTACAATTTAGACCTTTCTGTGATTAATATACCAAGAGCCCTCCTATTTAGTTTTCCATCCTATTATGATTATCTTTGTTATGTCAAGGTTTATTTCCAGCTTGTTTCTAATACAGTATGTACCCAACCTGTTGAGAAGTCTTTGACTGACCAGTAGCGTCTGTATATAGCATTTTAGGCAAGTGATCCCACCCTCGTTTTGGCGGCTCAAATGACACTTTGCCTAGGACGTCATTGAGCTCTGCTATGAAAAAGTTGGACAAGATTGGGGCGAGGACCCATCCCTGCTTAAGACTTTACATATATCGAAGTTTCTTACATATTGTTGTACAACTCTGGAACGATATTCCCTTATTGCTGGTAAAAACTGAAAAGCATTTGCGCTTTTAGAGGGGGGAAAAAAACATTGAAAACGTTATTTTTCCGCAACAATAACCATGCCTGCCTTATGGCAATATGAATTGCCAAGATACCATGTATATTGTTAATGTGTTTTACAAGACAATAATAACATCAATATAACTGTGCCATCACACGTAACAGTGTATGCAGCTCTTTACATAACCTGTTTCCATTGTTCCTACTGTGTTGTTAATCTGTCAGATCTCAATATTAAGAAGATTAACTTGGAGGAAAATTGTCGTAAATGATGTGGTTATTTAAAGCAACTATAATGAAATAGAACTGAAATTATTATCTTCAGGAATAGTGGAAGGCAAAACGTTCCGGAAAAACATGTGAAATCCGCCACAAGAGATGTGTAGTATGCCTGGTCAGCATACTCCACTCCTTTTGCAGAATCACGAGGAGTTCCGAAAAACACAGCGTAGCAAAGCAGGGTTTTTTTTCCTTGCTCTCCCTTGCCAACGTCAAGTTGGCGAGCGAGGAAAATCCACCTCCCAGGGAGATATCTCAACACGGGAGGTTAGATTTCTCAATGCGGGCGGTCGCGGATGGTCGCAATGCTTCCATTTGCTTTGAGAAAGCTGGCGCCCAGGTAGAGAATCTACTTCAATAGCAAGAAAAGAAGCAGTGCACTCGTGAGCTGTTCATGGTGCTGTTTGCACTAATTGTACAGCGCAGGACAAGCACCCGGCGCTTAAAATCAATACGAACGGCATGACTTAACGCACTGTGCCGCTTACTTAACTCCGCGTAGCACGGCGGAGTTTTTTGGTCACCTCGCAGAGTCCCGTATAGAGGAACTCCGCAAACTCCCCCCAGGCCTAATATGTAGTGCGCAGAACAGAATCGCCATTTAAAAAAAATAAATTCTCAGCTGGGAGAGATTTGGCAGAATTTCTCACTACCACCTCATCCTCAAGTGAACCGGCAACCACAGTGAAAAACCCATATGAGGAAAAAACAGTTGAGTGCAATTTTTTTCCAAATTACATTTCATGAGAAAAAAAAAACCCGGGCTACTCTGGAAAACAGAGCTAAAAAACAAAATCTGTCTATTGTTCAATCACGCGACTTTATTAAACCAACGCTGCATATTAGGACCGACTCCAATAGCTGGGAATATTTCTGTCAATGTAAGATGAGCGTCTGGGTTGCTTAATGTACCAGTTGCACTCCCTGCATCTTCCATTCTGCAGTTACTGATTCCAGATGTACTCTTTTTTTGCAAACACGAATTGATTCGTTCAAATGGCAGTTGTACTACTGCTTGCAGAACAGTTGGTACAATAGATAGACTTTTTTGAGGGGCAGAAGGTTCAGTGTAACCTTCTGTTTCAACCCAGCTGCTGAGACATTTTAAAAAGTTGAACGATTTCCAATTAGTTTCTGAGCTGTATTTACCCATTAACTGGCATGTTTTTGAAATATTTATTATATACTTCAATGCTTTTTCTTCCAAAGTATTTTAGTGTCTAATATACTCTTCCATTTAGGTGTAAATTCTTGTTTTTACCACTGCTACTTATACAATAAGTTGGTCGATGAGATATGACCGTCAGCAAACACTAATAGTGAACTATTTATAGATTGTATTGAGCCCTCGAGCTAAAGATTTTAGCTGCAAGCCTGACATTTCTTTTTATTATATTTGTTGGTGCCTTAATACTTACGTAATGCCCACCTTTGTTAGGAATGTTAACTTCTGCATCCTTATAATATCCCTTCAAGCAGGCTGAAAAATAAAATACTAAAACGCGTTGCACTAGGACTTTCCTGAACGCACGGAAACATTCCTTATAAGTATGAAGAGAATATTATTCTGAAAACCTTTCCGAAAAGCACTGGTAATGCCAATAGATCTGGCTCATAAACGAAAGTGTCTCTTCTCATATTGATGGGCTTAGGCACTCATTAAGTCATTACACCATGATACATAAGGAGCATTACTATTCCATGATGGTCCGCTGATTTAGAGGAAGTGACCACATGCAATGCAGCACACTGCAGAGCAAATGAGACACAAGCAAGCAGCCTGTTGGCACTGTCTGGGGAGCTGTGGTATGTGGTATCTAAAGGTGAAAATAAAAAGAGGAGAAGGAAAGAAACGAATGGGGCTCGATGAAAGGCAAACGTGAAAAATAGAGGTCTGGCCCACCAGCACTGGCAAAGAAAAGCACTATTTTAAAGTGGATGTTGAAGTGTGATAAGACAAATGCCATTACTCACTGAGCGATGGAGCTAATGGCTAAAGTGGGATGACCTGTTGCCCCCGGCTGTTAGCTGTCATTGAACCCTGTAAGACCTTCTGAAGAGATTAGTGCAAATTTTCTGCTGCTGAACTTTGTGAAACAGTGTAATAAACACCAAAATAATTGTATTCAAAGGTAATATGTGCGATTTCATGTAACAAAACACCTATTTCAAGACTTTAACATGGTGCAAAAACAATTTACAGTTAAAGGCTATTTTGCTTTAATGTATGTATTTTATAGTAAATAAATCAGGCTTTCTGCCTGCGTTATAACTTTTCGTAATAAAGGGAACAGACCTATGCTACCTGAAATAACTTTTCCCAGTGATCCAGTCGAGCCTAGAGCCTTTATCATTGGATTGTCACACTTTACCAACTCAAACCTCCTGTATTGACCATAAGCTTTCCCACAACGCAGCTACAGAGAGCACTGTAATAAAATTAAAAAATATGTACACAATTAGTCTTTGAAACCAATATAAATATAACATTCCCTCCTAAGAGGGTGTAATAAACATTATCATAGTGCACATCTTGTATCCATACTATTTGTTTTAATAGGGAGCCAACAACAAACTCTTTGCCTCCAATGGTGATTTGTGAAATCCCTAAAACCAGTGAAAAGCCTATTGCCTTTTAATGCATTATCTTCACAATAATTAAGGTACACCTACTGGCTTTGTAATAACTTTTCATAATAAACATATATGAAACCTATGGAATTGACACACCGTTTCCCAATTAACCAATAAGTCGTATTGCCTTTGCCATTGGTTTGATACTGTAACAAACAAAGGCCCACCGAAGTACACGTAAGCTGACAACCATCATGTATAGAATTAAAAATTATAAATACATACAGAATTACAGTTAGCAAAACAATATACAGCCCCTCTCAAACAGGCTTGCCAAACTCATTACAGTGAGATTCTTTACAATCCTTGCTTATTATAGTAATCTGAAATTCGCCTAACTCCATACCTGTCTGCAACCTGAGACACTGTGCAGTAAGAAGTCCGCATTAAAGGCTTCTTGGCATCATCATATGTTTTTTTCACAAATAAATAAGCCAGGCCTAATGCCTTTGTCATAATGTTTCATAATCAACAGATTAGGCCTTCAGCATAGGACAGAACATTTCCAAGGGAACCAATTAGTCCTTCAGCTTTTATCACTGGTTTGTCACCATAAGCAAACCAGGTTTACTGTATTGAGTGTAGGCTTTTCCACAAGGTAACCATCAGATATCTAGTCATTAAATTATAAATGTAAATGTATACCAAATTATAGTTGGCAAAGCAAAACACAATTTCTCCTAAGAGGACCCAACAAGGATTATGAAAGTCTGTGTCTTGTATTACCATGGTTGTCAGCGGGGGTACCCAATACCGAAATCCTTGCTCACTACAGTAATCTGTGAGTAACAAAATACTTTACTGTTGGCTTTAGCAGAGAGTAATAACAATCCACCCTCAAATGGATACTGGCTTTACTATATCCTTTTCATAATAAATAAGCCACACATACTGCCTTTTTAAACACTTTTTTTTAAATGAGGTTTTTGCACAAAACAGCCAGAGCTGCTGCATTCATTGTTACTTTTTTATAATAAACAGATCAGGCCTAGATCCTTGATCATTATCCTATTATCATAACCAACTAAGGACTGTTGTATTGAGGATACACATTCCCACAAAGCAAAACGTGCAATACGCAAGCTCTCATTTTAAGTGGAAGAATACAACTTTTTCTTCATCAAATGCTGTACTCAAGGAAACTAACTAACGTGGGTGCAATCTAAGCCCCTCTCTCTAGTACTTCTTAAACCCTTTTTTCTGTGTGTCACATAAGATCAGGCAATATCTCAGATGTCAATCCAGACCGAAAAATGAACGGATGAAAAGCAAGGAGATTAGTATCATTTATGATGGCATTACATAGAGATTTAAAGCTTTTAGCAGTGAGATAAGAAGAGGAGCAACATGTTATTTGACTTGTCTAAAACAAGAAAGCAGCAGAAGATTGGTAGTAGATCTCAAGACGCCTTACACCTTGAAAGCACAATAAAAGAAAATCTGTTCTCTTGCTGGCTTGTGATGCGTGACAGATGCAAAGTACTTTAAACTAGATGTATTCATGAGTCAGTAGCCTTTGGAATACTAGGAAGTCAGAGGAAGACTGAATCATCAATGGTGGAACTCCAAGTCAAAAGCAAACCTAAAATTCAGGAAAGAAGAGGGAACAAACACAACAGTCAAAACCACATTTTTAAATCCTGTCAGATGTTCAGGCAATCTGTCAGAACCAAAACCATAGCATCACCCAAAGGCAGGTCAGAGTTCAGGCAAAAAGGGTGATGGACCGAAACATGAAGCAAAAGAACAAAGCTGTGGAACACAGATAGGGTGAACGAGCTTGAGCGAAGGCAAAGGAGCCAGTACAACATGGAAAGTTGCCTAGCACCTTTCCAAGAGAATTGGCCTGCTTACGAAGCCCTGCTGCCACTCAAGACCTGAAAGTGGTCCCTTGACCTTCACCAGTTACCAATTCAGATGCCTCAACCACCATAGACCGGTCTTCCACAACCTTACTGTATTTCAAGTGCAGATTCTATTGCATCCTTTCCTTGAAATCTCCATCTCCACAGAACCCCCTTATTCCTGGCAACAATGTTCTTCAATTACATTTGGAAAGAAGGTAAAAGCTGGATGATGGTTGGCTCATATACACAATCGGGGGACACGGGCATTTAGAATCGAGGTTAAGCATACAGGTCGTGGAGTAATTAAGTCAGACAAAAGGGTATGCAGTTTCTAATGATGGTTGGCTCCACATAGCAAGCTTGGTGTCATCAGTGATTCAGGTGGACAAAAACTGCTTGCCCACCTGGATCCAGAGTAAATCTTAAATCATCCAGAGCAGCAGTCAGTACACTTTCTATTCTGTGGCACAGGTGAAAGCTGATTTGAGTAAAATCAAATTAAGAATGTTGCTGAAAGAAAATGGAAAGTTGGTTGTTAAGTACTAATATCGTGACTTTAAACGTGAACGGTTGAAGACAGATGGTCTGTAGTTGGAAAGAATATTCGTGTGAAAGAAGAATGTGGGCAAAACAGAGTCCTGTATATGAAGATATCACCTAGTCAGAGGAAAATATACTTCCAAGATCCGCATCAAATAATCAGTAGAAAATGTTTCTGATTAGGAGATTCAGTGAAAACGCCATTTTCATGCTGTTGTTTTGGTGAAAATGTGCCCTGCAAACCTTCAAAATTGCCTAGCACCAGTGCATATTGCCAGAAACTGGTAGAAATAACGTAATCTGACCCCAGGATGTCTAGGTACGGCCCTGGTTACATTTACTCTTGTGTGAAACCTGACAGTACGTACAGGATTATCAAACTGTATTTTAGAAGTGCATTTTAGTAAAGTACACAGAGTTTGCCAAATAGGAAGTGAGTTCATATAGAATTGTGGAAATATTAAATGGTGATTTGTCAAGAAGACTTAGAATGTGACAATTAGAAAAGGGGAAAATCCATCATTTGTGACATTAATATATTATTTTGCAAAAGTATCCTTATCTTACACCAAATAAAGGTTGTAATGCTAGTGTTCTCATAGCTATGCAAACATTTAATTTTGGACCTTTTTTTTTAAGCTGGTTTGTTCTTCTGTTGCCTCAGTGGGTCCTGGAGATATTGGGTCATCAAAGACCGCCAAGACGAAAGGTACGTTTTTTGAGCCAAGATTCGTTTTCTTTTTATCTACATGTGGGTAATCCACTGATCAATGTCCTAGTTCTGACCATTCAGTTTAGCGAGCCGCAAATTGTGCAGAATTGTGACTCGCAATTTGCGACTCGCTACACTGAATGTACAACAGTGTCATAGACACTGTTGGCGATTCCCAGTGGGGTCGCAAAATACATGTCTCATCAATATTTATGAGGCAAGTGCAATTTGCGACCCCATTGGGAATGGCTAGCACTCACAGGGATGGTTGCCTGTTGGGGTCAGGAGACCACCATGTCTATGACTGCTTTTTCAATAAAGCAGTATTTTCCTTAATGGAATGCATTTCAAAAAGAAAAAAGAAACATTACAGTTTCATTTTTTAAGAGCAGGCACTGCAGGACCACTGCCTGCTCTTAAAAAAATATTTTTGCACCCCTGGGGACCCCTTCCCATTTGCGAGTGGTTTACCACTTACTTGAAGTAGGTGGTAAACTGCGAGTGTTTTGCGCCCGCAAATGCGGTCGCAAAACTATAGTATATTGGTGTTAGTCGCTATTAGGAAGGGACACCCCTTCCTAATAGCGAGTCGCAAACGCAAGTTTGCGAGTCAATGACTCGCAAAATAGCTTTTGTACATACCACCACTGTTTTTTTTGCGGTCGCAAAAGGGTTGATTTCCCTTTTGCGACCGCAAAAAACGGTCGTACATCAGGGCCTTCGTGTTTGTGAGGTGTCGCGCTCTAATCCAATATTTACATGCATATTCATACAACAGGGTTTTTGCCCGTGGGTGCCTTCAATGGTGGTGGAGAAACACCCTACTCCCCTGATACATTCCTAAGATCGGTGAACAGATGCTATAAATTTGAAGCACACGCCATTCAATTCAATTACAGTTGTGTTGTGTAACAAACGTAATTATTGTTTAACATATGAGATTCCTTTTCTTTTTTTCAGAGTTAGATTTATTTTTCTTCCAGATGACCTTCTTTTAGCCAACACGTGTTCCGTTGTTTGAGATATTCCTATGACTTCATCAGGGCTGGTCTGTTGCAAAGTTTGGTGGTCAGACCTCCTGCCTGTGTTCATTTATATTATCTGGGAAAACTACTGCATTCAAAACTGGGTAGTACCTGGCTTCTCAGCTTCCCCAGATCTAGATCGTTCATACTTGTAACAAAACCTAAATGAACATTTTATCAAACCATATTGTTCTGGGATGTTCCCTCTCACAGTAACACAGATCTCTCAAATAAACTGTGTCACTCCTGATATTTATGTCTATCTTGACAGCACGTCGGGCACGAGATGTAAGGCGATCAACCAAAAAAAGTGCTTTAATGAGTACTACAGAGTTAACCAGAGTACATTTTAGAGTAAAAGTTGTGTGCTTCTCAATAATACGAAAGTTGAAGATGGCAAAAAGAGCAAAAAGGATTTCAGGAACCCAAGAAACAAGGGGAATGTGTAAAGACCTATCCAAAAAGCGTAGACATCTGCTATGGTCTCTTAAACAAAATAAAATAGAGAGAGACTGGATAACGATACACAAGCTCTCAAAACCACACAAACGTCAGCTTTGGCAATTCATAGCCAGCCTGGAGAAAGGTAAAGTAGACAGGCGTAACTCAGTACTCAGGGCCTAGATGCCCTCAATAATTACAACGAAAGAAATGAGCTTATAATAAATGCTCAAAAAACGAAAGTAGTTATTTTTGGACATTTCCCCCAAAATAGTATAATTCAAAGAGCCAGGTCTTGAGCCCCTTCCTGAAGCCGAGGGGGAGGGCGTTCCAGGACTTGGCAGCGAGGTGGGAGAAAGAGCGTCCTCGGGAGTGGCAGATGCGTGGAGTCTGAGTGAGGGTGAGGTGTGTGTAGCGGAGGGTCCTGGGAGGTCGGTGGAAAAGCAGGCGGTGGTTCATGTAGGCAGGTCCTTGGTGTGGAGGGCTTTGTCTGTGTGGGTGAGAAGCTTGAATTGGCATCGCTTCTGTATGGGGGAGCCAGTGTAGGTCCTTCAGGTGCTGGGTGATATGGGTCCGCTTCGGTAGGTTGAGGATCAGTCTGGCTGCTGCGTTCTGGATCATCTGGAATCTTTTCATGAGTTTGGTGGTGGTGCCTGAATAGAGTGCATTGCCATAGTCCAGCTGGCTGGTGATGAGGACCCGCATCACCATTCTTCTGGTGCTGATGAGGAGCCATTTGAAGAATTTGCAGAGCATGTCGAACGTGTGGAGTTTGCTGTCCAGGATGATGATGAGGTTGCAAGTGTCGTCTTTCGGACTGGGAGTGGATCCGAGTTCTGATGACCACCAGGAGTCATTCCAGTGGCCGACATTTCTGCTGAAGATCAGGACTTCAGTTTCACCAGCAACGCCTCCAAAAAAGAAACATTATTTACATCTGGTAGCTCTCAGATTAGAAATCCTCATAGTAATTCAGAATGTGGCCATAGCACCGGTACTGGAATCCCAAAAACATCAAGGATTTTATTCAAGATGTGTTCCTAATCCAAAAGAAAACTGAGGAACAGCTTTCCATCTTGGATTTGAGAGCATTAAACAAATTCCTAACAAAGCATCCCTAACAAAGCATCCCTCCAGATGATCTCACTGTTGGCTGTTCAGCAATCTGTAAATCAAGAATATTATGTAGTTTCAATGGACCTGAAATACTTGTACTTCCACCTGCCCCTACATCGGAATACATACACTTACGCTAGATGCCCACCATAATCAGTTCAAACGGATTAAAATCAGTGCTAAGAGTCTTTACGAAATGCCTGGCACTGATGGCTGCATATCTAAGACAAGAAATTTTACAATATAGCAACAATTGATTTATAAAAGCCCCTTCACTGCAACAGATCTCTGAATGTTCAAACATTAAAATTGTTAAAAACAACTAGGTCGAACCCTCCACAAGACAAAATCAATTTCCCCAACTGCTAGCCAATTTTGTTTCTATGGGCAAATACCTTCCAAGACACTTTGGAGGCCTTCCTGTGACAAAAGAGGGGAGAGATTAAACTGCCCCAGTACATCAAAGCAATGACACAAAATACAGTCAGAAAATTAAAGGTCCTACCAGGAACGATGTCTTCTTTATTCTATTATTCTATTAATACCACAGTTTAACTTGAGAATGAGGCCACTGTAAGAACAATTAGGCATGTAGTAGAAGCAAATATCAGGACAATGGAACCATTTTTCCATAACTACAGAAATAAAACTATTCTTGGTTTGGTGAGTAGTAAAAGGAAATGTATTCACAGTACAAAATTTTTGACTTGTAAATTACATTTCCTCACACAACAGACTCTTCGTTAAAAGGCTAGGAAGAGGGAGTGGCCTGGGCGTGGACCCAGCATAACATGTCCTGCTTGAATTCCGCTGGCGAGCTCCCACCAAGTTACGTTTTGACTGAGTCTCGGGTGCCCAGGCAGCCACTAAGCAGGGAGAACCTCCCTTCGGCCATCGAGGAGCTCTTTGCGCTCTTCACAGTGCGGCTTCCAAGATGTTGCTGCAACTGATTATGAGCTCTGTGGGGGCCGAGACCCGAAGAATGTAGCAATGGTAAAACAGCGACTATGCCTGTGGGTGATAAGAAAGCACAGAGCGGGCAACTTGCTAACGGTGCCTCCTGGACACTCTTTACCCAACCGGCTTCCAGCGTCGCCCTGGATGATTCCTGTGACCTCCGCTGTATCTCTGACTGACCCTCTTATGAAAAACGCGCTTTTTGGACTGCCTTCGCCTTGATGCCCCTGATCGCTCTTACTGAGCGATCAGCAAATAAATAGCTGTTCTTAGAAATAAAAGCTGTTCATGGTGCTTACTGGATCAACACAGGTCCTCCAACCTCCGAGAGACAACTTCTGGGGCCTTACTCAGCTTTCCCTACAACTGCTCTCAGTTAGCACATTCATTGCATAAAGAAGTTAACCCCCTGCGCAGTCTGTATGCCGGGCTGACGTCTGGCTTCACAGTTGATCGGTGGGGTCCATTTTGTGGGGTGGTACAGCAGATATGACTGCTTCAAAAATCAAAGCAGCCAAGGCGTCCTCCATTAAAAACATGTGACAGGTGCTAGTAGAGGAGAGGGCACAGATGTGCTAGATCCCAGGCTTATTCTAATAAAGCAATCCTACTCTCAAGCCCAACCCTAACATGCACGCACTGGTGACTAAAGCAGATATCCAAGAGCTGCTACTGGAATTCCACAAGGAAATGACAGCCTGTTGTCCAAACATCAACAAAGTGATCTCAAAATGTGATCGCTCCATACAGAAGGCAGAAACTCGAATTGATCAAGTGGAGAACAACATGGCAAACACAGATCATGAGCAGGATGATCTCACCCGACGCCAGGCCACCCTTGAAACCCACCAACAGGAGCTAGCTGATACATTGAAGGAACTTTTAAATGTCTCACAGAGAAATGACAAGCAAATCAGGGGCATTCCGTGGGAAATTTCCTCCAAGGACTTAAAAGAATATGCCCAGGCCCTATTTCACCGTCTCTTGCAAGACTTCCTGAATAAATACGCCTGGATTGCACACAGTGGCTGATCTCCGCTCTCCAGTAACTAAGGAATGTAATTCCTAATGTCCTAACTAAAGTTCACTTTTTTAAGGACAGGAAAGCAATCCTCCTGGAAGCCCGTAACCAGGAACCAATCGCTTTTCAGAACTCTGTATTAGAACTCTTCCAAGGTGTCTTAACAACCCTTTGCTGCATCGCAGAGAATTCACTCACATTGTCATTAAAAGATCTCCTTATAAGTGGGAATTCGCCTACCGCTTCAAGTTCACCTACAAAGGCATGCAGCATGAGATCAGGAAGGTCACTGAGGCCTACGCACTTGGGTTTGAGGGCCACAGCAGAAGACCTAGCATGCTAATCACCTTCCAGGGAGGATGCCCTAATACGAATGGAGCCCACACAGAATGGAAAGGGCGGCTGAGAGACAGGATGGCCCACAGCACCACATCAGAGGATGACTAGTTGGCACCACTGCACCGGCCTCCCTGTTATGCGGCCTCTTAATTATATATGTATGAAAAACAAGGGGACCCCACACGAATGTGACCTGGGGTAAGTGGTAATTCAAAAGGACAATGGTCTGGTGAGGTCAGAGATCCTCAAGTAGCAAGGCTACAGTTAGTGATTTAAGGAAAATTCAATTATATTTAGTGATCTATTGAACACAATTAGATCAAAATAAGAAATGTATGCAAGGACACAGAAGAGTAAAGGAAGACGTCACATTTTATTAAACATCATAAAATGGAGTAGCTTCCGTTTCTGTCATTTTTGTATTTCAAGAAAAATATACAGTGCTCACACATACACAAGTGAGGGTGCGTGAAGTGAAGTGCTTAGTGACAATAAAAACTTTTCATCGCATTGAAAACATGTCAAAGAGAACCCAAGTGGTTTAGACAATGTTAGGGAACTTTGAAATTGTAGTCGACGGCGTTTCGATCTTAGTGATTCAAGATCATCATCAGGACAATGTAAGTGCGAGCACGTAAAATCTAAAATGGGGGAAAATAATCAATTACTGATGTGTCCTAATTAAAATACAACAAACAATTGCGTTGTAGTATTGGTGCAATGAAGGCGAGTTAGCAATAATAATGATGGCCAAGTGAAGGAACATCAGAGCAATTAATGTTAAATAAAAGATATCGAGAAGGGACAGATCAAGGCAATCAAAGTCCTCCAAGGTTGGAGATGGTGCAGCGGTGGCTAAACTCGTCAAGGTATTGGTGTGTGAAATTCCAATGACGGAGGAGTGGGTGCAGCTGGCAAGGAGAACCGTCACGACGAGCAAGGAGAGTAGTTTAGAACCGCCATGCAAGAGCAATATCCAGGCGCGCAGGACGAGGGGACGCACTAAGTGAATTAGTATCAATGATGGGTCCATGGCAGTGAGGTGACGACCCCATTTATAGGAATGAGTTTGGTCGTGAGCTGCTCGTATCTGGCGAATCGTGATAGAGTGCAAGGAAGGAAGGCATTAACGCTATGCACGAACTATTGATATCGTAAGGAAGGAGACTTACTACACGAATTTGTAGCAAACACATCCGAGGCCGGCAGAGTTGGCGGAAGGTCCCAAAGTCCGGGAGGAGGCCCGTGCGGACAGCGGGACACGAGGGGGACTCAACCGTCCCAGGGGTACTGGGGACGAGACAAGGGGAGGAAGAATTTAATAAAAGTGGGTAGGGGGGAACTCCATGACGGCGGCGTGAGGAGTGAGACTTACTTGCTGCACAATCTCCAACCTTGGAGGACTTTGATTGCCTTGATCTGTCCCTACTCGATATCTTTTATTTAACATTAATTGCTCTGATGTTCCTTCACTTGGCAATCATTATTATTGCTAACTCGCCTTCATTGCGCCAATACTACAACGCAATTGTTTGTTGTATTTTAATTAGGACACATCAGTAATTGATTATTTTACCCCATTTTAGATTTTACGTGCTCGCACTTACATTGTCCTGATGATGATCTTGAATCACTAAGATCGAAACGCCGTCGGCTACAATTTCAAAGTTCTCTAACATTGTGTAAACCACTTGGGTTCTCTTTGACATGTTTTCAATGCGATGAAAAGTTTTTATTGTCACTAAGCACTTCACTTCACGCACCCTCACTTGTGTATGTGTGAGCACTGTATATTTTTCTTGAAATACAAAAATGACAGAAACGGAAGCTACTCCATTTTATGATGTTTAATAAAATGTGACGTCTTCCTTTACTCTTCTGTGTCCTTGCATTCGTTTTTTATTTTGATCTAATTGTGTTCAATATATCACTAAATATAATTGAATTTTCCTTACATCACTAACTGTAGCCTTGCTACTTGAGGATCTCTGACCTCACCAGACCATTGTCCTTTTGAACTATCCACTTACCCCAGGTCACATTCGTGTGGGGTCCCCTTGTTTTTCATACATATCCTATGAGCAGTGGCTACACTGCAAGGGTTTGCTCACCACTCACGTGGTTTTTCTCATTGATTGATTCCTTTCTACTTACCATAGAATGTCAAATCCAATAGCTCCTACTTACACAGAGGACTATATAGCGAGGATTATTAGTGGCCCCTCCCTTTTCCAAACATCATCAGCAGCCCCAACTGCGCCAACTGATGCTGCTACAGATAAAATAACAAAACTAGAAAACCTTAAATAAAAAGCATATTAGAACAGAACTACATACACGCATGCTCACAGAGTACCTAAAAGCAGACATTATCCCCCTAGGGCTACAGGTGCGTAACACCCCAGCCATCTTCCTACAGGACCCGAAATTCAAAAACGACTTGCACACATAGGGACAACATGTTCACGTCATTGGATGGTCCTTGGTATAGACACCGTGCTTGAACAAAGTAAAAAAGAACTTGAAGAAATACTACTACTTGAGAAAGCCATTTTGGAATTGGATAGCCTAGCAGACGCTAAGTCAGTCCTTGAAAAAATAGATAAAACTATCTCTGACTTTCACAAATTTGAACACCACAAGAAAGCAACCAAAGTGACTAAAGACATCAAAAACTATAGCAAAGAAAAAACCTACCCATATCTTAGAGAGGATTATTTCAGTCAGCCCCAATTCCCACAAAGACAACAGGCGGGAACTTGGGGTAGATTTAAAAATAAACAACCAGTCACGTTTTCTGATTCTTCTGCAGACTCTGATTCATCTGACCAAAGCGCAGGACCGAGTTCAGCCCCCAATACTCCCAATTTTTTAGGGAGAGGCCAACACTTCCAACCAGAGAGAGGGAGGTACAAGCAGAGATACAACTTCCAACCAGGGGAACGTCAGACACGACAGAAATTTTACCAATGGGGCTACCAGTATTAACTGAGCCCTTGCTGGAAAATATCCCCAGTATACAACCCACCGAAGAAATTCCAATCTTTAACCTTTCCAGCCATCAATTAGCGACTACTGAAATCTCCCTCCTCAGCAAAGGACTTTCCTATGTACTCACTGAAAAAATTGACTGGTTCAAGAAACAGACCGAAATTTTCCAATTCTTTAGACAAATTAGACTACAGGCCTTTTTCCTTAACAGAGATACTTCCCCTAACTGGGATACCACAGGCCTACGACCTAAATCTACCTTCAATCCACCTACGGGAGCTTTACCACCTGAAGTCCTATCATTCGAGCATCTTGCCTTGAAGGACTTGGAAAAATTAAAAAATCAACCCAAATTTGTCCTGTACAATTTAAGCATGGCAGAGAAAAAAAGCCTTCTCCTACTGAAAAATGCAGAAAATATCATTATTAAACCATGTGATAAGGGTGGCGGGATTGTGATCCAAGACAAGTCCAACTATGACAAAGAGATCATGCGACAGCTTAACAACACTGCTCACTATGAACCACTGAATAATAACCCCCTCAATGACATTAAAACTCTAATACAAACATCGACCAGGGCCGCAGAAGAAGCAGGCTACATCAGCCATAATGAGTTTCTTTTTCTGAATAACAAAAACCCCAGAACTCCAGTAATTTACACACTACCAAAGGTACACAAAGACCCTAGCAACCCTCCTGGCAGACCGATCCTCTCGGGATGTGATTCCATTCTGGAACCCCTAGGCAAATATGTCAATTTCTTTATTCAAGATTTAGTTACGAACACAATTGCCTATGTCAAAGATACCACACATTTTATCAACATAATAGAGAAAGAGACTTTTGACCCTTCCTCTGAGCTTCTGGTCACCCTAAACATCGAGTTACTCTACACGAACATTCCACAAGATAAAGGCAAAATAGTCATTGAAAAACATCTTAACAACAGACCTCGCCCACACAAGGTACCGACTGAATTCATCATTTCTCTTCTCGAAATAGATCTCTCAGAGAACTATTTCCGGTTTAATGAGAAATACTACAAACAAAAGAAGGGTACTTCTATGGGTGCAATTTTTGCCCCTAATTTTGCCATTTTGTACGTCGATGAAATAGAGGATATTTATCCTCAATGAACTCAACCCACACCGCAACAAAATTAAAAGCTGGCATCGGTACATCGACAATGTTTTTATGATCTGGCATGGCTCAAACTTAGAACTCGCTGAGTTCTGCCTCTGGCTCAACAACTGCCAACCGGATCTCAAGTTCACACATGACTCCAGTAATCACTCTATAAACTACCTTGATGTTACTGTTATTCACTCTGAAGGTACCCTATACACCACTTTGTATAGAAAACCCACCGAGCGCAACACTCTATTACATTACAGAAGTGCACATCCCAGAGCACTCAGAGATGGACTTCCCTTTGGACAATTCCTTCGAATTAGAAGGAATTGTAAACTCAAAGATGACTACTTTAAAGAAGCCAATATCCTATGTGACAAACTACTTAACAGAGGGTACCCCAGACGCTTAGTAAAAAGATCCATGAAGAGAGCGTGGTACTCTCACAGGGAGATACTCCTGGAACCCAAACCCAAAAAAGCCCTATCACGGATCACCTGTGTGACTACTTTTTGCCCCGCTACCAACAGCATAACCAAAGTAGTTAAAAAACACTGCCCACTCCTTACATCCATAAACATCACTAAGGAAGCCCCACTTTTTTCTTTCAGGAGGGGTCGCAATATCAAGGATCATCTAGTTAGGGCACAAAGACCCATATCCAAAAACAATGGAATCCATTCTTTTTTTGGACTGCCTCCTGTTATAGGCCATTTCAAGTGTGGTAATTGTGCAGCATGCCCTTTCACAACTAACACCAAGGTTTTTCCATACGCTACTAGCATGCATGACCTGAATTTCTTTTCCAATTGTAACTCCACAAATGTAATTTATTGTATTCAATGCCCATGTAACCTGAAGTATATTGGCCAGACAACGCAAAAAATCAAAGCCAGAATTGGACAACACAGGATCAGAATACGATGCAGAGTTACAACAGCCCCCTTGGTGAACCACTACATTGAAAAAGGACATACTGAAAATGATCTTAAATGGCTAGTGATCGACATACTCCACCCTAACAGAGGTGGAGATCCGAGTCTCATTCTAAACAGTCTGGAATGTAAATGGATGTTTAATTGTCGCTCAATTGAACATGGTCTTAATACCATTGATGAGTGGAACATGATTTTGTAACTTTTTTGTAACCATTATGTCCTCAGGCTGACTCTGTTTTTATGCGCTTGACACTAGAGCTCCATATCCACCCTTGAATATGATGTCTGTGTGTCTTGCATGCGGTATGAATCCTTAATGCCATTGTGTAATAACAACCGGAACAATAGTTACTGTATAAGTGTCCTTCTGCTTCCATACCGTTTTAGAATTGTCATTTCTCAACCCCCTTATTTATGTAGATGCAATGCTTTCTCTTCACGACGTAATCTATCCTTTACACCTACATATGCATGTACCTCCCCCTCATCCAACATGGCTGCCCTTTCACTCTGCTTAAACGGCATGACCATCCTTGGTCTACACATGCGCTGCTCCACGCATGCGCTATCTCACTGTCAAGCGTCAATATCTAGCATTTACGAATGCTCACACCACACGCTACGGACTGCTACCAGCGCGCTCTTGCTGTGATTCATTCATCCCTGAATTATCCACCGTTCAAGTAAGTTTGCCCTCCCACGCCGCCCGTTGGTCCTTCCTCTACCCCACTTAATATGTAATTAACGGTCCCCTTCCCCTTCTCGCCTGCAGAAACCTCCGGTTTTACTACAAGCATTGGGTTAGGTACACGCCGCAGAATACGGACTACTGCCAACGGCTGTCCTCCCGCGATATACTCTTACTCCTGAAAATTCTCCCTACAAGTAAGTCTCACTCCTCACGCCGCCGTCATGGAGTTCCCCCCTACCCACTTTTATTAAATTCTTCCTCCCCTTGTCTCGTCCCCAGTACCCCTGGGACGGTTGAGTCCCCCTCGTGTCCCGCTGCCCGCACAGGCCTCCTCCCGGACTTTGGGACCTTCGGCCAACTCTGCCGGCCTCAGATGTGTTTGCTACAAATTCGTGTAGTAAGTCTCCTTCCTTACGATATCAATAGTTCGTGCATAGCGTTAATGCCTTCCTTCCTTGCACTCTATCACGATTCGCCAGATACGAGCAGCTCACGACCACACTCATTCCTATAAATGGGGTCGTCACCTCATTGCCGCTTTTTTACTCTGCGCCATGGACCCATCATTGCTACTAATTCACTTAGTGCGTCCCCTCGTCCTGCGCGCCTTGATATTGCTCTTGCATGGCGGTTCTAAACTTCTCTCCTTGCTCGTCGTGACGGTTCTCCGTGCCAGCTGCACCCACTCCTCCGTCATTGGAATTTCACACACCAATACCTTGACGAGTTTAGCCACCGCTGCACCATCTCCAACCTTGGAGGACTTTGATTGCCTTGATCTGTCCCTACTCGATATCTTTTATTTAACATAATTGCTCTGATGTTCCTTCACTTGGCCATCATTATAATTGCTAACTCGCCTTCATTGCGCCAATACTACAACGCAATTGTTTGTTGTTTTTTAATTAGGACACATCAGTAATTGATTATTTCCCCCCATTTTAGATTTTACGTGCTCGCACTTACATTGTCCTGATGATGATCTTGAATCACTAAGATCGAAACTCCGTCGACTACAATTTCAAAGTTCCCTAACATTGTGTAAACCACTTGGGTTCTCTTTGACATGTTTTCAATGCGATGAAAAGTTTTTATTGTCACTAAGCACTTCACTTCACGCACCCTCACTTGTGTATGTGTGAGCACTGTATATTCTTCTTGAAATACAAAAATGACAGAAACGGAAGCTACTCCATTTTATGATGTTTAATAAAATGTGACGTCTTCCTTTACTCTTCTGTGTCCTTGCATACGTTTCTTATTTTGATCTAATTGTGTTCAATATATCACTAAATATAATTGAATTTTCCTTAAATCACTAACTGTAGCCTTGCTACTTGAGGATCTCTGACCTCACCAGACCATTGTCCTTTTGAACTATCCTCTTAATTATATAGTCAGTAAATGCACCCAAGGAAGACAAAGAAAAGTGTTATACAACTACTTCCCGACAGAAGCCCATCTGACCAAAGGCCATATAAATATAGGAGGATAATTGAAAATGATCCTCCACCTTAAAAGAGATAGTCATCCAATCCGTCAGGCATGTCCCAAAGCTCCTCCGTCCCTTATAAAAGGTTTATCAGATCCTTAATCTCGGTATTTGGAGGGTCCAACACCAAGGGGAAAGGGATTAGCGCCAATGTTCACCGATCCTACACTTTCTTAGACTTTACTCTCACATCAAGAGCCATAGGTTCGCAGATAATCCACTTCGATCTAGTGCTGAAAATCCTTTCAGATCGCCCCTCAGTGTTGCTGCATTTAGACACAGTGGAACCCTTTCGCCAAACACAAGCCCATGGGTGAGTGAGGTGGCACTGAGGGACACAGTAGTGAGGGACCTCATATATGAAGCCCTAAACGAAAATGGTGAGGTGCATTATAGTGTGCTGTGAGATGCCGCCAAGATAGTGGTATGAGGGGAACTCATTTCCCACACAGCCACACTTGAAAGACACTTGATAAACAAAAGTGACAGGAGCTAGAGGGTGAGCTGCACAGGAGTGAAGCTCTACATAAACAAAACCCTTCACTTCTCACACAACGGGACCTCCCCAAAGTACAAGGTGAATTAGAGCAGTTTTTATAAAAAGATGCAGCGAAAAACAATACTTATTTACAACAATGTTACTATGAAAAAGGGACAGAGAAGCCATGCACATTGCTGGCTGTGTCCACTTATTCAATCATACTGTAAGGGAAATATTGCTCACATAAGAACGATGTTGAGGGTGTCACTTCCACCCCAGTCATTAGTGATATTCTTGGCAGAAGCGGAATAGCACACTGAATACCCCTTAACTACACTTGGAGGCCAGCTCATCACCCACCTCCTAGAGGCAGTCAGGCTGGCCTTGACTCAATTTTGGAAACCACCCCTAATCCATCCACTTCATGTCTGGTGGGAGGGGGAAGCCTGGACCATCTACACTTTGAAAAACTAAGCGTAGTAGTTCAAGACCAGATAGACCAATTTGAGTTGCTTTGGCTCTTCCTTCAAACAGTTTATGAAACTGGATAGGCGGGAGGGGTCTAACCCAACTGGAATTCCTGAGCTGGTGCCTAAGGCTGGACTTAATGCTATAAGCTCAGGCTCAGATGATTTGTCCATAATTGGCCTTGAAGCATAATCGCTATATCTACCAATGTGAGATTATTAGCTGAAATGTGTCCAAAGATTTCTACACAGAAGTGCTTGTTGGTACTCAATATATTTGCTTTTGTATTGCATATTGTTACAAAAACTAAAATAAAGGTGTTAGACTCGTCAGCCTTGTGGTCTCCCCCCAAATCTTTTGCAGTTCTCTTATAGCTGATCTCTTTTTTGTTGGCCTTACAACTCTGTGCACTTTACCACACTAACCAGTTCTAAAGGCTTTGTGCTCTATTCTTTATACATGGTGAAATTGGCTTACACCCAATTGGCATATTTAATTTACTTGTAAGTCCCTAGTAAAGAGGTACTCCTTGTACCCAGGGCCTGTAAATTAAATATATTAGCGAGCCCGCATCACTCATTTAGCCACCCATTTAAGTAGCCTTTTAAATAGGTCACAGAACTGCCATTGCAGTCTGTCTCTGCAGTGTTAACTGCCATTTTGACCTGGCAAAATAAACCTTTTACCATGCCTAATTCTTTATTTTTAATTCTTATAAGACACTCACAAGGGTGGGCCCTAAATAGCCCATAGGGCAGGCTGCAGCATACTTTAAAATGTTTGAGAGGTACTTTTCACTCTTGCATGTCATGGAAGCGAAAAACTTTAAAAGTTGTTTTTCACTACTGAAAGACCTGTCTCTCCCACAGGATAACATTGGGTTACCTTATTATGTTTAATAAGTGCTAAATTTCAATTGGGAGCAGGTAGGAATATCAAGTTTGGTGTCTAAAGAATTGTAATTTAAAACCCTCTTTAATGGTAAAGTCGGATTTTAAGTCACAGTTCTGAAAATGCCAAATATGGCTGTAACGCCCCGAACGTCTCAGGATCGTTTAACAGACACGATCATGAGAACGCAACCACTTGTGAAGGTTTAGTTATTTTAATGAAGGCAAAAATAATACAAGGAATAAACAAAGGTTATAGTCACTGGAATCCTCCAGGCTAAGTACGTTACCAGCCCACAGCACGGATGGTCCTAGCCGTCCTCTGCATATACGCCGATCCCGGCGTATGCCAACAGAGGGCAGAAATGAAATGGCCGACAATGCCAATCGGTAGGCTGTGAGGGGCACGAAGAGTGTTGGGGAGAATCGAGGAGTCAGGGAAACACCCAGCCGGGGTCTCTACCTGAAGGGAGCAGCCGCTCAACCTCTTCCTCAGACTGCACCGGGACGCGGAGTCACCTCCTGGTGATGCGTCACCGATACCCCAATCACAAGCAAAGAAGACTGAACCGAGAGCAGCCGCTCGATCGATCCTGTGGACTTCCGAGTCTGTAACGCGGCAAACACCTCCTGGTGTGCGTTACAGCTGGCAGTCCCTGTATCTCTGGTCGGGCTGGGAGTTACGACTCCAACCAGCAAAAGCGCCACTGCGCTTTGACTCAGCCGAGTCAAAAAGCGAAGCTCAATGGTTATCCGGTAGAGCTTCCGGGTCCTTCACAGGTGACGATGGGGCAAGACACGGCCCAGGGAGTAACCACTCGACCTACCTCCGTTCTTGCCTTACTGGAGCACCACTCCGGAACACTGCTCTTCACTAAGCAGGTACGTCGGTGTAAACACAATATCCGACAGCGTTGTACCTCCCGGTTCCTCCCTTTATAGGGCGTGTTTTCCTTGAGTTATGTAACAGCTCTCCTGTTTACATAAGGGCGTGTTTTCCTTGAGTTATGTAACAGCTCTCCTGTTTACATAACCTCTCAACCGGCAAGCATCCTGGGAGATGTAGTCCGTTTTCGCTGGTTACCGTTTTCCTCCCCTCGCATGACAGGAATTCTTGACAGTACATCCTCCCTCTCAGCGGCTCCCCACGGGTCCAGCGCTGGCAGGAAAACGCCGATGGAACAAGGAGACCAAGCGCGGAGCATGAACCCCTTCAGCCGGTTCCCATGACTGCTCCTCCGGGCCATAGCCTTTCCATGCAACCAGGTACCACAGCTTCCCCCTGCGCCATTTGGACGCCCGTATGCCCGACACTTCATACTCCACCTCCGACTCCACGCATACTGGCCTAGGTGTTCCAGACGGCTTGGAGGGCGCTGGTTTGAGCAATGATACATGAAAGACAGGGTGTATCCGCAATGACTGGGGCAAGCACACCTTCACGTTCACGGGACCCATACACTTGGTAATTCGATAGGGGCACATGTACTTGGGATGGAACACACTGTTCTTTCGAAACCTCATGTTTCTTGTGGATATCCAGACGTAGTCTCCAGTGCGGTACAGTGGCCCGGGCCTTCTCTTCCTGTCTGCCGCAGCCTTGTATCTTCTCTTGGCCTCTATTAGGACAGCCCTTGAGCGCATCAACGTGTCTTTTATGTGTGCAACCCTGTCCGCTGTGGCGGGAATCCTGTCCTCTCTGAACGGATGTAGAAATGGCAAGAACCTGGGATGTTGGCCATAGTTGCTATAGAACGGAGATGCCTGTGTGGAGCTGTGAGTGGCGTTGTTATAGGCTATCTCTGCAACCCATAGCAAGTCGACCCATTCTTCCCTGCCCTGGTCCACAAAACATCGCAGATACTGTTTGAGCGTTTGGTTCAGGCGCTCGGTTTGGCCATCCGTTTGAGGGTGGTAGCTGGTGGACAGGGCGGTCTTAACATGCAGCGCAGTGCACCAAGTCTTCCAGAATTGCGCAGTAAACTGCGACCCCCGGTCCGACACGATCACCCCAGGTAATCCATGCAGTCGTACCACATTCTTTAGGAGTAGTGACGCCAATTCCCCGGCCGTAGGGACTCTCTTGCAGGGGATGAAGTGCCCCATTTTCGTCAAGTAATCCACCACCACCAGTATTGCCGTCATCCCCTGGTCTACCGGTAGGCCCACCACGAAGTCCAGTGATATGCTATCCCATGGTCTATCCGGGGTCGGAAGTGGATGTAAGAGCCCTTGGGTTCGGCCATGGTCGGCCTTCATGGTAGCACACGTAGGACACTCCTGTCATCCACTCTCATGGTTGGCCACCAGAAATGCCGTCCCATGCTAGCCACCGTTTTTTCAAAGCCCAAATGACCTGCGCATGGAGAGTCATGGCACCAGATGAATGCTTGTCTCCTTAGCCTAGGCGTGGGTATCAATAGGCACCTGCCCTTCAGGGGTATCCCGTCCTTCAGCTGCCATTCTCTGTGACTGAGGAGCCACCTCCGCCATGCGAATGACCTGATCCCTCTCTTTATTCCCCTCAGGAAAGTATCCGGTTGGATAACCCCCAATACCATCCTCGGGGAAATGATGGAATGCTCGGTCGCAGGCAATGGTTCCTTAACTGCAGATTGACGGGACAGGGCGTCCGCCTTCCGGTTTTCCGTCCCCGGCCGATATGTGATGCGGAAGTTGAACCCCGCAAAGAAGATCATCCACCGCAGCTGTCTGGGAGAAAGGTGTCTTGTGGCCGTCATGAACTGTAGGTTCCGATGGTCCGTGTACACCGATACCACATGTCTTGCCCCCATCAACCAATGCCTCCATTCGGTGAAGGCGTCCTTGATTGCGAGAAGCTCCTTCTCCGCAATATGGTAGTTGCGTTCGGCGTCGTTGAGTTTGCGGGACATGTACGCAACGGGATGAAGCACCCCTGTGTCGTGGTTGCGTTGGGACAAGATAGCCCCCAGCGCCACATCCGATGCGTCCGCTTCCACCACGTAGGGGAGATCCGGATCGGGGTGAGCCAACACCGGCGCCTTACCAAAGGCGCTTTTCAGGGCCTCAAAGGCTTTGTTCGCTTCAGGGGACCAGACAAACTCCTTGGACTTCCTCAGTAGCTGTGTGATTGGGGCCACCAATCCTGAAAATCCATCTATAAACCGCCTGTAAAAGTTGGCGAAGCCAATGAAACTTTGGACGTCCTTCACGCTTTGGGGCACCGGCCATTCTTTCACCGCCTTGATCTTTCGTTCTGCCATCTCCTGTCCCTCTGGACTCAGCATCACTCCGAGGAATTCCACGGATGTGACGTGGAAGTCACACTTGCTGAGTTTACAAAACAGCATGTTTTCCCTCAGCTTTTGGAGCACAGCTTTGACGTGGTGTACGTGCTCCTCCACACTGGTCGAATAGATGAGGATGTCGTCGATATATACGACCACGTAGATATCCAACTCCTCTCTGAATACCTCATTCAAAAAGTACTGAAAGGCTGCCGGGGCGTTGCACAGACCGAACGGCATGACGAGGTACTCAAAAAGGCCGAACCTGGTCTTAAAGGCGGTCTTCCACTCGTCTCCGTCCCTCATGCGCACCAGATGGTATGCCCCTTTCAAATCCAACTTGGTGTAGATACGAGCTTTCTTGACCTGTTCCAGAAGTACACTGATGAGAGGCAAGGGGTACCGATTCTTTACGGTTATCGCATTCAATGCCCTAAAGTCCACACAGGCTCTCAGCTCCCCATTAGCCTTCGGGATGAAGAAGAGTGGCGAGGCGGCCGGAGACTTGGACGGGCGGATGAATCCTAGCTTGAGGAGTTTATCCAGGTACCCCCGGAGATGCACGTTTTCAGGCTCCGTCAGGGCATACAGCCTGCCGCTGGGATCGCTGGCCCCTGGCACCAGGTCGATCTGGCAGTCAAACTGTCTATGTGGTGGTAGCACTTCCGCCTTCACCTCATCAAATACATCCTCAAAACTGTGATAAGCCTGGGGGAGAGCCACATCTTTTTCTGCCGCTGTAGCCACCGTCTGACTCCCGCTCTCATCTGCGTCAAGGGATTCCGTTCTTATTCCACAATGCAGGATGCAATACGGGGACGTCAGTTCGATGCGATGTGTTGGCCAATCCACAGAGGGGTTGTGTTTCTGTAGCCACGGCAATCCCAATATGACGCCATATTGGGGCGCTCGGATGATGTTAAAATCGATTTGTTCCAAATGGTTCCTCCCACATCTCATCGGAAGGACCCCCGTGTGCTGCCCGATAGGCCCCGTCACCAATCGCCTTCCGTCTACAGCATAGACGTCTTCGGGTACAGCTTTGGGAAGAAGCACTAGCCCTAGCCTGCATGCCTCGTTGTGGTCCATAAACATGCCAGTGGCCCCTGAATCCACCATGGCCACAACGGGTATCCACTGGTCATGCACTCCCACGTGCACCGTGAGAAACAGGTGTCGTTGTCCTTTAGTGACCGAGTTGGAAAGTGAAGGGATGGATGAGTGACTCCGAGATGCCCCTTCTTTGGTCTGGGAGTCCTCTAGTTTTCCGCCGGTACGTCCACCACGGCTGTTAGCGACCGGTTGGCCCGATAACGTGACGTCTTCGGTTTGGCAGGGCATTCACGTACGTAGTGGCCTTTTTTGCCACAATATAGGCACAATCCTTGTTTACGGCGTGACTCTTTCTTCGTGGCTGTGAGGCTCGCTCGTATTGCGCCGATGTCCATGGGTTCTCCCTTGGATGCGGTGGAAGTTTCAGGACTTCCCACTGTCACATAGGATGGAAGGGAGTTTCCTTTTCTCCCATGATCCCCCTTTCTTTCACTTAGCCTATGTTCCAGCCGTAATACCAGGTTGATAAGGCCCTCACATGTCTTGGGTTGTGGGTCAATATGAGCCACGGCGTCCTTGAGCTCATCGCACAGCCCGTGATGGAAGAGCGCCGTCTGTTTAGCAACAGGCCACTTGGTTTCCGCAACCAGCCTTCGGAACGCGTTGAGATACTGCACCAGGTCGTTGGATCCCTGTCTCAACTCAAGCATTTCACGGTCCGCCGTGTACGAGTCAGCCCTTCTGTCGAAGACTTTCAGGAATTCCTCGCGAAAAGCACCCCAATCACATAAGATGGGGTCGTCCCTGCTCACCAGAGGTACGGCCCATTGTGCCGCGTTTCCAGCCAAATAGGATATAAGGAAAGCCACACGAGCCTGACTCGTGGGGAACGCCCTTGGTTTGCACGATAAATGTAGCGCCACTTGTGTGAGGAATACCTGCACTGTGTTAGGATCCCCACTGTACCTCTCTGGTGTTGCCAAGGGGACGGCTACCGGCATTTCCACTACTACCGCAGGGGTCTGGTTCGTGAGGGAGGTGCTGGGCGTGAGCGGGTCCAATTGGATAGCATCCAGTCTGGCTTTTACATCGGCTGTTTCTTGCCTGGAGGCAGCCAATTCAATTTGCACGGTCGCTAAAGCAGCCAGCACATCATCAAGTGTTGCCATGTCTGTTATCGACCGGGAGACAGTTAGTGTTATTAAGGTCGGATATTTTGTAACGCCCCGAACGTCTCAGGATCGTTTAACAGACACGATAATGAGAACGCAACCACTTGTGAAGGTTTAGTTATTTTAATGAAGGCAAAAATAATACAAGGAATAAACAAAGGTTATAGTCACTGGAATCCTCCAGGCTAAGTACGTTACCAGCCCACAGCACGGATGGTCCTAGCCGTCCTCTGCATATACGCCGATCCCGGCGTATGCCAACAGAGGGCAGAAATGAAATGGCCGACAATGCCAATCGGTAGGCTGTGAGGGGCACGAAGAGTGTTGGGGGGAATCGAGGAGTCAGGGAAACACCCAGCCGGGGTCTCTACCTGAAGGGAGCAGCCGCTGAACCTCTTCCTCAGACTGCACCGGGACGCGGAGTCACCTCCTGGTGATGCGTCACCGATACCCCAATCACAAGCAAAGAAGACTGAACCGAGAGCAGCCGCTCGATCGATCCTGTGGACTTCTGAGTCTGTAACGCGGCAAACACCTCCTGGTGTGCGTTACAGCTGGCAGTCCCTGTATCTCTGGTCGGGCTGGGAGTTACGACTCCAACCAGCAAAAGCGCCACTGCGCTTTGACTCAGCCGAGTCAAAAAGCGAAGCTCAATGGTTATCCGGTAGAGCTTCCGGGTCCTTCACAGGTGACGATGGGGCAAGACACGGCCCAGGGAGTAACGACTCGACCTACCTCCGTTCTTGCCTTACTGGAGCACCACTCCGGAACACTGCTCTTCACTAAGCAGGTACGTCGGTGTAAACACAATATCCGACAGCGTTGTACCTCCCGGTTCCTCCCTTTATAGGGCGTGTTTTCCTTGAGTTATGTAACAGCTCTCCTGTTTACATAAGGGCGTGTTTTCCTTGAGTTATGTAACAGCTCTCCTGTTTACATAACCTCTCAACCGGCAAGCATCCTGGGAGATGTAGTCCGTTTTCGCTGGTTACCGTTTTCCTCCCCTCGCATGACAGGAATTCTTGACAATGGCATTTTCTTTTCCCAACCATTTGGTGTTTGCAGCCTGTATCCTAGCTCACATGACTAGGTGCAATTGAAAGTTGGTCTTTATGTATTGCTTCCAGACAGTGAGACAATAATATTAGCAGCAGGATGGGCCATCTCTTACTTGATGAGGGGGAGGAGCAGTCACCTACCACACTGGCACATCAGACAGGCTCTGCCCAGCACACCCACAAAGGGTTTTGACACTAGTCCTTTGTGACCACTCACAAGCTGGAGCCAGGGCAGGGAAGCAAGAAATTCCAAACATGTCTGAGGGTGGAAACCTCTAGAACCTTCTCCTACTTGAAAGTGGGCACCAGGTATGATAATGGACCTCAGACCCAAATCTTCAGTACACCTCTAGAACTGCGGAAGATTCAGAAGGATTGCTGTGCTGCTATGCAAGAAGGTAAGCTACTCTGTTGCCCTGCTGTCTTGCGGCCTGAGTAAAAAGACTGGACGGGCATCTTGATCCCAGGACAACCAGAGTGACGCTAAGGGCTAGTTGGCTGGTCTCCTGATGAGAATCTCAAGGACAGAACAGACTCCAAAAACCTTAAGCCCAGCACCTGGATTATGCATTGCTGTGAGTCTTGCCTCTAAGTTGTGCCACCCCAGCCCTGGATCCTTTGAAGTGGGCTTGAAGATGCTCAGCCAGTCCAGCTGTGTTCCTGTAAGCCGAACCGACGCTGTGCAATGCATTTCCTCACAGCTGCTTCGGAACCGCGGAAGCGTGACACTTACCCAGTGCAGGGCCTTGCATCGGAGGGCGCAGCTTGCTCGGTGCCACCGCTGCGCAACGCATCTCTGATGCAGATCTTCACATCACAAGTCCTCTCATAAACGCCAAACATGACAATGACGGTGGACTCCATCACAGCCCCGGAGCTTCTTCAGAACTGCCGGTCCGTGGCACAGTATCAACACAGGGCTTCATTTTGCTAACCCTCATTAATGGCAACCTCACCGACGACTTGCATCGCAGCTCTGAAGCTCTGCAAAACCACTGCTGTGCAATGCATCCTTGCAATGCTCCGCAACCATAATTTAAGGTGCTTTGTTCAGTGGGCCTGACAATGCCTCTATCAGCCGGTGCTCCATCGCAGTTGGCATGAACTTGTGACGTTGTCTGGGTGCAGCACACAGTTGGCGCTTTGTGCTTCTACGCACTATTTTCACTTACATTTTTAAAATTACATTTCTACAGTTCTACCGATAGGAATTTTTATTTTGATCTCAAATAATGTATTACTTTTTATTCTATTTTTATAAATTGGTGTGGGATTTTTCTTGTGTTGTGTTTACACTTCATTACTGTTTGAAGTGCTCTATAGATGCTTTACACATTGCCTCTAAGTTAAGCCTGACTGCTTTGTGTCAAGCTACCAAAGGGTTGAGCACAGGTTAATTTGGAGTTTGCTTGTGACCACACCCTGACAGAAATTGTGGTTGCTACTCGAAGGGTTTCAACCCCCTCAGTCAGTAACTTTATGTATATGCTTTTTGAGCATATACATAAAGCATCTTTACAAATGTCATGAAAAAACAGTTTTTCTATTTTTCGTAACATCTACCGGACTTATTAGTGAGGTTCAGACTTTTTGTATTAAGCTGCCTTACCTTAGATTTGATAAAACAAAGCGACTCTGCAAATCCTAGATTAATACTTTAATTGCCAACATTAATTCATCTGCATGATCGGATTCATTTACAAAAAAAAAATTCTCAACCTTTTACAATGGCAGAAATTCTCTTTGTTCTTGAAATCTGATATAGATAAAATATCCGGCTTAAAGTTACTGTTGACCATTTGACCAATACATTAACTTGGAGTATGTCAAATATGGGGTTGTCCATAAATATGCACAGCCTTACCCAGTGCAAGGGGCATACTCTTCATGAGGAAGGAAGACTCACCTGTTACAAACTACCAAATTACTTCTTGTTTTTAGCCAGTTTTCATATACTCTCACTTTCACACATCATACTTGGAAGATGAGGGCAAGCCGACCAGTCAAACGATCTGCAAAATATTCACGACCCCCATAGTTTACAATCCTATTAATATGCTTTTAAATAAATAAGAAAATAGAGTAGTACATTCTAAAGAAGTATTTTTACTTATTTCTAGTACTATGAAAGATTTCTTGGATGATTGTCGTAGGGCTTGCCACTCTAAGGCATAATCCCACAAAGTTTCTTGGTTTACACCCAATTGTAAAAAACAAAGACAAAGCAGATGGCTAGAAATCAAAGGGCGTAAAACGTCTGCACCAAGATTAAACAAGAATAACAAACTTGATGTACAATGTATTAAATTCTTATTGTTACAGGTAAAACACCTTTCTGGAATAACATTTACAAGCCTGAAGGGCTATTCTCATATGGTAATGCTAACAAATGTTGCACTTTGTCAAGACAAGAATAAAAGGGGGGGGGCTGTATCCCAAAGGAAATTTGGGTATAAAGGTCATTAATATAACATATACACAGGATAATCATTTAGGCAACTGAGTGAATTGGCCGGGGGACACAGTACTACAACTCCTGCTAGTACAATAGCCACGAATAGACAGTTTTAATTATCATATTTGTCAAAATAAATCAAGAAACAATTCCAAACGGTGATAAGGTGCTACTTGTGACTGTGCGAGTGAAGAGTAGGTGAAACGAAATGTAACAATATATACAGTGCGCGTAACAATTCAAAAAGGTCTCGACCAACAGCACCCTTCTACAAGGAGAAGCTTAAAGTTCATATCAAATCCAGGTATTCTCCTTGAGATGGTCCTTCCACTAATGAATCAGTGGTCAAGACATATCATTTGACGATTCGACACCAAAGCATACATTTAACAGGGTCTTTTTCAGGACAGAGTAACGTAGAAAGAGAGTTTAAAATTGTCTGAATAGAATAAAATAATAGAAAGCGTTTCTCAAAACAGAGAGTACATAAGGTCTCGTTGCTCAGCTGACAAAGGGTGTAACCGAAAGTTCTCTTGGATAGACATCAAAGGTCCAAAATAGGATTCCCAGTGCAGAAAGATCAAAACTTTGGTATAGCCTCTGGACAAAAAAAGGCATACACCCGGTGGAGTAATGTGTTTATGTAAGGCTGCTACTAGTGTAAAGTCACCTGGTTGTGAAAAAAGGAAGGAAAAATAATTTGTACCCATGATGCAAGCAGCAAGAAATGCCTCCCAAAGCATTTCCTGTGAGTAAGAAACTGCACAAGTGTACCAAAAAAGGGACCTGCAGTTTGGACCTTAGAACCCAAATATATTCCAAGATGACCTGGTGCCCTTGGAAAAATAAATAAATAAATAACTAAAGGCTCGGTGGGGTGGTTCATGCATGACAGGTCATTCCATGTAGTGGTAAAAAAGACAATGCTTTACCATAAAAATAAAGGAAAGCCTTCAAACAAATTGGAAAGATGATGGATCCAACTATCTGAAAAAGTAAATACATACTGTCACTCCCAAATAACAAAATCACTTCGGCAGCACGTCCGAAAGAAACTGCAGCGGTTTTACAGAACTCTGAGGTATGTCCTTTTTGAGGAGGTATGTACTGCCATTTAGATCCCATTAGTTCAAACTTAAACCCCCTCCCTTTCCTTTAATGTAATTTGGGAATGTTAATAGGGAACCCAGTGGTCGAGGATAAAATAAAGAGTTATAGGAGGGCAAAGGTTCTCTTAGTGAGAAAAAGGTCATAAAGCAGTGTGATATATGAAAGTTGAGGACAGGTAAGTCTCTAGTCCACTTGCAAAACGCATGTGTCTGAGATCGAAGCACGTCTATCACCAAATAAATGGTCACTGCTATTCTGCCACAGATCGCCGTGTCGCCTCCACCAGGAGCCTCGCACAGCAGAACTAGGATGTCAGTCAGTCATTGTCACTAAGAGGCCCACCAGAGTCAGTTCCGGGTAAAGTTGAGTTACGTATCCGGGTGTCACCAATTTGCAAGAGAATTTCACAACAGCTTTGAGATCAGTGAAATAATGGATCCTGCCATTCAGCTTGACTCACAGCTTGGCGGGGTATATGAGTGAAAAGATGGGTCCAGTCTTCTGGATAAGGTGCTTCACAAGGTGCGAATTCTCGGGAACAGACTGGACTGCAAGCTTAAAATCCTGGTATAGGATGATAGTAATGCCCTGATACTCAATGACTGCCAGAGTCTCAGTCTGCTGTTTTGGTATGTCGCTTGTTGCCAAAGGACATCTAAAGCTGTTTATTGCCATGTTTGCTTATGATGACCAGGGAATGGCTTGCACCTCCAGTTGCTAACTAGGTAGGACTGCTCGACCATGTGTCTGTCTGACAAGGAGTGCCCCCATATTCAGGAGCTCAGGTCCCCCCACCCACCGACCCACCCACATCGATCACCAGCCAACCACGCCAGCTACAGGTGCCAGGCTCTGCTTCCTCTGCCATCAGAGGGAAGCAGGAGCTCTCGCAGTGTCACAGGAGCGCAGGCTTTCGAGCTCTGCTTCGACTCCAGCAAGGCCTCCTTTACTCACACAACCACATATACTATCCGTTCCTGTCAGAGTAGATGAGGATCCCTTAGTCCTGACGAAATGCCGAGATCCCTTAGACTTTAAACGGGCATGAAACATGTTGACCCATTCACTGCACACATTCCAATTTGAGTTTGAGAGGTTATATAATTTCTCCCTCTCCAGCCACGACTTCTAGTCTTTGTTTTTAATATAGCATAGAAACCCACTGAATAAAGGACTCCTTGTGGGTTTCCTATAGCTATTTTTAATTCACTCTTGCACTCTCCCGTCTCTACTCGCACCAGTTTTTTTTTTTTGCCCCCACACCCAGTAGACTTCACATCGGCACAAATACCTGCAGCAAAGAGGCCCCTTTGGGGGCCCGTTAAGCATTGCGGCGCCGGCCTAACAAGGAGCTGCCTGATGATGAATCATGACATCCTTTGGGGTGTGCAAGGGCCCTTGCTCCTAAAAGGAACTATCCCCCAGCTGTTCTTTCTACTTCCTGGCCCGTAGGATATAATCCCTCCCTCATCACCTTCCTTGTGAACCGTGTACTCCTATCTCTTGCCATACATTTATAGAGGCATGTATGCTGGACCTATCCAAAAAGCCCCTGTCCCCTCTTTGGTATTTGTAAATGTGTAGGACTATTTTTCGCATTGTGAATTCACCCTTCTGTAGGAGTAAGGAGTTGAACCAACAGATGAATCCCATGTATGTCTTGTCCTTCAGTCAGTTTCTTTCTTCAGTGACATCAGGTCAGCCTTTACCAAGGCCTGAAGCAAAATAAAACCTATCCCTAATGACCCGTTTAAAAGGGATCCGTGCTATTGAGTAGACACTCCATCATGATTGCAGTCCCAGTTTCTCTAGGCCCTTAACTTGGCATCACTCACTGTTGGCATCTGTAGCAAGGGACTACCCATCTGCAACTGCACCATTAAGGCGATCTAAGACTAAAATCCACCTGGGTCATACCTAAGTGACAGAATGACCTTGTGCAGACCTCGCCTAGGTTTGCGACGATTGGGGAGCAGGTTGCACTGTGAAGGTTGTCACTGCTGGGCACAGAGAACAAAGCGTACTGGCTCTAGGCATATCATTTTGCTTGCACCGACCACTTGCTGGACTTCTAAATTGTAAAGGATAATGTGTACATATTCTTGGGAAATTATTTTACCTTTTAAGAATTATTGTGGAAATACTGCGTTGATCTGCCTCTAGATTTGTGAATGTTTCATATATTTTATAAGCCTGTACCATGTGCCAATTCCTAATGTCAACCACGTGTAGCACCTTAAACCATTGCATTACACTTTCAAACCTCTTGTCACAGCAGTGTATGTAGGGAGCAGCATACTCTGGAAGGTGACCCTGCCAGCAAGCCACAATCTTTATCGTCAGTAACATAAA
Source organism: Triturus cristatus (assembly GCF_964204655.1). Lineage (NCBI taxonomy): Eukaryota > Metazoa > Chordata > Amphibia > Caudata > Salamandridae > Triturus > Triturus cristatus. The sequence continues at coordinate 599,082,024 of NC_140588.1, forward strand.
ATGCTGTTGTATACCATCCCAATTCTGCAAAACCGTATTGGGTAACCATCTTTGGAAGACCAGATCGGGACTGTTAAGTTTCACTGGGCTCCGAGACCAGGCCAGCGTTTGTTTTCCATTTATACATGGATTCATACTGGTGTTATGTCACCTCTAAGCACTGTAAATACCACTTGATTGGGGAAAAAGGTCATCAGAAACTTGCTAAAAAAAAAAAAAGGATGCTGCTTACCTTTATGTAGAAGTGGTATATCTGTGGCATGCTGTTTTACAAAGTATGAGATTCATGTGATTCCAGTCTGTTAAGTGAGTAAGGGAAGTTGATTGAGATACCCTTTCTGTGAGGAAGAGAAGCTTGCACTGATTCTTCCCTGCTCTTTCTACTTTACAAGAAAGGCAGCACTGTACTTCTGCTGCCTAACAGGTAGAGTCCTCTTAAAACCGTCAGCCTTTGGGTGGTCGCCCCCCACACACCCCAAACGTTTTCCCTTCCTCCTCCATTATTACTCACCTCGTTTTTGCTGGCCTCAGGGATTTGTGCACTTAATCACTGATAAGCAGTGCTAAAATGCCTGTGCTCTCTCCTCTAAACATGGTGACACTGGCTTATACCCAATTGGCATATTTAATTTGCTTATAAGTCCCTAGTAAAATGGTAATACGTTTGCCCAGGGCCTGGAAATTTAAGTCTACTAATGAGTCTGCTATATATACAAAGTGCGCCATGGGTTTCTTTTAGCATGTGGGAAAACCCCTTCAAAGTATTTCGGGAGACCATCATTCAATGTATTCATTTACAATTCAGTAGTCCGGTGTCACTTCAATTGTAAATAAGGAACAACAATCAGACTGAGAGGCATTCTGTTGCTAGTATATATTATCCAATATCTATGCAATATTCAGTACAACTTGTATTGTATTGTAATTCTATTTATATGGTGCTTACTACACCTGACGAGGTGTCGAATCGCTTTTTGGACAAGTAGCATGCTACTCCGGAACCAATAAAGGATTAATGGTGAATTAGTATAGTTAAATATGAAAGGAATTTAAGTGGTGGATATGTTAGTTATTTGGATTCTGAAGGATAAGGGAGGGATGGCAGAGGGAAATAGGTTTGCATTCATATAGCGCTTGCTACCCCTGATGGGTAAAAAAGCGCTTTTTCGGCGAGTAGCACAGTATTCCGGAACCCATAGAGGATTAGTGGTGAATTAGTATAGTAAAATATTAAATTATTTGAGTAGTGTATATGTTAGTTATTTGGATTGAAAAGGATAGCAGAGGGATAGAAGATGTCAAATATCAATTATATATATATATATATATGTATTATAATTTCAATGAAATATATATTAATAGCAAAAAAGTGCACATGGCTCAATACTCAAGTGAGTGCATGAGTACATAAAACATATAAGTAAGACACAATGTAATATCCCTGGTTCAATATACATTTTAGAATATGTGTGCTTGAACAATTGCAAAATCCTGTAAATCACACTCAATCTAGGATCCAAGTGAAAAAGAATGTCAATGTTTTGACTCTGTGAGTAAAAGGGTCTCTTCTGGACAAAATCATATGGCTCAGAAGCTACATACATAAAGAGGCAGAAACCCAGATCACTCATCAGTCATTAAACATCTCTACTTCTTTCACTCTCAAGTCCAACCACCATAGAAGGACCAACACAACACTTACTGTTGAGGAGTATTATAATGAGATATCAACTACTTCAGGGATACACTTGCATCTTTTATGAGGGCTGCGTGAATCCAGACAGCCTACAAATGAATTGAAACTCAATTACCACCAAGTAGGTCAGTTGGATTTCTCCTCGCGACCCTACTTATTGACCGTCCACCATGAATGGTTATGTGCACAAACACTATATTAGTCCATGTGAAGACAGTTCAAGATTGTCACCTGTGTACCATCCTCTTATAAAAGCCATAACCTACTAATATGTTCCATACTGTTGGTTGGATCTGTAATTGATTAACAAGTAGTGGTACTTGTCCTGCATGCAAAAACCAACATGTGGACCTATGTCCCTATGTTTTGCACTTCCAGTAGAACAGGAGCTGGGTACATAGTCCTACCAGTTAAATTTCCCATTACGCGTGCTGGGGAGCGCTTCGTATGCCATCCATATTACTTGCTAGCAAGAAGTGGCTATCCTAAATGGGTGCAATTACCTCTGCATGCAGTGAATAAAACATATTTATAGAGTGAAGATCCACTTTGTTTGTGTCTGTGCTCCAATGCGCTGAGACCTTTATCAGTAATTACATATATGTCACTGACCATGTCATGAATGATGTAATATGTGAAATCATCAGCAGTGGATTGCGGGCGCGCGAGATGTAGTTAGTACAACTAACTATATCGGAGGAATTTCAATGGTTTTGTTCGAGTGAAATGTCCAGCTAACTAGAACACCCCTAAAACCTATTGTTTTTTCAGTGAATTTCTAAGGTTTTTTAAATGCTAATTCCTAACTATATCGGGCCTGAAACCTATGGTTTTTTCAGTGAACTTCAAAGGTTTTTTAAATGCTAATTCCTAACTATATCAGGCCTGAAACCTATGGTTTTTTCAGTGAATTTCAAAGGTTTTGTAAATGACAATTTTTAATGTATTAATTGTTATACTGATTTTTTTTATACTGATTTACTACATTGTTTAAACTGTTTATTTTTAGATATTTTATTTTTTTAATTACCTTATACATTACAATACAAGATATACTTTCTCAGAATAAATTACTTTAGTTTAAATACCTTGCAAATAGGCAATAGGCTTTTAAGTACAGTAGTTACAGATGTTGCAATGGGCAACACAATTTCAAACACAAAGCAACATTGAGCTCAATGTGAATTTCTAGTCAAATGCAATTAGTTACTTTATGGATTACTTTTCTAACCACAGGACTGGATGCTAGATTCAGTCCTTGGACATCTCCTGTAAACAGTTGAGTAAAAGCTTTTTGGTTACAGTATTGATTTTTAAGGATTATTTTTGTATTTTAAAAGTTGACACTTAGAAACTTTTTCCCATAGAATCACCAATGTTATCCTATGGCAGAAAATTCACTCAGCAGGTAAGTAGTGTTATTGTTACTTTTTCTTACTTAGTGGTGGATCCTGGATCCAGCACAGGTGAATCTCCTGTAAACAGTTGAAAGAATGTATTTAAGTCATACAGACGATTTTTTACGAATATTTTTAGTTTGTGAAAATAGACACTTGGAAACTTTTCTACTTAAAAGCAGACAATGGATTCCTATGGAATGAAATACAAGTTGCTGGTAGGTACGCTTAGAATTATTTTTCAGGGTCAGTGCTGGACTAAAAGATGCAGCCCTGGGTTCTCTCCTGATAAGAGGTGAGTAAATCGTAATTCGTAGTTCGGCTGATTTTAGAGGAATATTTGTACGTTTCAAAAATGGACACTTAGAAACTTTTCTGCTGAAAACCACACAATGGATTCCTATGGAAGGAAATACAAGTTACTAGTAAGTACGCTTAGAATTACTTTTCAGGGTCAGTGCTGGGCTAAAAGATGCCGCCCTGGGCTCTCTCCTGATAACAGATGAGTAAATTGGAATTCGTAGTTCGGCTGATTTTAGAGGAATATTTGTACGTTTCAAAAATGGACACTTAGAAACTTTTCTGCTGAAAACCACACAATGGATTCCTATGGAAGGAAATACAAGTTACTAGTAAGTACGCTTAGAATTACTTTTCAGGGTCAGTGCTGGGCTAAAAGATGCAGCCCTGGGCTCTCTCCTGATAACAGGTGAGTAAATCGTAATTCGTAGTTCGGCTGATTTTAGAGGAATATTTGTACAATGGTAAAGGAAGGGGGCGGGGCCTGAGGTGACGTGTGCAAACACGCCCTGTGGCGCGTTTTAAGTTGGGGAATTAATTCCTCTTCAATCCTGCGGTTCCCTGGGGGCCAACTAACCCACCAGGTACCTCCAGTATGAGTCAGGGAGCTGCGTTGCAGAGAGGTGTTCAGAGGCCACGCCCCTTTTTACAACACTCTGCAACGCAGCTCCGTGGCGCTTACTGGAGGTACCTGGTGAGCTAGTTGGCCCCTAGGGGACCTCTGGATTTTAGAGGAATGAATTCCCCAACTTAAAACGCACCACAGGGCAGGTTTGCACAGCATCACCTCAGGCCCCGCCCCCTATCTTCACCACTGTGCAAATGCGCCCCGTGGCGCGTTTTAAGGTGGGGGATTAAGTCCCCTTGAACCTTGAGGTCTCCTAGCGGCCAACTAGGCCACCAGGTACCTCCAGTAAGCGCCACAGAGCTGCATTGCAGAGAGGTGTAAAAAGGGGTGTGGCCTCATTACACCTCTCTGCAACGCAGCCCCCTGGCGCATACTAGAGGTTCCTGGTGGGCTGGTGGGGGGCGCGTTTGCAGAGTGATGTAAGGAGGGGGCGTGGCCTCCGGCCCGATCCTGTTTTTTTGTTCCTTCTTGTTTTTTAGAAGGGGGGCTACACCCCTTTTTTTCTATTTTTTTTGGCCCCGGGCCATAATTTGCCCCGGGTACCCCATCCCCCAGGGCATGGGCCTTTTAAAAAAAAATTGTTATGGAGGGGGGCTGCATAGCCCCCCTCCTCTGGCCACTTTAAGGCCCCGGGGACCCCATCCCCCGGTGCTGGCCATTGTTTTTTTTTATTATTTATTTTTTACCTATGATAATGAAGCCCCGGGGGTGGCGGTCCCTGGGGCTGCGGGGGGGTCGTGAGCCCCCCCGCATATACAATCTCGGAGCCCCGGGGGTGGCGGTCCCCGGGGCAGTGTGGGGGGGATTGGGACCCCCCACACTTTTTTTTTTTTAATTAAGCCCCCGGGATTTGGCCCCCGGGGGCAAATTAGAATATTCAGCGCGGGAGACCGCGCTGACTTTTTAAAAAAATTTCGGCCGATATTCGTGCTAGGTGCGCGAATCTCGCCAATTTTTTATTTTTTTTATTTCTTTTTTTTAATTCTTTTTTTTTGGTCCTGGGGGTCCTTGTGGGACCCCCTGAGCAGGCCTAGGTGGTCAGTGTGTTTCCACCCTGCCCCCTTGTCGCGTTTTGCACGTTTGTTTTTTAGGTTTCTTGTGCCTCGGTTCTACCGAGGCACAAGATGGCTGCCAACACTTCCTGATCTGGAGTGTTGGCAGCCAATTAGAATACAGCTCGTGCACGGCAGGGTGCGCGCCGGGTGCGGGGAGGGTGCGCGGATCCTCCGAGGCCATAGATATCACTAACATTTTTACCCTAATTTTCTCAGGAACTACTGAACGGATTTACACCATTTAAGCAAAAGGCACGAGTCTGAACTGAGAGCTACCTCTTTGCCAAATTTGGTGTAATTCCGTTCAGCAGTTCGGGCTGTAGCTGCGTCAACAGGTCCTATGGGAAAATGCATGGGGACCCCCCTTTTTTCTCGGCCCCCGCTTGACGAATCACCGTGAAATGTTCAGGATAGGAGCGGACCGGAGCTGGCCAAAAGTTTCGAAAATTTTGCGGAGATTAGTCAATCATCGCCAACGTTATTCCAAATAGAATGTTGCGGATTTCCTATGGAAAATAGGTCCTAACTATATTTACCTACTGGCGACCGCCAGTAGGTAATATGTATGTGTGTATGTATGTGTGTATGTGTGTATGTGTATGTATGTATATGTGTATGTATGTATGTGTGTATGTATGTGTGTATGTGTATGTATATATGTATATGTGTGTATGTATATGTGTGTATGTGTATATGTGTATGTATGTGTATATATATGGGTATGTATGTATATATATATGGGTATGTATGTATATATATATATGGGTATGTATGTATGTATATATATATGGGTATGTATGTATATATATATGGGTATGTATGTATATATATATATATTCAGTGAAAAAACCATAGGTTTCACACACGTTATAGTTAGGAATTAGCATTTAAAAAACCTTAGAAATTCAGTGAAAAAACCATAGGTTTCACACATGTTATAGTTAGCTGGACATTTTACTCGTAAAAAACCAATGAAATTCCCCCGTTATAGTTAGTTCAGCTAACTATAACTCGCGCGCCCGCAATGCACTGCTGATGACGTCACATATTACATCACTCATGACATGGTCAGTGACATCACTCATGACATCACTGATGACATCTCAAATGATATTCTGTTTTCAGAATATATTGCATTTCACTATAAATTGTGAAAGCAATTGCATTCATCATTTTACAGCGGGCAAAAAAAAATAACAATCACAAAGATTGTAATAAAAAAGCCCAGAATCTCTTTTTACTTAAACTTAACATTATAGAAATGCATAATATTCTAAAAAAATATCATATAATACCAATAGTTATTTCTTTAAAATACCGTCTGATATGTTTGTTTCAGAAGTATAATCACAATATTATATCTCAAATAACTCCACAATACATCTGATTCCATTTCCTTTAGGGCAAATAGTAATTTTAAAATTTTGTTTGGAATAAATTTCCAACAGTAATCAAATAAAATTCTAAAGTTTAATTTGTCCAGATCTCACTGATTCTCTGTTACATTTTGGTTCACGAAAATTTTTGGAATAATTTATTAAGTCCACAATAGAATTGGTTACTTTTCCGCATGGCCAAATAGTAATTTTTTAAATCATTTTTGAAAAAAATTCCAATGGCAGTCCAATAACATTCCAAAATTTAAATTGTGCAGATGTTACCGATTATCTCTAAATTATTGGTTTTTCAAAGTTTCATTAAAAATTAAAAAAGTCCACATTACAATTGGTTATCTTTCCATTAGGCCAAATGATAATTTAAAAAATCATTTTTCTACAAAATTGTAATGGTAATGCAGTAAAATGGTAAAATTATTTTGTCCAGATCTTGCCAAATCTGTCTAAAATTTAGGTTTCAGGAAGATTAGATAGGAATTTGCTAAATCAAAAGGCAAACGTTGTTTGAAAATCAATTGGGAATCATTACACAGTGTCCAACCTTTTTCACATTTAAGATAAACTGTGTAATGTCCAGAAGTAACAGTAGGTCCATCATGGAAAATTATTGCAACAGTTACAAAAGTTTTTCCTGAAATTGATAATTGCTGTCCTGTAAACTTCTTTATTAAAGTATCCAATTTTGAACCATCAGCTCTACATCGTTGCATCATTAAAATTACATACTGTCCGTATTCCTTTAAAATTAATGTTGAAAACATGTCAGATTTACACTCACCACATTTCATGCTATGATTAGCATCTTTAACTAATTTTGCAAAAGTAACTGTTTTACTTTCTGGCAATGTCAAATAAATAAACCTTTCATTATCAACATTAGAACCACATATATTATAACAATTATCACAACTATGTTCCCATTTATAAGAGAGAATGTCAATGGGAACTCCTTCTTCTTCCACTACCTGAAGAAAATACATCAAAAATTCCTGTACGTCTTGCTGTACATTTTGAGAAAACTGTGTTCGTCCTGAACATACATCTAAAAGTTTTCTAATTTCAGTGGCACTTTCTATTTGAGTTTTATCTTTACTCAGCTTTTGAAAAAGGAGACTCAGCTCTGAACAGAATCTTTTTCCCTGATTTACTATTATCTGCTCTTGCAAACTTTCCAGATAAAATGCAACATTCAGCACTACATTTGCGTAGCAGTTGACACCAGAGCTATTTTCAAAATGACATCCTACAACCTGTTCTTCATTTTCCTTTTTCTTTTTGCTTGCAATTACATCACTCCTCTTTTTTTTCCTCTTCTCTACATCTTCATTACAGATATTGTCATTTTTTCTTTTACGAGAAACTACACGTTTCTCTAACACAGGATACTGACCTAAATGAGGAGCATAGCTTCTTCTTAATCTATTATACTCCTTTACACAGTTTGTATCAGCACTAACTTTTGAGTCATCAAAGTCTATCATGAATAAACCTGATAATGTTTTCACTCGTGACAAAGCAACATATGCCATACCTTCTTTGAACACAGTTGAACCAATGTTCACAAATGCACAATCTACAGTCAATCCTTGAGACTTGTGAATAGTTACAGCATATGCTAGAGAAAACGGAAACTGCTTCCTACGTACATATAAGTCTTTCACAAGCATGAAACGAACTGTACAACGACAAATATCTTTAACTTCTTCTATCTGATCAAATTTTATTTTTAAACATTCAATTCCTTCTTTTTTCTGATAATTAATAAAACCCACAACTCTTCCCATAGCTCCATTAACTAAACCTTTTTCAACATCCAAATTTCTTCTTAAAAATACTCTACAGTTCATGCAAACATATAGATTTTTTTCTAATCCAGCTGTTTTGGAGATGTTCTTCTCTAGTGAGTCCAATTTATTTTTCATTTTGCCTGTTACTGTGACAGTAATTCTTCCATCCTCAATTTTGTCCACTGCTTCCAATTTCCTGATCTCTTCCTTTTCCAATTTCAAAAGCTCCTCATTGAATATTGAGCATTCACGTAGAGTTGGCATTAAGCAGATGACACTTTTGTTTTCTGCAATGTTCTTGTATATCTTCTCTGCAACTATTTCTTCCTTTGGAAATAAATTATGTAGCAGCCGACTCTGTAATGCTTTTTTGCCAACTTCTGTGAGTAGTCCAATTCTGATATCCTTCAGAATACTTCCATATTCTTCATCGCTTGCTTGCCTCATATTAGTAGTAAGTTCCTTGTACTCAAAGAAGGACCAAATATTTGTATTTCCGATGCTTCCCAATGACTTCTTTGTGTCTTCATGTGTGACAGTACTAAACACTGGTTGTCCTTTAACTGGAGTAAGTTGCAAAAGATCTCCAAAAACTATGACGTGTTTTCCACCAAATAACATGTCATAGTCTGTCTTCAAAATTTGCTGCATTCTTAAATGCACAAAGGCAAGCATTAAGTTTGATACCATGCTCACCTCATCAATAATGAGAACTTGCATCTTCTTCAATACTCTTGAAACTTCCAAGGATGCTTCTCCAGTTAGCTTGTTGAATTGTATTTTGTTCTCATGCTCCACTGGTAACATTAGCAAACGATGTAAAGTGATTCCTTTTATGTTATATGCTGCTAACCCAGTTGGAGCAGTAACCACACAAGACAAAGTAGAATCCGTTTTTTGCTGTAGGTAGCTTCTGATGACTTTTATTAGGAAACTTTTTCCAGTTCCAGCTTGTCCGCTTACATACATCCTGATTGGATGAAATGATGTGCATGAGCACTCTTTTTTTTCATGTAGAAATCCGTGATCAATTTTGTTTTTGATCTCTTCATAAATTTGTTGCTGCTCTTGATTCAGTTGTCTTTCCAAATTTTCTAAGTCTATAAATTCTTCTTGAGCTTGATTCATAGCCGTTTCCACTTCATTCATGGCTATTGATGCTTCATTTTCAACGATTGGTTGTCCTAGGGGATCTTGACTGAGTGTTCCTGAACTTTGGCTGTCCTGAGAACTGTCTCTAGCTATTTCTGCTGCAATTGTAGTTTCCTGTTCAATTTCTTCATTTAACATTTGCAGATAAGTTGAGAATGTACTGCATTGTATGCTGTCTTTGCAAGCATTAAAAGAATCTTCATAGCTTTGAAATTCTCCCAGTAGTTCATCCTCTGTACGCCATGGTTTAAACAACTGTAAAAGAGCCAAGTAGTAAAATTCCTTCTTGTCAGTAGTGTCACAACTCAGCTTCCGGTGATTTATCAAACTTCCTTTTGTTTGCTTCACCAAACATCCTTCTTCACCAACGACTTTATATTTTCCATTGTTGATGTCTTCTGCAGCTTTCCGTGAATAAATGTAGTTCTGCAACACTTCATAGAGACACATGTTCTCCAGATGATGACTTCTCTTGGGATAATAAGTGTCCAACATGTTTGATTTCAAAATATCTGTACTTTCTGGGTCATTCTCGGCCAAATATTCAATTTCTCCTACAGATTTCAGTACCCGATTTCTCATTGCTGCAAGGCCTAAACTTGCCCAAATTATTCTTCTTGACTTCGAGTAGAGACTTGCAGAAGATAACCTATCTGAACATTCGTAGGATCCAATTTCTCGATGCGATAACATCTTCAAACTGAAACTGTACAGCTTCTTACTGACAGTCTTCTCGTGAGAAATCTCTTCCCACATTTCCTTCAATTCTGTTTTTTCTGATTTCGTAATGTAAGACGTTACATATCGAGCAACAGCAATGGAATTGTCAGCAACATACTGTATATCCATGTTAGCGTTCCACATGGATAAAATGACTGGGTTGTAGTCATTTATATTTTTTGATTCTTCTTTTCTTTTAAGGTTGTAGGTATTCTTTGGTGATTTTCTTGTGATAGTATGTCTCACAGCTGACATAAAACTGTTTACTCTTCCATTTGAAAGAACAGGTCTAGGAAATCCAAATCGACATTTAGTGTAGTATTTTTCTTTGCTCTTGTATTTCCGTCGACAGTATTTTCCACACCGATGACTTTGGAAACGTAAAACTTGCTCCTTTAACTTTTTCTCTTCTGTGCTTTTTGGTATAGCACATGTTGCATATTCTTCAATGTAAGATAACACTGCTTCATCAGTATCTGTTCCAAACTTTGGGGCATCCTTGATCCACAACAGCATATGAATATGAGGAGCACCTCTTGCCTGGTACTCTTTTCTCCAAAAGAAATCCACTACTTCTCCAAGAGGTGGATTTTTTTTATTGCAGATGAAGGACATCATAGCCTCAAATCTATGATTGAAATATCTGCAAACATTTACCGGATCCAATGAGCACAGTTCTCCTGCTGTCTTGTATTCGATGTTTTTAATGTTTGAATTGGCCTCTCGTAGAAAATCCAGTAAATCATCCCAAGCGTACTCGGCACAGCTTAGGGTAAGGAACCATGTTGGTGTTCCTAAATTCCGTAACATGCATTTTAGTTCACCATGGCGTCGGTACCAATATTCATTTGTCCCACGCTGACAAGCCATCAGATTGATCAGTTGTGTTTCCAAATGATCATCTCGGTGCTGCACTTTCTCCATAAAATCCTTAGCAGACACATTTTGTAAATGTACTCCACTTTTTAAAATGTGATTTACTGCATAAGACAGTGCAGACAAGTCGCTTTCAAATAAAAGATGGAACAAATAAGGAATACTTTGTCGAAATCTGGGATCTTCAGCATATAGTCTTGTAGTCCGATACTCAGAAGCTGGAATCTGTTCTGGACGTTCATCGTATCGTCCTCCTTTTCCTTTAGGAAACAGCTGGGGAAAACATCGAGCTTCCAAGCTCTCCTCCCATACACTCACAGGAGTTCCTTTTGCTTTCTTCATCTGAAAGAGATCAATATTGTCTCCCATAACTTCTTTTGAATGAAGAGGATGTATGCTAAAATGTTCCTAAATTTCTTCTTCCTTTGACTTGTCCACTTTTTCAATTTGTCCAGTTGGTGTTTCTGTGTCTTCTTGTAAATCTTCTTCTTCTTCTTCTTCTTCTATATAAATTGATTCATACCATTTGTTATTCCTTTTCAAATACAAATTTGCTTTTTGTACTTTCCGTACATCTACCAGCTCCTGCCAAATCTTCTTATTCTTTGTAGGTACACCATTAACCAGAATAATTAATGGTTCAGTTTCCAAAGTATCCGCATCAATAGTTTCCATATTTTTTTTCAAATCCAAGGGCAAATACACCACTCTACCTTTTAAACCTCTCAGTAAATCTGAAGGAGGTAATTTACCAGTTTTGGGCTCCATACGTACTATGGTCTGGAACGGATGGACACATTGAATGAGTATAGACTCATATGTATTTAATTCAGAAAGTTCAGCAGGAATAGCATCCAATTCTAAATTATTATGTACAGCTCTGGTCGGCATTCTATTTTCCTCTAACTTGTTGTAACAGTATTTACAAATACGCTGATCTTCACCCAATTCAAAACAATTTTCTAGAAATATATATGTGGCAAAATCCTTCCACTTATAATTATCTTCATTTTCACTCTTTCTGTAGAGATCAACATTCCTAGTTTGTTTTCTATAATGAGTTCTGCGGCAACAAATACAAGTAAAATTTGGTCTTTCATTAGAGACTATTGCAAATTTTGTTATGTGATCATTAAATGTGTTACTTACAGAGGGTTCTACATTCTCTTCCACTTCTTCCTCATTTACTGTGTCCTTCTCTGCACTGTTTTGTTCAGGACCAAAGTAACAAAACTGAATTTCATCAACAACCTTCTCTACATCTGATACCGTTCCTCGGAACAGAGCCCTATTCAATTCATTTAACTTTATTGCTGGACTTTTGGCAAAATGCAACCGTCTCACAAACTTTCTCATTTCAGTATGATGAACAGCCAGCATCCTAAAATGATGGAAAACACTATTGCACACTTTTCTAGATAGACAAGCCAGAGAATGACCCTGCAAACCAGTATTCTCTCTCACTCTGCATGGATCCAGACTTTGAAGCACCTTAATCTTCTGTTTTATACTTTTTTTACTATATTCTCTTAGAAACTCTCGAAATTTGTCAATAGATTCCTGACGCACAGTGCAAATACTACTACAATTCCAAGTGTACACTGGGGCTTTAGGACGTCTCCCCATTGCCTCATCTGCCATCACTTGTACCTCATCTCTTGGAACCATTATCTCCTTCTCCATTATGCAACCATTTTTTACTTCGTATGAACGACCTCTGGTGTCAACTGCATGCAGCAAACTATTACTTTGAAAATAGCTCTCTTCATTAAAAAAAGGTTCACTACTTGAACTATGCATCCACTTTCCTAAAAACACTTTACAAAAGTTTGTTCTGTTCACTACTCTTTTCCTTTTGCTATGTGATTTCAGTACATTAACCATTTTGTCTAATGTACGCATCCTATTCAAAATTAATATGAATAGTTTCCTTTTTAATTCTAATGCCTTTGCTGCAATGGCTTCAATTTCTTTTTTTCTCTTATAAAACTTTGCCTTTTGCTTATATTTCTTCACATCCTTTATCAAATTGGACATAACTCTTCTCTGAAACATTTTTCTACGTATCTCTTTAAACGCTGTTTTTCTGTTTAAGTTTAACTTTTTAGTTGCAGAAGGTATATTTGCATTAACTAAATTCTCAATTTTCTCTTGTCCTTTTTGTTTGAAATCATTCTTTCCTGTACAGACATTTTGTACATTTTTCCTTTTTTTGAATATATTCCTTAGAAAATCTTTTTTTTGCTTACCAGAAGATTTTTTCTTCCTCCCAACATCAGCATCTTCTACTAACTTTGATCCTCTAGTTGTCTTCAAATATAGTTTTTTTTTAGCGTTTTTTGAACTCTGGATTTTGTAGGCATCTTAAATTTTGTTCACTGCTCTTCAGCAATACCTGAAAAAAACTAAAAAAAAAATTCCTTTATTTTATTTAAATATATTACTACATTTCTTTTCACAATACTCACAAAACGAAATTTCTTTGCCAATTTGAATGCACACTTACTGCTCTTTTTTTTGGGCAAGTGAAAATCACTTTTACAAACTGACACATTATGAAACCTGTTGGAAACAGCCCACTCCCACTCCGCAGGGTGGTGGTGGACCTTCCCGACACAACGGGGTAGCTTGGCTCGAGTGGTCAGGAAACAGGCGCAGTGCTAAGCATACAATATACCCATACAATAACCATGCGTGCATCCGTTCCAAAAACGACTCTACACCGTAAAAATTATGAAAATATGTTTCTTTATCTTTCTTCTCTTAGTTGCTGATTGGGAAAATAAATAACAATCACAGTATATACATTTTAAATAGAGCAGGTCAAATAAATATTTGCTGTTTGCTGAAATAAATAGGGGTGATTATAAATACAGGGCATAAATACAAGTGCATTATATACAGACAATTAAATACTTTGAGGGAATAAATACTGTACTAATAAATACCGTCCCAATAAATACTGTACACCAACAAGTCCTGTGGACCTATAAGTTCAGTGCAGCAATAAATAGATAAGAACTTAATAAATACAGTATCCCCAATAAATATTTAGAAGTATACAGTACACTTTGTGAATCAGATGGCACTTCAATTCTTAAGGGCTGATTTGGCCCAGGTACAGCTTGTAGGGTGTGGAAGGCTTGAGGGGGGGGGCTACTCCCTGGCTGAGGCAAAGGCTGAGGCCTAAACTGAGGTAGATCAAAGGGGGGAATTCCAATGCCCTGGCTTCCCTTTCCACAGAACCTCTCTAGGATAGTCCCAGTTCACCCCAGGCACAGTCAGGTGGGTTTCAGCACCTCCCTAGCCCCTTAGAGTAGTCTCTCAGGTCTCCACAGGGCCTTAGGCGCCCTCTACTCCACTTACTGCCCTTTTTCTGATGTTCCGACGCCGCTGGAGTCGTGTCGACGCCGTGAGGCGGTTCCGGTTCGGTCTCGGCGGCCTCGGCACAATGTCAGTTCTTTGACGACGCCGGCAGGCGGTTCCGGTCCGATGTCGGTGGCCTCGGTTCGATCTCGACCTCCGATTCGACGGCGTCGGGCAGTCTCTTCACGATGTCGACTTCGGGCGGCTCCGGTCCGATGGCGCTCTCGGCTCCGATGACGTCGGCCGGCCTGGCCTCGATGTCGACTTCCGGCGACTCCGGGGTGCGATCCTCACCCCCGACCTCCGGTGCTCCTCCTCACAGGCTCCGGGCGACTCCGGAGTGCGATCCTCACTCCCGACCTCCGGTGCTCCTCTACCTCGGTCTCCGACGACTCCGGAGGGCGGACTTCACTCCTCCGATGACGCCGCTCGCTCGACCTCGGTTCACTTCCTCCTCGACCTCTGGTATTCCTCACGACCTCCGTCGGCGCCCTCTCACGACCTCAGGCGGCTCCGGGTACGACGTCTGCTACTTCAGTCAGCGCCGCTTCTCCACCTCGGGCTCCAGGTCTTCAGGCTACTCGACGCCCGACTCCAGGGAAACCAGTTCTCAGGTCAGAATCTTGCTGTTTTCTTGGTTCTAAGGCCTGTTCCTGCTGTCCAGGTCCTTAGGATAAGTTTCTTCTGTCTTCTTCCCACACAGGGCTATAGGCTGGGATCCATCAGTAGGGACAAGTATCAAGGGTGGGTTTATGGACCCCACTCCAGGCACAAGTTTCCACCCCTGCTGCTTCACTCCTTCCTCCTTCACTGTTGTGCTCCTCTCTCTTCACCAGTCAGGTGCCAACTGCCAGCTTCAACTGCCAACTGCCTCTCTTATCCTCCCAACATTCTAAACGGTCTCCAACTGTCACAGAGTTCTGGAATCTCCTGGAATGTTCTGGAAGGTGCTGGTAGGTTCCAGTGGATGCTGGTGATGTCACAGGTGGCCACCATTTTGTGCTCCAGGCCCTCAGACAGAAGTTTCAGGGGTAGCTAAAATGGCTCCCTGAATCTGCAGCAACACTAAAAAGTCTGGTGGTTCCCAAAAAGGAAAAATTCAAACTGGGTTTGAGGCAAAAGTGGGACAAAATAAATAATGATGAGGAGGGACCACCCAAAGGGCTGACAGGTCTAACACGCGTCCCCCCCAGCTGAAAGTGGGGAGAGCTACCCAACCCCTTGGGAGTTCTCATCACTAAGGCGGAAATACCTTGAGAGACCGTCTGCATTGGCGTGGTCCACTCCAGGCCGATGTTCCACCTGAAAGTCCATCCCCTGTAGGGAAATAGACCACCTCAACAACTTGGGATTCTCCCCCTTCATCTGCATCAGCCAGCGAAGGGGTCTGTGGTCGGTCTGAACCAGGAAGTGCGAGCCAAACAGGTATGGCCGCAACTTCTTCAGAGCCCATACCACTGCAAAGGCTTCACGCTCTATTGCACTCCACTTCTGTTCCCTGGGAAGTAGTCTCCGGGATAGGAAGACCACGGGTTGATCCAGACCCTCTTCGTTGAGTTGCGATAACACTGCCCCAATGCCATGTTCTGATGCATCTGTCTGGACAATGAACTTCTTGGAAAAGTCTGGGGCCCTTAAGACCGGGGCCTCGCACATGGCTTTCTTCAATTTCTCAAAGGCTTGCTGACAAGCCTCCGTCCAGACTACCCGTCGAGGTTGTTTCTTGGACGTGAGCTCCGTGAGAGGGGCTACGATGGTACCGTACCCCTTCACGAAGCGGCGATAGTATCCCGTGAGGCCCAAAAATGCTCGGACCTCAGTCTGTGTCTTGGGGGGTTCCCAGGCCATGATGGCCTCGATCTTCGCCTGGAGGGGTTGCACCGTTCCCCTACCCACCAAGTGTCCAAGGTACACTACCGACCCCTGCCCGATCTGGCACTTGCTGGCCTTGATCGTCAATCCAGCTTGTCTCAGGGCCTGGAGAACAGCTTGCAGGTGACGCAAGTGATCCTCCCAGCTGTTACTGAAGACGGCTATGTCATCCAGATAAGCAGCAGAGAAACTCTCCATTCCGGTGAGGATCTGGTTTACCAGGCGCTGAAACGTGGCAGGTGCGTTCTTGAGCCCAAAGGGCATCACACAGAACTGGTAGTGGCCATTGGGCGTGGAGAAGGCTGACCTTTCCCTTGCTCCATCAGTCAAAGAGATCTGCCAGTACCCCGAAGTAAGGTCAAAGGTACTTAGATATTGGGCAGCTCCCAGCCGGTCAATTAATTCATCCGCCCTAGGGATCGGATGTGCATCAGTCTTTGTCACTGAATTCAGTCCCCGGTAGTCCACACAGAACCTCAGTTCTGGTTGGGCACCCGGTGGTGCAGCTTTCGGTACTAACACCACCGGACTGGACCAGGGGCTGCTGGAAGGTTCAATCACTCCTAGCTCCAGCATCTTAGTGACTTCACTATGAATGCTGGCCTTCACCTTGTCTGACATCCGGTAGATCTTGGACTTCACAGGTGGGCTGTCTCCTGTGTCCACGTCATGGACGCACAGGTGAGTCCTACCCGGGACAAGGGAGAACAACGCAGAGTACTGCCCCAGGGCCTGGCGACAGTCCTCCTGCTGTTCAGGAGTTAGAGATGGGGAGAGAATCACTCCCTCCACCGACCCATCCTTTTCCTGAGACGCAAACAGATCAGGGAGAGGCTCGCTTTCCACGTCCTCTCCTCCGTCAGTCACCATCATCAAGATGACTTCGGGCCTCTCGTGGTGGGGTTTGAGGCGGTTGGCATGCAGCACCCGCAGGGGCTGACGAGGGGTCTTCAGGTCCACCAAGTAGGTAGCCTTACCCTTCTTTTCCAACACCTCAAAGGGTCCTGACCAGCGATCCTGGAGGGCACTAAGCTCTCCTGGTTCAATCACCCACACCTTCTGGCCAGGCTCCAACTCCACCGGGTGAGCGTTGTGGTCATACCACGCCTTCATCACTGCTTGGCTGGCTTCCAAGTTGTCAGAAGCTTGCTTCCACAACTTAGCCATTTGGCTCCGGAAGGCCAGCATGTAGCTCACCACATCCTGGGGGAGCTTTCTGGGAGTTCTTTCCCATCCGTCTCTCACCAGGTTAAGAGGTCCGCGTACAGGGTGCCCATACAGAAGCTCGAAGGGGCTGAAGCCCACTCCCTTCTGTGGCACTTCCCTGTATGAAAAAAGTAAACAGGGTAGGAGGACGTCCCATTTCCTCCGCAGGCTTTCAGGCAGACTTCTGATCATGCCTTTTAAGGTTTTGTTAAACCTTTCCACTAGACCATTGGTCTGGGGGTGGTAAGGAGTTGTGAACCGGTAGGTCACTCCACACTCCTTCCACATTGCCCGCATATATGCTGACATGAAGTTGGTCCCCCTGTCGGACACAACTTCCTTGGGAAAACCCACTCGGGTAAAGATTCCCATCAGGGCCCTAGCCACAACAGGTGCTGTTATGGTCCTCAGAGGTATTGCCTCTGGGTACCGTGTGGCATGATCCACCAGAACCAGGATAAACCTGTGACCAGCTGTAGTTGGTGGATCTAATGGACCCACAATGTCGATGCCCACCCTTTCAAAGGGGGTGCTAACGACAGGAAGTGGTTCCAGGGGAGCTTTCAGCTTCACCCCTGTTTTCCCACTGGCTTGGCAAGACACACATGTCCGGCAGTAGGTATCGGACGACACTTTCATCTGAGGCCAATAAAAGTGTGGGACAAGACGGGCGAAGGTCTTGTCTTGCCCCAGGTGTCCTGCCAATGGTATCTCGTGAGCCAACTCTAAAAGGAAGGCTCGATAACGTTGAGGAACTACCAAGGCTCGTGACGATCCGTGTAGGGGTGCCTTGGGTTCACTGTAGAGGAGGCCATCCTCCCAGTAAACACTGTAGTTCCCTTCAACGTTCCCTGCTGCCTGGGCTTCGGCCTGCCGCCTCAGCCCCTCAAGGGTAGGGCACTCCCTCTGGCCCTGGCAGAATTCCTCCCTGGACGGGCCTCCCTCCACGTGCCACTCGGCCGGGATGGGTAGGTCCTCCAGGTTGGTAACGTCCCCCTCCGCAGACTCCTGGTCCACCACCTCCGGTGGCCTATCCGTCCTACGGGGTGGAGACGCCGAGGCAGGCTCCTCCTGTCCTCGGTTCTTCCCTTGACTGGCAGCTGGCTGGGCCTTTGTTCCAGGCTCCAGCCGAAATGAACTCCCTCTTCGGGTAGTCGCGGACCTTGTGCTAACACAGGCCCAGTCAGGTGTACCCAGCATCTCGGTGTGTGTCCGGTATTCCACCTCCTTCCAAGCGTTGTGCTCCATGTCATTGCCCAGCAGACAATCGACTGGCACGGCAGGGCTTACGGCAACTCGAAGTGAACCTGCAACCCCCCCCCATTCAAAGGGAACCTCGGCCACGGGATAGTGACCTGTTCTGCCGTCAGCCATCGCGGCTGGGTGGAGTACATCGGGAACTACCTGCTCTGGAGACACCAGCTGGCTACGCACCATAGTCATACTGGCTCCTGTGTCTCTCAGAGCCTCCCCTCTTTGGCCGTTGATGGTGATCCACTGCCCATACTTTGCGGTATTTGCGGGCACCTGGATCTTAGGAACCATCTCCCGTTCTCCCAGGGACACTAAAGTGACACCCGCCCACTCCCTT
Organism: Triturus cristatus; assembly: GCF_964204655.1. Lineage (NCBI taxonomy): Eukaryota > Metazoa > Chordata > Amphibia > Caudata > Salamandridae > Triturus > Triturus cristatus. Next base: position 599,101,067 of record NC_140588.1, read on the forward strand.
CCCTTAGTTAAGGGCATCTCCTCCCCGAGCACTACACTAGCTACTCCGGGGGGCTTTCCTCCAGTGGGAGGGGGTGATCGTTTCTGACACTTCGGATCTCCTTTATAGTGTCCAACGCCACCGCACTCATAGCAATGGACAACCCTTGGCTGCTGACTCTGGCCAGGATTAGGGTTTCTGGGTGGGTTAGCCTTAGAGGTGAATCCTGTTCCCTTCCCTTGGAAGTTATTTTGGGGGCCTTTGGAGAACTCCTTTTTCTTTTCCCCTCCCTCTTTCTTCTGGGGGGCGCCCTGTCCGGCCTTTTGAGTATCCCCTCCAGTCCCCCTTGTGGACACCCGGGTACTGGCCCAAATGTCCGCCTCCTCAGCAAGCTTCCGGGGGCTGGTCAGCTTGCTATCCACCAGGTGTTGCCGCAGTTCAGGGAAACATTTCTCGAGTAGGTGTTCCTTCAACACTAGGTCAAACAGCTCCTCGTAGTTCCTTACTTCACTGCCCTGAATCCAACCTTCCAGTGCCTTCTTTGCATAGTCCAGGAAGTCCACCCAATTCTGTGTGCCCAGTTTGTGACTACCCCTGAACTTCTGTCTGTACTTTTCCGGAGTAAGTCCAAACTTCCTGATGAGCGCCAGTTTCATGGTGGGGTAGTGGGTTTGCTCATCCTCTTCGAGGGCCAATAAAGCATCCCTACCAGCTGGAGGCATGTATTTATACAGTCCCCCTCCCCAATACTTCGCTGGAACCCCATGGGCCCTCAATGAGACCTCATAGGCTGCTAGCCACTTGGCGATGTCGTCACCTGCCCCATAGCTCGCTACAATGTCCTTTGGCAGGTAAGGTTTGGATTCCCTGGTGGACTCTTGGTTTTGGCTGCCACCATTAGGAACAGTTGGTGCCCCAATTCTTAGGATCTGAAGCTCTATCTCCTTCAGTCTTATCTCATGAGCCATCCTCTCTTTCTCCGTCTCATGAGCCAACCTCTGTTCCTCCTTCTCCTTCTCCAGCTTTGCTAAATCCCATGTGAGTTGTCTTTTCTCTCTCCGATCTGCTAACTCCACGCTGGATAAGCCCCCACTAGAGGCACGGCTGCCCCCCCTAGAAAGTGTCCTGGGCCCTGCGGACAGGTTCCCCACCTCAGGTTGGTACATCTCAGCCCCCTCGGGGTCAGGCTCTCCATCCCTGTCTTCCTCCTCAGCCTTGCTTTCCCTGCGTGCCTCCCCCCAAGCCCTTAAGCTGGTTTGAAGTGCACCCTTCTTTGCTCCTGGGGGACAGTACACCCCCTCTCGCTGGCAAAACTCCCTGAGTTGGGCCACAGTGTATGTTTCTAAATCTTCAAGAACAAACTCCATCTTGCCCACTCAGGTTAGAGGACAGGTTTTGTGCAGTAACAATGCAGGGGGGTACCTTTAATAATACCTCCTCCCACCACCAGAGTAAATTTGGAAAAAACAAAAACCCACAATTAGGAAGGCCGCTTTGAGAAAACTCCCGGTGTAGGCCTATGGACTACCCACAGTTATTGTTGAGTATACGTAGGCACAGCTCTATCCCACCACTGAACACCAATTTATGTTGGAAACAGCCCACTCCCACTCCGCAGGGTGGTGGTGGACCTTCCCGACACAACGGGGTAGCTTGGCTCGAGTGGTCAGGAAACAGGCGCAGTGCTAAGCATACAATATACCCATACAATAACCATGCGTGCATCCGTTCCAAAAACGACTCTACACCGTAAAAATTATGAAAATATGTTTCTTTATCTTTCTTCTCTTAGTTGCTGATTGGGAAAATAAATAACAATCACAGTATATACATTTTAAATAGAGCAGGTCAAATAAATATTTGCTGTTTGCTGAAATAAATAGGGGTGATTATAAATACAGGGCATAAATACAAGTGCATTATATACAGACAATTAAATACTTTGAGGGAATAAATACTGTACTAATAAATACCGTCCCAATAAATACTGTACACCAACAAGTCCTGTGGACCTATAAGTTCAGTGCAGCAATAAATAGATAAGAACTTAATAAATACAGTATCCCCAATAAATATTTAGAAGTATACAGTACACTTTGTGAATCAGATGGCACTTCAATTCTTAAGGGCTGATTTGGCCCAGGTACAGCTTGTAGGGTGTGGAAGGCTTGAGGGGGGGGGCTACTCCCTGGCTGAGGCAAAGGCTGAGGCCTAAACTGAGGTAGATCAAAGGGGGGAATTCCAATGCCCTGGCTTCCCTTTCCACAGAACCTCTCTAGGATAGTCCCAGTTCACCCCAGGCACAGTCAGGTGGGTTTCAGCACCTCCCTAGCCCCTTAGAGTAGTCTCTCAGGTCTCCACAGGGCCTTAGGCGCCCTCTACTCCACTTACTGCCCTTTTTCTGATGTTCCGACGCCGCTGGAGTCGTGTCGACGCCGTGAGGCGGTTCCGGTTCGGTCTCGGCGGCCTCGGCACAATGTCAGTTCTTTGACGACGCCGGCAGGCGGTTCCGGTCCGATGTCGGTGGCCTCGGTTCGATCTCGACCTCCGATTCGACGGCGTCGGGCAGTCTCTTCACGATGTCGACTTCGGGCGGCTCCGGTCCGATGGCGCTCTCGGCTCCGATGACGTCGGCCGGCCTGGCCTCGATGTCGACTTCCGGCGACTCCGGGGTGCGATCCTCACCCCCGACCTCCGGTGCTCCTCCTCACAGGCTCCGGGCGACTCCGGAGTGCGATCCTCACTCCCGACCTCCGGTGCTCCTCTACCTCGGTCTCCGACGACTCCGGAGGGCGGACTTCACTCCTCCGATGACGCCGCTCGCTCGACCTCGGTTCACTTCCTCCTCGACCTCTGGTATTCCTCACGACCTCCGTCGGCGCCCTCTCACGACCTCAGGCGGCTCCGGGTACGACGTCTGCTACTTCAGTCAGCGCCGCTTCTCCACCTCGGGCTCCAGGTCTTCAGGCTACTCGACGCCCGACTCCAGGGAAACCAGTTCTCAGGTCAGAATCTTGCTGTTTTCTTGGTTCTAAGGCCTGTTCCTGCTGTCCAGGTCCTTAGGATAAGTTTCTTCTGTCTTCTTCCCACACAGGGCTATAGGCTGGGATCCATCAGTAGGGACAAGTATCAAGGGTGGGTTTATGGACCCCACTCCAGGCACAAGTTTCCACCCCTGCTGCTTCACTCCTTCCTCCTTCACTGTTGTGCTCCTCTCTCTTCACCAGTCAGGTGCCAACTGCCAGCTTCAACTGCCAACTGCCTCTCTTATCCTCCCAACATTCTAAACGGTCTCCAACTGTCACAGAGTTCTGGAATCTCCTGGAATGTTCTGGAAGGTGCTGGTAGGTTCCAGTGGATGCTGGTGATGTCACAGGTGGCCACCATTTTGTGCTCCAGGCCCTCAGACAGAAGTTTCAGGGGTAGCTAAAATGGCTCCCTGAATCTGCAGCAACACTAAAAAGTCTGGTGGTTCCCAAAAAGGAAAAATTCAAACTGGGTTTGAGGCAAAAGTGGGACAAAATAAATAATGATGAGGAGGGACCACCCAAAGGGCTGACAGGTCTAACAAAACCACTTTTCAGATTTTTTAAAAAGCCCATGTCCAGACTGCTACACTCCAGCAAGGGCAACCAGCCTTAGTGATGCTGAATGTATTTGCATTACAGACTGAAACCTGAAAACCCCACTCGCTTGTAAATACTGTGCATGATTATACATGGCAAGCACATGGGTGTGTGCTAAGAGTCTGCTTCTTCCCCCAAAAAATCGCTCCCCCTTTTTCCTACTAATGCAACTGTGAAATCACCAGAAAAAAACGCAATAAATCTCTGCCTATAATTCCTCTTTGCACACAGAGTCATGTTTTCACATTAGTCCCAAAACGAAATTTCTTTGCCAATTTGAAAGCACACTTACTGCTCTTTTTTTTTGGGCAAGTGAAAATCACTTTTACAGACTGACACATTATGAAACCACTTTTTTGATTTTCTTAAATGCACATGTCCAAACTTCTTTTTCAGACTACCACCATGTGTAACCTGGGTGGCTGCCTACACTCCAGCAAGGGCAACCAGCCTTAGTGATGCTGAATGTATTTGCATTACAGACTGAAACCTGAAAACCCCACTCGCTTGCAAATACTGTGCATGATTATACATGGCAAGCACATGGGTGTGTGCTAAGAGTCTGCTTCTTCCCCCAAAAAATCGCTCCCCCTTTCCATCTAATGCAACTGTGAAATCACCAAATAAAAACGCAATAAATCTCTGCCTATAATTCCTCTTTGCACACAGAGTCATGTTTTCACATTAGTCCCAAAACGAAATTTCTTTGCCAATTTGAATGCACACTTACTGCTCTTTTTTTTGGGGCAAGTGAAAATCACTTTTACAGACTGACACATTATGAAAACACTTTTTTGATTTTCTTAAATGCACATGTCCAAACTTCTTTTTCAGACTACCACCATGTGTAACCTGGGTGGCTGCCTACACTCCAGCAAGGGCAACCAGCCTTAGTGATGCTGAATGTATTTGCATTACAGACTGAAACCTGAAAACCCCACTCGCTTGTAAATACTGTGCATGATTATACATGGCAAGCACATGGGTGTGTGCTAAGAGTCTGCTTCTTCCCCCAAAAAATCGCTCCCCCTTTCCATCTAATGCAACTGTGAAATCACCAAATAAAAACGCAATAAATCTCTGCCTATAATTCCTCTTTGCACAGAGTCATGTTTTCACATTAGTCCCAAAACGAAATTTCTTTGCCAATTTGATAGCACACTTACTGCTCTTTTTTTTTGGGCAAGTGAAAATCACTTTTACAGACTGACACATTATGAAACCACTTTTTTGATTTTCTTAAATGCACATGTCCAAACTGCTTTTTCAGACCACCACCATGTGTAACCTGGGTGGCTGCCTACATTCCAGCAAGGGCAACCAGCCTTAGTGATGCTGAATGTATTTGCATTACTGAGTCCAACCTCAAACCCTTAAACTATTCTTTTTTTTTCCAGTACACCTTAATTTATTGTGAAAACATAGTCCATATTATTTTACATGTTCCTCACATTTAAATTTCTCCCAAAACAGAAAATGATAAACGCAACTTCAACAAAAAGAATTTTCATTTCTATTATTCATTTCTTAATTTACCTTATACATCTCCTCTCAAACTCTATCCTCACCTTTAAAATTAGTTAGTTGTGAAAGAAATGTGGTACTCAAACAGCAGATTATCAGAGCCAGGATCTCTGTTGTGTTCACCTCTCTCTCAGCAGAACCAGATAATGGCAAACTTTCCCTCTATTTTTCCACACATATACATGTAAGTTTCAAATCTCAGTGCTTCCCCCTTTTTTTCAAATGTAATCACACATTTCTATTGGTTGAAAACCAACCCTTTTCCAAAAGTACCCTGCCCCCAACTTGACTTCTGCCTAGTACCCTTCCCCCAACTTGACTTCTGCCTGCTACCATAGCAACAGCTCATGGAACACTGCTGTGTGGAGTTAGGTCAGAAGTTCGCCACACAATGTTTCAATTCCACAGAGCAAGAGTGCTTGACTTTTCAAACCTAACAGCAAATCCATAGTACTGTTCTTTGGTAACACATTTTTCTGTACCAATACAAAACATGCTTCTATTAATTTACACATACAGCCTAGTTTTTATTCTAGAATGGTATGAAACAGCCAATCAGTTCTTTTTGTTTTGAAAAAAATATGTATGCCTCCATTTCCAAACTGTCTTTCTTTTCATATTGCCATTCTACTGAAAGACACCTCCTGAGTGCATCCAGTTCTCCTTTGAAGATGTTCACAGTGTGGATTGTAGGGCACAGCTATGTCTTCTGGAGTGAAAAGTTTGCAGAGAAAACAGATATGGTGAGAGACCTTGCTTTGCCAAATGTAGACATTAAATGGATTGGTCAGAGAGGGTTAAAGTGGCACCAGTTGATGCCATTGGTGAAATCCTTCATGCAAATCCAACACCCTGACCTCATAATAGTGCACTGTGGTGGCAATGACCTAGGCACTTTGACTGGGGTAGGTCTGGAAATGCTTATGAAGGACACCTTTGCACAACTGTTTTCACTTTTCCCTAAAACTGCCTTTGTGTTTTCCAACATATGCCAAAGGCAAAAATGGAACTGGTCCAATCATTTCTGTCCGCAGATTGACAAAGCAAGAAAGCACGTCAACAAATCTGTTTCTGCTTTCCTCCGTGACTATGGTATGGGTGCCATTTACCACAACAACTTGCGTTATGACATGCAAGACATTTATAGAGGAGATGGTGTGCACTTCAATGATGAAGGGAACAGAGTCTCCCTTTTGAACCTTAGACTCTGCATCGGTACTTACTTGTAAGTACCACTTAAAAAAATGACTTCATAAACACAACAGCTCTTTTTAGAGCTCCCTAATATCTAAACTCTTAAATCTGCATTTCATTTTTTTTTTTTTTTTTTTTTTACCGTACGCTTACCGTACGCGTACCCCGTGATTTTTTAAAAAATCAATAAATGTTTTTTTTGTACTTTTCTGTCCTTCTTTGACCCCCTTACAAATGTTAGGGGGTCTGTAACTCTCCTCATTGCCCCCTTTTCTTGTTTTCACTCTTTTTTTTCAGAGTGAAATACACAAAATGGCGGCCGCCGCTTCCTGGTTTCGGCCGATTCGAATGTTTACTAAGATCTAAGAGCCAATCAGAATCGCGCTCGCGCACGCCACCGTACGCGTACGGAAAGCTTACGGTAAGCGTACCGTAAGCGGGCTCAGATATATATATTGATTTAAAGGCTATTTTCTCAGAATCTACTGAACAGATTTACACCAAACCTACAAAAGGCACTTCCTTGACCTGAGGACTACCTCTCTGCCAAATTTCTAGTAATTCTGTTCAGCCGTTCGGGCTGTAGCTCGTTCTAAAGGTCCTATGGAAAAATGCATGGGGAAAACGCGTTTTGGGACCCCCCTTTTATCTCAGCCCCCGCTTGACGAATCCCCCCGAGACTTTCAGGGTAGGAGCGGAGCGTAGCGCCCCACCTATTTTGAGAAATTCGCGAGGATTCGTCAACCGGCGCTAAAGTTAATCAAAATAGAATGTTGCGGATTTCCTATGGAAAAGGGGTCCTAACTATAACTACCTACTGGCGACCGCCAGTAGGTAATATATGGGTATGTATGTATATATATATATATATATGGGTATGTATGTATATATATATATATATGGGTATGTATGTATATATATATATATATATATATATAATATGGGTATGTATATATGTATGTATATATGTACGTGTATGTATGTGTATGTGTGTATGTATGTATATGTGTGTATGTATATATGTGTGTGTATGTATGTATATATGTGTGTGTGTGTGTATATATGTGTGTGTATGTATATATGTATGTGTGTTTATGTGTGTGTATGTATATATATGTGTGTGTATGTATGTATATATATATATATATGTGTGTATGTATATATATGTGTATGTATATATATGTATGTATATGTGCTGGTCACAGTGTTAGCAGCGGCGTCTGAGGAAGGCAATTATGCCGAAATATATTATGCCTGTACTGCTGTCCAATTAAAGGCCTGTTCCTGTACTCCCTGCGTGGCCCCATCCTTCTGTTCGCTGGAGGTTGTTTTTGGATATTATTGCGTCAGCCAGAGATGCGTTAAGGGGCCCCACTCTGTTAAGTTGGCTGGAGATATCACTGGTGCTCTGCTTTGCAGTTTGTGTTTTTGCCCGAGGGATCAGATTACTCCAGCCCACCTCCTTAGTGCGGGTCAGGCAAGGGACGCTGCCAGCTGGCAGCTCGTGACTTCACAAGGGTTGCTGGTTTACTCAAATCAGCCCACGACCCGGCGGACTTGCAGCCTGGAGGTTAGAGTGTATGCGGGGACCCAGGGAGGCTTGAGGACTTATAAAGACACTGGACACAGCGCGCCATGCTCTGCAGCACACCAATGCCATACAGAAGTTTCCCCACGCACCACCTGACCAGGGATGATGGATTCTGGGAGCTGTAGGATTAACTGACCTACAGCAGGTGAGCGATCACATGACTGGGGAGGTGTGTCCTTCTCAATCACAGGAAGACTGCAGAACTATATAAAAGCAGAGGCGGGGTGCTGGTCACAGTGTTAGCAGCGGCGTCTGAGGAAGGCAATTATGCCGAAATATATTATGCCTATACTGCTGTCCAATTAAAGGCCTGTTCCTGTACTCCCTGCGTGGCCCCTTCCTTCTGTTCGCTGGAGCAGCCCATCAAGCACCATCAGGTAACACAAAGACTTGAGGTCCATTACTGGCGAAGAGGCTTTTAATTCGGCATCACGCAGCATAGCGTACTTCCATTACCTAACGTTTCAACCATACATTGGCCTTGTTCACAGGTGGAAGTTTGACGATCTAATTGCCCAGTGCGCTCGTGCATGCTTAAAAGTTCTTGGGTCACGTGACTTAGTGAAAAAATACAAATCCCATAGTGCACTGCACCGCATTAGAAAGTACCTTGTGGAAGTCCTCATTAATGCTCTCAAAATTCGGCGATATTATTCACAAAAGCAGTTGCACTATTGTTGGTGTGGAGTCTTGTACATACCCAGTCAGGTGAGTTGGTTTCTCTGCACAATGCTGTGTTAATCGAACCAAGCCGAAAAAAGACACCAACACACCAGCACGATCAGAACGGGGTTTAGTCCATCCCGAATCCCTTCCACACGCGCTCATTCTTTCGCCCCATTGGCATTCCTGTGTAGGCTGGGCGCGTGAGTGGGTCATGCTCCTCTTTAAATATACACACAGTTTTCTCCATATCCGGAGCCCCCGACCCTTCAGGGCGACCTCAACACAATGGGCCTGGAGCAGCCCATCAAGCACCATCAGGTAACACAAAGACTTGAGGTCCATTACTGGCGAAGAGGCTTTTAATTCGGCATCACGCAGCATAGCGTACTTCCATTACCTAACGTTTCAACCATACATTGGCCTTGTTCACAGGTGGACACAGCATTGTGCAGAGAAACCAACTCACCTGACTATATATATATGTATATATATATATATGTAATCGCTACCAAGTTGCACCAAGGGCCAAGGCACTCATAGGCGGGTGCTGTAACGCGGTGGTGCCCGTGTTTAAAATCCACGCTACCAACAATGTCCACGCTCTCGGACAAAGCACAGCACTCCGGGAGGATTCCGTATATTAGTTTATTCGGCAACAAGCAAAAAGACAGACGCGTTTCAGGGTATCCTTCGTCAGTGTCTAATTACGCTAGCCGCGCGAGAACTATTTTAAATTCAAAAGACCCATGACGTCACTTCCTCACCCATACGGCCAATGCAATATTATCTATCGCATGGCGGCCATCTTAACAGGGTGAAGATAACGTACCAGCCTATAGAGTTATACACAGTTTCAGGTATTGCTCTCGACATTTAAGAATTACATCAACAGCGTTAAAACACAATTGTTACTAATCAAGATTGAAAACAATTGTTAATCAATTCGCATATTGTAAATATCATTTAACAATTATGTTACAAAGAGAGCTACATATCTCAGTGCAATTAAGCCGTGGATCGGCATATATATTGTAGCAAGCCTCATGATGTACATTCTGAACCTCGGTGTATTAAATAATTCATTCAATGGTTCGTTAAACAATAAAGCCGTGAATCGGCCTAAACATTATAGTGAAGTAGTCCACTGAAATCCATGAGACTAAATTCCCACAAATGTAAGAAAGAGTCAAAACATACTCAAGGGAGACCTAAGTAGGAGACCAGAGTTATTCTTACCCCTTATATTCCCTGAGTTGCATTAGTGAAACGACAAAGGGAGGAAGAGATTACAGTTACGTCTACAAAGTCTACCAAATTACCTCCCCAGATGCACAGCTAATTCCTCTCCGCTATTCAACCCAAAGGGTGTTTTGGTGTGCAAATCAATAATGTAGCGGGACTCAAGTCTCCGCAAGCGTTGCACTCTATCTCCACCTCTTGGGTTAATATATACACAGTCCAAGCCAAAATACTGTAACAGTTCCCTGTTACTCTTGTGTTTGAGGGCGAAATGTCTGGCTACAGGGTAGTTACTATCTTTATTCATGATTGCGCGTTGGTGTTCCAAGATGCGCATCTTTACACTATGAATAGTGCTGCCGATATATTTAAGTCCACAGGGACACAATAGACAGTAAACTACATGTGTGGTAGTGCAAGTAATGAATTTATCTATGGGTTTAGTTTTTTTTTATCCCATCGATTGTGTAGCTCAAGGTTCTTTTGCTGTTACAGCAAGCTTTGCATTTCCCACAAGGGAAAAAACCTTTCATTTCTTTCAGAACACCTTTAGGTTGACTTATAGGTGATAGGTAGCTCTGAACTAGTTTATCCCTCAAAGACCGTGATTTGCGGAAGGTAATCAGTGGCACTGTCGGGATTTCTTTCCCCATTACGGAATCGGTTTGCAATATATGCCAATTCCTTTTCATTATATTCCTCAAAATGTTTGCATCATCTGAGAAAGTTGTTATCATCCGCAATTTGCTACCTTCAGAATTACTCCTTTTTATGCTGTTCAGCTGGGTATCATTACGGGTCAGCAAGTCCTTCCTATTAATCTTATTGACTCTCACTAGTGCTGCATTCAAAACTTCCTGGCTGTAGCCCCTGTTAAGAAATCTTGTGAAGCAGTTAGCAGCAGCAGATACAAAATCATTTTCTCTGGTGCAGTTTCGTTTGAGCCGGAGAAGCTCCCCATAGGGTATGCTATTTATCAGCTTGGGTGGGTGGTTACTACTGCCGTGTAAGATTGAATTACCGGCAGTCGGTTTCCGATATAAATCTGTACCAAGGTTGCCATCCCTCACCTGCACCTTTAGATCTAGATAATTAACTTCAGTGGTGCTAATTTCATGTGTGAACCCAAGATTAAGATTGTTATTATTAAGTTCAGAGATGAAATTTTCAGCTTGTTCAATTGAGCCTCTCCAGATTATAAAAAGATCGTCGATGTAACGATACCACACAACTATGTGTTCGGCCCATTTTTGTCTTTCGTCACTAAGGGCCACCTGCTCCTCCCACCAACCCACGAAAAGATTCGCATAGCTGGGGGCGAAGCAGGTGCCCATAGCTGTACCAGAGATTTGTTTGAATAGCTGCCCCTGAAATAAAAAAATGTTGTTATGCAGGCAAAATTCAATAAATTCTAACAGCATACTGCTGTGCTCTGCAAACTTGAGGGGCCTTTTATTCAGGAAGTATCGCATTGCCATTATACCCTGATGATGATCTATACAGGTGTATAGGCTAGTAATGTCCATAGCAATTAGTTTGAAGGTAGGTTCCCAGTGCATGTCCATCAAATGAAGAATAAAGTCTTTGGTGTCCTTAACGTATGACTTCAATTGTGTGACAAATGGATGGAGAAAACTGTCTATATAGATGGACATGTTCTCTGCTAAACTGCCCTGTGAAGAGACTATCGGTCTCCCGGGTGGGTCAATTCTATCTTTGTGTATCTTCGGTAATTGATAGAACGTAGGTGTAACTGGTTCATTGTTCCGTAAAAAGAGAAATTCATTGATGTCAAGCAAACCTAAATTATGCCATTTGGTAATCATGGCTCAAACGAAACTGCACCAGAGAAAATGATTTTGTATCTGCTGCTGCTAACTGCTTCACAAGATTTCTTAACAGGGGCTACAGCCAGGAAGTTTTGAATGCAGCACTAGTGAGAGTCAATAAGATTAATAGGAAGGACTTGCTGACCCGTAATGATACCCAGCTGAACAGCATAAAAAGGAGTAATTCTGAAGGTAGCAAATTGCGGATGATAACAACTTTCTCAGATGATGCAAACATTTTGAGGAATATAATGAAAAGGAATTGGCATATATTGCAAACCGATTCCGTAATGGGGAAAGAAATCCCGACAGTGCCACTGATTACCTTCCGCAAATCACGGTCTTTGAGGGATAAACTAGTTCAGAGCTACCTATCACCTATAAGTCAACCTAAAGGTGTTCTGAAAGAAATGAAAGGTTTTTTCCCTTGTGGGAAATGCAAAGCTTGCTGTAACAGCAAAAGAACCTTGAGCTACACAATCGATGGGATAAAAAAACCTAAACCCATAGATAAATTCATTACTTGCACTACCACACATGTAGTTTACTGTCTATTGTGTCCCTGTGGACTTAAATATATCGGCAGCACTATTCATAGTGTAAAGATGCGCATCTTGGAACACCAACGCGCAATCATGAATAAAGCTAGTAACTACCCTGTAGCCAGACATTTCGCCCTCAAACACAAGAGTAACAGGGAACTGTTACAGTATTTTGGCTTGGACTGTGTATATATTAACCCAAGAGGTGGAGATAGAGTGCAACGCTTGCGGAGACTTGAGTCCCGCTACATTATTGATTTGCACACCAAAACACCCTTTGGGTTGAATAGCGGAGAGGAATTAGCTGTGCATCTGGGGAGGTAATTTGGTAGACTTTGTAGACGTAACTGTAATCTCTTCCTCCCTTTGTCGTTTCACTCATGCAACTCAGGGAATATAAGGGGTAAGAATAACTCTTGTCTCCTACTTAGGTCTCCCTTGAGTATGTTTTGACTCTTTCTTACATTTGTGGGAATTTAGTCTCATGGATTTCAGTGGACTACTTCACTATAATGTTTAGGCCGATTCACGGCTTTATTGTTTAACGAACCATTGAATGAATTATTTAATACACCGAGGTTCAGAATGTACATCATGAGGCTTGCTACAATATATATGCCGATCCACGGCTTAATTGCACTGAGATATGTAGCTCTCTTTGTAACATAATTGTTAAATGATATTTACAATATGCAAATTGATTAACAATTGTTTTCAATCTTGATTAGTAACAATTGTGTTTTAACGCTGTTGATGTAATTCTTAAATGTCGAGAGCAATACCTGAAACTGTGTATAACTCTAGGCTGGTACGTTATCTTCACCCTGTTAAGATGGCCGCCATGCGATAGATAATATTGCATTGGCCGTATGGGTGAGGAAGTGACGTCATGGGTCTTTTGAATTTAAAATAGTTCTCGCGCGGCTAGCGTAATTAGACACTGACGAAGGATACCCTGAAACGCGTCTGTCTTTTTGCTT